>NC_091286.1:671278286-671911468 GCF_032444005.1 Ranitomeya imitator | reverse complement strand
TCAGCTTTGTTCAGTGGAAGACAACAGTAATGGGAGGCAGACACAGTTAGTAGGCCTTAATAAGTAAGTAGGCAAAATGCAGTTCAAAATAGGTAAGTGGAGTACACAGGTGGCATAGCTTTGTAAAGCGGAGGACATTTGTAATGTGTGGCACGGACAGACAGGCAGACAGAGGACTAAAATAAAAAAAGGAGGCTAATGTCCGTTCAAAATTTGTTTGAGTAGTACACAGGCGGCATAGCTTTGTAAAGCGGAGGACAGTTGTAATGTGTGGCACGGACAGACAGGCAGACAGAGGCCCAAAATAAAAAAGTAGGCTAATGTCAGTTCAAAATTTGTTTGAGTAGTACACAGGTGGCATAGCTTCGTAAAGCGGAGGACAGTTGTAATGTGTGGCACGGACAGACAGGCAGACAGAGGCCTAAAATAAAAAAGTAGGCTAATGTCAGTTCAAAATTTGTTTGAGTAGTACACAGGAGGCATAGCTTCGTAAACCGGAGGACAGTTGTAATGTGTGGCACGGACAGACAGGCACACAGAGGCCTAAAATAAAAAAGTAGGCTAATGTCAGTTCAAAATTTGTTTGAGTACTACACAGGCGGCATAGCTTCGTAAAGTGGAGGACAGTTGTAATGTGTGGCACAGACAGACAGGCAGACAGAGGCCTAAAATAAAAAAAGGTGGCAAAATGCAGTTCAAAACTGCAAGCAGGACTAACCTGGCGGCCTAGCTTGTTTCAGGGGGGGGGGAGTTGTAATGTGCGGCGCAGACAGACAGACAGACAGAGGCCTAAAATACAAAAAAGGTGGCAAAATGCGGTTCTAAACTGCTACCAGGACTAACCCCGCGGCCTAGCTTGTTTCAGGGGGGGAGAGTTGTAATGTGTGGTGCAGACAGACAGACCGACAGACAGACAGAGGCCTGAAATAAAAAAAGGTGGCAAAATGCAGTTCAGAACTGCTACCGGGACTAACCCGGTGGCCTAGCTTGTTTCGGGGGGGAGAGTTGTAATGTGTGGCACAGACAGACAGATAGACAGAGGCCTAATCTAAGAAAAGGTGGCAAAATGCAGTTCAAAACTGCTAGCAGGACTAACCAGGCGGCCTTGCTTGTTTCAGGAGTGGGGAGTTGTATTGTGTGGCGCGGACAGACAGACAGACAGAGACCTAAAATAAAAAAGGTGGCAAAATGCAGTTCAAAACTGTTACCAGGACTAACCCAGCGGCCTAGCTTGTTTCAGGGGGGGGAGAGTTGTAATGTGTGGCGCAGACAGACAGATAGACAGAGGCCTAATCTAAAAAAAGGTGGCAAAATGCAATTCAAAATGGCTAGCAGGACTAACCTGGCGGCCTAGCTTGTTTCAGTGGGGGAGAGTTGTAATGTGTGGTGCAGACAGACAGACAGATAGATAGAAGAATAATCTAAAAAAAGGTGGCAAAATGCAGTTCAAAACTGCTAGCAGGACTAACCAGGCGGCCTTGCTTGTTTCAGGAGTGGAGAGTTGTAATGTGTGGCGCGGACAGACAGACAGAGGCCTAAAATAAAAAAAGGTAGCAAAATGCGGTTCAAAACTGCAAGCAGAACTAACCCGGCGGCCTAGCTTGTTTCAGGGGGGGGGAGAGTTGTAATGTGTGGCGCAGACAGACAGACAGACAGAGGCATAAAATAAAAAAAGGTGGCAAAATGCAGTTCACAATTGGTAACAGGATTACTCAGGTTGCATAGCTTTGTTCAGAGGAGGACAACAGTTATAAGTGGCTGACAGTTAGTAGGCCTAAATACTATAGTTGGCTAAATGTCAGCCAATGAATTGGTCATAATTAGTGTTGAGCGATACCTTCCGATATTCAAAAGTATCGGTATCGGATTGGATCGGCCGATATCCAAAAAATATCGGATATACCCGATACCAATACAAGTCAATGGGACACAAATATCGGAATGTATCCTGGATGGTTCCCAGGGTCTGGGATCCATATTCATGTAAAAAATAAAGAATAAAAATAAAAAATATGGATATACTCACCCCTCTGATGAACCCTGGCTGTCACCGCTGCAAGTGTCTGCCTCCGTTCCTAAGAATGCAGAGAGTGAAGGACCTTCGATGACGTCGCGGTCACGTGAGCGGTCAGGTGAGCGGTCACCTGACCGCGACGTCATCGAAGGTCATTCACTCTCTGCATTCTTAGGAACGGAGGCAGAAGCATGCAGCGGTGACAGCCAGGGTCCGTCGGGGGGGGTGAGTATATCCATATGTTTTATTTTTATTCTTTATTTTTTACATGAATATGGATCCCAGGGTCTGAAGCAGAGTCTCCTCTCCTCCAGACCCTGGGAACCTTACGCGCTGCACACGCCAAAGATAATAATAATAATAATAATAATAATTTTTATTTATATAGCGCCAACATATTCCGCAGCGCTTTACAAATTATAGAGGGGACTTGTACATACAATAGACATTACAGCATAACAGAAATACAGTTCAAAACAGATACCAAGAGGAGTGAGGGCCCTGCTCGTAAGCTTACAAACTATGAGGAAAAGGGGAGACACGAGAGGTGGATGGTAACAATTGCTATAGTTATTCGGACCAGCCATAGTGTAAGGCTTGGGTGTTCATGTAAAGCTGCATGAACCAGTTAATTAATTTTTTTTTTTTTTTTTTTTTAATATAGGCCACACAGGGATCGTTAGGTTAATGCATTGAGGCGGTAGGCCAGTCTGAACAAATGAGTTTTTAGGGCACGCTTAAAACTGTGGGGATTGGGGATTAATCGTATTATCCTAGGTAGTGCATTCCAAAGAATCGGCGCAGCACGTGTAAAGTCTTGGAGACGGGAGTGGGAGGTTCTGATTATTGAGGATGCTAACCTGAGGTCATCAGCGGAGCGGAGGGCACGGGTAGGGTGGTAGACTGAGACCAGAGAGGAGATGTAGGGTGGTGCTGAGCCATGGAGTGCTTTGTGGATGAGGGTAGTAGTTTTGTACTGGATTCTTGAGTGGATGGGTAACCAGTGTAATGACTGGCACAAGGTAGAGGCATCGGTGTAACGGTTGGTGAGGAATATGATCCTGGCAGCAGCATTCAGGACAGATTGGAGCGGGGAGAGTTTGGTAAGAGGGAGGCCGATTAGTAGAGAGTTACAATAGTCCAGACGAGAATGAATAAGTGAAACAGTAAGAGTTTTTGCAGAGTCGAAAGTAAGAAAAGGGCGAATTCTAGAAATGTTTTTGAGATGCAGGTAAGAAGAGCGAGCCAGTGATCGGATGTGGGGGGTGAATGAAAGGTCAGAATCAAGGATGACCCCAAGGCAGCGGGCATGTTGCTTTGGAGTAATGGTGGAACCGCAAACGGAGATGGCAATGTCAGGCAAAGGTAGGTTAGTAGAGGGAGAAAACACGAGGAGTTCAGTTTTTGACAGGTTTAGTTTCAGATAGAGGGAGGACATGATGCTAGAGACAGCGGTAAGACAATCACTGGTGTTTTCTAATAAGGCAGGCGTGAGATCAGGAGAAGAAGTGTATAGATGACTGGGAACTTATAGGAACTTTCGATTCTGATTTCCAATATCGCAAAAATATCGGAACTCTTTATCGGAATTCCGATACAGCGAATATCGACCGATACCCAATATTTGCAGTATCGGAATGCCCAACACTAGTCATAATAAATAAACTGGTGGCATTGCGAGGTACAGGGGTGGGCTCCTATGCAGAGTTGCAGACAGTGGTAGATGGCGCAAAGCATTAAGGGGTCTAAATGGAGTGCAGGGCCCCTGTATAATTTAACTATCATCTATCATTGCAACAAACTTGTAATGGCAGTGCCATTTAAGGATTTAACAGCACAGACTACACAGTGGTGGGGCAGGTAAGTTTTGCAAGTGGTAGAGCACAGTTTGAGCTGGGGGGAACCCTCTCTCGTGGCCGGCAGTACTGGCACAGGGCACCTCATATTACGATGGTGTGTCTGACGTTGGTTGTGCACCACCACCGTCAGAGACACTTCATTGTACTATGTGAGACCCTGTGCCAGTGCCGTTGCCAAGAGTGGGCACACACACATGTCCAGGCAAACGGCACTTGCACGGGTGCTTGCGCCAAGTTGTGACCACAGACCTGTGGGGGGAGTCAACCCATTTAGAGAGGTATAAAAAGGGCCTATGGTTGACATTCGGCACCTACAAATGGCGGAATTGGAGCAGTCAGTAAGAGGAGGCCAAATACAAGCAATTTTTCAGGCAAGCTATGTGTCTGCAGGTGAAGGTGGGGCAAAATAATTTGAAATCCATGATTGGTTCATTTTAATGAAGGTTAGATCATCAACATTTCGGGGAGCCAGACATGTCCTTTTTTCGGTCAGTATCGAACCAGCAGCACTGAAGACTCTTTCAGAGAGCGCAATAGCAGCTGGGCACGCAAGCTCCTGTAATGCATATTGTGCCAATTCGGGCCAGGTGTCTAGTTTAGATGTCCAGTAATCAAAGGGGAATGACCTGTGAGGGAGAACATCGATAATGGTGGAAAAATAGTTGGTTACCATACTGGACAAATGCTGTCTCCTGTCACTTTGCATCGATGCAGCAGTACCTGTCGTGTCTGCAGTCATTGCGAAATCACTCCACAACCTGGTCATAAATCCCCTCTGTCCAACACCACTTTGGCTTTGTGCACCTCTAACACCTCTGCCATGTTGCCCCCTACAGCTCGTGTGAGAACCATCAGTGCCGCTGTGTGCTGGGAATGCCAGAGCCAAACGGTCTACAAGAGTTGCTTGTTTGGTAGCCAATATTTGCTCAAGGTTCTCATGTGGCATGATACTTTGTAATTTGCCTTTGTATCGTGGATCCAGGAGGCATGCTAACCAGTAATCGTCATCGGTCATCATTTTGATAATGTGGGGGTCCCGTTTTAGGATATGCAAGGCATACTCTGCCATGTGGGCCAAAGTTCCAGGTGTCAATTCACTGCTTGTGCTGGGTTGAGGAGCACTTTCTTGAAAATCTACATCACTTGTGGCCCGCACAAACCCTGTACCTAACCTTGCAATGCCACCAGTTTCTATTTCCCCCTGTGAAGCATCCTCCTCCCATAAATATTCCGCCCCATCTTCCTCCTCCTCCTCTTCATCCACCACCTCGTCCAGGAAAATTCCCTGAGCAATGGCTGACTTTCATCAAGGCTTCCCTCCTCCTCGGCCGCAGACACCTGCTCCTTGATGTGCGTCAAACTTTGCATCAGCAGACGCATTAGTGGGATGCTCATGCTTATGATGGCGTCGTCCGCACTGACCAGCCATGTGCATTCCTCAAAACACTGAAGGACTTGACAGAGGTCTTGGAGTTTCGACCACTGCACACCAGACAACTCCATGTCTGCCATCCAACTGCCTGCCCGTGTATGTGTATCCTCCCACAAATACATGAGAGCATGCCTCTGTTCACACAGCCTCTGAATCATGTGCAATGTGGAGTTCCACCTTGTTGCCACGTCGATTATTAGGCGGTGCTGGGGAAGATTCAGCTATCTCTGATGGCTAAGCATACGACTGGAGTGTACGGGCGACCTGCGGATGTGGGAGCAAAGTCTGCGCACCTTCAGGAGCAGGGCTGGTAAATCTGGGTAATACTTGAGGAAGCACTGCACCACCAGGTTCAATGTGTGAGCCAGGCAAGGTATGTGTTTCAGTTCTGAAAGGGCTATGGCAGCCATAAAATTCCTTCCGTTATCACTGACAACCTTGCCTGCCTCAAGATGTACACTGCCCAGCCTTGACTCAGTTTCTTGCTGCAAGTACTCAGCCAGTACTTCCGCGGTGTGTCTGTTGTCGCCCAAACACTTCATTTGCAGCACAGCCTGTTGACGCTTCCCACTAGCTGTCCCATAATGGGACACCACGGGTGCAACCCTGACAGCTGCGGATGGAGTGGTTGTGCGACTGCGCTCTGTGGACGAGCTTTTGCTTCTGGAGGAGGAGGAGGAGCAAACGCCTACAGCCAACTGTTTCCTAGACCGTGGGCTAGGCAGAACTGTGCCAGTATTGTTGTCCCCTGTGGACCCTGCATCCACCACATTAACCCAGTGTGTGGTAATGGACACATAACGTCCCTGGCCATGCCTACTGGTCCATGCATCAGTTGTGAGGTGCGCCTTTCTACTGACCGATTGCCAGAGTGCATGGACAATGCGTTGTTTGACATGTTGGTGTAGTGCTGGGATGACTTTTCTCGCAAAGAAGTGTCAACTGGGTAAGTCATAGCGTGGTACTGCGTAGGCCATCATGGCTTTGAAAGCTTTGCTTTCAACCAAACGGTAGGGCATCATCTCTAACGAGATTAGTCGAGCAATGTAGCCGTTCAAACCCTGTGTACGCGGATGAGAGGAAGAGTACTTTCCTTTCCTATCAAAAGTCTCTTGTAGGCTGAGCTGGACTGGAGAGCTGCATATGGTGGAAATTGCGGGGGTGGTGGTGGATATGGCAGATTGAGAGAGGCTTGGCGATGGTATTCTTGATGTGGGCCTACCGACAGTGTTTCCAACCAAGAACCTTGCGATTCCCTGACTGCTTTGGCCTTGCGACAATACCTCCACATTTGCTACTGGTGGTGTCATAACCAGTGGGATTCCAGTTAGGGAAGCAATGTTGCGTTGCTAATTAGCTTCAATAGGAGCAGGTGCACCAACGGTACGGGATGTTTGGTAGTTAGTCCATGCTTCCAAGTGCCTGTTGGTTAGATGTCTATGCATGCACGTTGTATTTAAATTTTGAACATTCTGCCCTCTGCTAAAGGTTTTGGAGCATTTCTTACATACAGTTAGGTCCATATATATTTGGACAGAGACAACATTTTTCTAATTTTGGTTATAGACATTACCTCAATGAATTTTAAGCAAAACAATTCAGATGCAGTTGAAGTTCAGACTTTCAACTTTCATTTGAGGGTATCCACATTAAAATTGGATGAAGGGTTTAGGAGTTTCAGCTCCTTAACATGTGCCACCCTGTTTTTAAAGGGACCAAAAGTAATTGGACAATTGACTCCAAGGCTATTTCATGGACAGGTGTGGGCAATCTCTTCGTTATGTTATTCTCAATTAAGCAGATAAAAGGCCTGGAGTTGATTTGAGGTGTGCTGCTTGCATTTAGAAGGTTTTGCTGTGAAGTAAACATGAAGTCAAAGGAGCTCTCCATGCAGGTGAAACAAGCCATCCTTAAACTGTGAAAACAGAAAAAACCCATCTGAGAAATTGCTACAATATTAGGAGTGGCAAAATCTACAGTTTGGTGCATCCTGAGAAAGAAAGAAAGCACTGGTGAACTCATCAATGCATAAAGACCTTGGCGCCCCCGGATTACAACAGTGGTGGATGATCACAGAATAATCTCCATGGTGAAGAGAAACCCTTTCACAACAGCCAACCATGTGAACAACACTCTCCAGGAGGTCGGCGTATCAATATCCAAATCTACCATAAAGAGAAGACTGCATGAAAGTAAATACAGAGGGTTCACTGCACGGTGCAAGCCACTCATAAGCATCAAGAATAAAAAGGCTAGACTGGACTTTGCTTAAAAACATCTAAAAAGGCCAGCCCAGTTCTGGAAGAACATTCTTTGGACAGATGAAACCAAGATCAACCTCTACCAGAATGATGGAAAGAGAAAAATATGGCGAAGGTGTGGTACAACTCATGAACCAAAGCATACCACATCATCTGTAAACTCGGAGGAGGCAGTGTGATGGCTTGGGCATGTATGGCTGCCAATGGCACTGGGTCACTAGTGTTTATTGATGATGTGACACAGGACAGAAGCAGCCGAATGAATTCTGAGGTATTCAGAGCCATACTGTGTGTTCAGATCCAGCCAAATGCAGCCAAACTGATTGGTCGTCGTTTCATACTACAGATGGGCAATGACCCAAAACATAAAGCCAAAGCAACCCAGGAGTTTATTAAAGCAAAGTAGTGGAATATTCTTGAATGGCCAAGTCAGTCACCTGATCTCAACTCAATTGAGCATGCATTTCACTTGTTAAAGACTAAACTTCAGACAGAAAGGCCTGCAAACAAACAGCAACTGAAAACCACTGCAGTGAAGGCCTGGCAGAGCATCAAAAAGGAGGAAACACAGCATCTGGTGATGTCCATGAGTTCAAGACTTCAGGCAGTCATTGCCAACAAAGGGTTTTCAACCAAGTGCTAAAAATGAACATTTTATTTAAAATTATTGAATCTGTCCAATTACTTTTGGTCCCTTTAAAAACAGGGTGGCACATGTTAAGGATCTGAAACTCTTAAACCCTTCATCCAATTTTAATGTGGATACCCTCAAATGAAAGCTGAAAGTCTGAACTTTAACTGCATCTGAATTGTTTTGTTTAAAATTCATTGTGGTAATGTCTATAACCAAAATGAGAAAAATGTTGTCTCTGTCCAAATATATATGGACCAACTGTATAACTTTGCACTGATAATTCGGATCTTGGTAAAAAAATTGCCACACTGCACTCGTCCTACTATGGAATACCTTTTCAGGCTTTGCACCCCGTTCTACTACCACCGGATAGCAACGCTGTCCTACACCTGTTGTGGTTTTTGACACACGTTGTGGGCCTGATGCGGGCCTGCCAGATGACAACTTTTGTGATGTAGATGGCTGCTGCACATCATCCTCCTCCGCTTCTGAGCTACCGGCTGCGGCACCCTCTTCCCCCAATGGCTGCCAATCAGGGTCAACAACTGGGTCATCTATCACCTCCCCTTCAATGTCATGGGCACTGTCCTCTGTGTCACAGTGTAAGGTGCTATAGCGTTCGGGACTGGGCACCATAGTCTCATCAGGGTCAGATTCGGGCTCAGTACACTGCGAGGGCAAAGTTGTGATCTGAGTCAATGGAACAGCATAATAATCAAGCTGTGGCTGTGCATCTGTGCACTCCATGTCCGATTCTTCCTGTAATGGTATTTTTACTATTTTCCTCTCTAACCCAGGCACGGTATGTGTAAAGAGCTCCATGGAGTAAAGTGTAGTGTTGCCTGCCGCATCCTTCACTTTTGTTTTGGGTGAAGGACACAAGGAAGCAACTTTTTCCGGACATGGAGCATCCACTGACGACAAGCTGGTTTTAGATTTCAAAACTTCTGAAGAGGAGGTGAAAGAGCTGTAGGCTGAGTCAGCAAGGAACGCCAAAACTTGTTCCTGCTGCTCTGGCTTTAAAAGCTGTTTTCCTACTCCCAGATAAGGGAGCCTTCGAGGCCTTGTGTAGCCAGACGATGACGCTGCCTCTACACCTCGAGCCTTTGGTGCTATCTTGCTTTTCCCAGTACCACCAGATGCTCCACTACCACCCCCACCATCATTAACAGTTGGCAACGACCGCCCACGGCCTCTTCCACCAGACTTCCTAATTTTTGCTGAAATGTTACCAAAATAACAACCGTTATATGCTACTGTTAAACAAGGTAGAAGGTGTATATTAACTATTGGAGAATTTATATCTTCCTTTTTTTGGCGGGAAGACAGCAGGAACAAACATGCCCTGTGTATTACCCAACACAATGTACAAGGCAGAACGTGGCTAGCAGATATACGCCAAACAGAACTCACGTTAATCCACTTAGTGGCAATTTAAAGCAGCCTTTTTTTGTTTTTGTGGGAGAGTGCAGGTAACAACAGGCCCTGTGGGTTAAACTACACACAGTGTACAAAGCAGAACGTGGGTGGCAGATATACGCCAAACAGAACTCACGTTAATCCACTTTGTGGCAATTTAAAGCTCCCTTTTTTTTGTTGTTAGGAGACTGCAGGAAATAACAGTCTTTGTGTATAAGACCACACAATGGACAAGGCAGAACGTTGCTGGCAGATATACGCCAAACAGAGCTCACGTTAATCCACTTAGTGTCAATTTAAAGCTGCATTTTTTGTGGTAGACTGCAGGTAACAACAGGCCCTCTGTGTTAAACTACACACACTGAAAAAAGCAGAATGTGGGTGGCAGATATACGCCAAACAGAACTCACGTAAATCCACTTAGTGACAATTTAAAGCAGCCTTTTTTTGTTTTTGTGGGACACTGCAGGTAACAACAGGCCCTCTGTGTTAAACTACACACACTGTACAAAGCAGAACGTGGGTGGCCGATATACGCCAAACAGAACTCACGTAAATCCACTTAGTGGCAATTTAAAGCTCCCTTTTTTTCGTTGGGGGGAGACAGCATGAAATAACATGCCCTGTGTATTAGACCACACAATGGACAAGGCAGAACGTTGCTGGCAGATATACGCCAAACAGAACTCACGATAATCCACTAAGTGGCAATTTAAAGCAGCCTTTTTTTGTGGTAGACTGCAGGTAACAGGCCCTCTGTGTTAAACTACACACACTGTAAAAATCAGAACGTGGGTGGCAGATATACGCCAAACAGAACTCACGTAAATCCACTTAGTGGCAATTTAAAGCAGCCTTTTTTTGTTTTTGTGGGAGACTGCAGGTAACAACAGGCCCTGTGGGTTAAACTACACACACTGTACAAAGCAGAATGTGGGTGGCAGATATACGCCAAACAGGACTCACATTAATCCACTTTGTGACAATTTAAAGCTCCCATTTTTTTGTTGAGGGGATACTGCAGGAAATAACAGGCCCTGTTTATTACACCACACAATTGACAAGGCAGAATGTTGCTGGCAGATATACGCCAAACAGAACTCACGATCATCCACTTAGTGGCAATTTAAAGCAGCCTTTTTTTGTGGTAGACTGCAGGTAACAACAGGCCCTCTGTGTTAAACTACATACTGTAAAAAGCAGAACGTGGGTGGCAGATATAAGCCAAACAGAACTCACGTAAATCTACTTTGTGGCAATTTAAAGCAGCCTTTTTTTGTTTTTGTGGGAGACTGCAGGTAACAACAGGCCCTGTGTGTTTAACTACACACACTGTAAAAAGCAGAACATGGGTGGCAGATATACGCCAAGCAGAACTCACGTTAATCCACTTAGTGGCAATTTAAAGCTCACTTTTTTTGTTGGGGGGAGACTGCAGTAAATAACAGGCCCTGTGTATTAGACCACACAATGGACAAGGCAGAACGTTGCTGGCAGATATACGCCAAACAGAACTCACGTTAATCCACTTAGTGGCAATTTAAAGCAGCCTTTTTTTTGCTTTTGTGGGAGACTGCAGGTAACAGGCCCTGTGGGTTAAACTACACACAATGTTCAAAGCAGAACGTGGGTGGCAGATATACGCCAAACCAGGGTGGATTTGATTTAAATCTAACTGATTTAAATCATGATTTAAATCAAGATTTAAATCACTAGTCAGTAAGGCTTGATTTAAATCAGTGATTTAAATCAAAGTTTCTACCTAACTGAATTTGACTCCGCAGAGGTCCCAGCCTCTTCTTCACGGCAAAAATGTTACAACATGAACAGAGTTGAGAAAAAGACCTTAATCCTATTGTTCTACAAACCTATGAATACAGAATCAACCCCTTCAGTGCCAAGTCCAAGAAGTTAGACAATATGTTTCTGATTGTTTGGAGTGGAATAGATCTGCACAACACAAGAAGAATGTGAATCTAAGTGTGAGGAGGAGGAAGGGCAAGCAGACAAGAAAATGAAAGTGAAACTTTGAGCACAATACTGCAGCATAGACACAGACAGACAAGTCTGGATCTGTTTGTGTGTACGATCTGAGGTTTATTACATTCTTTCCTTATAATGGCAGCAGGCCGTAAAAGAAACCCAGTTTGGGAATATTTTAATGAAGCTCATCTTCATCACCGCACTTCTCATGATGTTGCCTCATTCGCGCCACCAGGCCTTGCATCTCTTTGTTGCATCGTTTGCATTTTGCACGCATGCCTGCCTTACCGATAGGCAAAGGAGCTTCATTAAAATATTCCCAAGCTGGGTCTCTTTTACGGCCTGCTGCCATTATAAGGAAAGAATGTAATAAACCTCAGATTGTACACACAAACAGATCCAGACTTGTCTGTCTGTGGCTATGCTGCAGTATTGTGCTCAAAGTTTCACTTTCATTTTCTTGTCTGCTTGCCCTTCCTCCTCCTCACACTTAGATTCACATTCTTCTTGTGTTGTGCAGATCTATTCCACTCCAAACAATCAAAAACATATTGTCTAACTTCTTGGACTTGGCACTGAAGGGGTTGATTCTGTATTCATAGGTTTGTAGAACAATAGGATGAAGGTCTTTTTCTCAACTCTGTTCATGTTGTAACATTTTTGCCGTGAAGAAGGGGTTGGGACCTCTGCGGAGTCAAATTCAGTTTTGAGAACTGCGTTAGTAAAGCGAGCGTCTGGGTTAATATAGGAGAGAAACTGCCCACTAATCCTACAGAAACCTCAGGAAGAGCATGGCATTGTGAATGTTACACATATACAGCCTTTATTCTACTGAGTTAAACAACTCAGCTTTATCTCATGATGGAAGAACCTTTGGATGGTAAAATATTTTCCTCACAAAGCAGTTTATTGAAAAAAATCCGATTTAAATAAAAAAAATCCGATTTAAATAAAAAAAATCCGATTTTTTTGATTTAAAAAAAAAAAAAAACATTGATTTTTATCCACCCTGCGCCAAACAGAACTCACGTTAATCCACTTAGTGGCAATTAAAAGCAGCCTTTTGTTTTGTTTTTGTGGGAGACTGCAGGAAAAACCAGGCTCAGTGTATGACAACACACAATGTACAAGGGAGAACGTGGCTGCCAGATATATCAAAAAATACAAGGGCTGCAGTAGAATTTCAATCTCCCTACAATGATCAAAGGACAAGTATGGCAGCAATAAAAAGGACTGCTGCTTACAAAAATAGTGTGGACAAAGAAACAAGAGAACTGTGCAGAAAGGAGCAACAGGATTTTTGCTTTGAAAAAAGCAGTTGGTTTGCACAGCGGCGTACACACAGCAATGCAGCTATCAGGGAGCCTTATAAGGCAGCCTAATAAGCTACAGCGCTGATGCACCAAAAAAAAAACTCCACTGTCCCTGCAAAGAAAAGGTGGTGTTGGACAGTGGAAATCGCTACAGCACAAGCGGTTTGGGGGTTAATTTTCCCTGCCTAAGTATATCCCTGCTTCTGACGAAGCTGCAGCAACCTGTCCCTATGCGCAGATCGGAAGAAGTAAGATGGCGGTCAGCGTGTAAGCGCCTTTATAGCCCCTGTGACGCCGCAGAAAGCAAGCCAATCACTGCCATGCCCTTCTCTAAGATGGTAGGGACCGAGACCTATGTCATCATGCTGCCCACACTCTGCGTGCACCTTCATTGGCTGAGAAATGGCGCTTAAAGCGTCATACAAAACACGACTTTGGCGCGCAGATCGCCAACCTCATGGCCGATCCCACAGTCGGCAATTAATGAAAATGTCCGATCCGTTTCACTCAACCCTACTAAGTACTATTTTGGAATGACATCTAGCCCAGAAAATCCTTTTGGGCCTAGTAGAATTTTGTGCTACTCAGCAGCGTACCCCACCCATGAAGCAAGCTACACTGCCTGTTTGCTTAACTACTATTTTGTAACGGCATCTAGCCCAGGAAATCCTTTTGGGCCTAGTAGAATTTAGTGCTAATCAGCAGCGTACCCCACCCATGAAGCAAGCTACACCGCCTGTTTACCTAACTACTATTTTGTAACGGCATCTAGCCCAGGAAATCCTTTTGGGCATAGTAGAATTTAGTGCTATTCAACAGCATGTCCCACCCATGAAGCAAGCTACACCGCCTGTTTACCTATCTACTATTTTGTAACGACATCTAGCCCAGGAAATCCTTTTGGGCCTTGTAGAATTTGGTGCTACTCAGCAGCGTACTTCACCTGTGAAGCAAGCTACAATGCCTGTTTGCCTAAGTACTATTTTTTAACGGCATCTGGCCCAGGAAATCCTTTTGGGCCTAGTAGCAATTTCTGCTACTCAGCAGAGTACCCCACCCATGAAGCAAGCTACACCACCTTCTTTCTTTCTCAATCTAACCCCTCAGCTCTGGGGTGTCCACTCTCCTTTCAGCTCTCTCCTTCTCACAGGTGGACTACCGCGTGTTTTCACGCTGTGGCGAATCTTTTGGGCCCAGGCATAAGAAGTCGTCGAGGTAATGGATAATATGTGCCGCCTTACAAACGTCCATGACGACACATTCAAGGAAGCAACTAAACGCCTCAAATAGTGAGCAGGATATGAAGCACCCCATGGGCAAACAGCGATCTATGTAGTATGCTCCTTCACAGAAGCAGCCCAATGTGAGGACACTATTCGGAGGCACCGGTAGTAACCGGAACGCCCCCTCAATGTCTGTTTTGGCCATTAGGGTGCCCCTTACCAACTTCTTGACCCGCCTGATTGCCTTGTCAAAGGAGGTACAATACATAGTACTGTACTTGGTTCCGCGACGATGTTGTCGTTTACTGACCTGCCCCATGGATATGACAAATGGTGGATTAGTCTGAATGTATTGGTTTCAATTTTTTGCACAACTCCCAATGGGGGTACCACTACGTCTTCTCAGGAAAGTGTTCTGAATGGACCCGCCGCCATTCTACCTAAAGATATTTATTTTTTTATTTTTTTTGTCAAGACGTCTGGGTGTTGGTAGAGTGATTTTAGATTTTTACTCCAGCCTTTCTTGATTTTAGAAAGGCATCACATGCCTATATCTGTGTCTCCTCTTCCTTTTACTTCTCCACCTCTTTTCTTTTTGCATCACTATATGTAGTTGTGACTTTTCCATGTGTTTGTTGTGTCTTCTGAGCAGTTTGTCAGCTTTTGGACACCTTTTAAGGTGTTTTTTATGTGTTTTCTATGTGTTTGTATGTGTTTTGTTTGCCTGCCATTGGTTTCAATGGGGTTCGACGGTGTTCGACCGAACCCGAACACTA
This sequence comes from Ranitomeya imitator, assembly GCF_032444005.1. NCBI lineage: Eukaryota > Metazoa > Chordata > Amphibia > Anura > Dendrobatidae > Ranitomeya > Ranitomeya imitator. Next base: position 671,896,554 of record NC_091286.1, on the reverse strand, counting down.
GGGAGGTGGCTCAACACTATTCACCACCTTACATCTCCTCCTCATCTCAGTGTACCACCATCCTATATAATTTGCAGCACCCACTCATACATTGACAACTTTACTTGTGTTGGATCAGTTCTCTGGAATGAACTACCCCATCTGATAAGTTCCTCTGTCTTCTCAGTTTTAAGTGTGGCCTAAAAACACATCTCTTTGGACAGGTCTATTATTCGACTAATCTAACAGTTCTCAGTTCTTCATATCTTCATTTTCCTCAGAATCTTATCCTTTCTATCTTCAGTTCCCACATTTCTTAGCACTTTACACTATTTATTGCATTGATTGTTGAACCATATAATGCAAGGAGCATTTCTCTGTAAATTGTAAATGGAACTTAATATATAAGTACATAGTATATAGTAGTTACATACAGTACAGACCAAAAGTTTGGACACACCTTCTCATTTAAAGATTTTTCTGTATTTTCATGACTATTAAAATTGTACATTCACACTGAAGGCATCAAAACTATTAATTAACACATGTGGAATTATATACTTAACAAAAAAGTGTGAAACAACTGAAATTATGTCTTATATTCTAGGTTCTTCAAAGTAGCCACGTTTTGCTTTTATGACTACTTTGCACACTCTCCGCGTTATCTTCATGAGCTTCAAGAGGTAGTCACCTGGAATGGTCTTCACTTCACATGTGTGCTCTGTCAGGCTTAATAAGTGGGATTTCATGCCTTATAAATGGTGTTGGGACCATCAGTTGGGTTGTGCAGAAGTCTGGTGGATATTAAGGCAAGAAAAAAGTAAAGAAAAACGAGTGGCCATCATTACTTTAAGAAATGAAGGTCAGTCAGTCCAAAAATTAGGGAAAACTTTGAAAGTGTCCCCCAAGTGCAGTGGCAATAACCATAAAACGCTACAAAGAAACTGGCTCACATGAGGACCGCCCCAGGAAAGGAAGACCAAGAGTCACCTCTGCTTCTGAGGATATGTTTATCTGAGTCACCAGCCTCATAAATGGCAGGTTAGAAGCAGCTCAGATTAGAGACCAGGTCAATGCCACACAGAGTTGAGTTCTAGCAGCAGACACATCTCTACAACAACTGTTAAGAGGAGACTTTGTGCAGCAGTCCTTCATGGTAAAATAGCTGCTAGGAAACCACTGCTAGGGACAGGCAACAAGCAGAAGAGACTTGTTTGGGCTAAAGAACACAAGGAATGGACATTAGACCAGTGGAAATCTGGGCTTTGGTCTGATGAGTCCAAATTTGAGATCTTTGGTTCCAACCACCGTGTCTTTGTGTGACGCAGAAAAGATGGTGTGGGGGTGCTTTTCTGGTGACACTGTTGGGTATGTATTCAAAATTGAAGGCATACTGAACCAGCATGGCTACAACAGCATCTTGCAGTGGCATGCTATTCCATCCGGTTTGCTTTTAGTTGGACCATCATTTATTTTTCAACAAACACTCCTCCAGGCTGTGTAAGGGCTATTTGACCAAGAAGGAGAGTGATGGGGTGCTATGCCAGATGACCTGGCCTCCACACGCACCAGATTTGAACCCAGTCGAGATGGTTTGGGGTGAGCTGGGCCACATAGTGAAGGCAAAAGGGCCAACAAGTGCTAAGCATCTTTGGGAACTCCTTCAAGATTGATGGAAGACCATTCACGGTGACTACCTCTTGAAGCTCATCAAGAGAATGCTAAGAGTGTGCAAAGCAGTCATCAAAGCAAAAGGTGGCTACTTTGAAGAACTTAGAATATAGGACACATTTTCAGTTGTTTCACACTTTTTTGTTAAGTATATAATTCCACATGTGTTAATTCATAGTTTTGATGCCTTCAGTGTGGATGTACAATTTTCATAGTCATGAAAATACAGAAAAATCTTTAAATGAGAAGGTGTGCCCAAACTTGCGGTCTGCACTGTAAATACAATTATTCATTTTTAATCATTATTAAAATTGCTATTGGTTGAATTTTCAACCATTATTAAATTATTGCGGCCCTGTGAAGCAACAGGGTTCACCTCCTTACTTACCGGATGAAGTTAACCCATGTGTGTTCACATTATACTGCCGTATAGTCCGCCATTACCGAGCAGCAGGTGTCATCTCTGCACGGTGGATTCCGGGCTGCGAACGCACCATATTTCTGGCGTTCTGCCAGCCCTAACACATCCCTATATAAAAAATAATGATTACCGCTGGGGACTAGTGAAAGACATGGTCAAATGATGTGAAGTCACATGGATCAAGAGTTATAGAAATTAAGCAGATGCTCAAGATGTCTGTGGTGAAAGGAGAAAGTTTCCATAAAAATGTAGAAAAATATTTAGAATTGAAAGTCCTCAGTGGTTGATACCTTTTTTTGATACCAAAATATATTTCTTTCCTGCATAAAAATGTATAAATTCAACACTAACATATGTGTAATGTACCAGATTACGGCATCTATAGAAAAGACATTGAAGGTAAACTTAGATTTGTTAGCAAAGAATAATGTATTAAAGGTGTATCTAGGATTACAAATTGATAGCCTAGCCTTAGAAAAGGACATCAATGTTTGAGTTGTGGGGGTCCCAGAGGTCAGTGACTTTGATAAAACCAAAAGTCTGTGGTGCTCGCTGGAGATTATGGTCTGTTCGATGCTAGACATAGTGACAGTCTCTTGATGTGGCTGCTATTCGTGCTGCAGCTCAACCCCATTCAAGTAAAGAATCTCAAAGTTGGTTTTTGTCTACTGGAAAATTCCATGATTCCAAGGAGGTCAGTATAGAAAACAAGCTCTGCATTATAACAATTTCTAGAATATTGTTTGAATTTCAATAGATATTGCAAAATATATTGATGATTTATTCTTAGCAGTTTGCAACTATTTTTTAAGATATATCAATCAACCCCCTAGAAATAATTTTTTGCTGCATTCTGTGTTTTAAGTTAGAATTTAATGTGTACATATTTGTACATATCTGTTTTGACAGTAAAAGTGCACAATGAAATTGAACGAGTCATCGGGTCGGCACAACCTCAGACAGAACACAGGAAACAAATGCCGTATACTGACGCCGTCATCCATGAAATCCTTAGGTTTGGGGATATTGCGCCATCTGGTTTGCATTCTACCTCTCAAGATGTCACTTTTCATGGTTATTTTATTCCAAAGGTAGTGCCAACATTTCATTGTTTATTCTTTTGGGCCATTAAAAATTGAATGGTATGGTGATTTCAGACATAGACATGAGCTACATTACCTGGGCAAACATGGACGTAGGGAAAAGGATGATGGAAAAGAAGAAGGTAATCTGTGAACAAAGCAGCACAGTTCAGAGGATAAAAGACTAATACGATTATATCGATAGAAAGCAGATCCATTACTGGATGGTGACATACAGTAGACTAGAGAATGAGAACTCAACTTCGAGAACTAGACACAAGACTTAAGTAATATGTCTTAAATGGGAAAGTAAAGAAGGAAATAAAGGTGTACAGGTGTTAGGTCATCAAGAAAATTCTCAAATGTGATAGGGTATAGTGTTGTCCCATCAGTTATGAAGGCTATGGAACAGAAAGATTAAGTGGAAGCCAAACATCTACAAGATACAACTATGGCAGAGAGCAACATTAGGACATCATTAGGTAGACATAGGACTAAAAAGGAGAATGGTCTCAAGAGGTTGTGCATTATCAATGAGATTATGTTTCACTGAAAGGACAAAGGCTAAATCACAAATCGCCTTTCTTAAGGTAAACCTTCCAATTCTTCTAAAAAGCACCTACACCACTCTTATTTTTTGACTGTAGAAGTACAAATAAGCACCATAGCACATCTCAAGAAACAGGAGGTGGACACAACTTTTCCTTTCTCCCAGCCCATGAAGTTAGAATATATTCCCTTATAAAATCTAGTGATGATTACAACTGACTAGTGATGAGATCTGACAAAATTCCGCATCTCCGGCCTTTTCGCTCATAGACGTGACTTTCAGGTATAATCAGGCCTCTGAGGTTACTGTGCACCCTGCCGAAGTGGCATAAGTGGTGACATCATGGTCCATCACAATTTTACGACTCATAGTAACCTCCGAGGTCTGATCGCTGCCAGAAGTCCCATTCTAGAATGAAGAGACCGGGCATGTGACATGATGGTGGAGAGAAGAGCCGCTGAGAATCGCATGCCGAGCAGCGAGGAAAGGGGAAAAGGTGAGCTTTAATATTAGTGAGGTTTTTGATCAACTTTTGCTGGGCAGCTAGCTGGCATATTTACATGAAAATCTGTATTCTGGAGGGTTATGAAATAATGTAAAATTCTTGTATTATTAAATTACACTCAAATAAATGAGCTCATGTATAGAACTTATCCATTAAAGGATCCCCTTTAAATGGTACTGCCTAAATTAATTGCACTCCAATTTTTTGAGCAGTATTGCTTTTGTGTTTTTTTTCCCAGCATTTATATTCCTTACCATAAATTTTATGTAACCTTTTCTTCCAGGGAGCGAGCGTGATTGCTCTTTTACATTCGGCTCTCAGAGATAAAGATTACTTTGAGAAACCATATGAGTTTTACCCAGAACATTTTCTTGACTCCAATGGAAATTTCAAGAAGAACGAGGCCTTCATACCATTTTCAATAGGTAATGTTAATAATAAATGACTTTTTCTTTGGAGGGATAAGATCAGTGCATCAATAATAGAATTATTTCTAACAATACAATACTTATTCCTTCAGAAAACAAAATCTCCTACAGCTATATTGACAAAAAATGAGCATGCCCTCAAGGCCAAAATTGGCCTAGTCTCCAAGTGGATAATGCTTCCATGGGACGAACTTTGAAGGAGATATTAGGAAAAACACAGATAAAAAGATCTTTAAATCTAATAACACCTTCTTGTTTTTATTATTTTGGACTGCTTTACAGGGAAAAGAAGTTGTGCTGGAGAGATCTTGGCTAAAATGGAGATATTTCTCTTCTTTACATCATTGCTGCAAAATTTCACATTCCATCCACCACCTGGAGCGAAACTGGACCTTACTCCTGCCCTGGGGCTTACAAATGCCCCACAACCTTATAAAATGTGTGCCGTGTCTCGCAGATAGACTATGATCACCTTCAATCCTAATGTGAAGGATAGGGTTGAGCGAAACGGGTCAAAATTTTTCAAAAGTCGCCGACTTTTGGCAAAGTCGGGTTTCATGAAACCCGACCCGACCCCAGTGTGGGGTCGGCCATGAAGTCGGCGATCATTTGAATCTGGAATCGGAATTCCGATACCGATTCCCGATATGTTTAAGATATCGGGAATTGGTATCAGAATTCAGATTTAAGTGTAAAATAAAGAATTAAAATAAAAAATATCGCAATACTTACCCTCTGACGCGCCCTGGTACTAACCGGCAGCCTTTCTTCCTTAGAATCAGCCTTCCAAGACCTTCGGTGACGTCGCGGTGACATCGCGGCTTGTGATTGGTCGCGCGGCGGTCACATGGGCGGCCGCGCGACCAATCACAAGCCGCGACGTCACCGCGACGTCACCGAAGGTCCTGGAAGCGCTGATTCTTAGGAAGGACCTTCGGTGACGTCGCGGTGACGTCGTGGCTTGTGATTGGTCACGCGGCCGCCCATGTGACCGCCGCACGACCAATCACAAGCCGCGACGTCACCGCGACGTCACCGAAGGTCTTGGAAGGCTGATTCTAAGGAAGAAAGGCTGCCGGTTAGTACCAGGGCGCGTCAGAGGGTAAGTATTGCGATATTTTTTATTTTAATTCTTTATTTTACACTAAAATATGGATCGCAGGGCCTGAAGGAGAGTTTCCGCTCCTTCAGACCCTGGGAACCATGGAAACCCGATGCACTGCATTGGGTTTCGCGTTTCGGCCGACCCCGACCCCGACTTTTTTATAGGATCGGCCGATTCCACTCGACTCGACTTTTGAAAAAGTCGGGTTTCGTGAAACCCGACCCGATCCTATGAAAGCAAAGGTCGCTCAACCCTAGTGAAGGATACTTCACGTCATAGAAAAAAAAATATTGTAAATAATTCAACAACTTTGTCATCTATCAGGAAATCTTTCTGCATAATTTTTTTTGTATCGTAATATTTTTAAATCAAATGATAACATGAAAAATAAACTATTTGTATTAATAACAATAATAACAATAATAATAATTAAAAAAAACTTTATACAACTTGTCTTAGATTGGGTTCTATTTTTTTGTGGAGATTGAGGAAAGTCATCAAACAGGCCATGATCCCAGTATTGAGTTACATTAGTTCCAAGTTTAAAGTTTTTAGTTATATCTACAGTTTGGTGGAATTTCTTATGTTTGAGGCACATGACAGTGTTATCCAACTAAACTGTGGTGCAATTGGATAGTTCTGCTTCACATAAAAAAAGAATCAATGTCCCACTTTTCAGCCAATATTCTTGAGATCCATAAAAAAGCTAATGTTATGTCGAGGTATAACATCTAGGATGACCACACATATAATCAGAGCATTAAGATTATGAATATTTGTATGTAATGATGCCGGATGATACCAGAAACAACAAATGACCTCACAAATGTATCTTCTGCCTTTCTGGTAATTAACTTAATTTATTCACATGTTTGATCTTGCTGTATTTTAGCTGTCATGCTATGACAGTCTTAGGTAGGGGAAAAGGGCCTCAAACTGTACCTGGGACTGGTACCCTAGCTATCCCTGTCCTGAGGATGCTCTTGATGGTAGAAATGCCTGAGATTTCAACCTTACTATGCTCTTAATAATGCCTGGTCTTCCGCCAATCCAAGGAGCCTGAGACAGAAATTTAATATAAACATAAAAGACAAAAGAGGGATAACAGAAAATCATCATCTATCATACAAAAGCACTAACCAACAATAAGGAGAAGGATAGGGACAGGGAGGAATAAACTAAACAAGAACAGGGACGAGGAGATAAACACACACTTACTACAGAAAACCACAGAACACCTCCACGATAAGGCAATTCTCGTTGCTAAGAACTTATCTAATGTAAATATAATGTGATATTTGTATACATAGGCTTTATGACTGAGCACTCCACCCCTCAGCCTTAGGTGTTTGAAGTACAGAAGGATCTTACCTTGCTATATAAATGTAGACTTCAGTCTAAGAGAGGATTCACAATAGATAGGAGTCCAGCAAATAGAATCGACTAATCGAGGCTTCCCGGTATGCATGAACTGGCCAATTTATGCGTCAAATATTCTCAATTTTTCATATTTTCTAGTGCAGTAATGCTGATCAAATTTCATATATTTCATGTTTGTATGCTATAGCGCTACAGAGTGTTACTTTATGTGTTGGCCATAAATGAATTCGGATCCAAGTCTCCACATCCAAATTAATTGAAATCCTAAATTTAATGGCCACAAATCTTAGCCCAGATGAGACCTTAAAATAATTCAGTATTCCAGATAAGTCCAAAAAATAATTCAGACCCCAGATAGTGCCTAAATAGCAGAATTAATTTTCAATAGACAAAAGATGAGTTGATCAGCTTCCAATTTATGTGTCAAAGAACAGCTTGTGTTCTCATTTCACTTACATCCCTAATGCATCAGAAAAATAATAGTGAATAAAGGAACAAAACATCAATAATTGGCCCCCAAAAAGAATGTTTTTTTTATGCATTCTTATACATCATTTTTCCCCAACTTCAGTCCTCAGGGTCACCAACTGTGCTTGTTTTTAGCATTTACTTAATATTGCACAGGTGATTGAATTACCACCTGGGCAATAATAAGGAAATCCTGAAATCATAATCTTTTGGTGGCTCTTGAGGAGTGGAGTTTGGGAACGCTCCCCTACATCCTCTCATTTTTCTACCACTGGCCTGGTGACATGTTCTTTACATTATACACTGTTTTGCTTCACCTCACATTGTTCTAGTTCTTTGGCTATGGGGATAAAAGGGAAAAAGCAATTAGAAAATATAACTTTTTGTGCCTATTTTTGTTGTGTCATTCCTTTATTCAGAATTCATTTTCATTTTCTAACATTAATTTAGAGTCTAGATGAAACCCCAAAATTAATTCACACCTAACAAAAAATAATCATAATTGAGACTTAAGATCGGGTCCCAAAATGTGCTATATAGTTATATTGACTATACACATTTTTATATTATTGTGCTTGTGATAACATTATTGGGAATGTAGGGAGAGAATTAACTTTGCTGTCAATGTAATACATTATTAGAAAGGACATTGGAAATAAGTATAACTTAAAGCTGTGTAAACTCTTTTTGGGTCAATTCATGCTCTGCGGGATTTTGACAGATAGTTCAGTGACCGTCCTAATCTATGGCTTTTGATAAGCTGATATAGTAGTGAGCTAAGGCAAATGAGTTTATGGATAAAACTTTATCATTGATTGTTTAGAAAAAGTCACTTACATTGTAAACCATTCTATGTAGAAACTCACTTGCACGCTATAAACTCACTTGCTCTTAATCAGTTTACCCGCCTACACCAGATGAACTGGTTTTACATCTAAACTTGGCTCAGTTTTCCCTCTCCGGAGGACACAACAGCCACTTCTTCACTCAAGAACTCGACTTACCTGTTGCTGCCTTTTGTGATTATTACGGTTGGCATTAATATTCCCTCTGAGACTTCACAGAGCGTGAGTTGGGAAGTTTGAAATATGGGTGCTGCTCCTTATACAGAAAGCTGTAATACAAGGTGTCTAAAATTATTCAAAATATTTAGAATTGAGAGTCCTCAGTGGTTTATAACTTTTAATGGCTAACTGAAAAGATGGAAACGAATTGCAAGCTTTCAAGTCTACTCAGGTCCCTTCATCAGGCACAGACTAATAGAAATTCTGAAGAATCACATATTTATGCACAACACAGCACAGAAAAAATTCATAAATAAGACAAGTGACGTGAAGTAGAACTACATTATGTGAGTGATAAAGAGTTATGTCCATAGATATTGGAACAGTTTATAGATAAGGAGTGTGAATGTTTTGTTGTCCTCTGATTGGGGTCTGGTTCTATGTTATGATGATCCCACAGGGTCTGAGGAGCAAATTCCATAATTGATATAAAAAGACATAAATCTGTTATGATCTGGTGGTTTAGGAGCAACATGGGACGAGCTCTGAAGGAAGTGGTACCTGTACTGACCGCAGTCCCTAAGCTCAACACAACACTAGAAGTAGCCGTGGGATGCTCCTGACACTCCCTAGGCACTTCGTCACAGCCTGAGAACTAACTACCCCTAAAGATAGAAACAGGAAAACTATCTTGCCTCAGAGAAAATCCCCAAAGGATAGATAGCCCCCCACAAGTAATGACTGTGAGTGGAGAGGGAAAAGACATACACAGAATGAAACCAGGATGAGCACAGGAGGCCAGTCTAGCTAGATAGATAGGACAGGATGGAATACTGTGCGGTCAGTATAAAACACTACAAAAAATCCACACAGAGTTTACAAAAATCTCCAGACCTGACTAAAGATGTGGAGGGTAAATCTGCTTCCCAGAGCTTCCAGCATCACAGAATTAATTCATACTGACAAGCTGGACAAACATAGAAAGCACAGAACGGATAAGTCCACAACCTGTGGACAGAAAAGAGCAAGCAAGGACTAGGCTTTGCTGAACTGGTAAGGATAATAGGGAAATCCAAAGAGATGTGAATCCAACCAGGAACCATTGACAAGTGGTACAAGCTGAAGGAAAGAGCCAGGCTAAATAGCCGAGCAGAATAGACAATCAGTGGAAGCAGCTGCTGACAGCTAAATCCAAGGAGCAGCCATTCCACTTAAAACCACCGGAGGGAGCCCAAGAGCAGAACTCACAAAAGTGCCACTTACAACCACCGGAGGGAGCCCAAGAGCGGAATTCACAACAGTACCCCCCCTTGAGGAGGGGTCACCGAACCCTCACCAGAGCCCCCAGGCCGATCAGGACGGGCCAAGTGAAAAGCACGAACCAAATCGGTGGCATGGACATCGGAGGCAACAACCCAAGAATTATCCTCCTGGCCATAACCCTTCCACTTGACAAGATACTGAAGCCTCCGCCTCGAAAAACGAGAATCCAAAATTTTCTCAACCTCATATTCCAACTCTCCCTCAGCCAACACCGGGGCAGGAGGATCAACTGAGGGAACAACGGGCACCACATATCTCCGCAACAAAGATCTATGGAAAACATTATGAATGGCAAAAGAGGCTGGAAGAGCCAAACGAAAAGACACCGGATTAATAATTTCTGAAATTTTATAAGGACCAATAAACCGAGGCTTAAACTTAGGGGAAGAAACCTTCATAGGAACATGACGAGAAGACAACCAAACCAAATCCCCCACACGAAGCCGGGGACCAACACACCGAATGCGGTTAGCAAAACGTTGAGCCCTTTCCTGAGACAACGTCAAATTGTCCACCACATGAGTCCAAATCTGCTGCAGCCTGTCCACCACAGAATCCACACCAGGACAATCAGAAGGCTCAACCTGCCCAGAAGAAAAATGAGGATGAAAACCAAAATTACAAAAGAAAGGTGAAACCAAAGTAGCCGAACTAGCCCGATTATTAAGGGCAAACTCGGCCAACGTCAAGAAAGCCACCCAATCATCCTGATCAGCAGACACAAAGCATCTCAAATAGGTCTCCAAGGTCTGATTAGTTCGCTCAGTTTGGCCATTGGTCTGAGGATGAAACGCCGAAGAAAAAGACAAATCAATGCCCATCAAAAGAAGAAGTATAGTACTAGATACTCAGATTAGTGTCAATCAAAATAAATATACCAAAACTAATATCTATAATAACTTTATTTCAAAACCCGAAAAACAGGATTAAAAACTAGCACAACATCCCAAATCCCTATTATTTGGGAATGGGTAAATAAAACCTGGCCTATAGATCATAGGGCAATGGATGGGAGTAGGACAAAGAAAACCCTATAAATCCCTAGATGCTCCCTGCCTGTCAGCGGAGGTTGGCACCCTCTTGGACGTAATATGGCGCCCCCGCTCCTCGACGGCTAGCCCTATAAACCCTTAAAGTCCCTCAAATAATGTGGGTATACTATAGCCGATAATACCTCTCAATTCCTTCTAAACCAAGACCCACACAAGAGACTAAACACACTACAAAAACATACCAGATGGTAATTCACCAATAGACAACTTTAAGAAGCCCGATCTGACCATACCAGGCCCTATAGGTGTATAGATGTCTAACTAGCCTCTATAATGGCTATTACACCCTCCAAAAACCCTAACCGGTAATGCCTGCCTGACAGCGGAGGTTGGCACCCTCTTGAACGCAAAATGGCGCGCCCGCTCCTCGGCGGCTGTCCCTACTGACCCTAACAAACTCCCTATAAAAAAGGAACGGGATTCCTAGGGTTTTTGGAGGGTGTAATAGCCATTATAGAGGCTAGTTAGACATCTATACACCTATAGGGCCTGGTATGGTCAGATCGGGCTTCTTAAAGTTGTCTATTGGTGAATTACCATCTGGTATGTTTTTGTAGTGTGTTTAGTCTCTTGTGTGGGTCTTGGTTTAGAAGGAATTGAGAGGTATTATCGGCTATAGTATACCCACATTATTTGAGGGACTTTAAGGGTTTATAGGGCTAGCCGTCGAGGAGCGGGGGCACCATATTGCGTCCAAGAGGGTGCCAACCTCCGCTGACAGGCAGGGAGCATCTAGGGATTTATAGGGTTTTCTTTGTCCTACTCCCATCCATTGCCCTATGATCTATAGGCCAGGTTTTATTTACCCATTCCCAAATAATAGGGATTTGGGATGTTGTGCTAGTTTTTAATCCTGTTTTTCGGGTTTTGAAATAAAGTTATTATAGATATTAGTTTTGGTATATTTATTTTAAATCAATGCCCATCCTAGCACAAAAGGCCCGCCAAAACCTAGAGACAAACTGAGAACCTCTGTCAGACACAATGTTCTCCGGAATGCCATGCAAACGAACCACATGCTGAAAAAACAATGGAACCAAATCTGAGGAGGAAGGCAACTTAGGCAAAGGTATCAGATGGACCATTTTAGAGAACCGGTCACAAACAACCCAGATAACAGACATCTTCTGGGAAACAGGAAGATCCGAAATAAAATCCATGGAAATATGCGTCCAGGGCCTCTCAGGGACCGGCAAAGGCAAAAGCAACCCACTAGCGCGGGAACAGCAAGGCTTGGCTCGGGCGCAAGTCCCACAGGACTGCACAAAAGCACGCACATAGCGCGACAGGGAAGGCCACCAAAAGGACCTAGCAACCAAATCTCTGGTACCAAAAATCCCAGGATGACCAGCCAACACTGAACAATGAACCTCAGAAATCACTTTACTTGTCCATCTATCAGGAACAAACAGCTTCCCCACTGGACAGTGGTCAGGCCTATCAGCCTGAAATTCACGCAGCACCCGCCGCAAATCAGGGGAGATGGCAGAAAGAATCACCCCTTCCTTAAGAATGCCAACCGGCTCAAGGACTCCAGGAGAATCAGGCGAAAAACTCCTAGAGAGGGCATCAGCCTTAACATTCTTAGATCCCGGAAGATACGAGACCACAAAATCAAAACGGGAGAAAAACAGGGACCACAGAAGAGGGGGAAGAGGAAATTGACATCAAAGGAACGTCACTGTGTACCCCTTGACAACCCCAACTAGTCACAGACATAGTTTTCCAATCCAGCACCGGATTATGTTCCTGTAACCATGGAAAACCCAGTACAACAACATCAAGCAGGTTATGCAACACCAGAAAATGGCAATTTTCCTGATGTGCAGGAGCCATGTACATGGTCATCTGCGTCCAGTACTGAGGTTTATCCTTGGCCAATGGAGTAGCATCAATTCCTCTCAATGGAATAGGGCTCTGCAAAGGCTGCAAGGAAAAACCACAGCGCCTGGCGAATTCTAAGTCCATTAAGTTCAGGGCAGCGCCTGAATCCACAAATGCCATGACAGAAAAGGACGACAATGAGCAAATCAGGGTCACAGATAAAAGAAATTTAGGCTGTACAGTACTAATGGTAACAGACCTAGCGACCCTCCTAGTACGTTTAGGGCAATCAGAAATAACATGAGCAGAATCACCACAGTAAAAACACAGCCTATTCTGACGTCTGAATTCCTGCCGTTCTGTTCTAGTCAAAATCCTATCACATTGCATAGGTTCAGGACTCTGCTCAGAGGACACTGCCATATGGTGCATAGCTTTGCGCTCGCGCAAACGAAGATTAATCTGAATGGCTAGAGACATAGATTCGCTCAAACCAGTAGGCGTAGGGAAGCCCACCATAACATCTTTAAGGGCTTCAGAAAGACCTTTTCTGAAAATAGCAGCCAGAGCATCCTCATTCCATTTAGTGAGCACAGACCATTTCCTAAATTTCTGGCAGTATAATTCTGCCGCTTCCTGACCTTGACACAAGGCCAACAGGGTTTTTTCTGCATGATCCACAGAATTAGGTTCGTCATACAACAAATCCGAGCGCTTGAAAAAATGCGTCTACATTCAGCAATGCCGGATCCCCTGATTCAAGGGAGAATGCCCAGTCCTGAGGGTCACCACGCAGCAAGGATATGATGATTTTAACTTGCTGAATGGGATCACCAGAAGAACGGGGTTTCAAAGCAAAAAACAATTTGCAGTTATTTTTAAAGTTCAAAAACTTGGATCTGTCTCCAAAAAACAAATCAGGAGTAGGAATTCTAGGCTCCAAAGCCGGAGTCTGGACAACATAATCTTGGATACTCTGTACTCTTGCAGCAAGTTGATCCACACGAGAAAACAAACCCTGAACATCCATGCCAGAGCATAAATCCTGAACCACCCAGAGATCAAGAGGAAAAAAAAAGACAAAAGAGAGCACGGGAAAAAAAATGGCTCAGAATTTTTTCCTTCTTTTGAGATGCATTTAATTCATTTTTGGCCACTTGTACTGTTATGATCTGGTGGTTTAGGAGCAACATGGGACGAGCTCTGAAGGAAGTGGTACCTGTACTGACCGCAGTCCCTAAGCTCAACACAACACTAGAAGTAGCCGTGGGATGCTCCTAACACTCCCTAGGCACCTCGTCACAGCCTGAGAACTAACTACCCCTAAAGATAGAAACAGGAAAACTATTTTGCCTCAGAGAAAATCCCCAAAGGATAGATAGCCCCCCACAAGTAATGACTGTGAGTGGAGAGGGAAAAGACATACACAGAATGAAACCAGGATGAGCACAGGAGGCCAGTCTAGCTAGATAGATAGGACAGGATGGAATACTGTGAGGTCAGTATAAAACACTACAAAAAATCCACACAGAGTTTACAAAAATCTCCACACCTGATTAAAGGTGTGGAGGGTAAATCTGCTTCCCAGAGCTTCCAGCATCACAGAATTAATTCATACTGACAAGCTGGACAAACATAGAAAGCACAGAACGGATAAGTCCACAACCTGTGGACAGAAAAGAGCAAGCAAGGACTAGGCTTTGCTGAACTGGTCAGGATAACAGGGAAATCCAAAAAGATGTGAATCCAACCAGGAACCATTGACAAGTGGCACAAGCTGAAGGAAAGAGCCAGGCTAAATAGCCGAGCAGAATAGACAATCAGTGGAATCAGCTGCTGACAGCTAAATCCAAGGAGCAGCCATTCCACTTAAAACCACCGGAGGGAGCCCAAGAGGAGAACTCACAAAAGTGCCACTTACAACCACCGGAGGGAGCCCAAGAGCGGAATTCACAACATAAATCCATGCGACACATTCATTCCTGCACTGAGTTTGTCAAAGGTCATCATCAGTTTATATTCCCAGACTCTTCTGTCTCTCTGATATTTGAAGTTACCTTTTAATTTCATGTCCATAGTACTGTGATCAGGGAGACAAAAATGTATTGCCACAGGTAGATCCATTCTTTTTTCTCTTTTTGGAACAAAACAAAATCCTCTAAACTGCATGCTCGCAAATGCCAGAAGCCTGACAAACAAGATGGAAGAACTAGAAGCAGAAATATCTACAGGTAACTTTGACATAGTGGGAATAACCGAGACATGGTTAGATGAAAGCTATGACTGGGCAGTTAACTTACAGGGTTACAGTCTGTTTAGAAAGGATCGTAAAAATCGGAGAGGAGGAGGGGTTTGTCTCTATGTAAAGTCTTGTCTAAAGTCCACTTTAAGGGAGGATATTAGCGAAGGAAATGAGGATGTCGAGTCCATATGGGTCGAAATTCATGGAGGGAAAAATGGTAACAAAATTCTCATTGGGGTCTGTTACAAACCCCCAAATATAACAGAAACCATGGAAAGTCTACTTCTAAAGCAGATAGATGAAGCTGCAACCCATAATGAGGTCCTGGTTATGGGGGACTTTAACTACCCGGATATTAACTGGGAAACAGAAACCTGTGAAACCCATAAAGGCAAAAGGTTTCTGCTAATAACCAAGAAAAATTATCTTTCACAATTGGTGCAGAATCCAACCAGAGGAGCAGCACTTTTAGACCTAATACTATCTAATAGACCTGACAGAATAACAAATCTGCAGGTGGTCGGGCATCTAGGAAATAGCGACCACAATATTGTACAGTTTCACCTGTCTTTCACTAGGGGGACTTGTCAGGGAGTCACAAAAACACTGAACTTTAGGAAGGGAAAGTTTGACCAGCTTAGAGATGCCCTTAATCTGGTAGACTGGGACAATATCCTCAGAAATAAGAATACAGATAAATGGAAAATGTCTAAGAACATCCTAAATAGGCAGTGTAAGCGGTTTATACCTCGTGGGAATAAAAGGACTAGAAATAGGAAAAACCCAATGTGGCTAAACAAAGAAGTTAGACAGGCAATTAACAGTAAAAAGAAAGCATTTGCACTACTAAAGCAGGATGGCACCATTGAAGCTCTAAAAAACTATAGGGAGAAAAATACTTTATCTAAAAAACTAATTAAAGCTGCCAAAAAGGAAACAGAGAAGCACATTGCTAAGGAGAGTGAAACTAATCCCAAACTGTTCTTCAACTATATCAATAGTAAAAGAATAAAAACTGAAAATGTAGGCCCCTTAAAAAATAGTGAGGAAAGAATGGTTGTAGATGACGAGGAAAAAGCTAACATATTAAACACCTTCTTCTCCACGGTATTCACGGTGGAAAATGAAATGCTAGGTGAAATCCCAAGAAACAATGAAAACCCTTTATTAAGGGTCACCAATCTAACCCAAGAAGAGGTGCGAAACCGGCTAAATAAGATTAAAATAGATAAATCCCCGGGTCCGGATGGCATACACCCACGAGTACTAAGAGAACTAAGTAATGTAATAGATAAACCATTATTTCTTATTTTTAGGGACTCTATAGCGACGGGGTCTGTTCCGCAGGACTGGCGCATAGCAAATGTGGTGCCAATATTCAAAAAGGGCTCTAAATGTGAACCTGGAAATTATAGGCCAGTAAGTCTAACCTCTATTGTTGGTAAAATATTTGAAGGGTTTCTGAGGGATGTTATTCTGGATTATCTCAATGAGAATAACTGTTTAACTCCATATCAGCATGGGTTTAAGAGAAATCGCTCCTGTCAAACCAATTTAATCAGTTTTTATGAAGAGGTAAGCTATAGGCTGGACCACGGTGAGTCATTGGACGTGGTATATCTCGATTTTTCCAAAGCGTTTGATACCGTGCCGCACAAGAGGTTGGTACACAAAATGAGAATGCTTGGTCTGGGGGAAAATGTGTGTAAATGGGTTAGTAACTGGCTTAGTGATAGAAAGCAGAGGGTGGTTATAAATGGTATAGTCTCTAACTGGGTCGCTGTGACCAGTGGGGTACCGCAGTGGTCAGTATTGGGACATGTTCTCTTCAACATATTCATTAGTGATCTGGTAGAAGGTTTACACAGTAAAATATCGATATTTGCAGATGATACAAAACTATGTAAAGCAGTTAATACAAGAGAAGATAATATTCTGCTACAGATGGATCTGGATAAGTTGGAAACTTGGGCTGAAAGGTGGCAGATGAGGTTTAACAATGATAAATGTAAGGTTATACACATGGGAAGAAGGAATCTATATCACCATTACACACTGAATGGGAAACCACTGGGTAAATCTGACAGGGAGAAGGACTTGGGGATCCTAGTTAATGATAAACTTACCTGGAGCAGCCAGTGCCAGGCAGCAGCTGCCAAGGCAAACAGGATCATGGGGTGCATTAAAAGAGGTCTGGATACACATGATGAGAGCATTATACTGCCTCTGTACAAATCCCTAGTTAGACCGCACATGGAGTACTGTGTCCAGTTTTGGGCACCGGTGCTCAGGAAGGATATAATGGAACTAGAGAGAGTACAAAGGAGGGCAACAAAATTAATAAAGGGGATGGGAGAACTACAATACCCAGATAGATTAGCGAAATTAGGATTATTTAATCTAGAAAAAAGACGACTGAGGGGCGATCTAATAACCATGTATAAATATATAAGGGGACAATACAAATATCTCGCTGAGGATTTGTTTATACCAAGGAAGGAGGAGAGAAGGTTTTTCCACCAACATAGAAGAGGATTCTTTACTGTTAGGGCAGTGAGAATCTGGAATTGCTTGCCTGAGGAGGTGGTGATGGCGAACTCAGTCGAGGGGTTCAAGAGAGGCCTGGATGTCTTCCTGGAGCAGAACAATATTGTATCATACAATTATTAGGTTCTGTAGAAGGACGTAGATCTGGGGATTTATTATGATGCAATATAGGCTGAACTGGATGGACAAATGTCTTTTTTTGGCCTTACTAACTATGTTACTATGTTACTATATTGTATGGCGATGAGAGTTCATCCTTGTTCTAAGCTTTTGCCCTGTATTTAGTGAACAAAAACAGGTGTGCTTAGAAATTTTGAAAGGGAAGAAGTAACGACTTCTAAACTAGTTGTGAAAAAATGTGGACTTCCTTTCAAAAGTAGGAGAACTTTCACCATTTTCTTTTTGTAGCAAGGAACGCAAACCAAGGCTAGCCAACAGTCAACCCTTTACTTAATGGTAACAATATGACAGCCATCCAACAAAGCCTGTAGCTGGCTCTGCTAGCCTGCACGACAAATAGATCAGACCCATTGGATCATTTTCATCACCTGTTGCAATGGTTGGTTCCCACGGCCAGCATCGTCATCACCATTGTTTTCACTCTGACTTTAACTACCCGGATATTAACTGGGAAACAGAAACCTGTGAAACCCATAAAGGCAACAGGTTTCTGCTAATAACCAAGAAAAATTATCTTTCACAATTGGTGCAGAATCCAACCAGAGGAGCAGCACTTTTAGACCTAATACTATCTAATAGACCTGACAGAATAACAAATCTGCAGGTGGTTGGGCATTTAGGAAATAGCGACCACAATATTGTGCAGTTTCACCTGTCTTTCACTAGGGGGACTTGTCAGGGAGTCACAAAAACATTGAACTTTAGGAAGGCAAAGTTTGAACAGCTTAGAGATGCCCTTAATCTGGTAGACTGGGACAATATCCTCAGAAATGAGAATACAGATAATAAATGGGAAATGTTTAAGAACATCCTAAATAGGCAGTGTAAGCGGTTTATACCTTGTGGGAATAAAAGGACTAGAAATAGGAAAAACCCAATGTGGCTAAACAAAGAAGTAAGACAGGCAATTAACAGTAAAAAGAAAGCATTTGCACTACTAAAGCAGGATGGCACCATTGAAGCTCTAAAAAACTATAGGGAGAAAAATACTTTATCTAAAAAACTAATTAAAGCTGCCAAAAAGGAAACAGAGAAGCACACTGCTAAGGAGAGTAAAACTAATCCCAAACTGTTCTTCAACTATATCAATAGTAAAAGAATAAAAACTGAAAATGTAGGCCCCTTAAAAAATAGTGAGGAAAGAATGGTTGTAGATGACGAGGAAAAAGCTAACATATTAAACACCTTCTTCTCCACGGTATTCACGGTGGAAAATGAAATGCTAGGTGAAATCCCAAGAAACAATGAAAACCCTATATTAAGGGTCACCAATCTAACCCAAGAAGAGGTGCGAAACCGGCTAAATAAGATTAAAATAGATAAATCTCCGGGTCCGGATGGCATACACC
Source organism: Ranitomeya imitator (assembly GCF_032444005.1). Classification (NCBI taxonomy): domain Eukaryota; kingdom Metazoa; phylum Chordata; class Amphibia; order Anura; family Dendrobatidae; genus Ranitomeya; species Ranitomeya imitator. The sequence continues at coordinate 671,877,444 of NC_091286.1, read as the reverse complement.
CACGAGTACTAAGAGAACTAAGTAATGTAATAGATAAACCATTATTTCTTATTTTTAGGGACTCTATAGCGACAGGGTCTGTTCCGCAGGACTGGCGCATAGCAAATGTGGTGCCAATATTCAAAAAGGGCTCTAAAAGTGAACCTGGAAATTATAGGCCAGTAAGTCTAACCTCTATTGTTGGTAAAATATTTGAAGGGTTTCTGAGGGATGTTATTCTGGATTATCTCAATGAGAATAACTGTTTAACTCCATATCAGCATGGGTTTATGAGAAATCGCTCCTGTCAAACCAATCTAATCAGTTTTTATGAAGAGGTAAGCTATAGACTGGACCACGGTGAGTCATTGGACGTGGTATATCTCGATTTTTCCAAAGCGTTTGATACCGTGCCGCACAAGAGGTTGGTACACAAAATGAGAATGCTTGGTCTGGGGGAAAATGTGTGTAAATGGGTTAGTAACTGGCTTAGTGATAGAAAGCAGAGGGTGGTTATAAATGGTATAGTCTCTAACTGGGTCGCTGTGACCAGTGGGGTACCGCAGGGGTCAGTTTTGGGACCTGTTCTCTTCAACATATTCATTAATGATCTGGTAGAAGGTTTACACAGTAAAATATCGATATTTGCAGATGATACAAAACTATGTAAAGCAGTTAATACAAGAGAAGATAGTATTCTGCTACAGATGGATCTGGATAAGTTGGAAACTTGGGCTGAAAGGTGGCAGATGAGGTTTAACAATGATAAATGTAAGGTTATACACATGGGAAGAGGGAATCAATATCACCATTACACACTGAACGGGAAACCACTGGGTAAATCTGACAGGGAGAAGGACTTGGGGATCCTAGTTAATGATAAACTTACCTGGAGCAGCCAGTGCCAGGCAGCAGCTGCCAAGGCAAACAGGATCATGGGGTGCATTAAAAGAGGTCTGGATACACATGATGAGAGCATTATACTGCCTCTGTACAAATCCCTAGTTAGACCGCACATGGAGTACTGTGTCCAGTTTTGGGCACCGGTGCTCAGGAAGGATATAATGGAACTAGAGAGAGTACAAAGGAGGGCAACAAAATTAATAAAGGGGATGGGAGAACTACAATACCCAGATAGATTAGCGAAATTAGGATTATTTAGTCTAGAAAAAAGACGACTGAGGGGCGATCTAATAACCATGTATAAGTATATAAGGGGACAATACAAATATCTCGCTGAGGATCTGTTTATACCAAGGAAGGTGACGGGCACAAGGGGGCATTCTTTGCGTCTGGAGGAGAGAAGGTTTTTCCACCAACATAGAAGAGGATTCTTTACTGTTAGGGCAGTGAGAATCTGGAATTGCTTGCCTGAGGAGGTGGTGATGGCGAACTCAGTCGAGGGGTTCAAGAGAGGCCTGGATGTCTTCCTGGAGCAGAACAATATTGTATCATACAATTATTAGGTTCTGTAGAAGGACGTAGATCTGGGTATTTATTATGATGGAATATAGGCTGAACTGGATGGACAAATGTCTTTTTTCGGCCTTACTAACTATGTTACTATGTTACTATGTTACTATGTCAACCTGTCAGCCTTGTCCCTTAGTTGTATCAACTCTATGTCCCCATTCTTGTACACCTACTGCTGCGCATCATCCTCCTACTTATTCTTTTCCTTCTCCATCAAATTATGCTGCATGTTACCTTGAGGGAATGTATGGTTGACAAATCGGAATAGTCAAGCAGGCATGCAAAAAGTTAAATGTGTGTATAATATTTTCAAATTCACATTTTTGTTTTTTACAATACTATTATCTCCCTGGCCAAAAACCTTAACCAGATTGCTATACTGTTTGTCAGGTACATATATGGTCATTAATTTTCTTCAACATCTAGCAGTATTGTTGTGATAAATAAGGTTCTTAATCTATTTTAAAGCCAGTGTCCATTTAAATTACTACACCACTGATTTGATTTATGATGAGCTCACAAGACTAGTGATGTTGCAGAAACACTCGCTCCTGTGATAAAACAGGCAGGAAAATGTGTTACCTCCGCTGTAAGCCCCTGCTGTGTTGTCTGTATACTGAATTATGATAAACTCATGCTTTCAGAAAATAACATTGCATAGCAGCGTCACATTTAAAAGATGATTTCAGCAAAGGAACATTCATTTTTCAATGCATCCAATTGTGGAACCTATTTTTCCTAGACCTATTATTTAAGATGTACTTTGCTCTTGGAACAACCCTATTGTGCAACTACAGTATGTGCAGTTAGGGCCAAATTGGAGAGTTGCCAAGGAACATAGTAGATAAGCAGGATATAAACAGAGAAAAAAGGTGAAATTAGTTTTTCTCTGCTTAAAACACAAAACTTGTAGTCTTAAAGGAACACTCTGAGTAAAATGTATGCAGGGATTGTTAATAACAGTAGTGAAAATATGATATTATATTACCGTAAAAGCTATTTTGCTATCAATATACCTGAATAAAGTCAATGGCCATAAAATATGGAGGCAGCCAATATGATGCTACTGTGGGATCCATGGAGAGGGGATTAATAAAGTTATGCAACATCTGAGTCAACGCAAAATCTACCCGATAGCTCGCACCTAGTGTGCGTCATTCTTCATTCTGGTGTCTTCTTATGTGGCAGTGGGGATTTTGGGCTTCCTCGTGCACAAGGGCTACTTCGACTCCCTCTATTAAAATGATGGTATAAAGCCCTCATATTGCTAAGTTGATGGAATAATAGAATGTTCTGGCTTTTGAAATGTGAAGATGAAGAATAAACCTGAAAAAAATGCTAAGAGGATAATAATCAATAAATGCCGTCGAAAGTCACCAAGCGACAAAATCAGCTTGTTTTCTGAAGTATTATTACTTGTCACTACAGAATTTATTTCTACTTTTTATTGTGTCACGTGTTGTTTGTGCTGGATTTTGCTTTTTTTATGAGGTGTAAAAGTGAGAGATCAGCAGGAATCCTGGAAAGAGAGAGAAGATTGTAGACTAGATAACTTTACGAGCAACAAGTCATGGGGCAAAGCAAGTTCTTTCTCCTTCAGAGAAGTGTCAGGAGGACTAACTATGGCGATTTAATGGAAAGATCATTAAAAGTTCTGCAAAAACTCAAATTTGTAAAATATCAGAATGGTATGATAAACTTGACATCAGTGATAACTGTAAGGATCTCCTATTGTTAGGAGTCGAGTTTCCTCTGCTGCACAGTGGGAATCTCGATCCGTCTCCGCTGCGGTCTCCCATTCTCCTTCAGCCGCAGTGGAGTCTGCTCAGCAGGGACGTCGCTCCCAGTGTCTTGCTCACTCTCACTCTGTACAGAGAGTTACTGCTGCTTCTTCAGCTCCTGCCATTAAAGTCAGTGCTGGTCAGCGGCGAGCGGACTTCCCTGGGACTAAGTCCTTGCTTGCGCACACTGAGCATGCCCAGGGCAAGATCTCCCGTTGGAGATCGAGGGTCATGTGCTCAGGCTCTGCAGCACATTCCATTGGACCTCTTGGCAGGTCTTGGAAGGGCAAAGTTTCTGTGGCCACATCCTGTGCTGCAACTATATAAACTGCGCATGACCGCACGGCCATGCGCTAGTGTACAATTGAATACGTGTATTTGTTGTGAGTGCAAGTCGTTCATTAAATACCCCTACTCTATTGTATGACTGTTCGCGTATGGAGTATGGCTGCTATCTAGCGCCCGACAAATCACTCAACGTGTCACACACGTATCAGCGTCTATTGCTGTGACCGCCAGTGCGGCGCCACGTGCCAGTAGTGCGCTTCCTGACCCACGTCTGGGTGCTTAGTGGTGCCTGCCAGCACGGCACAGTTCGCACTTCGGTGCTCTAATTATAAGAGTTGCCTAACACACCCTGTTGCGGTGTTGTGTCAGCAAGTGGTCTAATCGGACTTCAATCCTAGTTGGGGTTAAGTTCGCTGACTGCTTGCTCGCCTTCTATGTGCGGTACCGCGATCCTGTGACGCAACAGGATCGCTTCCTTCACGTTGGGTGAAGTTTAACCCACGCGAGTATACTTATGAGTACCGCCATATAGTCCGTCATTACTCAGCAGCAGGTTCCATCTCTGCACGGTGGACCGCGGGCTACGAACGCACCGTACACTATCAGTCTTATTATTTGGTGCGTTCCGCAAGCCCTAACATTACACTAGCGCCAGGGTCTGGCTAGTGATGATGGACAAACAGCAATCCCTGCGGTATATACAGCAGCTGGAGGGTAGGTTGGCGGCTCTCAAGAGCGCAACCTCAGCTGTGGATGTTACCGCAGTTGCTGTACAGGCTGCCAGCGTGGCTGCAGCAACTTTGTCCATTGCCACCCCTGTTCCGACATTTTCTCGCCTCCCGCTGCCAGAAAAATTTTCTGGTAATAGCAAATTTTGTAGGGGATCCGTGAGTCAGTGCTCTATTCATCTCGAGCTTCTGGCTGCACGTTTCCCCACAGAGCGGGCTAAGGTGGGATTTATTGTGTCTCTATTGTCGGACAGGGCGTTGGAATGGGCTACGCCGCTGTGGGAGCGTGGCGATCATGTGGTGCAGAGTGCTCCTCTGTTTTTGAGCACTTTAAAACAGGTCTTTTTAGGACCTCAAGTCACCCATGACACTGCGCTCCAACTGCTGGCATTAACTCAGGGTGAGTCCTTGGTCAGTCATTTTGCCGTCCAATTCCAGACTTTAGCATCTGAGCTGGAATGGTCGGATAAAGCTCTTATCCCCATATTTTGGAGGGGCTTGGCTGACCATGTAAAGGACGCTCTGGCCACTAGGGAGATTCCTGCCACACTGGAGGAGTTAATAACTGTCTCCACTCGAATTGACCTCCGTTTTAACGAGCCGAGGTTAGAGCGAGCCCAGTGTAGGCAGAGGTTTCGGCTGGCTCCTACTTTCGCCAAACCTCTGGAATCTCCGGTCCTGGTTCCTGAGTCACATGAGGCCAGGGAAGTGTCACAAGCGGGACCTAAGTCCCGGACCGCTTGTGCACTCAGGGTCTGTCATGTTTGCCAGCAGTCTGGACATTTAGCCACCAGATGTCCTTAGCGGTCGAGGAAACGTCAGCGTCTAGTGGTCGTAGGTGGAGGTACACTAGACACGGCGACGTTTGCCTCTAAATTGTCCTTTAAGGGGACAATTACTATAGGCTCATTCTCCCACTCGGTAGAGCTCTGCGTGGATTCTGGGGCGGAGGGCAATTTTATGTCTTCTGCCTTCGCCCAACGCCACGCAATACCTCTGGTTATGCTAGCTCAACCTGTAACGGTACGAGTGGTGAATGGGTCGACTCTGCCCTCACAGATAACTCACCAGACCATCCCTTTTACTCTGTCCATGTCACCATCTCATCAGGAGATTATTTCTCTGCTCGTCATTCCAGAGGGAATTGATGAGGTCCTGTTGGGAATACCTTGGCTACGGTACCACTCTCCTCATATCGAGTGGTCCTAAGGCAGAATTCTGGGATGGGGTGAATCTTGTGGGGGTAAGTGTCAGAGGGAGTGCATTCAGGTAGCTACAACTGAGGTACCCGCAGATCTTTCCTCTCTCCCCAAGCAGTATTGGTCGTATGCAGACGTATTCTCCAAAAAGACGGCGGAGACCCTTCCGCCCCATCGCCCCTATGACTGTCCTATTGACCTCTTGCCTGGTGCTGAGCCTCCCCGGGGTCGAGTCTATCCGCTATCTCTCCCGGAGACGGAGGCAATGTCACAGTACATCCAGGAAAATCTGGCAAGAGGGTTCATCAGGAAGTCAGTGTCACCTGCTGGGGCAGGGTTCTTCTTCGTGCAGAAGAAGAGTGGGGAATTGCGTCCATGCATAGACTACAGGGGTCTTAACGCCATCACCGTTAAGAATAAATACCCTTTGCCTTTGATATCTGAACTGTTCGATAGGCTTTGGGGAGCAAGGGTATTTACTAAATTAGATCTGCGGGGTGCTTACAACCTGATTCGCATCCGTGAGGGGGACGAATGGAAGACGGCTTTTAACACCAGGGATGGGCACTATGAATATCTGGTGATGCCCTTTGGGCTCTGTAATGCCCCAGCCGTTTTCCAAGACTTTGTGAACAATATCTTCCGGGATATGCTTTCCACCTCGGTCGTAGTCTATCTGGATGATATTCTCATCTACTCTCCAGATATTGACTCCCACCGGAGAGATGTTTGCAAAGTCTTCGACCTCCTACGGGCAAACTCCCTCTATGCCAAGTTGGAGAAGTGTATGTTTGAGCAGGAGTCCTTACCTTTCCTAGGCTACATCATCTCAGCCCAGGGAATGGCTATGGATCCTGCCAAACTACAGGCTGTGATGGACTGGCAGGAACCCCATTCTCTTAAAGCGGTGCAGCGCTTTATGGGGTTCATCAATTATTATCGCCAGTTCATCCCGCATTTCTCAACTTTGGTAGCTCCCTTGGTTGCCCTCACAAAGAAGGGGGCGAATCCCAAATTGTGGTCTGAGGAGGTCTCCAAGGCCTTTATCTCTATAAAGTCACACTTCGCTAGCGCTCCCATTCTTCATCGCCCCGATGTTGATAAGCCATTTATCATGGAGGTGGATGCCTCTTCTGTTGGTGCTGGAGCAGTCCTCTTCCAAAAGGATGCTCAAGGTCGGAAGCATCCTTGCTTCTTTTTCTCCAAGACCTTCGCACCAGCAGAGAGGAATTATTCCATCGGGGACAGGGAGTTGCTAGCCATGAAGTTGGCTTTCTCGGAGTGGAGACATCTCTTGGAGGGAGCACGTTTTCCCTTCCAAGTCTTCACAGATCACAAAAATTTGGTGTATCTGCAGACAGCTCAGCGGTTGAATTCTCGCCAGGCCAGATGGTCCTTGTTCTTCTCCCGGTTTCATTTCACCCTCCATTTCCTTTCTGGGGAGAAGAACATTCGGGCCGACGCTCTCTCTCGCTCCGTTGTGTCATCTGCGGAGGAGGAGGAGCCTCGGCTTATTGTCCCCACCGAGAGTTTGAGAACCGTGGCCCCAGTTTCACTGGAGTCTGTGCCCCCGTGCAAGACTTTTGTTCCATCTAGTTTGCGACCGGAGGTTCTCTCTTGGGCGCACTCGTCCAGGGTGGGTGGACATTTTGGTACTAAAAGGACATCAGAGTTACTGGCGAGGACATACTGGTGGCCGCATATGGCTCGTGATGTCGCGGAGTACGTTCGGGCGTGTGTCTCTTGCGCCAGGAACAAGACTCCTCGGCAATGTCCAGCTGGTTTGCTTTATCCTCTGCCTGTGGCTGAAAGGCCCTGGGAGATGGTCGGGATGGACTTTGTGGTCGGCTTACCCAAGTCTCGTAATTGCACCATTATCTGGGTGATCACCGATCATTTTTCCAAAATGGTGCATTTGGTGCCTCTTCCACGGCTACCATCTGCACGGGCGTTGGCTGTCTTGTTTATCAAGCATATCTTTCGCTTACACGGTATGCCAGACAAAATTGTTAGTGACCGGGGTCCCCAGTTTGCGTCTCGATTCTGGAGGGAGCTATGTCGTCTACTCAGTATTGAGTTAAATCTCTCTTCGGCATATCATCCCGAGACGAATGGGTTGGTAGAAAGGGCCAACCAGACCTTGGTCACATATCTGCGACATTTTGTTTCTGCCAGACAGGATGACTGGGCATCCTTGCTACCGTGGGCAGAGTTTGCACTTAACAATGCCGTAGCCGACTCCACCGGTCAGACTTCATTCCTCTTAAATTACAGCCAGCATCCGCGTGTTCCTGTGCCCATGCCTGTGTCTTCCGCTGATCCCAGGGTGGCAGACTGGGCTGTGGAGGCACGGGACATTTGGGATCGCACGCAGGATGCCATTCGGGCCTCTAAGGAGAGAATGAGGTCCTCCGCCGATGTTCATCGGCGCCCCGCTCCGACTTTTGCCCCTGGCGACTTGGTGTGGCTCTCCGCCCGTAACATCAGGCTGCGAGTTGAGTCCACTAAGTTTGCTCCTCGCTACTTGGGTCCCTTCAAGGTTCTCGAACAGGTTAATCCTGTGGTCTACCGCCTGGCTCTTCCTCCACGCTTGGGTATCACCGACACCTTTCATGTGTCCCTCTTGAAACCCGTATACATGTCCCGGTTTTCCGTGTCATCTGCCGGGACATTGGGTTCGTCTACGGACGATTACGAGGTGAAAGCTATTTTGGGGTGCAAGGTGGTACGCGGCAAAAAGTTTTATTTGGTGGATTGGAAGGGTTATGGTCCAGAGGACAGGTCTTGGGAGCCTGCTGAAAACATTCGGGCCCCACAGCTCATTGCTGCCTTCGAGCGTAGCGAGGCCCAAGGAGGGGGGGGCCCTGGGAGGGGGGGTAATGTTAGGAGTCGAGTTTCCTCTGCTGCACAGGGGGAATCTCGATCCGTCTCCGCTGCGGTCTCCCATTCACCTCCAGCCGCAGTGGAGTCTGCTCAGCGGGGACGTCGCTCCCAGTGTCTTGCTCGCTCTCACTCTGTACAGAGAGTTACTGCTGCTTCTTTAGCTCCTGCCATTAAAGTCAGTGCTGGTCAGCGGCGAGCGGACTTCCCTGGGACTAAGTCCTTGCTTGCGCACACTGAGCATGCCCAGGGCAAGATCTCCCGTTGGAGATCGAGGGTCATGTGCTCAGGCTCTGCAGCACATTCCATTGGACCTCTTGGCAGGTCTTGGAAGGGCAAAGTTTCTGTGGCCACTTCCTGTGCTGCAACTATATAAACTGTGCATGACCGCATGGCCATGCGCTAGTGTACAATTGAATACGTGTGTTTGTTGTGAGTGCAAGTCGTTCATTAAATACCCCTACCCTATTGTATGACTGTTCGCGTATGGAGTATGGCTGCTATCTAGCGCCCGACAAATCACTCAACGTGTCACACACGTATCAGCGTCTATTGCTGTGACCGCCAGTGCGGCACCACGCGCCAGTAGTGCGCTTCCTGACCCACGTCTGGGTGCTTAGTGGTGCCTGCCAGCACGGCACAGTTCGCACTTCGGTGCTCTAATTATAAGAGTTGCCTAACACACCCTGTTGCGGTGTTGTGTCAGCAAGTGGTCTAATCAGACTTCAATCCTAGTTGGGGTTAAGTTCGCTGACTGCTTGCTCGCCTTCTATGTGCGGTACCGCGATCCTGTGACGCAACAGGATCGCTTCCTTCACGTTGGGTGAAGTTTAACCCACACGAGTATACTTATGAGTACCGCCATATAGTCCGTCATTACTCAGCAGCAGGTTCCATCTCTGCACGGTGGACCCCGGGCTACGAACGCACCGTACACTATCAGTCTTATTATTTGGTGCGTTCCGCTAGCCCTAACACCTATGACACATTCATTTGCTTTTCCGTTAATTTAATAATGTTGGAAACTTTTATTATCGGCATAAAATACTTCCACTTCAAAGGGTACCTTGCTATCATTTAAACAAATAAAATTAGTGTTCCGATTCGAAACAATAGGCCAGTAAGTCTAACCTCTATTGTTGGTAAAATATTTGAAGGGTTTCTGAGGGATGTTATTCTGGATTATCTCAATGAGAATAACTGTTTAACTCCATATCAGCATGGGTTTATGAGAAATCGCTCCTGTCAAACCAATCTAATCAGTTTTTATGAAGAGGTAAGCTATAGACTGGACCACGGTGAGTCATTGGACGTGGTATATCTCGATTTTTCCAAAGCGTTTGATACCGTGCCGCACAAGAGGTTGGTACACAAAATGAGAATGCTTGGTCTGGGGGAAAATGTGTGTAAATGGGTTAGTAATTGGCTTAGTGATAGAAAGCAGAGGGTGGTTATAAATGGTATAGTCTCTAACTGGGTCGCTGTGACCAGTGGGGTACCGCAGGGGTCAGTATTGGGACCTGTTCTCTTCAACATATTCATTAATGATCTGGTAGAAGGTTTACACAGTAAAATATCGATATTTGCAGATGATACAAAACTATGTAAAGCAGTTAATACAAGAGAAGATAGTATTCTGCTACAGATGGATCTGGATAAGTTGGAAACTTGGGCTGAAAGGTGGCAGATGAGGTTTAACAATGATAAATGTAAGGTTATACACATGGGAAGAGGGAATCAATATCACCATTACACACTGAACGGGAAACCACTGGGTAAATCTGACAGGGAGAAGGACTTGGGGATCCTAGTTAATGATAAACTTACCTGGAGCAGCCAGTGCCAGGCAGCAGCTGCCAAGGCAAACAGGATCATGGGGTGCATTAAAAGAGGTCTGGATACACATGATGAGAGCATTATACTGCCTCTGTACAAATCCCTAGTTAGACCGCACATGGAGTACTGTGTCCAGTTTTGGGCACCGGTGCTCAGGAAGGATATAATGGAACTAGAGAGAGTACAAAGGAGGGCAACAAAATTAATAAAGGGGATGGGAGAACTACAATACCCAGATAGATTAGCGAAATTAGGATTATTTAGTCTAGAAAAAAGACGACTGAGGGGCAATCTAATAACCATGTATAAGTATATAAGGGGACAATACAAATATCTCGCTGAGGATCTGTTTATACCAAGGAAGGTGACGGGCACAAGGGGGCATTCTTTGCGTCTGGAGGAGAGAAGGTTTTTCCACCAACATAGAAGAGGATTCTTTACTGTTAGGGCAGTGAGAATCTGGAATTGCTTGCCTGAGGAGGTGGTGATGGCGAACTCAGTCGAGGGGTTCAAGAGAGGCCTGGATGTCTTCCTGGAGCAGAACAATATTGTATCATACAATTATTAGGTTCTGTAGAAGGACGTAGATCTGGGTATTTATTATGATGGAATATAGGCTGAACTGGATGGACAAATGTCTTTTTTCGGCCTTACTAACTATGTTACTATGTTACTATGTTACTATGATTGGAATTTGTCCCACAATAACAATGATACCTTTTTTATAGAGATCCGATGTGTCAGTCATAAGAAATCAAGTATAGAAGACATGTGAAAATCAGACAGGAAGTGCTCCGGGGGCGTGTCAGTGCACTTGAAGTAGTCAAATTGTAGTCACACGTCCTCGATGCACTTCGTTCTTGATTTGCATATTTCTTCTAAACAAGATTTCTCTTGACTGTTACATCAAAGCTCTACAAGAAAAGGTATCATTATTATTGTGGGACAATAAGGTATTTAGCCATACCAATACTTCAATATATAAAAACGCACTGACAGGTTCCCTTTAATATGTTATGCAGGGAACTCCGGTGTATTTGAAATGTAGACAGGTTAATGAAAACTGCTGACTCATCTTCTCACAGCGCCCTATGGATTATGTACGGGGTGGAGTTGTTTTAAAGTTCAACACTGATATAAAAGTTTTCTGAGTGCAGAAGGCAGAAGAGAGAAGACTGTGCACTGCTCACCACAGGACAGGTAAGACGACACATTCTCAATATTGTCCTACACTTTTCATGATTTCTTACCTCTTGCATATAGAATTTGGCATTAATGGAATTTTTAAAATGTTTTCCTTGAGGCTTCATTGCGACAACCAGGGATAAAAATTTGTTACATATTGATGCCAGTAAATTGGTCAAAATACTTGATGAATACAATCCTTGTGTTTCAATTCTTCACTTTTTTCAAGCCGATACATTACTGTTAGTGAATGACACCGCTATTTGCACTCACATGTTTTACACCCTGTCCATTGCTCGTCCTGCTCTTAGCAAAGAAGTGGATACAACTGTGCTCAGTCTAGATCAGGGGTCTCAAATTTATGTGGGTATATGGGCCGCACATAGAAAAAAAACTGCATTCTTTGCAGGATAAAGTGACATTTTTAGCTAAACTATTTTTTTTTCTATACACATTCTGATCATTTTTTTGTACATTTTTGCGTGTTTATTTTATAGTTTGAAATGGCATTCATCATATGGGTTATGGTTACATGCACCTTTTTTGTTCACTTTAGTTAAAAGCATTTTTAGTGACAAAATATTTTTTCATGCTTTTATTTTCAATTTTGTTTTTACATTTTTTACAATTTTGTTTCCCCTAATTGGCCACATACAGTAATATTGTCATACAATTAACATCAAATACCATATACTCATTCTGGCAAACATCTTGAAGTAATGTCCCCCATCGTGGTCCCCATCTTGTAGAAACTCTATCCTGGTCCACTTCTTGTAGTAATGTCCCCAACCTTATTCCCTTCTTGTAGTAATGTCCCCATCCTGCTCCTCATCTTGTAATAATGACCCATCCTGGTCTTCTTCTTGTAATAATATGCCCATCCTCATCTTGTAGTACAGTCCTCATCCAGGTCTCCATATTATAGTAGTATTCCCTCTTATGCCGTTCCTCACATACACATAAAAGAATAAAAATTATTCTCACCTGTCCTCTGTTCCCTCGACATCCTTTCTGTCTATGCACTACAGGCACTGTACAACCCTTGACGATTGCGGCCTGGTTCAGGGGGGCACCAACATCAGACCCTTATTTCAGTTAATTGGGCATTTTATATAGAATATACTTATAAAATGATGATACTTAGCACATAAATTTGCCAATTTGTATGTACTCACCAACCATTATACGGTGAACTTTCTTTATTGAGATGCATCAACAAAGAAGGAAGGCACTCACCGGTCCAAGACTAATCACTTTATTCCATCTTCAAGTAAAATTCATGGTCGGGGAGTGAACATGGGAGTTTAGTGTGAGCAGGGATAGACGACGGCCGTTTCGCGCTGTGCTTGTGCTTCCATTGGTTCACTGACCCGTGGAAGCGCAAGCACAGCGCGAAACGGCCGTCGTCCATCCCTGCTCACACTAAACTCCTATGTTCACTCCCCCGACCATGAATTTTACTTGAAGATTGATAAAGTGATTAGTCCTGGACCGGTGAGTGCCTTCCTTCTTTGTTGATGCATATGGATTGGACTTACTTGTTATTTTTGGAAAGAGCACCTGGACTTGTAATGTGCGGCTGTCTAATAATTTAGTACTGAGTGACACCTAAGTCTAGATCTCAGAAGAATCTCTTTAATCTCAGTCGGTGCCGTCCCATATTTTTTCTGTTTTTGGACATCTTTCTTTATTGAGACCCTATCTTTTTATATCAGAATTACCTATCCCTGGTCAAAAGCTGACCATATTCCTCCCCATGCCTCAGCCTATAAGAGATAAGTCTGATAGAATTAGGGTTACTTGAAAGAAAGGTATTCCTTGTCATGTCTGGTGTGCACTCACAAATTAAATTTGTGTTCTATGTACCTCAATTTTATAAGCATAGTCTACATGACAATCTATCTATTATAGCTTGCTACCAAAACAGTGCAGCAGCACGCTGTGTGCAACCAGATATTAGAAAATATAGAGCATATGAAATTGCGATTGCATTACTGCTATATAGAATATACTTAGAAATTGGCAAAGTCATGTGTACCCACCAGCCATATCTAGGCTACCTTTTTTGATGGGATCTTAACCTTTTCTATCAGACAAACATGGCTAAAGGCTAAACACTTTCAGGGCATTTGATGACTGCCTCCTTATTGGGATGAATATTTCTCCCATGTCTCAGACTATAATAAGTGAATCTGATAGTATTAGGGTTCCATGAAAGAAAGGTACAACTTGTCTTGGCTGGTGGGTGCACACAAATCAACAAATTTATGCTCTAAGTACCTCAATTTCATAAGTATAGTCCTATGACAATAATGCAGTTTACAATTAATTTCATATCTATCTCTTTAGGGTTGAGCGACTTTTACTTTTATAGGATCGGGTCGGGTTTCACGAAACCCGACTTTTTCAAGTCGGGTCGAGTGAAATCGGCCGATCCTATAAAAAAGTCGGGGTCGGGGTCGGCCGAAACTCGAAACCCAATGCAGTGCATTGGGTTTCCAATGGTTCCCAGGGTCTGAAGGAGAGGAAACTCTCCTTCAGGCCCTGCGATCCATATTTAAGTGTAAAATAAAGAATTAAAATAAAAAATATCGCTATACTTACCCTCTGACGCGCCCTGGTACTAACCGGGAACCTTCCTTCCTTCGAATCAGCGCTTGCAGGACCTTGCGGTGACGTCGCGGCTTGTGATTGGTCGCGCGACCGCCCATGTGACCGCTCGCGCGACCAATCACAAGCCGCGACGTCACCGCAGGGTCCTGCAAGTGCTGATTCTTAGGAAGGAAGGCTGCCGGAAAGAAGCAGGGCTCGTCCGAGGGTGAGTATATTCATATTAGGTATATACTCACCCTCGGACGCGCCCTGCTTCTTTCCGGCAGCCTTCCTTCCTAAGAATGAAGGTTGCGCTAAACTGCACTGCAACCACATCACACCCAGATCTCGAAAAATGTACATTCTGTGTGTCTTGAAAAATGGCAACAAACGTAAAGTTGTTTTTTTTTTCTACAAATTTCCTGAATTATTTTTTTACCACGTAAATAAAAAATAAACTTAACATGTTTGGTATCTGCATAATTATACTGACCTGAGGAATCATATTAGTAGCTCAGTTTTATCACATAGCGAACATGGTAAATAAAAAAAATAAATAAATAATTGCTGAATTGCACTTTTTTTTTTTTCAATTTCACGCACTCGGAAACTTTTCTTGTTTTCCAATAGACTAAATAGTAATATCAATGGTGCCATTTAAAAGTACAACTCATCCCGCAAAAATAAACCCTGATATGGCTATATTGACAGAAATATAAAAAGATGATGGCTCTTGAAAGAAGGGGAGAAAAAAAAACAAAATATCAAAACAATTGTTACTCTCCACATAGGGATCATTTTTGGACCCCCACTTGTCAAAAGTTACGGTATGTTTTTTTTCGTATACATCTCAAGAGGATGAACACTAATACAGTGAGCAGGCATTTTTGCCCCAAAAAGGATCATGTTTGGACCATTTTTACCTTCTAAAAATACCCCAATATGTACAACGGTACAAGGCATTGTCAAACAGCCTCTTTGTTTCGCACGGTCTACCCATATATGCTGAGGACACGCTGATGTTACAAAAGGCTATGCTTCCATTAATGACTTTGAAAGCAGTTGGGTACAGTCCTCAGAATGCGATACATGTCAATATAGGGTGACTGGAAACTTTGCAGCAATTGATATTAGTGGCAAATTAATTTGCTGTGAGGCAAACTTTTGGAAAAAGCTTTCAAGCTTGAATTTCAAACGATTCAATAATCTCTAATGCAAAGCTGTGCAGACAGAATTGCTCTTCGACTGTGCTGACGAACTCTTAGCATTTTCATATTGGAGATCTATAAAAAGTTTGTTTATTTTACTCTTCACAAAGGTCCATTGGCAGAGAACTGGCACATTTCATCACTGCTTCCTAGGGCTAAATACAGGGTGGAGTTACTTGTAAAGTTTTCACTTGTGTAAAAATCCTCCGAGTGCAGAAGACAGAAGAGAGAAGACTGGATCAGTGCATTGTGTTGTGTCCTGTTTACAGTCGGCACCGCAGGTATGATTATTGATTACTTTTCTTACATTTTTCTTGAGTTCTTTATCTATTATTATTATTATTATTATTTATTTATATAGCACCATTAATTCCATGGTGTACGTTCAGGGTTATAGATATCGTTTACAGTACACAAATTTACAATGACAGTCTGGTACAGAGAAGAGAGGACCCTTACATTTATTTACATGTCCTAATCTATCTCATATCCATCTTACCTAGTTCTCCACAATAATAGCATCACCTACTGTGTCTTGGACGCAGTGAGTGACAGTTTTACTGCCCTATGAAACCAGGGTGAGTGACAGCTCAGTTGACCAATCTAGTGCAGAGGTGTACTAAACTGTCAGCATTTGATAGAAAGCTTAACCCCTTTCTGCCATCCGACGTACTATTCCGTCCATGTGGGGTGGGCCTTAATTCCCATGGACGGAATAGTACGTCCAGGGCGATCGGCCGTGCTCACGGGGGGAGCGCAGCCGATCGCGGCCGGGTGTCACCTGCCAATTGCAGCTGACATCCGGCGCTATGTGCCAGGAGCGGTTATTAACCCCCCGGCACACCGCGATCAAACATGATCGCAATGTGCCGGCAGTATAGGGAAGCGTCGCGCAGGGAGGGGGCTCCCTGCAGGCTTCCATGAGACCCCCGCAGCAACGCGATGTGATCGCGTTGCTGCGAGGGTCTCCTTACCTCGCTCCCTGTAGCAGGCCCGGATCCAAGATGGCCGCGGCATCCGTGTCCTGCTTGGAAGGAGGTGGCTTACCAAGTGCCTGCTCAGTGCAGGCGCTTGGTAAGCCTGCATAGCTCTCAGACAGATCGGTGATCTGACAGAGTGCTGTGCAAACTGTCAGATCACCGATCTGTGATGTCCCCCCCCCCCCCCCCGGGGCAAAGTAAAAAAGTAAAAAAAAAAATTTCCACGTGTAAAAAAAAAAATAAAAAAAAAATTCCTAAATAATGAAAAAAAAAGATATTATTCCCATGAATACATTTCTTTATCTAAATTAAAAAAAAAAACAATAAAAGTACACATATTTAGTATCGCCGCGTCCATAACGACCCAACCCATAAAACTGTCCCACTAGTTAACCCCTTCAGTAAACACCGTAAGAAAAAAAAAAAAGAGGCAAAAAACAACGCATTATTATCATACCGCCGAACAAAAAGTGGAATAACACGCGATCAAAAAGACAGATATAACTAACCATGGTACCGCTGAAAACAGCATCTTGTCCCGCAAAAACGAGCTGCCATACAGCATGATCAGCAAAAAAATAAAAAAGTTATAGTCCTCAAAATAAAGCGATGCCAAAATAATTATTTTTTCTATAGAACAGTTTTTATCGTATAAAAGCGCCAAAACATAAAAAAAAGATATAAGTGAGGTATCGCTGTAATCGTACTGACCCGAAGAATAAAACTGATTTAACAATTTTACCAAATCAAGGAAAAAGATGTGCACACTGTAACTAGGTTGGTGCAGGCATGAACAAAATAGTCCAAGTATAAGAAAAATCAGCCGCACTCAAATGGTTGAAAGTTCAGCAAACTGTGTAGTTTCTTTATTAACACAAACAATAAACATCACCAGGTGCTTTTTTAGGAGGTAAATGGGTGGCGGACTATTCAATTCGGGTAACGTTTCGACCCCAGCGGGTCTTTATCAAAACCTCACTGTAAAACAGATACAAACATATAAGTGAACTGTACATATATACATGTAATATATTAAAAAGAACCGAAAAAAAAAGGGAAAACAAGAAAAACAATAACAAAAACAACAATAACATCAGGTCCAAAATTCATAATGGTACTAATTGACAGCTGTAACAACAGTACTCTGTCCCATACAATTACAAGAACATGATGTGGAGACCCTATCATAGGGGTGGGGAGTCCCCCATTTTTTGCAGATGGGAGCAAGGCTATTCCGGAGAAACAGTTACATAGAGCACATATATAAGTCTAAACAGGAAAACCAGGTGCAGCGATCCGGTCGCTGATGAAATGCACTGACCTTATGCCAAAGAGGTAGAGGAGAGGAGAAAGAGCCGAATTCCCATAGGGCTAAGGGGAAGTAAAGAGAAGGGAGAGAAAACAGGGAATAAGCAAATGACCAGTAAAACAAGTAAGCCGCTGTAAGCAAGAGGAGAGAGACTTAATAATTACCAGCTCTGGCTGGGAACTGGGTGTATGTATATTGGAGGTATAGATGGAAGTGTCACCGAGTCAGCGAAAGAAAAAGAAGATGAAAAAGGAAAAAATAAAAAGATATGAATAAAAAAATTAAAAAGATAAAAAATAATAATGAAGAAAAAGAGAAGAGAGGAAGTTGTGTATGCTTAAAGCAAGCAGAGTTATGGCTAATTTCGGTAAGCAAGCTAAAATGGGGGTATATACTCCCTATAGTTGGGAGGAAAAATTAGAGAGTTGTACATAAATAAAAAAAAATTAAAAAAAATAATTAAAAAAAAAAATAGAATAAAGTAAAATAAAATAGAATAAAGATGAAAAAAAAAAAATAAATAAATAAAAAAATCAAAACAGCTACCTTTCTATCTAACCCCCACCCCACAATACCCGTCTTTTATGTTCTCCCCAAAATTCATAAATCCCTCACGAATCCCCCAGGCCGCCCCATAGTCGCATCAACAGACTCCATCCTAGCACCTCTGTCCATTTTTTTAGAAAAGTATCTGACCCCATTGGTTAAAAATACAAAATCTTTTATCCTGGATACAGGCCACTTTATCAGGACAATCAAGCAGTTTTCCACGGTCACATCACATTGCCTTTTGACTACTCTTGATGTCAAGAGTTTATACACATCCATCAAGCATGAACTAGGCTTCTAGGCGGTTGATAACCTACTACAGACCCTAGATCTTAGCCCACAATCCCAGCAGTTTATTTTAGACCTTCTCTCTGTAGTCCTCAAGGACAATTTTTTTATGTTTGGGGATCAGTTCTACCTTCAAACCTGCGGGACTGCCTTGGGCTCTAACGTGGCGCCAGCATATGCAAACATCTATATGGACACATTTGAGAACAAACACATTTACAACAACACACTGTTCCGGAAACACTCTAAATGCTGGCTCCGATACATCGATGATGTGTTCTGCCTATGGGATGGAACACCCGATACTTTTTCTTCTTTTTTTTCGCAGATCAACAACATCAGACCAGAGCTGCAGTTCACCCCTAGCTGTGACACCCAGAAAATCCCATTTTTGGACACCTTGGTGACCAAAAATGCCAAAGGGGGTTTGGACACGGATATTTTTGTAAAACCCACTGACTCTAATAATTTACTTCTTTTCACAAGCTGTCATCCTAGATCTACCCGTGAGAGTCTCCCACGCTCCCAATTCCTGAGGGTCACCAACATTGTCTCTGATACAGACTTGGTTGGTTCACGGTTGGACGACATGGCCCAAAAATTCAGGAGCAGGAAATACCCAGAAAAAATTCTTGCAATGGAAAAACAGAGGGCACTTGAACGCCCTCCTTGCAGATGCCGCGTTTCTAAACCCGAACGGGTTCCTTTCGTACATACACATCACCCCATCATGCCATTGATCTATAAAACCATCAACAAGCACTGGCCTCTCCTTTCAGAAGCCTACCCACAAATAGCATCCTTCCAAACACCTGCACTGATGTGCAAACGCAGACCTAGGAACTACAAAGACTCCCTGGTCAGGGCCGACATTGGCAATCTCACTAAGCAACCTATACAACAATTCCTGAGCTCGCAGCGAATGGGTACATTCCCATGCTTGAATTGCGCATGTTGTGCCAATGTAATTAGATCCAGTGAATTCCTACATCTGCACACAGGCAAGAGGTTTAAGATTAATGGCTTTTATACTTGTGAAACCAACTTTGTGGTGTACCTTATTAAATGCCCGTGTGGCCTCCTGTATGTAGGGGAGACCACACAGCATGTGCGGGACAGAATTTCGAGCCACAAATCTACAATTAGACTGAAAAAAAACTTGGCTCCCACTCCCACACCACTTTGCTCTGGCCAACCACTCCGTTTCCCAACTCCGCTACCAGGTGATAGAAAGGGTAGAAAAACCCAGACGTGGGGGTGATCACGTTAAACTTCTGAAGGAAAGAGAATCCTTTTGGATTTATACGCTACAGACCATGGCCCCCAAAGGCTTCAACAGGGAATTAGATTTGACCTTTTAGTTGAGTGGATTGTTCTATACGTAACTTTGATATGTTGTAACTATATCTGCCGCAGGTTCTCCAGGTTCTCCGGTCAAGGTCGCCCCCATTTCTAACCTATGTCATTCTTTTTGTCTCCACCCTTCCTTCCTACATCAGACCTCTTGAGCAAGCATTATAAGGAAAATATGTATTTGGTTTTCTTTTCCTCTATTCGGCTGATCTGGGTAAGTCCCCTTTATTTTCTCTTTTTAGTTTTTTCTTTTTTTTAAAAAAAAACTTTTTTCCTCATTTTTCCTTTTTTCTCTTATTTATTATTTTTTATTTTTATATTTTTTTTACTTTTTATTTGCTTTTTTGACATCCCCTTTTTTCATTTTTTGTGTACTTGTTTTTTTCTTTTGTTTTTTCCTTTTTGTTTTTTCCTCGTTTGTTATTTCTCCTCTTTTTTTCCTTTTTTTTTCTTAGTACATTCTTTCCAGTTTTGGTTTAGTCGTTTTTTAAATTTTTTTATTCCTTTATTCTTAGTTTCATTTGTTTATTTTTTATTTTATTATTTTTATTTTTTTTTCATCTTTATTCTATTTTATTTTACTTTATTCTATTTTTTTTTTTTTTATTATTATTTTTTAAATTTTTTTTATTTTTTTATTTATGTAGAACTCTCTAATTTTTCCTCCCAACTATAGGGAGTATATACCCCCATTTTAGCTTGCTTACCGAAATTAGGCATAACTCTGCTTGCTTTAAGCATACACAACTTCCTCTCTTCTCTTTTTCTTCATTACTATTTTTTATCTTTTTAATTTTTTTATTCATATCTTTTTATTTTTTCCTTTTTCATCTTCTTTTTCTTTCGCTGACTCGGTGACACTTCCATCTATACCTCCAATACACATACACCCAGTTCCCAGCCTCTTGCTCTCATGTTCTCTTTGTTTTCTCTTTATACATGCTCCCTAACTTCTCCCTTTACAGCTCCCTTAGCCCTCCACGCTGGTTACTTGGACCCCGCCCTAACCTGCAGTAGCTCTGCATATCTCCCTGAGCACACTACGCAGGCGCCTGACTATCACGCTGCTGGCATCTACTCTGTGGCCACAGCGCAGACTCAGTCTGAATACACAGCGTTCCTAGCCTCTTTCCCAGTCTGAGCCACTGCGCAGACCCGGATATGACCGTATGTGTCTTGTGTATAAATTCTCGCAGCCTTACACATTTGCTCCTACATCACCCACCAGGCGGACGCGCTTCCACACAATTCCACCAGAGCTGGTAATTATTAAGTCTCTCTCCTCTTGCTTACAGCGGCTTACTTGTTTTACTGGTCATTTGCTTATTCCCTGTTTTCTCTCCCTTCTCTCTACTTCCCCTTAGCCCTATGGGAATTCGGCTCTTTCTCCTCTCCTCTACCTCTTTGGCATAAGGTCAGTGCATTTCATCAGCGACCTGATCGCTGCACCTGGTTTTCCTGTTTAGACTTATATATGTGCTCTCTGTAACTGTTTCTCCGGAATAGCCTTGCTCCCACCTGCAAAAAATGGGGGACTCCCCACCCCTATGATAGGGTCTCCACAGCATGTTCTTGTAATTGTATGGGACAGAGTACTGTTGTTACAGCTGTCAATTAGTACCATTATGAATTTTGGACCTGATGTTATTGTTGTTTTTGTTATTGTTTTTCTTGTTTTCCCTTTTTTTTTCGGTTCTTTTTAATATATTACATGTATATATGTACAGTTCACTTATATGTTTGTATCTGTTTTACAGTGAGGTTTTGATAAAGACCCGCTGGGGTCGAAACGTTACCCGAATTGAATAGTCCGCCACCCATTTACCTCCTAAAAAAGCACCTGGTGATGTTTATTGTTTGTGTTAATACAGAAACTACACAGTTTGCTGAACTTTCAACCATTTGAGTGCGGCTGATTTTTCTTATACTTTATCAATTTTACCAAACGCGGAATGGTATAAACGCCTCCCCCAAAAGAAATTCATGAATAGCAGGTTTTTGGTCATTCTGCCTCACAAAAAATGTCACGTGCCCGAAAATGTTACCAATAAAAACATCAACTCGTCCCGCAAAAAACAAGACCTCACATGACTCTGTGGACTCAAATATGGAAAAATTATAACTCTCAAAATGTGGTAACACAAAAAATATTTTTTGCAATAAAAAGCGTCTTTCAGTGTGTGACGGCTGCCAATCATAAAAATCCGCTAAAAAACCCGATATAAAAGTAAATCAAACCCCCCTTCATCACCCTCTTAGTTAGGGAAAAATTAAAAAATATGTATTTATTTCCATTTTCCCTTTAGGGCTAGGGTTAGGGCTAGGCTTAGGGTTAGGGCTAGGGTTAGGGTTAGGGTTAGGGCTAGGGCTAGGGTTAGGGTTAGGGCTAGGGTTAGGGCTAGAGTTAGGATTAGGGTTAGGGTTAGGGCTAGGGTTAGGGCTAGGGTTAGGGTTAGGGCTAGGGTTAGGGTTAGGGCTAAGGTTAGGGCTAGGGTTAGGTTTAGGGCTAGGGTTATGGCTAGGGTTAGGGTTGGGGCTAGGGTTAAGGCTACAGTTAGGGTTAGGGTTTGGATTACATTTACGGTTGGGAATAGGGTTGGGATTAGGGTTAGGGGTGTGTCTGGGTTAGAGGTGTGGTTAGGGTTACCCTTGGGATTAGGGTTAGGGGTGTGTTTGGATTAGGGTTTCAGTTATAATTGGGGGGTTTCCACTGTTTAGGCACATCAGGGGCTCTCCAAACGCGACATGGCGTCCGATCTCAATTCCAGCCAATTCTGCATTGAAAAAGTAAAACAGTGCTCCTTCCCTTCCAAACAGGGGTTTACCCCAACATATGGGGTATCAGCGTACTCAGGACAAATTGGACAACAATTTCTGCGGTCCAATTTCTCCTGTTACCCTTGGGAAAACACAAAACTGGGGGCTAAAAAATAATTTTTGTGGGAAAAAAAAGATTTTTTATTTTCACGGCTCTGCGTTATAAACTATAGTGAAACATAGGGGGCTCAAAGTTCTCACAACACATCTAGATAAGTTCCTTGGGGGTCTAGTTTCCAATATGGGGTCACTTGTGGGCAGTTTCTACTGTTTAGGTACATTAGGGGCTTTGCAAACGCAATGTGACGCCTGCAGACCATTCCATCTAAGTCTGCATTCCAAATGGCGCTCCTTCCCTTCCGAGCCCTCCCATGTGCCAAAACGGTGGCTCCCCCCACATATAGGGTATCAGTGCACTCAAGACAAATTGTACAACAACTTTTGGGGTCCAATTTCTCCTGTTACCCTTGGAAAAATACAAAACTGGGGGCTAAAAAATAATTTTTGTGGGAAAATTTTTTTGTTTTATTTTTACGACTCTGTATTATAAACTTCTGTGAAGCCCTTGGTGGGTCAAAGTGCTCACCACACATCTAGATACGTTCCTTAGGGGGTCTACTTTCCAAAATGGTGTCACTTGTGGGGGGTTTCAATGTTTAGGCACATCAGTGGCTCTCCAAACGCAACATGGCTTCCCATCTCAATTCCTGTCAATTTTGCATTGAAAAGTCAAACGGCGCTCCTTCCCTTCTGAGCTCTCCCATGCACCCAAACAGTGGTTTATCCCCACATATGGGGTATCAGCGTACTCAGGACAAATTGTACAACAAATTTTGGGGTCCAATTTCTTCTCTTACCCTTGGGAAAATAAAAAATTGGGGGCGAAAAATAATTTTTGTGAAAAAAATGATTTTTTATTTTTACGGTTCTGCATTATAAACTTCTGTGAAGCACGTGGTGGGTCAAAGTGCTTACCACACTTCTAGATAAGTTCCTTAGGGGGTCTACTTTCCAAAATGGTGTCACTTGTGGGGGGTTTCAATGTTTAGGCACATCAGTGGCTCTCCAAACGCAACATGGCGTCCCATCTCAATTCCTGTCAATATTGCATTGAAAAGTCAAACGGCGCTCCTTCCCTTCTGAGCTCTCCCATGCACCCAAAAAGTGGTTTACCCCCACATATGGGGTATCAGCGTACTCAGGACAAATTGTAACACAAATTTTGGGGTCCAATTTCTTCTCTTACCCTTGGGAAAATAAAAAAATTTGGGGCGAAAAATAATTTTTGTGAAAAAAATGATTTTTTATTTTTACGGTTCTGCATTATAAACTTCTGTGAAGCACTTGATGGGTCACAGTGCTCACCACACTTCTAGATAAGTTTCTTAAGGGGTCTACTTTCCAAAATGGTGTCACTTGTGGGGGGTTTCAATGTTTAGGCACATCAGTGGCTCTCCAAACGCAACATGGCGTCCCATCTCAATTCCAGTCAATTTTGCATTGAAAAGTCAAACGGCGCTCCTTCCCTTCCGAGCTCTCCCATGCGCCCAAACAGTGGTTTACTCCCACATATAGGGTATCGGCGTACTCAGGACAAATTGTACAACAACTTTTGTGGTCCAATTTCTTCTCTTACCATTGGGAAAATAAAAAAATTGGGGGCAAACATATAATTTTTGTGAAAAAAAATTATTTTTTATTTTGACGGTTCTGCATTATAAACGTCTGTGAAGCACTTGGTGGGTCAAAGTGCTCACCACACCTCTAGATAAGTTCCTTAGGGGGTTTACATTCCAAAATGGTGTCACTTGTGGGGGGTTTCAATGTTTAGGCACATCAGTGGCTCTCCAAATGCAACATGGTGTCCCATCTCAATTCCAGTCAATTTTGCATTGAAAAGTCAAATGGCGCTCCTTCGCTTCCGAGCTCTGTCATGCGCCCAAACAGTAGTTTACCTCCACATATGGGGTATTGACGTACTCAGGACAAATTGTTCAACAACATTTGTGGTCCATTTTCTCCTGTTACCCTTGGTAAAATAAAACAAATTGGAGCTGCATTAAATTTTTTGTGAAAAAAAGTTAAATGTTAATTTTTATTTAAACATTCCAAAAATTCCTGAGAAACACCTGAAGGGTTAATAAACTTCTTGAATGTGTTTTTTAGCACCTTGAGGGATGCAGTTTTTAGAATGGTGTCACACTTGGGTTTTTTCTATCATATAGACCCCTCAAAATGACTTCAAATGAGATGTGGTCCCTAAAATAAAATGGTGTTGGAAAAATGAGAAATTGCTGGTCAACTTTTAACCCTTATAACTCCCTATCAAAAAAAAAATTGGTTCCAAAATTGGGCTGATGTAAAGTAGACATGTAAAAAATGTTACTTTTTAAGTATTTTGTGTGACATATCTCTGTGATTTAATTGCATAAAAATTCAAAGTTGGAAAATTGTGAAATTTTCAAAATTTTCGCCAAATTTCTGTTTTTTCACAAATAAACCCAGGTAATATCAAAGAAATTTTACCACTATCATGAAGTACAATATGTCATGAGAAAACATTGTCAGAATCACCGGGATCCGTTGACGCGTTCCAGAGTTATAACCTCATAAAGGGACAGTGGTCAGAATTGTAAAAATTGGCCCGGTCCATAACGTGCAAACCACCCTTGGGGGTAAAGGGGTTAATCGACCAATCTAGTACAGAGGCAAACTGAGCTGTCACTGCATTGCAGTCACGGGTGTAGCGGTGACTGCAATGCAGTTTTGAAAAAATAAGTGTAGCCATAGACATGTTAGTGTTAGTGTGGGCAAATGCAAAAGATTGAGCACCCTGCATCGTTTGTACCTAGTAGCACCCCTTTTTGAAAGTATCACAGCTTGTAGCCAGCAAAAAAGTCTTTCAATTCATATTTGAGGGATTTTCATCCATTCTTCCTTGCAAAATTCATCCATTTCTGCGAGATTCCTGGGGTCAATTGCATGTACTGCTATTTTGAGGTCTAGCTACAGATGTTCATATCAGGGGACCGTGAGGGTCATTGTAAAACCTACAGCTTGCACCTTATGAGGTAGTCTATTTTGGATTTTGATGTGTGTTTAGGATCAACATCAGCTTTTTTTTACAGATGGTGTTATGTTTGAATAAATAAATTGTTGAAATTTCATTGAATCCATTATTACCTCTATCCTATGTTCCCATGCCATTGGCTGCAACACAAACCCAAAGCATTAATGATCCACGGAATATACCAGGGAATTGTGTCATCTTTAACTTTATCCCCTTTAGAGATCATTGTATCTTCAACTTGCTTTACTGTTCACAAAAACATTAACCTTGACCAGGGGTGCCAAAACATGTACATGCCACTCTATGTGCATGCATGTTGCAAGTGTGTGTGTACTTGGTATGTGTACAGTATGTATGTGTATGTGTACACACACATATATATATATATATATATATATATATATATATATATATATATATATATATATATATATATATATACACATATACAGCTCTGGCAAAAATTAAGGGACCGCTGCAAAATTTTCAGTTTGTCTGATTTTTCTATTTGTAGGTATATTTTTTGGTAAAATGTAAATTGCTCTTTTAGTCTATGAACTACTGACCACCTATCTCTGAAGTTCCAAGCAATAAATTTTGTATTTATTTTCTGAAAATGAGAAATAGTCAAAATAACAGAAAAATGCATTGCTTGCAGACCTCAAATAAGTTAAAAAAAGACCATAATCATTTAGATACATCAATACTAAGGCCTTAACTCAGGAAGAGTTCATAACTCAATATTTTGTGGAATAACCATGATTTTTAATCATAGCTTTCATGCATCTCAGCATGCTTTCCACCATTCTTTCACCTTTCGCCTTTGGGTGACCTTATGCCACTCCTGATACAAAATCTTAAGCAGTTCTTCTTTGTTTGATGGCTTGTGACTATCCATCTTCCTCTTGATTACATTCCAGAGGTTTTCAATGGGGTTCAGGTCTGGAAATTGGGCTGGTCAAGACAGGGATTTGATGTGGTGCTCCTTCATCCACACCTTGACTGACCTTGCTGTGTGGCATGGTGCATTGTCCTGCTGGAAAAACAGTCCTCAGAGTTGGGGAACATTGCCTGAGCAGAAGGAATCAACTGTTTATCCAGGATAACCTTGTATGCAAGGTATGCATATCCTTCACAAAGATTAACCTGCCCAATTCCAGCCTTGCTGAAGAATCCCCAGATCATCACTCAGGGCCGGCGTCAGCACCCGGCACAGCGGGCAAATGCCGGGGCCTTGGGAAGAAAGGGGGGCCCACTAGCAGCTGGGAGAGCAGAGCAGGAGATAACATGCTCTCTCCCCCCACAAAGTCACTGCTGGCTGCGTTCTCTTAACCCCTATGTGCCAGCTCTGACACAAGCATCTTCTCACTCAGTCAGTGCAGCCAGGCAGGCACATAGGGGTTAACAGAAGGCAGCCAGCGTGACTGTTTGTGGGCGGAGAGAGCACGTTCTCTGCTCTCCCCCCTGGCTGGCTGCAGACAGTGCTGCTGAGCTGAACTTATCAGGAAGATTCCGGAGGAGCTAGTCCTACCAGAGTGCAAAGGTATCCAGCAATAATTGCAGTTGGTCCTGTGGCTCAGTCTGCTGCTGTCTGTCTCTGCTGCCTAAAAATGTGGGTGATGTCTGGAGGAGCAGCTGGTGGGGTGCAGCCACCCAGCTCTCCCAGAACCCCAGAATACATGCATGCTGCACCAAACCTGCACCAGTGGGGCAGGAAGAAGCTTAACCCCTTCCCATCTGTATGAAGGTTATTGCTAAACCTTAAATATAACAATCTGACCCGCATAAATGGGGTTAACCAGATGCCAGGAGGAAGGGGAGCTGCTGCCATGTGGGCTGTATGTTGGGGCCCCGTGGCCCCAGGCTGGTGACTGGAGGGACTCTGCCCAGTGCTGGCATGTGGGTGATTTCTGCTCCAGATTCTCAGCTTCTCTCCTCCAGGTCACACTGTGCAGTCACAGCAACATTGGTTGTGTCTGTCCAGGTCCCAGCAGCTGCCACTGCTCCCACCAAGGACATGGCATCACTTAACCCTTCCCCTGCAGCCACCGGCAACAAATGCACATTATTCCTTGATTAAATCAGGTTCCAACCCAATAGAGGAGCAGACATTTCCTGCTGCCATTAGGGTCCGGGAGGGGGTGACATTGGCTGCCCTGCTACTCTGTAGTGGGGGGTGACAAGTGTAACATGGGGTAACGATGACGGAGAAATGCACAGGATAATAGTGAGAGCGACAGAGGGCAGTGTATGGTATGGAGCAGTCAGGGGGTGGGCTGCAGGATCCCCCCATACTGTACATGACTGCTCGGGACAGGGAGGTGTTTAATGAGCTTCTAATGACAGGGCACTAATTGGGTCATTAGGGTTTGTGGAAACGATTCAGCATCAGGTCCCTCATTAATGCCCGAGCGATGTTACTTTGTAGCACAGATCTGTTAGGTCCGCAAAACCAAACAACGTTGTTTATGTAGAAAAGTCTTTGTTTCATAGAAAAACTCAAAACAGAAAAGATTTTCTGATACAACAACGCCCTGCTCACGACACTGCACAGCACCTCTCCTGTATATATACACTGCACAGCACCTTTCCCCCTGTATATATACACTGCACAGCACCTTTCCTCCTGTATGTATACATTGCACAGCACCTCTCCTGTATATATACACTGCACAGCACCTTTCCTCCTGTATATATACACTGCACAGTACCACTCCTCCTGTCCTGTATATATACACTGCAGAATTTACAATAGCTGTCACTCATGTAAGAAGTGAAATCTGGCATTGTACTATACATTTCTCTGCCGTATCTGTGCATCATAAATCGGGTATGTGTTAAAGGGGGGGGCCCACTGAGACTCTTTCGCCCGGGGCCCTCAAAAACCTGGAGCCGGCCCTGTCATCACTGATCCTCCACTAAATTTCACAGTGGGTGCAAGACACTGTGGCTTGAACGCCTCTCTAGGTCTCCGTCTAACCATTAGATGACCACTAGGCAAATCTTAAAATTAGACTCATCAGAGAAGATTACCTTACTTCAGTCCTCCATGGACCAATACTTATGGTCTTTGGCAAACTTCAGCCTGGCTCTTTTTTGCTTCTCAATGAAGAAAGGCTTTTCTCTAGCTTTACATGCCTTCAGTTGTGCCTCTAGGAGCCTGTTACAAACTGTTCTTGCCGCGCACTTCACCCAAGCTGCCTTTGCCATTCCTTTTGTAGGTCACTTGATGTCATCCTGCGGTGTTAGGACTGGCGGAACGCACCAAGACAGATGATAAAGGTGCGTTCGCAGTCCGGGGTCCACCGTGCAGGTGAGAACCTGCTGCTAGCAATTAGCAGACAATATGGCGGTACACTAAAGTATACACGCGTGGGTTAAACCTCACCCAGCGTGAAGAAAGCGATCCTGTTAATTCACAGGACCGCAGTACCGCACTAGTGCGCGAGCAAGTGGTCAGCGGACTTAACCCCAGAAGGGATTGGAGCCCGATTAGACCCTTGCTGGCGTAACACCGCAACTGGGTGTGTAGAGAACCTTAAACAATCTATGTGCACAAGAGTGCGAGCGATGCCGCACTAACGGACGCCACTAACCACCCAGACTCGGGTATGGAAAGCGCAAGGCAGGCGCACGGCGCCGTACTGGCAGGCACAGCTACAGGACGCTGTGATGTGTGTTAGTGCTGTAGGCTAAGTCGGGCGCTAGGTAGCAGCCATACACCTTCCGCGAACAGACATTCAATAGGGTAGGGGTTTCCAAGGACGACTTGCACTCACAACATACACACATAAGCAATTGTAAAACAATACTAGCGCATGGCCGTGCGGTCATGCGCAGTTTATATAGCAGCAGCACAGGAAGTGGCCACAGCACTTTTGCCCTTCTAGGACCTGCCAAGAGGACCAATGGAATGTGCTGCAGAGCCTGAGCACATGACCCTCGATCTCCAACGGGAGACCTTACACTGGGCATGCTCAGTACATGCAGACAAGGACTTAGTCCCAGAGAAGTCCGCTCGCTGCAGACCAGCACTGACTTTAAAGGCAGAGACTGGAGAAGCAGCACTAACTCTCAGAACAGAGTGTGAATGAGCAAGACGCTGGGACCGACGTCCTTGCTGAGCAGGCTCCACTGCGGCTGGACAAGAATGGGAGACCGCAGCGGAAGTGGCTCGAGATTCCCCCTGTGCAGAAGCGGGAACTCGACCCCTAACATTACCCCCCCTCCTAGGGCCCCCCCCTCCTTGGGCCTCGCTACGTTCGAAGGCAGCAATGAGCTGCGGGGCCCGAATGTGCTCAACAGGCTCCCAGGACCTGTCCTCGGGGCCATAACCCTTCCAGTCCACCAAATAAAATTTTTTACCACGCACCACCTTGCACCCCAAAATAGCGTTCACCTCATAATCGTCCGTAGACGAACCCGATGTCCCAGCAGATGACTCGGAAAAGCGGGACATATACACGGGTTTCAAGAGGGACACATGAAAGGTGTCGGTGATACCCAGGCGTGGCGGAAGGGCCAAACGATAGACCACAGGATTAACCTGCTCGAGGACCTTGAATGGACCCAAGTAGCGAGGAGCAAATTTAGTGGACTCAACTCGCAGCCTGATGTTACGGGCGGAGAGCCACACCAAGTCGCCAGGAGCAAAGGTCGGGGCGGGGCGCCGATGAGCATCAGCGGAGGACCTCATTCTCTCCTTAGAGGCCCGAATGGCATCCTGAGTGCGGTCCCAAATATCCCGTTCCTCCACAGCCCAGTCTGCCACCCTGGAGTCGGCGGAAGACACGGGCATAGGCACAGGTACCCGTGGATGCTGACCATAGTTGAGGAGGAATGGGGTTTGTCCAGTGGAGTCGGCAACGGCGTTGTTCAGTGCAAACTCTGCCCATGATAGCAAGGATGCCCAGTCATCCTGCCTGGCTGAAACAAAATTTCGCAGGTATGTGACCAAGGTCTGGTTGGCCCTCTCTACCAACCCATTCGTCTCGGGATGATAAGCGGAAGAGAGATTCAACTCAATACTGAGAAGACGACAGAGCTCTCTCCAGAACCGAGACGCAAACTGGGGACCCCGGTCACTGACAATTTTGTCTGGCATACCATGTAGGCGGAAGATATGTCTGATGAACAACGCTGCCAAGGCCCGTGCAGAAGGTAACCGCGGCAGCGGCACCAAATGCACCATTTTTGAGAAATGATCGGTGATGACCCAAATGATGGTACAGCCGCGAGACTTGGGCAAACCCACAACAAAGTCCATCCCGACCATCTCCCAGGGCCTATCTGCCACCGGCAAGGGATAGAGCAAACCAGCTGGCCTTTGACGCGGAGATTTATTTTTGGCGCAGGAGACACACGCCAGAACATAATCCCTGACATCCCGGACCATATGCGGCCACCAGTACGTCCTCGCCAGTAGCTCAGATGTCCTCTTTGTCCCAAAGTGTCCACCCACCCTGGACGAATGAGCCCAAGAGAGAACCTCCGGTCGCAAATTAATGGGCACAAAAGTCTTGCCCGGAGGCACAGACTCTAGTGATACCGGCGCCACGGTTCTCAGGCTCTCGGAAGGGACAATAAGCCGAGGCTCCTCTTCCTCCTCCTCAGTTGACATAAGGGAGCGAGAGAGAGCGTCAGCACGGATATTCTTCTCCCCGGCGAGATAATGAAGGGAAAAGTGGAACCGGGAGAAGAACAGGGACCATCTGGCCTGGCGAGAATTTAGCCGCTGGGCTGTCTGCAAATAGACCAAATTTTTGTGGTCCGTGTAAACTTGGAAGGGAAACCGCGCACCTTCCAGAAGGTGTCTCCACTCCGAAAAGGCCAACTTCATTGCTAGCAACTCCCTGTCCCCGATGGAGTAGTTCCTCTCCGCTGGCGTGAAGGTCTTGGAGAAGAAGAAGCATGGATGCTTCCGACCTTGAGCATCCTTTTGGTAGAGGACTGCTCCAGCACCAACGGACGAGGCATCCACCTCCAGTAGGAATGGCTTATCCACATCGGGACGATGTAAGATGGGAGCGCTAGCAAAGTGGGACTTAACAGAAGTGAAGGCCTTGGAGACCTCTTCCGACCACAATTTGGGATTCGCTCCCTTCTTGGTGAGGGCTACCAAGGGAGCCACCAGAGTTGAGAAGTGGGGAATGAACTGGCGGTAATAGTTTATGAACCCCATAAAGCGCTGCACCGCTTTAAGAGAATGGGGCTCTTGCCAGTCCATCACAGCCTGTAGTTTGGCAGGATCCATAGCCAATCCCTGGGCGGAGATGATATAGCCCAGGAAAGGTAAGGACTCCTGCTCAAACACACACTTCTCCAACTTTGCGTAAAGAGAGTTTGCCCGTAGGAGGTCGAAGACTCTGCCAACATCTCTCCGGTGGGAGTCAATGTCTGGAGAAAAGATGAGAATATCATCCAGATAGACTACAACCGAGGTGGAAAGCATATCCCGGAAGATGTCGTTGACAAAGTCTTGAAAAACGGCAGGTGCATTACAGAGCCCGAAGGGCATCACCAGATACTCATAGTGCCCATCTCTGGTGTTAAATGCCGTTTTCCACTCGTCCCCCTCACGGATGCGAATCAGGTTGTAAGCACCCCGCAGATCTAGTTTCGTAAACACTCTAGCTCCCCGAAGCCTATCGAAAAGCTCAGATATCAACGGCAAAGGGTACTTGTTCTTAACTGTGATAGCATTAAGACCCCTGTAGTCTATGCATGGACGTAGTTCTCCATTCTTCTTCTGCACGAAGAAGAACCCTGCCCCAGCAGGTGACACTGACTTCCTAATGAACCCTCTTGCCAGATTCTCTTGTATGTACTGAGACATTGCCTCCGTTTCCGGGAGAGATAATGGATAGACTCGACCCCGGGGAGGCTCAGCACCAGGCAAGAGATCGATAGGACAGTCATAGGGGCGATGGGGCGGAAGGGTCTCCGCCGCCTTCTTGGAGAACACGTCTGCATAAGACCAATATTGCTTGGGGAGAGAGGATAGATCTGCGGGTACCTCAGTAGTAGCAACCTGAACGCACTCTCGGTGACACCTACCCCCACATGATTCACCCCATCCCAGAATTCTGTCTGAGGACCACTCGATGTGAGGAGAGTGGTACCGTAGCCAAGGTATCCCCAACAGGACCTCATCAATACCCTCAGGAATGACGAGTAGAGAAATAATCTCCTGATGGGATGGCGACAGGGACAGAGTAACAGGGATGGTCTGATGTGTTATCTGTGCGGGGAGTGTCGACCCATTCACCACTCGTACCGTTACTGGTTGGGATAGCATAACCAGGGGTATTGCGTGACGTTGGGCGAAAGCAGAAGACATAAAATTGCCCTCCGCCCCAGAATCCACGCAGAGGTCTACCGAGTGGGAGGATGAGCCAAAGGTAATTGTCCCCTTAAAGGACAATTTGGAGGCAAACGTCGCAGTGTCTAGTGCACCTCCACCTACTACCACTAGACGCTGACGTTTCCTCGACCGCTGATGACATCTGGTGGCAAGATGTCCTGACTGTTGGCAAACCTGGCAACCCTGGAGTGCACGAGCAGTCTGGGACTTAGATCCCGCTCGTGACACCACCTTAGGTTCCTGGAACTCAGGAGCCTGAACTGGAGATTCCAAAGGTTTGGCGAAGGTGGGAGCCAGCCGAAACCTCTGCCTACACTGGGCTCGCTCTAACCTCCGCTCGTGAAAACGGCGGTCAATGCGAGTAGATACTGCTATTAACTCCTCCAGTGTGGCGGGAATCTCCCTAGTGGCCAGAGCGTCCTTAACGTGGTCAGCCAGCCCCCTCCAAAATATAGGGATAAGGGCTTTATCCGACCACTCCAGCTCAGATGCCAGAGTGCGGAAATTATAAAGCCCACCTTAGCCCGCTCTGTAGGGAAACGAGAGGCCAGAAGCTCGAGATGTATTGAGCACTGACTCACGAAACCCCTACAGGACTTACTGTCACCAGAAAATTTCTCTGGTAGCGGGAGGCGAGATAGCGTCGGTACAGGAGCGGCAGTGGACAAGGTAGCTGCAGCCACACTTGCAGCCTGAACAGCGACAGCAGTAACATCCACAGCTGAGGTTGAACGCTCAAAAGCCGCCAACCTTCCCTCCAGCTGCTGGATGTACCGCTGTAAACGCTGATCGTCCGCCATTTTACTAGCCAGACCCTGGCGCTAGTATTCTGTTAGGACTGGCGGAACGCACCAAGACAGATGATAAAGGTGCGTTCGCAGTCCGGGGTCCACCGTGCAGGTGAGAACCTGCTGCTAGCAATTAGCAGACAATATGGCGGTACACTAAAGTATACACGCGTGGGTTAAACCTCACCCAGCGTGAAGAAAGCGATCCTGTTAATTCACAGGACCGCAGTACCGCACTAGTGCGCGAGCAAGTGGTCAGCGGACTTAACCCCAGAAGGGATTGGAGCCCGATTAGACCCTTGCTGGCGTAACACCGCAACTGGGTGTGTAGAGAACCTTAAGCAATCTATGTGCACAAGAGTGCGAGCGATGCCGCACTAACGGACGCCACTAACCACCCAGACTCGGGTATGGAAAGCGCAAGGCAGGCGCACGGCGCCGTACTGGCAGGCACAGCTACAGGACGCTGTGATGTGTGTTAGTGCTGTAGGCTAAGTCGGGCGCTAGGTAGCAGCCATACACCTTCCGCGAACAGACATTCAATAGGGTAGGGGTTTCCAAGGACGACTTGCACTCACAACATACACACATAAGCAATTGTAAAACAATACTAGCGCATGGCCGTGCGGTCATGCGCAGTTTATATAGCAGCAGCACAGGAAGTGGCCACAGCACTTTTGCCCTTCTAGGACCTGCCAAGAGGACCAATGGAATGTGCTGCAGAGCCTGAGCACATGACCCTCGATCTCCAACGGGAGACCTTACACTGGGCATGCTCAGTACATGCAGACAAGGACTTAGTCCCAGAGAAGTCCGCTCGCTGCTGACCAGCACTGACTTTAAAGGCAGAGACTGGAGAAGCAGCACTAACTCTCAGAACAGAGTGTGAATGAGCAAGACGCTGGGACCGACGTCCTTGCTGAGCAGGCTCCACTGCGGCTGGACAAGAATGGGAGACCGCAGCGGAAGTGGCTCGAGATTCCCCCTGTGCAGAAGCGGGAACTCGACCCCTAACATGCGGTTGCTTAAAGATATTCAAATAAGATGATGGTCATCTTGGTCAGTGGAGAGTTGTTTTCGCCCTCTGCCGGTCTGTAGCTTTGTTGTCCCCAATGTCTTTTAAAGAGAAAGTGCCACCCCAAAATGAAAGGTGAGCTAAGCCCAACAGCATCAGGGGCTTATCTACAGCATTCTGATGTATCCTAAAATATGAGAAAAAGAGGTTATATTATACTCACCCAGGGGCGGTCCCGGTCCGGTCCGATTGGTATCGCGGTCCAGTCCGGCGCCTCCTATCTTCATCAGATGACGTCCTCTTATTGTCTTCAGGCTCTGGTGCAAGCGTACTTTGCCTCCCCTGTTGAGGGCATAGCAAAGTACTGCAGTGCACAGGCGCCGGGCCTCTCTGACCTTTCCTGGTGCCTGTGCACTGCAGTACTTTCCTCTGCCCTCAACAGGGCAGACAAAGTACGCCTGCACCGGAGCCGCAGCGTGAAGACAAGAAGAGGACGTCATCGTAAGAAGATGGGAGGCACCGGACCGGACCGGACCACGACACCCATCATACCGGGACTGCCCCTGGGTGAGTATATTATAACCTCTTTTTCTCATATTTTAGGATACATCGGGGGCTTATCTACAGCAATCCAGAATGCTGTAGATAAGCCCCTGATGCTGGTGGGCTTACAGGTTCCCTTTAAGGATGGAGGCAACATGACGCTCACTGTGTCCCTCTGCTAATAAAGCCAGAATTGAGCCCTTCTTTTATCCATTCAAGACTTTTCAACTCATTTGACATAGTTAAAAGTTATTTTTTCATTCTTATTACTTTTGGGATTTTACTAGCACTTGTTTTGTCATCCAGCTTGTCCTATTGCAAGAGGATTGTGAACACCATAGCAGTATTTTTTTTATACTTTCCTTCATTAAATAAGATTTGGTTCAGGTGATCACCTAATCAGAAGCACATTAAGTAGAATGAGGTGTACTATGGTTGGAATTCAACTGACACCTGAATGGAATGGCTGTCAGACATGTAGCGAAGCAGATTTTTATAAAACTGTGCAGTGGTCACCTAATTTTGACAGAGCTGTATATATATATATACATATATATATATATATATATATATATATATATATATATATGTATATATATATATATACGTATGTAACACCCCAGGTAACTGGTTGTTACAGTGATGTTGCCTTCCTTTCGGGGAGGGCAATATCATGCTTGGAGGCAAGGAGGATTCCCTTTACCAGGTAACGCACCCACATTCAACACATTTTGAATCCAGGCCAGAAGGGGGAGCTCAGGACCTGGATTCAGGGGAGCTTCCCCAGCTTTAAGTGTTCTGGTCTGGAGGAGTAGTAAGGTAGTATGTGAGAGAGAGGGAAGTCTTTAACTGAGAGCAGACAACAGAGCCGTGCAGCCAGGACTGAGCTGCAGCTCCAGGGAAGGACCTGAACCTGAGGGGTTGAGAGTGGTGGAGCAATTGAGGAAATGAGCATAGTGGAGAAAGCAAAGGGCTCAGAGGGAACTGTGACTGAGCACCCGCAGGATTCGGACACCGGGAGCCCAAGATTGTGTTGTATTCTAGGACACATAGCAGACCCAGAAGGCATAGGACTGTATGTTATTTGCCCACACCACGCCTGGAGGCGAAGCAGCACCTGAAGAGCCCGGTTTGTGATAGAGTCCCCATAAAATGGCTCAAGCTGCCCACCATACAGGTACCTGTCTCAATACAGAAGGGAGAGAGGACTTTGCCAGCAGCTACAGGCAGCAGGGACCTCTCATACTAGCGCGAGTAGGAATGCTTATGAACCTCACCTGGGAGAGGGATCCACTATTGCCTCCAGGCTGTCTGGACCATACCACCCCCTGATCCTGGTACCCTGGACTGTGGACTGCTACTGCCAGTAAACCAGGTAAAGACTTTACAACTCTGTGTCCTCCACTCATTTGCCAGCATACATCATCCTTGCCACACACCTTGGGAGCCCCTGGGGATCCTGCTTCACCTGTGGGAAGCGTCACCATCTTGCTGCAACATCACCCCAGAGGACCCCTTTAACCAGCGTCTGTCCCCTCTGACCGAGAATCACAGATGGCATCATGAATAGACTTTATTCTAAATCCCTTAAAAGACTTTTCCCCTTTTAAGAGAGCGCCCTGGGCCATGGACCCGGTCGCAGCCACCGTTACATCCCACTAAGTGCTAATGGACCCAGTGCTGAATATCCCACTGCCCAGGTGGGCGACTCATGTATATATATCGTTCTCCTTGGTCACACCTCTGTTGTGCTTCAAGTTGCCCACCGCGGCTCAATAACATTATCTCTCTTGGCTTATTAAAAGCTCATTAAGACACACATCTGTATCTTGGTATCTTGGGATTTAGATTCTAATCCTCTAGTTCTCTATAAAGTTAGGGCCAGAAATATTTGGACAGTGACACAAGTTTTGTTATTTTAGCTGTTTACAAAAACATGTTCAGAAATACAATTATATATATAATATGGGCTGAAAGTGCACACTCCCAGCTGCAATATGATAGTTTCCACATCCAAATCGGAGAAAGGGTTTAGGAATCATAGCTCTGTAATGCATAGCGTCCTCTTTTTCAAGGGACCAAAAGTAATTGGACAATGGACTCTAAGGGCTGCAATTAACTCTGAAGGCGTCTCCCTCGTTAACCTGTAATCAATGAAGTAGTTAAAAGGTCAGGGGTGGATTCCAGGTGTGTGGTTTTGCATTTGGAAGCTGTTGCTGTGAGCAGACAACATGCGGTCAAAGGAACTCTCAATTGAGGTGAAGCAGAACATCCTGAGGCTGAAAAAAAAGAAAAAATCCATCAGAGAGATAGCAGACATGCTTGGAGTAGCAAAATCAACAGTTGGGTACATTCTGAGAAAAAAGGAATTGACTGGTGAGCTTGGGAACTCAAAAAGGCCTGGGCGTCCACGGATGACAACAGTGGTGGATGATCGCCGCATACTTAATTTGGTGAAGAAGAACCCGTTCACAACATCAACTGAAGTCCAGAACACTCTCAGTGAAGTAGGTGTATCTGTCTCTAAGTCAACAGTAAAGAGAAGACTCCATGACAGTAAATACAAAGGGTTCACATCTAGATGCAAACCATTCATCAATACCAAAAATAGACAGGCCAGAGTTAAATTTGCAGAAAAACACCTCAAGAAGCCAGCTCAGTTCTGGAAAAGTATTCTATGGACAGATGAGACAAAGATCAACCTGTACCAGAATGATGGGAAGAAAAAAGTTTGGAGAAGAAAGGGAACGGCACATGATCCAAGGCACACCACATCCTCTGTAAAACATGGTGGAGGCAACGTGATGGCATGGGCATGCATGGCTTTCAATGGCACTGGGTCACTTGTGTTTATTGATGACATAAGAGCAGACAAGAGTAGCCGGATGAATTCTGAAGTGTACCGGGATATACTTTCAGCCCAGATTCAGCCAAATGCTGCAAAGTTGATTGGACGGCGCTTCATAGTACAGATGGACAATGACCCCAAGCATACAGCCAAAGCTACCCAGGAGTTCATGAGTGCCAAAAAGTGGAACATTCTGCAATGGCCAAGTCAATCTCCTGATCTAAACCCAATTGAGCATGCATTTCACTTGCTCAAATCCAGACTTAAGACGCAAAGACCCACAAACAAGCAAGACCTGAAGGCTGCGGCTGTAAAGGCCTGGCAAAGCATTAAGAAGGAGGAAACCCAGCGTTTGGTGATGTCCATGGGTTCCAGACTTAAGGCAGTGATTGCCTCCAAAGGATTTGCAACAAAATATTGAAAATAAAAAGATTTTGTTTGGGTTATGTTTATTTGTCCAATTACTTTTGACCTCCTAAAATGTGGAGTGTTTGTAAAGAAATGTGTACAATTCCTACATTTTCTATCAGATATTTTTGTTCAACCCTTCAAATTAAACGTTACAATCTGCACTTGAATTCTGTTGTAGAGGTTTCATTTCAAATCCAATGTGGTGGCATGCAGAGCCCAACTCGCGAAAATTGTGTCACTGTCCAAATATTTCTGGCCCTAACTGTATTTAGTGTGCTCCATCTTCTGTACATACTGTGCTTCTAATTGATTCTATCCTTCCTGGGTTCCTCTTCATCCGTCCTGCTGCTCCTGAGATTCCAGAGTGTGCCAAGTCCTCACTTTCCATGTGTCTTCCTCTTTGCTGGACCAACTCCTTGGTCCATGTACCCACCCAAATCTGAGGCTTCATTGATACACCAGAGAATGTGAGCCCAAAAAAATTGCCTAAAATTTTACCAAAAAATTAGAGCTGCATGAATCCAAAATGCTTCATTCTGACCCACCACGCTATGCCATTGCTCTCTGGTCTCTTCTGGTCTTCCTCCACTCTACAGCAGCCCAACACACATTATCATGTTGGGACTACACAATTTGCATTGTCCAATGCCAGAGTCAAAGCGGTGACTTAAAATAGTATACAGTTGTGGCCAAAAGTATTGACACCCCTGGAATTCTGTCAGATAATGCTCAGTTTCTATCTGAAGATGATTGCAAACACAAATTCTTTGGTATTATTATCTTCATTTCATTTGTCTTAAATTAAAAAGCACAAAAGAGAATGAAGCAGAAAGCAAAACATTGATCATTTCACACAAAACTCCAAAAATGGGCCAGACAAAAGTATTGGCACCCTCAGCCTAATACTTGGTTGCACGACCTTTAGCCAAAATAACTGCGACCAACCACTTCCAGTAACCATCAGTGAGTTTCTTACAATGCTCTGCTGGAATTGTAGACCATTCTTCTTTGGCAAACTGCTCCAGGTCCCTGATATTTGAAAAGTGCCTTCTCCAAACTGCAATTTTTAGATCTCTCCACAGATGTTCTATGGGATTCAGGTCTAGACTCATTGTTGGACACCTTAGAAGTCTCCAGTGCTCCAGAGTAACCATTTGAGCATAGTAAACAGTATGACAAAGTAGCTGACAAATTAAGTGGTTTACCTAACAGCAAAAATCTCATTGATTTACAACACCTGACAGCAAAAACAAATTGTGTACTTTGCTTTTCCAAAAATAAGTGGTAGTGGAAACCTTTCCTTTTTCCTGCAAAAAGTCTTGCCGGTGAACCAGAAGTGAAAGTCTTTAGGGTAGTTCATAGGATGAATTCTAAGAGAATAAAAGTCTTTGAACTCAGGGTGATGTTTGTTGGTCTATCTGGAGAGAAACTGCACATTTCCCCAAAAAGAACAAGGCAGGGAAACCAACTTTCGTAAGGTGGTAGAGAGAAACTGTTTTGCACTGTTAAAATTGGGAAACAAATGTATCTTCCGAAAAACTGGTGGCACAGTTGAAGTAGATGTATAAGCCAACTTTGTGGGAGTCTCCTGATTTATTCATCAGGAACTACAAATGCTTCTCAATAATTTAGGATATCATCAAAAAGTAAATTTATTTCAGTTCTTCAATACAGAAAGAGAAACTCATATATTATATAGAGTCATTACACAGAGTGATCTATTTCAAATGTTTATTTCTATTAATGTTGATGATTATGGCTTACAGCCAATGAAAACCCAAAAGTTATTATCTCAGTAAATTAGAATACTTTATAACACCAGCTTGAAAAATGATTTTAGAATCTGAAACGTATGTTCAGTAAATGCACTCAATACTTGGTCGGGGCTCCTTTTGCATCAATTACTGCATAAATGTTGTGTCGCATGGAGGCGATCAGCCTGTGGCACTGCTGAGGTGTTATGGAAGCCCAGGTTACTTTGATAGCAGCCTTCAGCTCGTCTGCATTGTTGGATCTGGTGTTTCTCATCTTCCTTTTGACAATACTCATTGGTTCTCTATGGCAGAGGTCCCCAACTCCAGTCCTCAAGGCCCACCAACATGTCATGTTTTCAGGATTTCCTTAGTCTTTCCCAGGTAATAATTGCATCACCTGTGCAATGCAAAGGAAATCCTGAAAACATGACCTGTTGGTGGGCCTTGAGGACTGGAGTTGGGGACCTCTGCTCTATGGGGTTAAGGTCAGGCAAGTTTGTTGGCCAATCAAGCACAGCGATACTATTGTTTGTAAACCAGGTATTCGTACTTTTGGCAGTGTGGACAGGTGCCAAGTCCTGCTGAAGAACGAAATTTCCATCTCCAAAAAGCTTGTTGGCAGAGGGAAGCATGAAGTATTTTAAAATTTTCTGGTAGACGACTGACTTTGGTCTTGATAAAAACACAGTGAACCTACACCAGCAGATGACATGGCTCCC
Organism: Ranitomeya imitator; assembly: GCF_032444005.1. Classification (NCBI taxonomy): domain Eukaryota; kingdom Metazoa; phylum Chordata; class Amphibia; order Anura; family Dendrobatidae; genus Ranitomeya; species Ranitomeya imitator. The sequence goes on along the minus strand of NC_091286.1, from coordinate 671,836,488 downwards.
CACACCATCACTGATTGTGGAAACTTCACATTAGACCTCCAGCAGCTTGGATTGTGGCCTCTCCACTCTTCCTCCAGACTCTGGAGGCTTGAATTGGAAATGAAATGCAAAATCTATTTTCAACTGAAAACATCACCTTAGACCACTGAACAGCAGTCAATTTTTTTTTTGTCCTTGGGCCAGGAAGAAGCATCTGGCTTTGCCTATTGGTCATGAGTGGCTTGAAACAAGGAATGTGACACTTGTAGCCCATGTCCTGGATACGTCTGTGTGTGGTGGCTCTTGAAGCAATGACTCCAGCAGCAGTCCACTCCGTGTGAATCTCCTCCAAAGTTTTGAATGTCCTTTTCTTAACAATCCTTTCCAAGCTGCGGTTATCCCGGTTGCTTGTGCACTTTTTTCTACCACACTTTTTCCTTCCACTCAACTTTCCATTAATACGTTTGGATACAGCACTTTGTGAACATCCAGCTTCTTTAGCAATGACATTTTGTAGCTTACCCTCCTTGTGGAGTGTGTCAATGACTGCCTTCTGGACATTTGTCAAGCCACAAGTCTTCCCCATGATTGTGGAGACTATTGAATCAGACTAAGGGACCTTTTAAGCACTTAAGAAGCCTTTGCAGATGTTTATTGTTAATTATTTTAATTTTCTGAGATAATAACTTTTTGGTTTTCATTGGCATAAGCCATAATCATCAACATTAATAGAAATAAGCCAATGAAATAGATCAGTTAGTTTGTAATGACTCTATATAACATGAGTTTCACTTTTTGTATTGAAGAACTGAAATAAATTACTTTTTTGATGATATTCTAATTTAGCGAGAATCATTTGTATAAGTTGAAAATTGGATCTTCAGATAAATCAGTCTTTGGATGCTCAGTTTTTGTGTTTTGTTATCAAACTTTGTTTGCTGTATCGCCGTTTTTTGCACAGGCTTTTCAGTACATCCAATAAATATTTCTTGAGTCTAACTGGCATTCCTTTAATTATGAAAACTGAAGTGTTCTTAGATGATATACATGAAAACCTAGCAATAGAAGGGTTGATTGCCTTATTTCTGTGTTGCTGCTAGGACAATAAGAATTACTTAATAACTTGTTTTTCTTGTGTTAATCTTCTAATACTCATTTCTAGGTAAATGTTGCTTTATCTGTAATTATGTGTAATTCATACAACCCATTATTCATTGCTTTCTAATGCTTTTCATGTATCTTCACATTTTACAGCTCTCGCGTTCACCATGGACCTGGTCACTGTTCTCCTCTCAGTGGTTGTCATCCTATTTTTGGCCACAGTTTTTAAGAATCGAAAACAAGGAACTTACAAAAATTTTCCACCTGGACCAAAGCCTTTGCCAATCATTGGGAATGTCCTCATGATGGACACAGGAAGACCCCATAACACATTTATGCAGGTAAAACTTTGTCATTTTTTAATTAAAAAAAAATCCCACTGCAACAAGACGTAACTAATCCAGATGGACCAGTGGCGTATCTAGGGGGGCAGCCGGGGCATGTGCCCTGGTCGCAGCTGGCAGGGGGCGCAGTCGGGCCGCCTAATGCGGTGGACCGCAGTGTCTCCCCTGGCAGCTGCATTCTGCCACCCCTGGACTGGGAGTCAGCTGTTCTCTGTGCTGACTGTCAAGCTGACAGCCAGCGCAGAGAAGCTGCAGCGCGCCAGTCCCAGTATTCAATTGTACTCGTATCTTACAGAAACCAGTACAATTGAAGATGTGACTGCAGGGTAGCGTCTAAATTGGAGTTCATTTCTGGAGGGGGAGGAGTCGATTGCAGGAAGCTGCTGGTGGAGAAGAGAAGCCGGAAATGAGGAGCCGTGTGAGGAGAGGACCGAGAAGCTGCAGCATGGAGCCATGTGAGGAGAGGAGCTGCAACATGGACCCTTGTACAAGGGAATGAGGATGCAGGACTCAGTGTGAGGCTCTCAGGATGTAATTTGGAAAAGGGGTGATGTTACTTGAGTGGGGCTGCATAGGGAAGATGATGGTGAGGGGCTGTGTGGGGAATGGGGGGATGATGACTAGCTGTGTGGGGAATAGGGGGATGATGAGATTCTGTGTGGGGAATAGGGGGATGATGAGGAGCTGTGTGGGGAATAGGGGGATGATGAGATTCTGTGTGGGGAATAGGGGGATGATGAGACAATGTGTGGGGAATAGGGGGATGATGAGACAATGTGTGGGGAATGGGATGATGAGGAGCTGTGTGGGGAGTAGGGGGATGATGAGGAGCTTTGTGGGGAATAGGGGGATGATGAAATGCTGTGTGGGGAATGGGGGATGATGAGATGCTGTGTGGGGAAAGGGGGGATGATGAGACGCTGTGTGAGGAATAGGGGGATGATGAGGAGCTGTGTGGGGAATAGGGGGATGATAAGACGCTGTGTGGGGAACGAGGGGAATCATGAGGACGGAGCTGTGTGGGGAATGGGGGATATATTGTGTGGGGAGATGTGGAGAGGAGATGGGGGGATTTAAGGACACAAAATGAAGAGCAAAGGGGGAGTTGGGGGCATATATGAGGAAATAGTACAGGGGAATGAGGGCATGTATGAGGAAACATATATGAGGGTGATGGGATGTGTGCAGACACAGTATGGGGGGTCAGGTGAGCAGGCAGTATAGAAAGTGAGGGGGTAAATATATGAGGAGACAGTATGGCGAACAGGAGGGATGTGAGAGGAGACAGTATGAGTAGGGAGGTGAATAGCGTGAGGAGACAGTATGGGGGGAGAAAAGTGAGTGGGCACAGAATAGAAACTGAGTAGTGGGTTCATAGCATGGAGGGACAGTGTAAGGGCACAGCCAGGAGTGGACAGTATACTTAGGAGGGGGAGTGTGATGACAGAGTATAGTATAAATACTAGGCCCTATAGGGGACACAGTGTGAGAGGACAGTGTGAAGAGGGGGCCGGTATGGAAAGAAGAGGTCAGTGTGAAGAGCATGTACCATAAGAGGGACAGTGTGGGAGTCATATTTTGTGCAGACAATATAGTGAGGGGCAATTTTTTATTCAGGAGCATTATAATGACACTTGTATCTTTAAGGGCATCATGTAGAGATTTTCTGCAAAAGAGCGGAGAAGATGGAAGTCTGCAGAGATGGCTGTGGATGAGAAAATTCATCATGGGGTCAGGACAAGATGAAGAAAAGAAGGAGAACGGCTCCAGAGACAACATCATCTATAAGGTACCTCTCATGTTTTTATTTATGTTAGGAGCATTAAAGGGGATGTCCAGGTTTGTAATGAGTCTGCAGTCATTCTTTGTGTCTGCAGACTTCTGAGTTCTCACAGTGCGCACTGTACGCTGTCAGGATTCTCTCATGCTGACGATTTACATACATGCGGTCATGTTCTGACTAGACATGTGTGGCCTCACTCTATAAAAATGAACTGAACGAGGCCGGGCACGTCTAGTCAGAATGTGGTCAGAAGTATACAAATCACATGCTTGTGCTGACATGATTGTCCACCGGCAAGGGAGAATCCTAAAAGTGTGCAGTGCATTAGTTGTGAGAATTCAGAAGCCTGTGATGTCAGGATTCAGCTCTGCAGGTTCCAGTATTCGCCACATGGACACTTCACTCATATGTGACTTTCATACTTGTGGTCCTGTGACAACGAGCTTCTCTTCTGCTTGTCTGTTTTTCACTGAACATTGAGAGCATTAGGGAGAGGAGCTCGTGGGTACATGACTAAGTGTGAAAATCGCATATGTCCTGGGGCGGGCGCCAAAAATGAATTCTTGAATTCTTGCCCTGGGTGCCAGAAACCCTAGATGCACCTCTGAGATGGACACTAAGTACAATAACTCGCCTCCTAGTAGTGTGCTCGCTGTCAGGATTCTCCAATATTGTCCATGAGGCCGGGGTCATATTTGCGAGTGCGATGCGAAAAACTCGCGCGAGTCTCTCGCATTAATACCCGGCACTGCCGCCGTCACTCGGAGCTGGAGTGTGCGGCTGCATATATTTCTATGCCGGGTTTTGAGACAGGAGACTCACGTGAGTTTCTATTATCAGACTCACAAGTGTGACCCCGGCCTTAGAGTGATTTTCGTACTTGCAGTCACATAAAGACTAGAAGTGCTCGTGGAGCGCCCCCAGACACAGGGCCACGTGTTCTCGGTACCGGGCCTCTCTGGTTCGGTTCTGAGGCTGTCACGGTGGCTAGACCCGGTCCGCGACCCTGCTAAGGGGCGTCCAATAAAGGTGGTACAGTCTGTCAAGGATTCGTGACGCCACCTGTGGTGTTCGGTCAGGGTGACCGACGCTGCAGTGGGGTCCGCTGGGGTGATGGAATGGCAGCTGGATGGTATACTTTCCCACAGGTGAAGTATGTCACTTGACCACCTGGTTTCACAGGCAATACCGTAGAATCCAGACAGTGTGCGCACCTCAGCTGTCATCATTCAGATATTGCAGACTTTTATCCCAAGTTTGGAAAACTTGTTTAAATGTGAATTTTTTTTTAACAATTGTGGCTCAATGGTTTGCACTGTAGTTTTGCAACGCTAAAGTCCTGATTCAAATCACATCAAGGACAACATCTGCATGGAGTTGATATTTTCTCCCTGTGTTTGCATGAGTTTCCTCTTGGTGCTCTTGTTTCCGCCCACACTCTAAAGACTTACTGATTTAAATTGTGAGCCCTAACAGAGACAGTAATAAAAATGAATTTAAAGAGATATGTAAATTAATGGCGCTAAATAAAAAAGCAAAATAAATTAATAAAAAATGTGACACTTTGTTCACATTTCCTTCTGATTCTCAGTTACAAAATCTGAAGATTTAGACACAGTTCCACAGTTCTTAGAAAATCAAAAAAGAAATGTGGCACTCACCCAGTTTGCAGTGAAGTTGATGTCTTTTATTTTACCATATCAAGGTTACAGACATTTTCTTGGAAATGGCAGGTAACCGATAGAAGCGCTGAGTGTGCGAAACGGCCGTCGTCCTGTCTTCACTCCCGGCACCCTCACTTTTTACCTGCCGATTCCAAGAAACTGTCTGTAACCTTGATATGGTAAAATAAAAGACATCAACTTCACTGCAAACTGGGTGAGTGCCACATTTCTTTTTTGATTTTCTATGGATTATCTTTTTGCTATTATATGTGAAGCATCATTCCCAGTGGCAAAAAGCAACCGTTTTTTTAGTCCTGAAGGATCATATGTTGTATGCCTTGAAGAGCACTACAGCTCCTGGTGCCATTCAAATCTTTTCTCAAACTTTTAATTCCACAGTTCTATCTGTGGAAGCTCCAGGCAGGCAGGGCCGCCATCAGAGCATTACTGCCCTTACTACTGTATGGGGCCCGGTGACTAGAAGCAGAAAGGGGGGCCCGAACATGCTGGCAGCCTGGTCCACTCAGGCCCCCTCTCTTTTGCTTCTCCTCATCGGGCCCCTGGACATTTTGCTCAAAACTTCTGAACACCCGATGCATAACAGCACTGTGGTGTTTTAAAGATACATCTACAGTGTTGTTAATGCATCCAGCGAACGTAAATTGGCACTGAACCTTTAAGCTGCGGCCGGCCCGGGTGCTTCATGGTCCTTTCTGACATCAGATGCTGCTCCACTTTCTCATTTCGGAGCAGAGCAGTGTGCGGTGTGTCACGCGGGGGCGGATGAGAGCAGGTGGAGGCGGGGGGCGGGGAGCAGGGTGAGTCTCACTCTCTTCGGTGATCCCGTCTGCTGAGCTGTATCTAATCCTATCCTGTGTGATCCCATCTACTGAGCTGTGTATCTAATCTTATCCTGTGTGATACTGTCTGACGTGCCATGTATCTTATCATCTCTGGCGTGATACTGACTGCTGAGCCGTGCATCTAATCCTATCCTGTGTGATACTGACTGCTGAGCTGTGTATCTAATCCTCTCCTGTGTAAAACTGTCTGATAAGCCGTGTATCTAATCATCTACTGTGTGATCATGTCTGCTGACTTGTGTATCTAATCTTATCCGGTGTGATAGTCTGCTGAGCCGTGTATCTAATCTATTCTATCCTGTGTGATACTGTCTGCTGAGCTGTGTATCTAATCCTATCTTGTGTGATACTGTCTGCTGAGCCATGTATCTAATCCTCTCCTGTATGATACTGTCTGCTGACCTGTGTATCTAATCCTATCCTGTGTGATACTGACTGCTGAGCTGTGTATCTAATCCTATCCTGTGTGATACTGACTGCTGAGCGTGTATCTAATCCATTCCTGTGTGATACTCCTAAGCTGTGTATCTAATCCTCTCCAGTGTGATACTGACTGCTGAGCCATGTATCTAATCCTCTTCTGTGTGATCATGTCTGCTGAGCTGTGTACCTAATCATCTGTGTGATACTGACTGCTGAGCCATTTATCTAATCCTCTCCTGTGTGATACTGTGTGCTGAGCCGTGTATCTAATCTATTCTATCCTGTGTGATACTGTCTGCTGAGCTGTGTATCTAATCCATTCCTGTGTGATACTCCTAAGCTGTGTATCTAATCCTCTCCAGTGTGATACTGACTGCTGAGCCGTGTATCTAATCCTCTCCTGTGTGATCATGTCTGCTGAGCTGTGTACCTAATCATCTGTATGATACTGACTGCTGAGCCATTTATCTAATCCTCTCCTGTGTGATACTGTCTGCTGAGCCGTGTATCTAATCTATTCTATCCTGTGTGATACAGCCTGCTGAGCTGTGTATCTAATCCTATCCTGTGTGATAGTCTGCTGAGCCATGTATCTAATCCTCTCCAGTGTGATACTGACTGCTGAGCCGTGTATCTAATCCTATCCTGTGTGATACTGACTGCTGAGCTGTGTATCTAATCCTCTACTGTGTGATACTGACTGCTGAGCTGTGTATCTAATCCTCTCCTGTGTGATACTGACTGCTGAGCTGTGTATCTAATCCTCTCTTGTGTGATACTGACTGCTGAGCTGTGTATCTAATCCTCTCCTGTGTGATACTGACTGCTGAGCTGTGTATCTAATCCTCTCCAGTGTGATACTGACTGCTGAGCGTGTATCTAATCCATTCCTGTGTGATACTCCTAAGCTGTGTATCTAATCCTCTCCAGTGTGATACTGACTGCTGAGCCATGTATCTAATCCTATCCTGTGTGATACTGACTGCTGAGCTGTGTATCTAATCCTCTCCAGTGTGATACTGACTGCTGAGCCATGTATCTAGTGTATCTAGTGTTATGCTGTCTGCTGAGCTGTATCTCATTCTCACTTGTGTGACCCCGTCCGGTGGGCACTGTGGTATAACCCCTTCTCGCTGTTGCAGGTTGTATGTGGTCTTGGAGGTTGTCGCTTTTCCCGTTCTCTTCTTCTGACTGGGGTTGACGGATGAGCAGGCGGAAGGTGGGGGGCGGACGAGAAAGGAGAGGCGGCGGGTGGACAAGCAGGGTGAGGCGGCAGGCGGACGAGCAGGGGGAGTCTCTCTGGTGAGAAGAGGCTTCAGGTGGCTCACTGTGGCTGCGGCTGGACTGGTATCGTGTGGCTAATGAGGGAAGACTGCATCCAACAGGGCCCAGGGGGAGGCTAGTGGAATGTATAAGCTACTGGATGATCCTGACCTGCTGCAAAACCAAATGCCCAATTATAACAACAGGCAGCAGTGCTCAGGATCATCCAGTAACTTATAAGTTTTGGTTGGGGTTTGGAAGGGGGGTGGGGAATTATTGGTGTGAGTCACCCTGCCAGGGCCGTGGGGTAACTGGTACTGTGTCCGGTGTTCACAGGGGGATGTCATGGTGGCGACCCGGTCCATGGCCCTGGGCGCCTATGTAAAAGGGAAAGGTCTTTAAAGGGAATAAATTTTATGTTCGTGACACCACCTGTGGTATTCGGTCAGTGGGGCCCGACGCTGCTTTAATAGGTCCTCTGGGGTGATGTTATGGCAGCTAGATGGTATAACTTCCCACAGGTGAAGTGTATCCCCAGATCTCCCTGTGTGTAGATGAAAGATGGTCAATGGCGCAGTAAAAAACGAGGACTCAGGGTTGCAGTCTCTTTACCTTGTTTACTGAAGACTTCAGGCAGCCACAGTCCAGGGCACCAGATCACAGGGCAGGCAGGGTCCGGCCGGCTTGGGGGCAAATTAGGAGTTCCCTTATCCAGGTGAAGTTTAAAGCCTTCCTCTGCCTATGACTTCATATAAGGTCCTCACAGATGTTCTCTCTCTGTCCCCCGTATAAGATAGGACATAACCCGTATGACTGGTGACTTGAGAATTTTTACAGGGACTCTAGCAGGGCAGACAGGTAACTTGCAGTTCAGCTGTCCTGACGGTCTCTGATGTAAGTCGTAGATGCCCATGCAACCTCGGTGCACCGGCTACCGGTCTCTGCACCTCAGAAGGAGGCATCCTGCTCGTGGCTTGTCTCCCACTGGTATCCTCTCATGTGCTTCGCTCTTCTGCACGCTCACTGCAATATATTCGGCTTTCGTGCAATTTCTTTCCAGGAGCTGCAGCACTGTGGCTACACAGCTCCGTACACCTTCTTCTGCCACTGACTGCTCCAGTCTGTTCCCTGGCAGGAACTAACTCACTTTCTCTACAAACTACCATATATACGAGGAGTCACCTAGTAAATAGGATCAAAAGCTCCCCCTGGTGGCCTGGAGTGTGAACATGTTGCATGTTTGTGTTTACCTGGTGACAGTTATCCCTTCTTGCCTCCAAGCGTAACGTCACTCTCCCCGTGAGGAAAGGAATACCAATGTGATGACCAGGACCCTGGGTCGCCACAGATGCAAGTGGGTATATATGATCGGAAAACCTCTTTATTATTATTATGGCAGTGTAATTTTTTAAATGGGGCTATTTGTCTGTGCTCGCACAGCAATGCATGGACTAGGCGTCGATCCTCTCACCAGCATCCTCATACATGCTGTGAGGCTGGTGAGCTCAGGTCAGGAGATCCGTGGCCAGTCCATTCACCATGGTCCAAGTGCAGACTGATATTCACAAGAAGTGGAGCTTTTACAAGAGAGGGTGGAGGAACTGTGGAAGGTTCGAGGGGTGGAGGCGGAACTGGGGTTGGAGACTGGGCAGAGATTCAAGGGGGCCCTGAAATTCCTAGTGGCAGCCCTGCAGGCAGGTAATCCATCTCTAACCCTGCTCCTGACCGTTCTCCTGTTCTATTGTTCCTGCTGCTTCTAGTTATTAGCTGATGCATTTTCTGAGGATCATTCTCAGCAGCCATGGCTCTATACATCTTTGTATCGGTAAGAGTCAGATGATCACTTATATTTTGTGACTCTGTAAAGCGGCCAGGGTGGTAGTCGTGGCAACGGGCTGTAGTGTTCCCACACCCTAGTGCCTCACCGATGCCATATAATGTCCCTTCTGCTGCACGTGCAGCGTGCACAGCAGAACACTTACATCAGTTGCTAAAGTCCCCTCATGCTCGGTCTTTCTGGCTTTAGACCCACAGATCCCACAAATCACTCTGGACTCCATGTTCATGCTCAACTGTACAACTTTACTTAAACATGGGGTTTTGTCACTGATGCCATACAGTTCCTTTGCAGTGTCAATCCTGAGGCTTTCCCTGAAAATCTCTGTTCTTCCTGTTGATCAGCTCTGGCCCCTTGGACAATATCTGTCCCACGGGCAATCTCTGGCTCTTCCTGGCATCTCTGTCTCCCTCCTAGACAATCCCTGTCCCTTCTGTGACTCCCGTGGTTCAAGGTCCCCCAGCTTCCTCCCGTTCAACTCATCCCGACTCAATAGGAGAAGGTAGAAGGCTGGCCATCTCAGCTGACCTAATCCCGGCCTCAGGCCCTGGATCCTCTTGGGATGGGTTACCTTTGAAGGTGGTGACTGCTACCACATTTATCAGCCTGGAGCCCCTTCATGCCATAACAGCTTTATCCCCATGACTGGCAGACTGTCACTATTCACTGCTGCATCCTGACTGAGCTGAACCAGTAAGTGCCTCACTATATCCTCAATGCTCTGCACTGCACTACACCATAACTCCTCCTCACTGGAAAACCTTTATGCTGTCTTTTCCTAAACTTATATGCTTATTCCTTATCTTTAATGTGCCCCACTGTTCTATCCCACTATTGACCTATGATATCCCTACTTCTTTACATAACACACATCACATTATAGTACATAAATAATACAGCAACAATACATTAACATTAGTAAACGTCAAGGTGCAGCACGTAATATATGTGTACATTTTCCACAGGGGGAAAACACCTCACCTCCTACAACTCAGTACCGTACTCACATCCATAGCAATCATTGATGGTTTCTGTCAAACAGTCTTCTCTACTACCCTTTCTTACTACTATTCATTACTTATGACTGTTCAAATGTAGAATCCTAGTGGTGGCTTAGATAGCAGTGTAAGTACATGGGGGAGTAAGGCTCCAAAAAGAGCCTAAAATCTCAGGTTTAGATTCAACAAGCAGAACAGCATGGAACACTAAGTATCCTATCAAGATTATGGACACAACAACAAATCTTGGTGAACGCCTTTAAAAAACAAGATTATCCACTGGTCATCTTTTGTATCCATTAGAGTTGAGTATACTGCAAATAGACCGATTCTCTTAATTTGGTTGGAAAATGTGATTTCCAGATACAAGAGCATAACAAGCAGAGAGGTATAAAATACATTGTCCAACTTGAAACCTCACCTGTCCTGGCATCGGAGCCTCCATTCTTCCTCTGGCTCACTTCCTCCATACGGTTCCAGACTTCTCTTCCTTTTGTAGGAGCTATTATGTGGAGCTATTAGTAACTGCCCCATGGGGTTATTGCCTTCTTTTGGATCAACATGTTAGTCTATAGGTTGACCTTGATGGACTTAAGTCTACCTTCAACCTTAAAAACAATAAAACTATGAAAATCTGAGGGTTCAGGTGAATTCAAACATTTTGTGAAATTCAAAGGAAATTTGATCCAGCTCAAATCGATCCACACAACTCTAGTAACCATCTTATGCTAGATCTGGCACTGTGCTGTGGTTTTCTATTATGAACATACACCAAAATCTAGATGTGAATAAACTATTATTGGGTGTTTAGATGTGATTACATTTAACTTTAGATCTGAAAAATGGGCACAAGGGCTCGCATCTATATTTCTATGACCAAATCCTCTAAATGTTAGTTAACCATATTAAGATTCCCAATATAGGTGTAAGTCTCCCGTGATCTATAACGTCTACTCTAAAGTCTAACTCCTATAATCAGTGAACATAAAAAGGTAAAGCAATTTCAGGACATTGGTGATTGTATGATCATTCTTGTATTCACAGTTGGCTAAGGAGTATGGCCCAGTCTTTAGTATCCAGATAGGAATGTCAAAATCCATCGTCTTATGTGGTTATGATACCATTAAAGATGCTTTCGTCAAATATGCAGACTATTTTGCAGAAAGGCCAGATACACCATTGTTTTTAGAGGCTCTAAAAGGCTATGGTAAGTCTTTGTTTTATTTATAACATTTCTTTACCTTGTTATTAACAACGTTCTGTGTCTTAAATACTCATTTATTAACTAGAAAAAACTGCTATAAAGGGAATAACCTCCTTGGAGAACCAATCATGTTCATGTATTACATCAAGATGATCTTGATTTCATAGGGCTTTGTGCAATGCCTCTTTTCTCTTGTGGTAGCACAGAAGATGAGTTGAGTGGCTGCTGATTGGCTATTATGTTAATGTTTTTTATTGGCACAGAGAGTAGTGTAAGTCCATGGAGAAATCGCATGTGGTGGGGTTAGGTTAAATCTGCAAATGTTCTAGACCGGAGGGTAGAGGTCTTTGAAGTCTAATACTAGTCCTACTCCTCCTATATCTACATCTGAACTTAAATATTTGACTGAATTTGGAATCTAAAGGATAACTAGAAAACTCAACTAATTAAAATTATTATAAAAATATATATTTTTGGGCTCTCTTCTTTACAGGTGAGTTTTTTTTTTCTCTGACTGACTAATAAGCAGTTTTATTTGGGGTTTTATTTTTTTTTGTGGTCCGCCAGATAATTTCTTGGATTTGTGATGGACCTGTCAAGTCTTAAATATCAATTTTAGTACATATCTCTTGTCCATCCGGTCATCTTTAGGTATTGTATTTTCCAATGGAGAGAACTGGAAAGTGATGAGAAGATTCACACTCTCCACACTACGAGATTATGGAGTGGGAAGGAAGACCATAGAGGACAAGATCATTGAGGAGACTGAGTATTTAATACAAAAGCTGAAATCATATGAAGGTGAGTTTTGTAGTATGTCACCTGGGGAAATACTGCATCTAAGGTCGATCAATTATACATTAAAGCCAAATACAGTGGTGTGAAAAAATGTTTGCATCCTTCCTGATTTCCTATTATTTTCCATGTGTGCCACACTTAGGCCATGTTGACATGTTGCGGATTTTACCTCGGATCCGCTGCGTTTTTGACGCTGCGGATCTGCAGCAGATTTTCATGCGGTTTACAGTGCCATGTAAACCTATGGAAAACACAATCCACTGTGCACATGCTGCGGAAAAAAACACGCAGAAATGGAGCGTTGTTTTTTCCGCAGTATGTCAATTCTTTGTGCGGATCTGCAGCATTTCTGCAAGCATTGACTTGTATTGAGTCAGGCACATCCGCAGCAAAACTGCAGATGTAAAAAAGATCTGCGGTCTAGCTGTGGGGGAAACGCTGCAGTTCGGGAGGAGGGAAGTGTGTGGGCGGAGACAGTGCGTGTCTGTGTGTGCGGCGGTGTCTTCATGTGTGTGTGTATGTCGGTCTGCGGGGCTGTCAGGGAGTCTGTGCAGGACTGCCAGGGCTGTCGGGGGTCTGTGCGGGCTGTTGGGGTTCTGCTGGGGCTGTCGTGGGTCTGTGCAGGGCTGCTGGGGGTATGCCGGGGGTCTGTCGTGGCTGTCGGTGTTCTGTGCAGGCTGTCGGGGGTCTGTGTGGGGCTGTCGGGGGTCTGTGCGGGGCTGCCGGGGCATCTTCTGAGGTTGTCAGGAGTTTGCCAGGGCTGACGGGGGTCAATGTGGGCTGCCAGGGGTCTGTTGGGGATCTGCCATGGCTGTTGGGGGTCTGTGTGGGCTGTCAGGGGTCTTTGTGGGGCTGTTGGGGGTCTGTGCGGGGCTGTTGGGGGTCTGCCATGTCTGTGTGTGTGTGCAGGCATCATCCGATGGGACTACAAGTCCCATCGGGCTATGCCTGCTACAGTGACAGCGATTGACACATTAGCCAATGATGGGACAGTGGTAGTGTGTTGAATGTAAAAAAAAACACAAACAGGTAACAGTACATAAAACATATAACATATAACAGAACATACAACATACAACAGTACATACAACATACAACAGTGCATACAACATATAACAGTACATACAACATACAACATATATCAGAACATACAAAATACAACATACAACAGTACATAAAACATACAACATATAACAGTACATACAACATACAACAGTACATACAACAGTACATACAACATACAACATATAACAGAGCATACAACATACAACAGTACATACAACATACAACATACAACAGTACATAAAAACATAAAACATACAACATATAACAGTATATACAACATACAGCAGTGCATACAACATACACCAGTACGTATAACATACAACAGTAGATACAACAGTACATACAACATACAACAGTAAATACAACATACAACATACAACAGTACATACAACAGTACATACAACATACAACATATAACAGGACATACAACATATAACAGTACATACAACATACAATTACAACAGTACATACAACATACAACAGTGCATGCAGCATACAACATACAACAGTACATACAACATACAACATGCAATAGTACATACACAGTACATAAAAAAATACAACAGTACATACAACATGCAACAGTACATAGAACATGCAACATATAACATAACTCACAACATATAACAGTACATACAACATACAATTACAACAGTACATACAACATACAACAGTGCATGCAGCATACAACATACAACAGTACATACAACATACAACATGCAATAGTACATACACAGTACATAAAATTTACAATAGTACATACAACATGCAACAGTACATACAACATACAACATATAACAGAAGATACAACATACAACATATAACAGTACATACAACATATAACAGTTCATACAACATACAACATATAACAGTACATACAACATATAACAGTTCATACAATATACAACATATAACAGTACATACAACATACAACATATAACAGTACATACAACATACAACAGTACATACAACATACAACAATACATACAATATACAACAATACAGCAGTACATACAATATACAACATATAACAGTACATACAACATACAACATATAACAGTACATACAACATACAGTACAAACAACATATAACATACAATACATACATACAGTACATTCATACATTACATACATATAGACATACAGTACATACAACATAGAGTACATACTCACCATCACCTTGTCACCATGATCCCATGCAGCTTTGCCATAAAGTGAGACCCTGAACTAAGGTAACCTCAGTGATGCACTGAAGGAGCCATTGTCTCCTGTCAGTGTGTCCCTCAAGGTCTGTACAGTAGTGACATCACCCAATGTCACTGTTCTATAGGGGAGATCATCGTGGGACATTCATTATTAATTGGACTACGTCGGACAGGGAGTATACGGATTATTATTTAAAATTTTTTGCAGGCGAGCGAGTATAGTAAGTATGGTTAAATTAAGAATATTAAAATACTTTTTTCTGGCTGTGTCTTTATTTTTTATAACCCTTTCACTACTATAGGATTAATAATGGATAGGCGCCTTATTGACGCCTCTCCATTATTAACCGGCCTTAATGTCACCTAACATTACCCCATATCCCACCGCTACTCGGGAGTGGGAAGAGAGGGGCTAAGTGCCAGAAATGGCGCATCTTACAGATGAGCCATTTCTGGGGCGGCTGCGGACTGGTATTTGTAGCCGGGGGACCAATATCCATGGCCCCTCTCTAGGCTGTGAATATCAGCCCACAGCTGTCTGCGTAGCCTTTCTGGCTTTAAAATATAGGGGGACCCCACGTAATTTTTTTGGGGGGTCGCCCTATTTTAATAGCCACTAAAGGCTACGCAGACATTTGCCGGCTGATATTCATAGCCTGGGAGGGGCCATTGGTATTAACCCCTTTACAGGCTACATATATTGGCCCCTGGCTGTCGGCTTTCCCCCTCTTTTGCAGAAAATTGTGCGGGAGCCCACGCCATTTTTTTCCTGTTTTTTTTTTTTTTTAATTGAACGTTCATTAAGAAACATAGGCCTTGCTAATATATATTTATGGATATATCTATGGATAAATTTATATATCTATAGATGGATAGCTATGGATATATCTATAGATATTACTGAGGCCATATCTATCTATAGATATATTTACAGATAGTTATATCTATAGATACATAGATATATCTATCCATATACCTGGCTACTTTAACACATCAGGTTTTTGCCATCAGGCACAATCTGGCGAGTTTTGAAAACAACGGATCCGTTTTTTTCTCATAGAGTTGTATTAGCACCGAATTACGCCTGATGGCCACACGTTTCATCCGTTTTTTGCCGGATTCGTCAGAAAAGCTGTTTCCGGCGGACGGAAAAAACGTATAGAAGAAAGGATCCGGTGAAAAATGTATGAAACTGAGATGTGAAATGATGAATCCGGCCTCCGAATCCGGTTTTTCATGCATGTTTCCATTCAAATCATGCACATTTTCCGTTCTCGCTCTCTCTCAAAAAAGGATCAGTTGCATCAGTTTTTCACTATTTGCAACGGATCCGTTTTGTCAAATTTTCGCCGGATCCTGCCTGACGGAAAAAAACTGATGTGTAAAAGTAGCCTAACTATCCATATATCTAGCTACATCTATGCATAGATACAGTTAGGTCCATATATATTTGGACAGAGACAACATTTTTCTAATTTTTGTTATAGACATTGCCACAATGAATTTTAAACAAAACAATTCAGATGCAGTTGAAGTTCAGACTTTCAGCTTTCATTTGAGGGTATCCACATTAAAATTGGATGAAGGGTTTAGGAGTTTCAGCTCCTTAACATGTGCCACCCTGTTTTTAAAGGGACCAAAAGTAATTGGACAATTGACTCCAGGGCTATTTCATGGACAGGTGTGGGCCATCCCTTCGTTATGTCATTCTCAATTAAGCAGATAAAAGGCCTGGAGTTGATTGGAGGTGTGGTGCTTGCATTTGGAAAGTTTTGCTGTGAAGTAAACACGAGGTCAAAGGAGCTCTCCATGCAGGTGAAACAAGCCATCCTTAAGCTTTCAAAACAGAAAAAAACCCATCCGAGAAATTGCTACAATATTAGGAGTGGCAAAATCTACAATTTGGTACATCCTGAGAAAGAAAGAAAGAAAGCACTGGTGAACTCATCAATGCAAAAAGACCTGGGCGCCCACGGAAGACAACAGTGGTGGATGATCACAGAATAATTTCCAGGATGAAGAGAAAACCCTTCACAACAGCCAACCAAGTGACTAACACTCTCCAGGAGGTCGGCGTATCAATATCCAAATCTACCATAAAGAGAAGACTGCATGAAAGTAACTACAGAGGGTTCACTGCACGGTGTAAGCCACTCATAAGCATCAAGAATAAAAAGGCTAGACTGGACTTTGCTAACAAACATCTAAAAAAGCCAGCACAGTTCTGGAAGAACATTCTTTGGACAGATGAAACCAAGAACAACCTCTACCAGAATGATGGTAAGAGAAAAGTATGGTGAAGGCGTGGTCCAGCTCATGATCCAAAGCATACCACCTCATCTGTAAAACACGGCGGAGGCAGTGTGATGGCTTGGGCATGCATGGCTGCCAGTGGCACTGGGTCACTAGTGTTTATTGATGATGTGACACAGGACAGGAGCAGCCGAATTAATTCTGAGGTATTCAGAGCCATACTGTGTGCTCAGATCCAGCCAAATGCAGCCAAACTGATTGGTCGTCATTTCATACTACAGATGGACAATGACCCAAAACATAAAGCCAAAGCAACCCAGGAGTTTATTAAAGCAAAGAAGTGGAATATTCTTGAATGGCCAAGTCAGTCACCTGATCTCAACCCAATTGAGCAGCAGTTCACTTGTTAAAGACTAAACTTCAGACAGAAATGCCCACAAACAAACAGCAACTGAAAACCACCGCAGTGTAGGCCTGGCAGAGCATCAAAAAGGAGGAAACACAGCGTCTGGTGATGTCCATGAGTTCAAGACTTCAGGAAGTCAATGCCAACAAAGGGTTTTCAACCAAGTACTAAAAATGAACATTTTATTTAAAATTATTGAATCTGTCCAATTACTTTTGGTCCCTTTAAAACAGGGTGGCACATGTTAAGGAGCTGAAACTCCTAAACCCTTCATCCAATTTTAATGTGGATACCCTCAAATGAAAGCTGAACGTCTGTACTTCAACTGCATCTGAATTGTTTTGTTTAAAATTCATTGTGGTAATGTCTATAACCAAAATTAGAAAAATGTTGTCTCTGTCCAAATATATATGGACCTAACTGTATATCTATATACATCTATCCATAGATATATCTATCTACATCTATCTCATTCTTTCTAACTATCTATCTATCTATCTATCTATCTGTGTGTAATGTAGTGTGGGTTGTACAAATGTAAAAGAGGAGGTTTGACAAGACATGACATAACAAATCTTTTTTTTTATTCAATAATACATCTTTATTTAGCTTTCAAAAACACATACAAAAACACATTAAAAAAACGTGCAAAAACCGCATCAAAAACGTGCAAAAACGTATCAAAAACGCACCTGCGTTTTCTGCCAAGAGCTGTGGATTTAGTGCAGAAAAATCCGCAGGCAAATCTGCAACATGTGCACATACCCTTAAATGATTCAGATCACCAAGCAAATTTAAATATTACACCTGCATGACAAAGTGAAATAGACCAAAAGGATCCTCAAAAGCTAGACATCATGCAGCAATCCAAAGAAATTCAGGTAGAAATGAGAAATAAAACAACTGAGATCTATCACTCTGGAAAAAGCTATTAAGCCATTTCAAAAGTTTTTGGGACTCCAGCGAACCACAGTGAGAGCCATTATCCCCAAATGGTGAAAACATGGAACGGTGGTGTACCTTCCCAGGAGTGGCCAGTAGACCAAAATTACACCAAGAGCACTGTGAAGACTGATCCAAGAGGTCACAAAAGATGCAACAGCAACATCCAAAGAACTGTAGGCTTCACTTGCCTCAGTTAAGGTTAGTGTTCATGACTCCACCATAAGAGAATAGGGAAAAAATGGCCTGCATGGCAAAATTCCAAGCCAAAAACCACTGCTGAGCAGTGAAAACATAAAGGCTTATCTTAGTTTTGCAAGAAAGCATAATGATGATCCACATGACTTTTGGGAGAATACTCTAAGGACTGATGAGACAAAAGTTGCATTTTTTTTAATGTTGTATGTCTCATAACTTCTGATGTAGAAGTAACACATCATTTCAGAAAAGGAACATCATACCAACAGTAAAATATGATGGTGGTAATGTCATGGTCTGGGGCTGCTTTGCTGCTTCAGGACCTGGAAGACTTGCAGTGGTAATTGGAAAGATTAATTCTGCTGTCTACCAAAAAATCCAGAAGGAGAATGTCTGGCCATCAGTTGGTGATCTCAAGGTAAAGCACGCTTGGGTTATGCTGCAAGACTATGGTATAAAACACACTGGCAAGTCCACTTCTGAATGGCTAAAAAAAAAAATTAAGACTTTGGAGTGACCTAGTCAAAGTCCTAACCTTAATCCTATTTAGATGCTGTGACATGACCTTTAAAAAGGTGGTTCATACGCTGAAACCCTCCAATGTGAGCCAATCAAAACAATTCTGCTAAGTGGAGTGGGTCAAAATTCCTCCAGATCATTGTAAAAAATGTGTTGCCAGTTATCCCAAATGATTGATTGCAGTTGTTGCTGCTAAGGGTGGCCCAACCAGTTTTAGGGGGCAATCACTTTTTCACACTGGGCCTTGTAGGTTTGGATTTCTTTTTCCACTAATAATAAAGACCTTCATTTAAAAACTTCTTTTTTGTTTACTTGTGTTTTCTTTGTCTGAAATTTACATTTCTTGGTGATCTGAAACATTTAAATGTGACAAACATGCAAAAGAATAAGAAATCAAGAAGGAGAAAACAATTTTTTACACCACTGTATTTACATGGTATATTTACTTCTAGGAAAAACATCAGTTGGAAGAACATGGACCACTGTCGCACAGGGCCGGTTATAAGTTACCATCTTTTGGTAACTTGAAGTTGAAATGAGTTAAGGGATTGATAACAGTCACCTTTGGCTTCCAATTCATTTTTTACTTCTGCCATGTATTGCAAATTGGGATTGCCTATTAAGTATTTACAACATAGCCTGCAAATATAGCGATACAGAAGAAAGCACCTCTACGGGTTGAGGTGACATCTCAAGTGTAAATTCAAGATCATGTAATAAAAGATTTACTCAAACATTCAAGGCATCAATAAAACAAAAAAAATATAAAACATATTTATATTTTATCCCCTTACTTTCAGGAAAGCCCTTTGATAACGTCACCGGTATTTATGCTGCTGTAACTAATATAATTGTGTCCATACTCTTGAGCAAAAGATTTGATTATGAGGATCCAACAATACTGCGGCTTATGGGTTTAATCAATCAGAATGTAGAACTTTTAACCAGCCCCTGGGTCATGGTAAGTAATTATTCAGGGATGTATGAAGGTTCAATCAGTAGGGACAATGCCTTATTGATTTTACATTTCTCAGAGGTTAATGTGCTAAGTATGCTTTCATGGTAGACTGGGAAGAGCATTTTTGGTGGTGGTCCATGTTAGCATGTAACCATAAGCGTGGTCTAGGTTATTTAAGAATCAGTGTTCAGTAGTGTTGAGTGATACCGTCCGATACTTGAAAGTATCGGTATCGGATAGTATCGGCCGATACCCGAAAAATATCGGATATCGCCGATACCGATATCCGATACCAATACAAGTCAATGGGACACCAAGTATCGGAAGGTATCCTGATGGTTCCCAGGGTCTGAAGGAGAGGAAACTCTCCTTCAGGCCCTGGGATCCATAGTGAGGTGTAAAATAAAGAATTAAAATAAAAAATATTGATATGCTCACCTCTCCGGCGGCCCCTGGACATCACGCTGGTAACCGGCCGGCTTCTTTGTTTAAAATGAGCGCGTTTAGGACCTGCGAATGACGTCGCGGCTTCTGATTGGTCGCGTGCCGCTCATGTGACCGCCACGCGACCAATCAGAAGCCGTGACGTCATTCGCAGATCCTTAATTCCTAGAATTAGGAGTTTAGTGAATGAGAATGACGTCGCGGCTTCTGATTGGTCGCATGGCGGTCACATAAGCGGCACGCAACCAATCAGAAGCCGCGACATCATTCGCAGGTCCTAAACGCGCTCATTTTAAACAAAGAAGCCGGCCGGTTACCAGCGGTGATGTCCAGGGGCCGCCGGAGAGGTGAGCATATCAATATTTTTTATTTTAATTCTTTATTTTACACATCCCTATTGATCCGATACCGATACCCGATACCACAAAAGTATCGGATCTCGGTATCGGAATTCCGATACCGCAAGTATCGGCCGATACCCGATACTTGCAGTATCGGAATGCTCAACACTAGTGTTCAGTCATCTGGAGTCAGTTACAGAGAGCATGTGAGTGTATTGGAGCCTCAGGCTGCCTGTGTATATTACAAAGTCAAGTGAGGATTGGGCATATTTGCCAATTGGAACACTGGTTGAAGGTTACATCTGAGGTGGAGGAACCATTGCTCACCCGATGTAGAGAATGCCTTTTGAAAATGAAGCAAAGTGCCTAAAAACTTAGTCTGGACTCAATAAATCAAGAGAGTTGCTCATATGCAGAGGAGAATGAATTCTGCTAGTGAGCAACTAACAGCTTCCTGAGAGCTTAATTCAGGTGACCACATTCAAGAGAGCCGAGACACCACACATTTAGAGTGGGAGCCGAGACACCACACATTTAGAGTGGGAGACAAAACACCACACATTTAGAGTGGGACAACTGTTTTTTTTTTAATTATCTTAATTTATTTGTTTTGTTTTCTAATGTTCATAATTTCATTAGAACATATTCTTCAAGATTTTTTTTCTTTTCTTTTCTTTTCATGTATACCGAAGCTGTACAACAGTTTTCCATCTTTTGTGAAATGGCTGCCTGGAGCTCACAAAACTATTTTAAAAAATAATAAAGAACTTAATAACTTCATAATAAAAACATTTACGAAACAGAAGAAAGAGCTGGATGTGAATGACCAAAGGAACCTCATTGATGCCTTCTTGGCCAAGCAGCAAGAGGTACAGTGTACATTTTAGGTGTTAATAACATGTAATTTTATTAAAAAAAAAATAATGTACAAAAAGACAAAAGTAGAACATTTTAACAAAAACTTGACGCAACATGGTGAATTCATTATGCAAACAACATAACCAAGCAAGAATCATGTTCACAATACTCTGCGAAACATATGAACCAGCTCACCCTCAATGAGGCCTTCAGTGGTCCTCAGTATGGAAAAACCACTCCTCACCGGACTGGGGAAGTGGTAATTTAAGATAGATTTTTAACCGATTTTCCATTGTCTGGAAAAATTATTTATCTTGCACAACAAAGTACTTGTAACAAACGTGTTAGATTAGCCCAAAAATTTGGCACAAACTGCTAATTAAATCTACAAGAACCAACCTCTCAAAGGTTCCTTGTTGATCAAAGCAATTACTTCTTAGGAAGTGGTTAGAGCTTGGAGGACTTCAAAGAGAGTGGTAAGTCATGTTGGGAAATTGAATGCTTCTTTTTGTTTTTGTCATTGATATCACTGTTGCCACTGCCTATAGCTGAGAACAAGATCTTGAA
Source organism: Ranitomeya imitator (assembly GCF_032444005.1). NCBI lineage: Eukaryota > Metazoa > Chordata > Amphibia > Anura > Dendrobatidae > Ranitomeya > Ranitomeya imitator. Next base: position 671,814,475 of record NC_091286.1, on the reverse strand, counting down.
TAAATGGCCGGACCTTCAGAGGTCTTGGGAAAATGTACAGTATACTACAAACTGCATCCGCCAGGCAAAAGGAATTTAATAGAAATATGTCATGTAAATTTTATTAACCATTGGTTGAAACAGGTTGCACTCATTCAATTCTTGATCCTGAGAGGTTACAAATGGTACCGTAGTGCCTTATCTGAAACCAGAAGAATAAAGAATTTTTTAAAGCACAGTAGGAAAATAATCTTTAGTCTAACATTGCAGAAATGTTATTGAACATGATATCAGAGCAATGATCATGCACAATTCAAGAAACGCATTGACTTTCCTTCTCAGAAGTGGTTCATTTCACATTAAGGCTATAAACATCTTTGACATGTGTTAGTGGTTAAATTGCGGCAAGTTTCAGTCTGAAATCTTTTCTTTTTCATTCATTTTAAGATCCCGAATATACAGGTTGCTTCGAGTTTCAGGTTTTTCTGTTATGGATGTGATAAACGATTATGTTCGGAATCGGTCGCCTAAACTGAATTTGCCATATTTGTGCCATATCGGTACACTATTTGTGCCGAATTTATGTTTGATGATCGGTTCCAAACATTTCTACTCCCATTGATGTTCGGCAATATTGCAAAAACAATATTCGCCGCCAATCATAATCGGAAACAAATTTTGAAAAATTCGCTCAACTCTAGTGCTGTGCTTACCACCTTTTCTGTAGCATGCTTTATCTGCCCTACCTGACAATGCACATGCTACAACTACCTCCTCTCCCTGCTGATTTCTCTTATTTGAAAAAAGAGAAGGAAGAGCAGAAAGATCCATCAGAAGCAGAAGATCTGTAACATTTTTTGCAGATTAATCAGCTAGGAAAGTGATAATCTACCAGAGAAAAATATGTTTACGAAAGATTACACATGTTGTAGAAAGTTGTGCACCACTCCATCAGGAAGCAAAATGAAGAATAAAAATAAAATATGTGTGAATATGTAGCTATCCTAGTTAAAATTGTGTTTAAGTCAGAAAGGTTGTGAGTTGAAATGTGCTTCTTCCACAGTTCAAAGAGCTATGGAGGAGATTTAGTTTTACAAATAGAGAATGGACAGTGGACTATTGGATGACACACATACCTTAATCCTAAACCTGGAAAGTCATTTAAATAAGGTTCAGGGTGTTGACTTCCTTCTTTGAAGATTTAGTTTGATGATCTAGGTTTACTTTGCTTACTCAGGATAGTGTGCCGTAGCCTTGGAACAAGCTTAAAGGAGTTGTCAATCATTACGTTTCCATATTTCTGGTCAAGATTCCTGCTGTTTTCTTGACGTCCTGATGGGAACATACATAACCTCTGAAGATAATCCATGACTTAGTCAGAATAAAGAAATTAAAGCTAGGATAACACAGATTCCATTATGTTAGAAATACGGTTTGACCTAGAGAATAGGCCAGTAAAATTTTAAAGGTCCACCGACGGTGGCTCAGCTTACCAAGCCCATGAACTTTGGACACGGACGGTGGATTTGTGAACAGTCGAGTTGAGAAAGGTGATGGTGGAACTTGTGAATGTCGAATACGTGCTACTGGGGTTTCTGAATGATTTAAGATGTCAGATAATTTCAGAATCAGTGATACTTTGTGTTAAGGTTGGGTTTATTAACTAGAAATTGGGTCTATGTCCTAGGAATGACAGAATATGGTTACTTCCAGTAATAATCCTCTAGATTATTCTCTCGTATAGTATTTAAATATGTAAATGAGTACTCTAGAAAAAAAATAGATAAAAGACAATATTCAGCATTTCATATTACTTTTTTTCTCCAGGGAAAACCAGAATCCACACAGTTTTATCACAATGAGAATTTAACTACTCTGGTGGCAGATTTGTTTGGCGCTGGAATGGAGACCACATCAACCACATTGAGTTGGGGGATCCTTCTAATGATGAAATATCCAGAAATTCAATGTAAGAAATGAATTAAAAGGATTTGTATACTGAGTATACAATTTAAGATCACATAAGGTCCTTCACCAATATTATTTATTTTTTGACATATTATTAGTGATGAGCGAGAATACTCATTTGTCGGGTTTTCCGAGCACGCTCTGGTGGTCTCCAAGTATTGTTAGTGCTCCGAGATTTCATTTTCCTTGCCGCAGCTGCATGATTTACGGCTGCTAGACAGGCTGAATACATGGTAGGATTGCCTGTTTGTTATGGAATTCCCACATGTATTCAGGCTGTCCAGCAGCTGTAAATCATGCAGCTGAGGAGAGCAAAACTAAATTTCCAAGCACTAACAAATACTCGGAGATCACCCTAGTGTGCTCGGGAAAACCCAAACAACGGGTATACTCGCTCATCACTAATCATTATAATTTCATTGAGCACAGTGGAAGAGAGCATGAGTGAGTCCACATGGGCCGGCCTTACAAATAGAAATGCGCTTTTGTCACTTAGCTCAGCCATTGTAACAATGCAATCGCACATCCACATATTTATAGACAAAGTATAAAAATATAGGATACACATGGTGGATATAATATTGTCAGATCTTTAATTCACTCCCTATATCCAGTCACTAACATGCCCAAATCACCTGCACCTCAAAAAAATTCTTCAGAATACAACCATTTCTCTCCTTTGAAACTGCAAAAACTCTTACTGTTGCTCTGATTCTATTTTTAACAACTGCAATTTACCACTTATCGTACTTCTCTCTAGGCTAGAGTTGAGCGACTTTTCCTTTTTTAGGATTGAGTCGGGTTTCGCGAAGCCGCGAAGCCCGACTTTGTCAAAAGTCGGGTCGGGTGAAATCGGCCGATTATTTCGAAAAGTCAGTGGCCGACCGAAACAGGAAACCCAATGCAAGTCAATGGGGAATCAAAGTCGGCAGTGAGTTTGCATCTCGGCTTTGGGAAAATGGCCGCCGCGATCTCTAATGCGCACGCGCGGCATCCCGCGGCCATTTTCCTGAAGCCCCGTGCAGCAGAGCACTCGATCTGCGCACGCGCGGCCCCAGGAAGATGGCCGCCCCCACCGACGAAAGGGATGACAGCGCAGATCGCGCGCTGTGTCTTCACCACTACGCCACTACGCCACCAACGTAAAGCTGAGGAAGAACCAGCGATGTCACCACGCCCTCCCGACCTGACCAGCCTGATTGACAGGCGAAAATGGCGACTTTGGTAAGTTATTTCTCAGCATACATGGGGAATCGGGGTACACTACATACACTATAGGAACACACAGCGCAGGCCCTATTTAACAGTATTTATAGCTCAATCTCAAAAAACGGGGTGACAGGTTCCCTTTAAGCTTGTCAATCTTAATTTACTTAATAATACTAGTTAGGCAATGAAAACAGGGGGTCATTTGGCTAAAGTTGTGGGGGGTAGGGCTGGCTCAAGATTTTTGTGGGCCCAGGAAACGCGGAATACGTCACGGCGGTGGAGCAGGGAGAGGTAAGTATTTCAACTTTGCAAGTGCTGTGATCCTGAGCAAGCAGGGGGGCCCACTAGTTGGCACTGGCACAGGGCCCCTCATAGTACGGTGGTGTGTTTGATGGCGGGTGGCGCCTCCCACTGCCAGAGACACTTTTACGTACTATGAGGGGCCATGTGCCAGTGCCAACAAGTATGCCCTCTACCTGATGAAGGAACCTGCACTTTCATCTGCACCTTCCTCTTTGTCCCTGTGTAAGGTGGTATAGTATGCGGGAAGGGAAACCTGACTTTCAGCAAGGTCAGATTCAGGCTGTGTAGAGTGCAAGGGGAATGTAGTGTTCTGGGTCAATGTACCAGCAGATTCATCTAGCAGTGGCTGGGCAATGGGCAGGATGAAGAGGAAACACAGATATAGGCCCAAAATTAAAAAAGTAGGCTACAAGCAGTTCAAAATTGGTAACAGGACTAAACAGGCGGCATTGCTTTGTTCAATGGAGGACAATTGTAACGAGTGGCGCAGACACAGTTAGTAGGTCCAAAATAAAAAAGTAGGCTAAATGCAGTTCAAAATTGGTAACAGGTCTAAACTGGCGTCATTGCTTTGTTCAGTGGAGGACAATTGTAACGAGTGGCGGAGACACAGTCAGTAGGCCCAAAATAAAAAAGTAGGCTAAATGCAGTTCAAAATTGGTAACAGGACTAAACAAGCGGCATTACTTTGTTAAGTGGAGGACAATTGTAATGAGTGGCGCAGACACAGGTTGTAGGCCCAAATACAAAAGTAGGCTAAAAGCAGTTCAAAATTGGTAACAGAACTAAACAGGTGGCATAGCTTTGTTCTGTGGAGGACAATTGTAATGAGTAGCGCAGACACAGGTAGTAGGCCCAAAATACAAAAGTAGGCTAAATTCAGTTCAAAATTGGTAACAGGACTAAACAGGTGGCATAGCTAGGTACTGGGGTGGGTTCCTCTGCTGAGTAGCAGACAGTGGTAGTAGGCACAAAGTATTAACTGGTCTAAATGGAGGCCAGGCCCCTGTATTTTTTAACAATCATCTATCATTTCAACAAATTTGCTTTGGCAGTGCCATTGAAGGATTTAACAGCACAGACTACACAGTGGTGGAGCAGGGAGAGGTAAGTATTGCAAGTTGTAGAGCACTGTTCGAGCTGGGAGGAACACTCTCTCGAGGGCGGCGGTACTGGCACAGGGCCCCTCATATTATGACGGTGTGTCTGACGTTGGTTGTGCACCACCACCATCAGAGACACTTCATTGTACTATGAGGGACCCTGTGCCAGTGCCGTCGCCCACGTGTGGGCGCACCCACCTGTCCAGGCAAACAGTACTCGCACGGGTGCTTGCGCCACGTGGTGACCACGGCCCTGTGGGGGGAGTCAGCCCATTTAGGGAGGTATAAAAATGGCCTATGGTGGCCATCAGCAGCTGCAAATGGAGGAATTGGAGAAGTCAGTAAGAGGAGGCCAAAAGCAAGACATTTTTCAGGCAAGCAATGTGTCAGCAGGTGAAGGTGGGACAAAATAATTTGAAATCCATGATTGGTTCATTTTAATGAAGGTTAGATCATCAACATTTTGCGTAGCCAGACGTGTCCTTTTTTCGGTCAGTATTGAACCAGCAGCACTGAAGACTCTTTCTGATAGCACACAAGAAGCAAGGCAATTGAGCTCCTGTGATGCATATTCTGCCAACTCAGGCCAGGTGTCTATTTTAGATGCTCAGTAATCAAAGGGGAATGACCTGTGAGGGAGAACATCGATAAGGGAGGAAAAGTAGTTCGTAACCATACTGGACAAATGCTGTCTCCTGTCACTTTGAATCGATGCAGCAGTACCTGTCGTGTCAGCGGTCATTGCGAAATCACTCCGCAACCTGGTCATAAAACCCCTCTGTCCAACGCCACTTCGGATTTGTGCACCTCTAACACCTCTGCCATGTTGCCCCCTACGGCTCGTGTGAGAACCATCAACGCCGCTGTGTGCTGGGAATGCCTGAACCAAACGGTACAAAAGAGTTGCTTGTTTGGTATCCAATATTTGCTCAAGGTTCTCATGTGGCATGATATTTTGTAATTTTCCTTTATATCATGGATCCAGGAGGCAGTCCAACCAGTAATCGTCATTGGTCATCATTTTGATAATGCGGGGGTCCCTTTTTAGGATACGCAAGGCATACTCAGCCATGTGGGCCAATGTTCCAGGTGTCAATTCACTGCTTGTGCTGGGTTGAGGAGCATTTTCTTGCAAATGAACATCACTTGTGTCCCGCAAAAACCCTGTACCTGACCTTGCAACGCCACCAGTTTCTATTGTCCCCTGAGAAGCATCCTCCTCCCATAAATATTCATCCCCATCATCCTGATCCTCATCCTCTTCGTCTGCCACCTCGTCTAGGAGAGTTCCCTGAGCAGACAATGGCTGACTGTCATCAAGGCTTCCCTCCTCCTCGGCTGCAGACGCCAGCTCCTTAATGTGCATCAAACTTGCATCAGCAGACGCATTAGTGGGATGCTCATGCTTATGATGGTGTCATGTGCACTTACCAGCTGTGTGCATTCCTCAAAACACTGAAGGACTTGACAGAGGTCTTGGAGCTTCGACCACTGCACAGCAGACAACTCCATGTCTACCATCCAACTGCCTGCCCGTGTATGTGTATCCTCCCACAATTTAATCACAGCACGCATCTGTTTGCACAGCCTCTGGACCATGTGCAGTGTGGAGTTCCATCTTGTTGCAACGTCGATTTTTAGGCGGTGCTGGGGAAGATTCAGCGATCGCTGATGGTTCAGCATACGGCTGGAGTGTACGGGCGACCGGCGGATGTGCGAGCATAGTCTTCACACCTTCTGGAGCAGGGCTGGTAACTCCGGATAATTTTTGAGGAAGCACTGCACCACCAGGTTCAAGGTGTGAGCCAGGCAAGATATGTGTTTAAGTTCTGAAAGGTTTATGGCAGCCATAAAATTCCTTCCGTTATCACTGACTACCTTGCCTGCCTCAAGATGTACACTGCCCAGCCATGACTGAGTTTGTTGCTGCAAGTACTCGGCCAGTACTTCCGTGGTGTGTCACTTGTCGCTCTAACACTTCATTTCTAAAACAGACTGCTGACGCTTACCTCTAGCTGTTCGATAATGGGACACCTCGTGTGCAACACTGGCAGATGCGGATAGAGTGGTCATGCGACTGCACTCTGTGGATGAGCTTTCGCTTCTGGAGGAGGAGGACGAGGGGTGGGGACCGCCTACAGCCAACTGTTTCCTAGACCGTGGGCTAGGCAGAACTGTCCCACTATGGCTGTCCCCTGTGGACCCTGCATCCACCACCTTAACCCAGTGTGCCGTGATGGACATGTAAAGTCCCTGGCCATGCCTACTGGTCCATGCATCTGTTGTGAGGTGCACCTTTCCACTGACTGATTGCCTCAGTGCATGGACAATGCAGTTTTTGACATGCTGGTGGAGGGCTGGGATGGCTTTTCTCGAAAAGAAGTGTTGACTGGGTAGGTCATAGCGCGGTACAGTGTAGGCTATCAGGGCTTTGAAAGCTTCGGTTTCAACCAACCAGTAGGGCATCATCTCTAACGAGATTAGTCTAGCAATATGGGTGTTCAATCCCTGTGTACGCATATGAAATGATGAGTACTTTCTTTTCCTAATGAGAGTCTCTTGTAGGGTGAGCTGGACTGGAGAGGTACATATGGTAGAACTTGCGGTTGTTGTGGTGGTGGACATGGCGGATTGAGAGAGGGTTGGTGATGGTATTCTCAATGTTGGCCTACATACAGTGTTTCCTACCAAGAACCTTGTGATTCCCTGACTGCTTTGGCCTTGCGACGATACCTCCACATTTGCTGCTGGTGGTGTCCTAACCGGTGGGCTTACAGTGAGGGAAGCAATGTAGCATTGCTGACTACCTTCGTTCTGAGCAGGTGCACCAACGGTTCGGGATGTTTGGTAGTTAGTCCAGGCTTGCAAGTACATGCTGGTTAAATGTCTAAGCATGCACGTTGTATTTAAATTTTGAAGATTCTTCCCTCTGCTAAAGGTCTTTGAGCATTTCTTACAGATAACTTTTGACTGATCATTCGGATCTTGGTTAAAAAATTCCCACGCTGCACTCTTCCTACTATGGAATACCTTTTCAGGCATTGCACGCTGTGCTACTTTCACCGGATTGCCACGCTGTTTTAAAACTGTTTTTGACAAACGTTTTTGGCCTGCCAGATGACAGCTGTTGAGATGTAGATGGCTGCTGCGGATCATCCTCCTCCGCTTTAGAGCTACTGGCAGCGGCACCCTCTTCCCCCAATGGCTGCCAATCTGGGTCAACAACTGTGTCATCTATCACCTCCTCTTCAATGTCATGTGAACCTTCCTCTGTGTCACCGTGTAAGGTGCTATAGCGTTCAGGACGGGGCACCATAGTCTCATCAGGGTCAGATTCTGGCTCAGTACACTGTGAGGGCAATGTAGTGATCCGACTCAATTGAACAGCATTATAATTTAGCTGTGGCTGTGCATCTGTGGACTCCATGTCCGATTCATCTTGTAATGGGCAGTTAAAACTTCCTGTTCTAACCCAGGCATGGTATGTGTAAAGAGCTCCATGGAGTAACCTGTAGTGCTGCCTGACGCATCCTTCACTTTTGGTTTGGGTGAAGGACACAAGGAAACGTCTTGTTCCTGACCGGGAGCATCCACTGACGACTCGCTGCTTTTATATTTGAAACTTTCTGAAGAGGAGGCGAAAGAGCTAGAGGCTGAGTCAGCAATGAAAGCCCAAACTTTTTCCTGCTGCTCCGGCTTTAAAAGCCGCTTTCCTACTCCCAGAAAAGGGAGCCTTTGAGGCCTTGTGTAGCCAGACGATGACGCTGACTCAATACCTCGAGCCTTAGGTGCTATTGTGCTTTTGCCACTACCACCAGATGCACCAGCACCACCATCAGTACCAGCTGGCAACCACTGCGCACGGCCTCTTCCACGAGACTTCCTCATTTTTTGGAAAATATAACCAAAATAACAACCATTATATTGTAAAACAAGGTAGAAGGTGTATATAAACTTGTTGAGAATTTGAAACTCCTTTTTTTGGGGGGAGACTGACCCAAAACTCAGGCCCAGTGTATAAAACAACGCAATCTAAGTGGCAGAAAGTGGCTGGATAATATATGAAAAAATACAAGGACTGTAGTACAATTTCATTCTCCCTACAATGATCTGAGGACAAGTATGGCAGCAATAAAAAGGACTGCTGCACACAAAAGTGTGGACAAATAAACAAGATAGCTGTGCAGAAAGGAGCAACAGGATTTTTGCTTTTAAAAAAGCAGTTGGTTTGCACAGCGGCATGCAAACAGCAATGCAGCTATCAGGGAGCCTTATAAGCTACAGAGCTGATGCACAAAAATATAGCCTCCACTGTCCCTGCAAACAAATGGTGGTGTTGGACAGTGGAAATCGCTACAGCACAAGCAGTTTCGGGGTTAATCTTCCCTCCCTAACTATATCCCTTCTTCTGTTGAAGGTGCAGCAACCTCTCCCTATACTAAGATCGGCAGTAGTAAGATGGCGGTCGGCGTGCACGCCCCTTTATAGCCCCTGTGATGACACAGAAAGCAAACCAATCACTGTCATGCCCTTCTTTAAGATGGTGGGGACCGAGACCTATGTCATCACGCTGCCCACACTCTACGTCCTCCTTCATTGGCTGAAAAATGGCGCTGAAAGCGTCATACGAAACGTGACTTTGGCCCGAAGATCGCCGACCTCATGGCCGATCCCACACTAGGATCGGGTCGAGTTTCATGAAACCCGACTTTGCTGAAAGTCAGCGATTTTTGAATTTGTCTGATCCGTTTCGCTCAACCCTACTCTAGACTATCCTATTTATCCTTAATACAGTAGTCACAATCATATTTCTGTACACCCACTCCACTGACGCCTCTTCTCTGTGCCAGTCATTGCACTGGTTACCCATGCACTATAGAATACAACATAAACTTATCACACTCACCATCAAAGCTTTCTACAGTGTTGCAAATTGAGCTGAACACTCTTGTCTCTGTATACCACCCTGTCATCTCCATCCACAGTGCTGCAGCACCCCACATCTGTTCCTTTATCTATATCTAACACACTACACTTGCCCTCAGCCCTTCACCACCTTACATCTCCTCCTCATCTCAATGCACCACCCTACTTGTGCTCTCCATTTTGCTATTGATCTATGATGAACATCATTTATAATTTAAAGCACCCACTCATACATTAAGGAGCATTCTTGTGTTGTATCAGTTCTCTGGAATGAACTACCCCATCTGATAAGTTCCCAGTGTTCACAGTTTTAAGTGTGGCCTAAAAACACATCTCTTTGGACAGGTCTATTACCTGACTAATCTAACAGTTCTTATCAGTTCTTCATTTCTTCATTTTCCTCAGAATCTTATCCTTTCTATCCTCAGTTCACACCTTTCTTAGCACTTTACTCTATTTATTGTATTGATTGCTGAACCATATAATACAAGGAGCATTTCCCTGTATATTGTAAATGGAATTTAACATATAAATACACAGTAAGTGATGGGCGAGCACTAAAATGCTCGGGTGCTCGTTGCTCGGGTCGAGCAGATTGGAATACTCGGTTACTCGGCCAAAACAATGAGCCCAATGTAAGTCTATGGGAGACCCAGGTATTTTTACTGCGATCCCCCCGGGGGTCCTTTTAAGATCTAAAAACATCTGAAAATGATGGAAACACTGCTCAAATGACACTGGGACATCATGGGGATCGCCCCTGGAAGCATTCCTGATTTCTAGTTCACAGCTTTAATCATTTTTTTCCGAGATTCATGCCATTTTTCCTGGTGCCATAAAAAACACATGAAAAGAAAACCAAAACGGGTTTTGCTTTGAAATATGTCAAGGTGCATCCTTTACTTGCCTGTAAGGCCAAATATTTAACCCCAGACCGAAAATTTACTCTCCCACTAAGGCTTAGTTCAGACGCAGTGTTTTTGAAGAGTTTTTCAACTTTAACATTGCTTTCAACCATTACAAAGGCATTCACTGGGAAATGTCATTGTAACATGTAACACCCCTAGCTGGCCATGTGGTGTGTGACACATAAGCAGACCCATCTTGTTTCATTTACGAAGGAGGGACTCTTAAAGTCACAGGGCCTGTTTTTACTTGTGCATCAGGCGGCATTAATCTTCTTAAAGGGCCATTGTGAAACATTGGGTCTCCTAAGCTGTTGTAGCCGATGCTGTGAGGGGATGGGCTGACAAGAATTATGATGCACCACAATACCACTGTCATAAGATGTCCAGGGGGGACTCCTGAAAAAGTGTTGCATTGAATGCAAGTCCTGCCCTGTTACCAAGTCATATGCACCCTAATAAGCCTTGGAACCCACATAGTGGATGGGCTCACGAAAATCCACTTCATAATATGCATTTTGTGCTCCATACTCCTTGGTTTTATACATTGCCAGAAAGGCGAGCCCTGCTGTAAAGGCAGTCATATGCACCCCAGTAGGCCTTGGATCCCACATAGTAGATGGGCCCAGGAAAATCCACTTCACAATATGCATTTTGTGCTCCATACTCCTTTGTTTTATACATTGGCGGCAAGGCGAGCCCTGCTGTAAAGTCAGTCATATGCACCCCATTAGGCCTTGGAACCCACATAGTGGATCTACCCATGAAAATCCACTTCACAATATGCATTTTGTGCTCCGTACTCCTTTGTTTTATACATTGGCAGGAAGGCGAGCCCTGCTGCATAGTCAGTCATATGCACCCCATTACGCCTTGGAACCCACATAGTGGATAAGCCCATGATAATCCATTTCACAATATGCATTTTGGGCTCCATACCCTTTTGTTTTATACATTGAAAGGAAGGCAAGCCCTGCTGTATAGTCATATGCACCCAGGGGCGTAGCTAGAGCTTTTGCCGCCCGGGGCTGCTCCCAAGTTTGGCGCCCGAGTGCGTTACACCGCGGCCCGTTACCGCTGCTATTAACCCTGTGTGAGTGGTGACTGGAGGGGATTATGGAGCGGGCGCTGATTGTGGGGAGTATAGAGCAGGCGCCGGGCACTGACTGCAGCGGAGGGACTAATCGGACTGTGCCCGTCGCTGATTGGTCGCGGCAGCCATGACAGGCAGCTGCCGAGACCAATCAGCGACGACAGACAGAGGCCGCGACCAATGAATATCCGTGAAAGAAAGAAAGACAGAAGGACAGACAGAAAGACGGAAGTGTCACCCTTAGACAATGATGTAATATATATATATATATATATATATACATATATACTTCTCACCTGTGTCTTGCCTCTCTGTTGTTTTCTGTCTCTGTTCTCACACTCTGATTTTCATATTGCCTTCTGCCTCTTCTTCCTGCTTGTCCGTGGCTCCGCCCCCGACATTTAGCCCCGCCCCTCCATGGCTCTTCACATTGTGAGAGCTGTGACGCTGCTGATGGGGCGGGATCGGAGCTTCTGCTGCTGACTGCAGGTGCGGGGGTGAGTCACAGCGTGTGTGACTGTGTGCCCCTGCTACACTGCAGCCAGCAACTCTGCACGGCCGCGCGCACTGCCAGCGCTCTGCTCCAGTCCTCATAATGCTGGGAGGAAGGAGCAGAGAATGAGTGCGCGCAGCCGCGCTGATAGCCGCCCCCGCATTGTGCCGTCCGGGGCGGCCCGCCCCCCCCCCCGCACCCCCTTTCCTACGCCACTGTATGCACCCCATTAGGCCTTGGAACCCACATAGTCGATGTGCCCATGAAAATCCACTTCACAATATGCATTTTGTGCTCCCTACTCCTTGGTTTTATACATTGCCAGAAAGGCGAGCCCTGCTGCATAGTCATATGCACCCTATTAGACCTGGGATCCCACATAGTAGATGGGCCCAGGAAAATCCACTTCACAATATGCATTGTATGCTACATACTCCTTTGTTTTATACATTGGCGGCAAGGCGAGCCCTGCTGTAAAGTCAGTCATATGCACCCCATTAGGCCTTGGAACCCACATAGTGGATGTGCCCATGAAAATCCACTTCACAATATGCATTTTGTGCTCCATGCTCCTTTGTTTTATACACTGGCAGGAAGGCCAGCCCTGCTGCATAGTCATATGCACCCCATTAGGCCTTGGAACCCACATACTGGATGGGCCCAGGATAATTCACTCGTATTTTTTAATGGTATGATTGTTCTCTCTTTGCACAATTATTTACATGAGAATTTTGCAATTTTATTTGGCATGTTTTTAACACTAAGGTTCAAATACAGCTTTAAAAAAGGCAAATACGTGCAATGCAAGGCAATTTTATTGCAAACTACAAAATTCAAGGAATAATATGATTGAATATTGTGATTGCGTACACTTTTGTATGTGTTAACATGCACAGGTTAATAAGTACATATAAGGATTAAATAAATGTGATATTACGTATATATGAAGATTAACTACATACAGTATAGTTAGATCATCACCAAGAGGCTTTTAAACATCATCCATCTGGAATATCAGAGAAGCAACACCAAGACAGAGAACCCCTGAGAGATTACCTACACTGCATGGGCGTCCCCAATTATGCAGGTATCAGCACACTATACATGTACAGGTACCCCAGTTTTGACATCTGTCTCAGTCATGTTCCTCTGGTCTTATATAGTGATTTACACTATGTAGTAACTCTAGGCTCACTCACACCTTCAAGTGGCCACTTTTCAAGATTGGATGAAACTGAGATATCATGGAGTCATCAGACGAGGGTCCATAAACCCCAAGAAAATAAAAGCCACAAGGATTTTGATCCTTTGCCACCACCGGCATAGTTTAAGTAAACCTTAATGTTTTACAATGACAAACAGCAAACATATAGAGGCTTAGAACTGTTTGTGAAGTGAATAACCAAACATTTATCAAGATTGTGTCACTATGAGCATTGTCTGTCAAATCTCTAAATGTTTTACAAGAAATGCAGCTATGTGATTGTCTGAATGCATTCGGTGTACAGTATTTCAATCTTGTTTACAAATCGCCATTTGTATATTCTCCATTTGTACATTTGAGGCAGAGAAAGTTAAGACTCACAAGAAGAGAAACAAGTATAGTGGACAAAGCTATAATTTTAATGAACTACTGAGGCAAAGTAACAGCATTGCTTTATCAAATTTATATGAAGTGTATTGTGTCCAATGTTAGCAACCAGGCAACACAAAAAGGAGCTTCTCAAGTGAACTCTTTAAGGTAAACAAATGTTATGAAGTGTTTTTCAAGAAGGATGTGGCTTCACCAATGGGGGGTACCTTTTGTATAAATAGACTAACGGCATCACAGCCTTCCTTGATCAAACTTCACCAGCCTATAACAGTACAAAGCACGTTCACCCTGGTGATCTAGTGGCAGTTAAACAAGAGACATTGCAGGAGTCAGATTTAAGAAGTTGGCCCAATGGAATGCCATGCCCAATTCCCCTATGTGGGGTCCTTTTTGGACTGATTAAAATAGTGCCATCACAGCCCCCTACACCTAAATGCCCCGTACAGACCATGTTCACCCTGGTCATTTAGTGGCAGTTAAAGGACACATTGCAGGAGACAGAGTTAAGAAGTAGGCCCAATGTAATGTAATTCCCAATTCCCCATTGTGGGGTCCTGTTTTTACTAAATGAAATAGTGCCTTCAGAGCCCCGTGCCCAAAAATCACCGGCCTATAACAGAACTGAGCACGTGCACCCTGGTCATGTCGTCGAAGATTGCAGATTGCAGAAGACAGAGTTAAGAATTAGGGCCAATGTAGTGGTGTGGGTCTCTGAGACTTTTAATGCAATGCATGATCTGCCAAACAATTCCCTAATGGGGGTACCTTTTTTAAAAATACACTAGTGCCATCGCATGCCCCTAGCCCAAACGTCAACGGCCTATAACAGTACTGAGCACGTTCTCCCTGGTGATCTAATGGCAGGTACAGGACCGATTGCAGAAGACCGAGTTAAGAAGTAGGTGCAATGAAATGTCATGCCCAATTCTCCAATATGTTTTCCTTTTTTTCAAAAATAAGAGTGCCATCACAGCACCCTTGGCCAAAATGCACCGTACAGAGCACGTTCACCCAGGTGATCTACTGTCAGGTACAGGACAGATTGCAGGAGACCAAGTTAAGAAGTAGGCCCAATGTAATGCCATGCCCAATTCCCCAAAGTAAAATCCTTTTTTTTTAAAAGAAAAGAGTGCCATCACAGGCCCCTTGGCCAACATGCACTGTACAGAGCACGTTCACCCTAGTGATCTACTGGTAGGTACAGGACAGATTGCAGGAGACCGAGTTAAGAAGTAGGCCCAAAGAAATGTCATGCCCAATTCCCCAATGTGTTGTCCTTTTTTTTCAAAAATAAAAGAGTGTCATCACAGCTCCCTTGGCCAAAATGCACCGTACAGACCAAGTTCACCCTGGTGCTATAATGGTTCTGGATGAGGAGGATGAAGATACGGAGGAGGATAAAAACAAACAGACCAAATCTAGAAGCGTATACCCATGTGTGGTTGTGAAGAGGTGCATGACAATACACCTCCCCAAAACAAAGAATGTATTTGAAGTTATGTTTTGCTGCTTTCACTTGGTGGTGTTCAGAAATCTTTCCCAATCCAGGTATTGTTCATTTTGATAAGAGTCAGCCTGTCAGCATTTTCAGTTGACAGGCGGATGCGCTTTTCTGTTATAATTCCACCAGCGGCACTAAAAACCCACTCTGACAGAACACTAGCAGTAGGGCAGGCCAGGACCTCCAAGGCATAGAGAGCTATTTCATGCCACGTGTCCAGCTTGAAAGTATCGGTATCGGATAGTATCGGCCGATACCCGAAAAGTATCGGATATCGCCGATACCGAAATCTGATAAATAAAGAATTAAAATAAAAAATATTGATATACTTACCTCTCCGGAGGCCCCTGGACATCACCGCTGGTAACCGGCGGCACGCGACCAATCAGAAGCCGTGACGTCATGGAAGGCTCTAAACGCGCTCATTTTAAGAAAGAAGGCTGCCGGTTACCAGCGGTGATGTCCAGGGGCCTCCGGAGAGGTGAGCATATCAATATTTTTTATTTTAATTCTTTATTTTACACATTAATATGGATCCGAAACCGATTCCCGATACCACAAAAGTATCGGAACTCGGGATCGGAATTCCGATACCGCAAGTATCGGCCGATACTTGCGGTATCAGAATGCTCAACACTAATCACGGTATTGATTGTGAAGCTGTTTATTTCACTGTAATCCGGTCCCGGTTTCTTTAGTGATCAGCCTGAAAGGACTGGTGCTTCCCTTCCACACATGCAATCCAGTTTTGACTCCTGACTGATTCAGCTGATATAATCAGGAACTGCTGGGATCTCAGTCTCTCATCTGCTGGTCTGGGAAGCTGACACAGTAAGGTTGCACAAACTTCTTTCTTGTTGTGTAGGTTTATTTTGTAGTTAGAATCTTGTTAGTTAGTGGCCAGACGGACTTAGATATTTTATTTCATGTTTGGCACGTGTAACATTGTACGGCAAATGTGTACAATAAACACACCTGACACATACCTGTGTGGAACTCGCTAGTCTGCTATTGTCCGTTGTGACTCCATAGCCATCTGCTTGGGCCAAAGCAAAGATCCCTGCTGAGCTATATTCCCACAAATGGTGTTTTGAATGCGGGCACTTGTGGCTATTGGACTGTGACTGCAGATAAAGTGCTCTGTGTATGTCCTGGCTGAAAGCTCCTGTGCTTTTGAAGAGCCAAGAGTCCAGTAATATGGAGGAACTAGTGAAACAGTTATTGCAGGCAAATGTTCAACAACAGCAGACCAATACTTACTTCCAGCAAGCCCTGGACCAGCAAAACCAGATTCAGCAAGAGGAGTTGAATGCAATAAAGCAGGCTTTGAATCGGCAGCCCCAACATGAGAGGGATCATGCACAAAGTGTTGCTGGTGCACGGAAAGCCGTACAAAAAACCCTGCTTAAAATGACTTCTGACGATGATGTAGAAGCGTATCTGTTAGGAGTCGAGTTTCCTCTGCTGCACAGGGGGAATCTCGATCCGTGTCTGCTGCGGTCTCCCATTCTGCATCGGCCACAGTGGGGTCTGCTCAGCGGAAACGTCGCTCCCAGCGTCTCGCTGAGGCTGATTCTGTGCATAGGGTTACTACTGCCTTTTCTGGCTCTCCTATTGTACCCTGCACTGATCTGCGGCGAGCAGGCTTCTCTGGGACTAAGTCCTTATTTACACATACTGAGCATGCCCAGAGCAAGATCTCTCAGTGGAGGTCTAGGGTCACATGCTCAGGTACTGCAGCGACTCCCATTGGTCCTTCTCACGGAAGGTCCTGCAGGTACTAGGACTAGTTCTGCTTTGCACACTGAGCATGCCCAGGGCAGGATCTCTCAGTGGAGGTCTGGGGTCACGTGCTCAGGTGCTGCAGCAATTCCATTGGTTCTTCTTTCACAGGTCCTAGATGTGCTGCAGCTATTTAAGGCTCGCATGGCCGCACGGCCGTGTGCTAGTATCGTCTTATGCTATATGCTTTGCGCCAATGTGGTCATGTGTTTGAATGTGTTCAGGGACCCGGCTGAAATAAGCCCCTAGAATGCTGGCATCTCCAGCGAGGAGTTTTGTATGCATGCATGACCACTCACTGCTCACATCTGGGTAGTTGGCCTGTCCCTCTGTGAAAGTCTAACAGGGCACAGTGCTTTCATCTCGCGGTTACTCTGTGAAGCTAACAGAGTTGGTATATACTGCCATATAGAGCCGCCATTATTTAGCAGCAGGTACTTTCCTGCACGGTGGATCCCGGGTTGCGAACGCACCAATTCCATTTAATAAATAATATATTTGGTGCGTTCCCCCAACCCTAACAGTATACTAGCGCGAGGATCTGGCTAAGTAATGGCGGATGAACAGCGATTGCAGGGGTACATCCAGCTGCTGGAGGTTGGCGTCTCTTGAGCGTGCAACCTCGGCGGTGGATGTTACCACAATAGCTGTTCAGGCTGCTAGCGTGGCTGCAGCAGCTTTACCCACTGCCACCTCTGTTCTGACCCTATCTCACCTTCCGTTGCCTGAGAGATACTCTGGGGACAGTAAGTCCTGTAGGGGTTTCGTGTGCCAATGTGGTATACACCTCGAGCGTCTGGCTGTACGTTTCCCTATTGAGCGGGCAAAGGTGGGATTCATAATCTCTCTCTTGTCGGACAGAGCGTTGGAGTGGGCTACGCCGCTGTGGGAGCGCAACGATCATGTGGTGCAGAGTGTTCCTCGGTTTCTGGACACTCTGAAACAGGTCTTTTTAGGACCTCAAGTCACCCATGATACAGCGCTCCAACTGCAGGCTTTGACTCAGGGTTCAACCATGGTCAGCCATTTTTCTGTTCACTTCCGGACATTAGCGTCTGAGTTGGAATGGCCAGATAAAACCCTCATTCCCGTATTTTGGAGGGGGCTGGCTGACCATGTGAAGGACGCTTTGGCCACTAGGGAGATTCCCGCCACACTGGAGGAGCTCATAGCCGTATCAACTCGCATAGACCTTCGTTTTCACAAGCGAAGGTTGGAGCGAGCCCAGTGTAGGCAGAGGTTTCAGCTGGCTCCCACCTTCGCCAAAACTTTGGAATCTCCAGTCCATGCGTCCGAGTCACATGAGGCCTTAGAGGTGACACGAGCGGGATCCAAGTCTCAGTCCGCCCGTGCACATAAGGTCCATCATTTTTGCCGGCAGTCAGGACATCTTGCCTCCAAGGGTCCTCAGCGGTCGGGGAAACGTCAGCACCTAGTGGCAGTTGGAGGAGGTACACTAGACACAGCGACGTTTGCCTCAAAGTTGTCCTTCAAGGGGACAATTACCATAGGCCCATCCACTCTTATGGTCGAGCTATGCGTGGATTCTGGGGCAGAGGGTAACTTTATGTCTTCCGCTTTTGCCCAGCGTCACGCAATACCCTTGGTGATGCTCGCCAAGCCAGTAACCATTCGAGTGGTAAATGGGTCGACACTACCCTCACAGATTACCCACCAAACCATTCCTATAACGCTTTCTGTGTCCCCGTCACATCAGGAGATAATCTCCCTATTAGTCATTCCTGAGTGAATTGATGAGGTCCTGTTGGGGATACCATGGCTTCGCTACCATTCTCCTCATATTGAGTGGTCTTCAGGGAGAATTTTGGGATAGAGTAAATCCTGCGAGGGTAGATGTCAGAGGGAGTGCGTTCAGGTTGCTACTACACAGGTACCCGCAGATCTTTCCTCTCTCCCCAAGCAGTATTGGCCCTATGCAGACGTGTTCTCCAAAAGGTCTGCGGAGACTGTTATGGCTGGCAATCAGGCAACACAGCGTGCAGTAATCAGCGCACATACAGAGATCTGGCAATAACCAAAAACAATAGGACGAGCTCTGAGACGTGGAATCTCTGTAGACTGCAGTACCTGATCTATCCTCACACAACTATAAGCAGCAGTGGATTGCGCCTAACAACTACCTATGCAACTCGGCACTGCCTGAGGAGCTGACTAGCCTGAAGATAGAAATACAAGCCTGACTTACCTCAGAGAAATACCCCAAAGGAATAGGCAGCCCCCCACATATAATGACTATTAGCAAGATGAAAAGACAAACGTAGGAATGAAATAGATTCAGCAAAGTGAGGCCCGATATTCTAGACAGAGCGAGGATAGCAAAGAGAACTATGCAGTCTACAAAAAACCCTAAAACGAAAACCACGCAAAGGGGCAAAAAGACCCACCGTGCCGAACTAACAGCACGGCGGTGCACCCCTCTGCTTCTCAGAGCTTCCAGCAAAAAACAATAGCAAGCTGGACAGAAAAAAACAGAAAACAAACTAGAAGCACTTATCTAGCAGAGCAGCAGGCCCAAGGAAAGATGCAGTAGCTCAGATCCAACACTGGAACATTGACAAGGAGCAAGGAAGACAGACTCAGGTGGAGCTAAATAGCAAGGCAGCCAACGAGCTCACCAAAACACCTGAGGGAGGAAGCCCAGAGACTGCAATACCACTTGTGACCACAGAAGTGAACTCAGCCACAGAATTCACAACAGTACCCCCCCCTTGAGGAGGGGTCACCGAACCCTCACCAGAACCCCCAGGCCGACCAGGATGAGCCACATGAAAGGCACGAACAAGATCTGGGGCATGGACATCAGAGGCAAAAACCCAGGAATTATCTTCCTGAGCATAACCCTTCCATTTGACCAGATACTGGAGTTTCCGTCTAGAGACACGAGAATCCAAAATCTTCTCCACAATATACTCCAATTCCCCCTCCACCAAAACAGGGGCAGGAGGCTCCACAGATGGAACCATAGGTGCCACGTATCTCCTCAACAACGACCTATGGAATACATTATGTATGGAAAAGGAGTCTGGGAGGGTCAGACGAAAAGACACCGGATTGAGAATCTCAGAAATCCTATACGGACCAATAAAACGAGGTTTAAATTTAGGAGAGGAAACCTTCATAGGAATATGACGAGAAGATAACCAAACCAAATCCCCAACACGAAGTCGGGGTCCCACACGGCGTCTGCGATTAGCGAAAAGCTGAGCCTTCTCCTGGGACAAGGTCAAATTGTCCACTACCTGAGTCCAGATCTGCTGCAACCTGTCCACCACAGAATCCACACCAGGACAGTCCGAAGACTCAACCTGTCCTGAAGAGAAACGAGGATGGAACCCAGAATTGCAGAAAAATGGAGAGACCAAGGTAGCCGAGCTGGCCCGATTATTAAGGGCGAACTCAGCCAACGGCAAAAATGACACCCAATCATCCTGGTCAGCGGAAACAAAACATCTCAGATATGTTTCCAAGGTCTGATTGGTTCGTTCGGTCTGGCCATTAGTCTGAGGATGGAAGGCCGAGGAGAAAGATAGGT
Organism: Ranitomeya imitator; assembly: GCF_032444005.1. NCBI lineage: Eukaryota > Metazoa > Chordata > Amphibia > Anura > Dendrobatidae > Ranitomeya > Ranitomeya imitator. The sequence continues at coordinate 671,794,066 of NC_091286.1, read as the reverse complement.
CAATGCCCATCCTACCACAAAAGGCTCGCCAGAACCTCGAGACAAACTGGGAACCTCTGTCAGAAACAATATTCTCAGGAATGCCATGTAAACGAACCACATGCTGGAAGAACAAAGGCACCAAATCAGAGGAGGAAGGCAATTTAACCAAGGGCACCAGATGGACCATTTTAGAAAAGCGATCACAGACCACCCAAATGACCGACATTTTTTGAGAAACGGGAAGGTCAGAAATGAAATCCATCGAAATATGTGTCCAAGGCCTCTTCGGGACCGGCAAGGGCAAAAGCAACCCACTGGCACGTGAACAGCAGGGCTTAGCCCTAGCACAAATTCCACAGGACTGCACAAAAGCACGCACATCCCGTGACAGAGATGGCCACCAGAAGGATCTAGCAACCAACTCCCTGGTACCAAAGATTCCTGGATGACCGGCCAGCACCGAACAATGAAGTTCAGAGATAACTTTACTAGTCCACCTATCAGGGACGAACAGTTTCTCGGCCGGACAACGATCAGGTTTATTAGCCTGAAATTTCTGCAACACTCTCCGCAAATCAGGGGAGATGGCAGACACAATGACTCCTTCCTTGAGGATACTCGCCGGCTCAGATAACCCCGGAGAGTCGGGCAAAAAACTCCTAGACAGAGCATCCGCCTTCACATTTTTAGAGCCCGGAAGGTATGAAATCACAAAATCAAAACGAGCAAAAAATAACGACCAACGGGCCTGTCTAGGATTCAAGCGCTTGGCAGACTCGAGATAAGTCAAGTTCTTATGATCAGTCAATACCACCACGCGATGCTTAGCACCCTCAAGCCAATGACGCCACTCCTCGAATGCCCACTTCATGGCCAGCAACTCTCGGTTGCCCACATCATAATTACGCTCAGCAGCAGAAAATTTCCTGGAAAAGAAAGCACATGGTTTGAACACTGAGCAACCAGAACCTCTCTGTGACAAAACCGCCCCTGCACCAATCTCAGAAGCATCAACCTCGACCTGGAACGGAAGAGAAACATCAGGTTGACACAACACAGGGGCACAGCAAAAACGACGCTTCAACTCCTGAAAAGCTTCTACGGCAGCAGAAGACCAATTAACCAAATCAGCACCCTTCTTGGTCAAATCGGTCAATGGTCTGGCAATGCTAGAAAAATTACAGATGAAGCGACGATAAAAATTAGCAAAGCCCAGGAATTTCTGCAGACTTTTTAGAGATGTCGGCTGAGTCCAATCCTGGATGGCCTGAACCTTAACCGGATCCATCTCGATAGTAGAAGGGGAAAAGATGAACCCCAAAAATGAAACTTTCTGCACACCGAAGAGACACTTTGATCCCTTCACGAACAAGGAATTAGCACGCAGTACCTGGAAAACCATTCTGACTTGCTTCACATGAGACTCCCAATCATCTGAGAAGATCAAAATGTCATCCAAGTAAACAATCAAGAATTTATCCAGATACTCACGGAAAATGTCATGCATAAAAGACTGAAAAACAGATGGAGCATTGGCAAGTCCGAACGGCATCACCAGATACTCAAAATGACCCTCGGGCGTATTAAATGCCGTTTTCCATTCATCTCCCTGCCTGATTCTCACCAGATTATACGCACCACGAAGATCAATCTTAGTAAACCAACTAGCCCCCTTAATCCGAGCAAACAAGTCAGAAATCAATGGCAAGGGATACTGAAACTTAACAGTGATCTTATTAAGAAGGCGGTAATCAATACACGGTCTTAGCGAACCATCCTTCTTGGCTACAAAAAAGAACCCTGCTCCCAATGGTGACGACGATGGGCGAATATGTCCCTTCTCCAGGGACTCCTTCACATAACTGCGCATAGCGGTGTGTTCAGGTACGGACAAATTAAATAAACGACCCTTAGGGAATTTACTACCAGGAATCAAATCGATAGCACAATCACAATTCCTATGCGGAGGTAGGGCATCAGACTTGGACTCTTCAAATACATCCTGAAAGTCCGACAAGAACTCTGGGATGTCAGAAGGAATGGATGACGAAATAGACAAAAATGGAACATCACCATGTACTCCCTGACAACCCCAGCTGGTTACCGACATAGAGTTCCAATCCAATACTGGATTATGGGTTTGTAGCCATGGCAACCCCAACACGACCACATCATGCAAATTATGCAGTACCAGAAAGCGAATAACTTCCTGATGTGCAGGAGCCATGCACATGGTCAGCTGGGCCCAGTACTGAGGCTTATTCTTGGCCAAAGGTGTAGCATCAATTCCTCTCAACGGAATAGGACACCGCAAAGGCTCCAAGAAAAATCCACAACGTTTAGCATAATCCAAATCCATCAGATTCAGGGCAGCGCCTGAATCCACAAACGCCATGACAGAATACGATGACAAAGAGCACATTAAGGTAATGGACAAAAGGAATTTGGACTGTACAGTACCAATAACGGCAGAGCTATCGAACCGCCTAGTGCGTTTAGGACAATTAGAAATAGCATGAGTAGAATCACCACAATAGAAACACAGTCTGTTCAGACGTCTGTGTTCTTGCCGTTCTACTTTAGTCATAGTCCTGTCGCACTGCATAGGCTCAGGTTTACTCTCAGGCAGTACCGCCAGATGGTGCACAGATTTACGCTCGCGCAAGCGACGACCGATCTGAATGGCCAAGGACATAGACTCATTCAAACCAGCAGGCATAGGAAATCCCACCATTACATCCTTAAGAGCTTCAGAGAGACCCTTTCTGAACAAAGCCGCTAGTGCAGATTCATTCCACAGAGTGAGTACTGACCATTTCCTAAATTTCTGACAATATACTTCTACATCATCCTGACCCTGGCATAAAGCCAGCAGATTTTTCTCAGCCTGATCCACTGAATTAGGCTCATCGTAAAGCAATCCGAGCGCCAGGAAAAATGCATCAACATTACTCAATGCAGAATCTCCTGGTGCAAGAGAAAACGCCCAGTCCTGTGGGTCGCCGCGCAAAAAAGAAATAATAATCAAAACCTGTTGAATAGGATTACCAGAAGAATGAGGTTTCAAGGCCAAAAATAGCTTACAATTATTTCTGAAGCTCAGGAACTTAGTTCTGTCACCAAAAAACAAATCAGGAATCGGAATTCTTGGTTCTAGCATCGATTTCTGATCAATAGTATCTTGAATCTTTTGTACATTTACAACGAGATTATCCATTGAGGAGCACAGAGCCTGAATATCCATGTCCACAGCTGTGTCCTGAAGCACTCTAATGTCTAGGGGAAAAAAAAGACTGAAGACAGAGCTAAGAAAAAAAAATGATGTCAGGATTTCTTTTTTCCCTCTATTGGGAATCATTGGTGTGGCTCCTTGTACTGTTATGGCTGGCAATCAGGCAACACAGCGTGCAGTAATCAGCGCACATACAGAGATCTGGCAATAACCAAAAACAATAGGACGAGCTCTGAGACGTGGAATCTCTGTAGACTGCAGTACCTGATCTATCCTCACACAACTATAAGCAGCAGTGGATTGCGCCTAACAACTACCTATGCAACTCGGCACTGCCTGAGGAGCTGACTAGCCTGAAGATAGAAATACAAGCCTGACTTACCTCAGAGAAATACCCCAAAGGAATAGGCAGCCCCCCACATATAATGACTGTTAGCAAGATGAAAAGACAAACGTAGGAATGAAATAGATTCAGCAAAGTGAGGCCCGATATTCTAGACAGAGCGAGGATAGCAAAGAGAACTATGCAGTCTACAAAAAACCCTAAAACGAAAACCACGCAAAGGGGCAAAAAGACCCACCGTGCCGAACTAACAGCACGGCGGTGCACCCCTCTGCTTCTCAGAGCTTCCAGCAAAAAACAATAGCAAGCTGGACAGAAAAAAACAGAAAACAAACTAGAAGCACTTATCTAGCAGAGCAGCAGGCCCAAGGAAAGATGCAGTAGCTCAGATCCAACACTGGAACATTGACAAGGAGCAAGGAAGACAGACTCAGGTGGAGCTAAATAGCAAGGCAGCCAACGAGCTCACCTAAACACCTGAGGGAGGAAGCCCAGAGACTGCAATACCACTTGTGACCACAGAAGTGAACTCAGCCACAGAATTCACAACAGGAGACCCTTCCGCCTCACCGCCCCTTTGACTGTCATATTGACCTCTTGCCTGGTGCTGAGCCTCCCCGGGGTCAAGTCTATCCGTTATCTCTCCCGGAGACGGAGGCAATTTCTCAGTACATCCAAGAGAATCTGGCAAGAGGATTCATTAGGAAGTCAGTGTCACCGGCAGGGGCTGGGTTCTTCTTCGTACAGAAGAAGACTGGAGACTTACGTCCAAGCATAGACTACAAAAGTCTTAACGCCATCACCGTTAAGAACAAGTACCTATTACCCCTGATATCTGAGCTTTTTGATAGACTACGGGAAGCAAGGGTATTTACAAAGTTAGATCTGCGGGGTGCTTACAACCTGATTCGCATCCGTGAGGGGGATGAATGGAAGACGGCTTTTAACACCAGGGATGGGCACTATGAATATCTGGTGATGCCCTTCGGGCTCTGTAATGCCCCAGCCGTTTTCCAAGACTTTGTGAATGACATCTTCCGAGATATGCTCACCACCTCGGTCGTAGTCTATCTGGATGATATTCTCATCTACTTTCCAGATATTGACTCCCATCGGAGAGATGTTCACAAAGTTTTCGACCTCTTATGGGCAAACTCCCTCTACGCCAAGTTGGAGAAGTGTGTGTTTGAGCAGGAGTCCTTGCCTTTCCTTGGTTATATCATCTCTGCCCAGGGTTTGGCTATGGATCCTGCCAAGCTACAGGCTGTAATGGACTGGCAGGAACCCCATTCTCAAAGCGGTGCAGCGCTTTATGGGGTTCATTAATTATTATCGCCAGTTCATTCCACACTTCTCAACTTTGGTAGCTCCCCTGGTTGCCCTCACCAAGAAGGGAGCAAATCCCAAGTTGTGGTCAGAGGAGGTCTCCAAAGCCTTTCTCTCGATTAAGTCAGACTTCGCTAGCACTCCCATCCTACATTGCCCCGATGTAGATAAACCATTTATCTTGGAGGTGGATGCCTCATCCGTTGGTGCTGGAGCAGTCCTTTTCCAAAAGGATGCTCAAGGTCGGAAGCATCCTTGCTTCTTCTTCTCCAAGACCTTCACACCAGCGGAGAGGAATTATTCCATCGGGGACAGGGAGTTGCTAGCCATGAAGTTGGCTTTTTCAGAGTGGAGACACCTCTTGGAGGGAGCTCGTTTTCCCTTCCAAGTCTTCACTGACCACAAGAACTTGGTGTATATACAGACGGCCCAGCGGCTGAACTCTCGCCAGGCTAGATGGTCCCTGTTCTTCTCCCGGTTCCATTTTACTTTCCATTTTCTTTCCGGGGAGAAGAACGTTCGTGCCGATGCTCTCTCCCGCTCCGTAGTGTCATCTGAGGAGGAGGAGGAGGAGCCTCGGCTTATTGTCCCTTCTGAGAGCCTGAGAACTGTAGCTCCGGTTTCGCTAGAGTCTGTGCCCCCGGGCAAGACTTTTGTGCCAGCAAATTTGCGACCGGAGGTTCTCTCTTGGGCTCACTTCTCCAGAGTGGGTGGGCATTTTGGGACCAAGAGGACAACTGAGCTTCTGGCGAGAACATACTGGTGGCCGCATATGGCCCGAGATGTCAGGGACTATATTCAGGCATGCATTTCTTGCGCCCAGATTCGGTCTCCTTGGCAACGGCCTGCTGGGTTGCTTTACCCTCTACCGGTGGCAGACAGGCCCTGGGAGATGGTCGGGATGGACTTTGTGGTGGGCTTACCCAAGTCGCGTGGCTGCTCCATTATTTGGGTTGTCAGTGTCACCGACCATTTCTCTAAGATGGTGCATTTGGTGCCGCTTCCACGGTTACCTTCTGCACAGGCCTTGGCGGTGTTGTTCATTAAACACATTTTCCGATTACATGGTATGCCTGATAAAATTGTCATCGATCAGGGTCCCCAGTTCGCGTCTCGGTTTTGGAGAGAGCTCTGCCGTTAACTCAGCATAGAGTTGAACCTCTCCTCTGCATACCATCCCGAGACGAATGGGTTGGTGGAGAGAACCAACCAGACTCTGGTGACATATTGGCGACATTTCGTCTCTGCTAGGCAGGATGACTGGGCATCTTTGCTACCTTGGGCGGAATTTGCCTTGAACAACGCCGTAGCCGATTCCACTGGTCAGACTCCTTTTCTCCTTAATTACGGCCAGCATCCGCGTGTCCCTGTGCCCATGCCCGTGTCATCCACCGATTCTAGGGTTGCAGACTGGGCGGTGGAGGCACGTGACATCTGGGACCGTACACAGGATGCCATCCGGGCCTCCAAGGAGAGAATGAGGGTTTCGGCTGATACACACCAGCGCCCCGCTCCGATCTTTGCTCCTGGCGACTTAGTGTGGCTCTCCGCCCGTAACATCAGGCTGCGAGTTGAGTCCACTAAGTTTGCTCCTCGCTACATTGGCCCGTTTAAGGTTCTGGAACAGGTCAACCCTGTGGTCTACCGTTTGGCTATTCCTCCACGCCTTGGTATCACCGATACTTTTCACGTTTCCCTCTTAAAGCCCGTTCATTTGTCCCGGTTTTCTGAATCATCTGCTGGGACATCGGGTTCATCCACGGATGAGTTTGAGGTGAATGCTATTGTGGGGTGCAAGGTGGTACGTGGCAAGAAATTTTATCTGGTGGACTGGAAGGGTCATGGCCCAGAGGATAGAACCTGGGAGCCTGTGGAGCACATTCGGGCTCCGCTGCTTATTGCAGCTTTTGAGCGTAGTGAGGCTCAAGGAGGGGGGCCCCTAGGAGGGGGGATAATGTTAGGAGTCGAGTTTCCTCTGCTGCACAGGGGGAATCTCGATCCGTGTCTGCTGCGGTCTCCCATTCTGCATCGGCCGCAGTGGGGACTGCTGAGCGGAGACGTCGCTCCCAGCATCTCGCTGAGGCTGATTCTGTGCATAGGGTTACTACTGCCTTTTCTGGCTCTCCTATTGTACCCTGCACTGATCTGCGTCGAGCAGGCTTCTCTGGGACTAAGTCCTTATTTACACACACTGAGCATGCCCAGGGCAAGATCTCTCAGTGGAGTCTAGGGTCACATGCTCAGGTACTGCAGCGACTCCCATTGGTCCTTCTCACGGAAGGTCCTGCAGGTACTAGGACTAGTTCTGCTTTGCACACTGAGCATGCCCAGGGCAGGATCTCTCAGTGGAGGTCTGGGGTCACGTGCTCAGGTGCTGCAGCAATTCCATTGGTCCTTCTTTCACAGGTCCTAGATGTGCTGCAGCTATTTAAGTCTTGCATGGCCGCACGGCCATGCGCTAGTATCGTCTTATGCTATATGCTTTGCGCCAATGTGGTCATGTGTTTGAATGTGTTCAGGGACCCGGCTGAAATAAGCCCATAGAATGCTGGCACCTCCGGCGAGGAGTTTTGTATGCATGCATGACCACTCACTGCTCACATCTGGGTAGTTGGCCTGTGCCTCTGTGAAAGTCTAACAGGGCACAGTGCTTTCATCTCGCGGTTACTCTGTGAAGCTAACAGAGTTGGTACAGTGGGGCAAAAAAGTATTTAGTCAGTCAGCAATAGTGCAAGCTCCACCACTTAAAAAGATGAGAGGCGTCTGTAATTTACATCATAGGTAGACCTCAACTATGGGAGACAAACTGAGAAAAAAAATCCAGAAAATCACATTGTCTGTTTTTTTTAGCATTTTATTTGCATATTATGGTGGAAAATAAGTATTTGGTCAGAAACAAAATTTCATCTCAATACTTTGTAATATATCCTTTGTTGGCAATGACAGAGGTCAAACGTTTTCTGTAAGTCTTCACAAGGTTGCCACACACTGTTGTTGGTATGTTGGCCCATTCCTCCATGCAGATCTCCTCTAGAGCACTGATGGTTTTGGCTTTTCGCTTGGCAACACGGACTTTCAACTCCCTCCAAAGGTTTTCTATAGGGTTGAGATCTGGAGACTGGCTAGGCCACTCCAGGACCTTGAAATGCTTCTTACGAAGCCACTCCTTCGTTGCCCTGGTGGTGTGCTTTGGATCATTGTCATGTTGAAAGACCCAGCCACGTTTCATCTTCAATGCCCTTGCTGATGGAAGGAGGTTTGCACTCAAAATCTCACGATACATGGCCCCATTCATTCTTTCATGTACCCGGATCAGTCATCCTGGCCCCTTCGCAGAGAAACAGCCCCAAAGCATGATGTTTTCACCACCATGCTTTACAGTAGGTATGGTGTTTGATGGATGCAACTCAGTATTCTTTTTCCTCCAAACACGACAAGTTGTGTTTCTACCAAACAGTTCTAGTTTGGTTTCATCAGACCATAGGACATTCTCCCAAAACTCCTCTGGATCATCCAAATGCTCTCTAGCAAACTTCAGACTGGCCCGGACATGTACTGGCTTAAGCAGTGGGACACGTCTGGCACTGCAGGATCTGAGTCCATGGTGGCGTAGTGTGTTACTTATGGTAGGCCTTGTTACATTGGTCCCAGCTCTCTGCAGTTCATTCACTAGGTCCCCCCGCGTGGTTCTGGGATTTTTGCTCACTCTTCTTGTGATCATTCTGACCCCACGGGTTGGGATTTTGCGTGGAGCCCCAGATCGAGGGAGATTATCAGTGGTCTTGTATGTCTTCCATTTTCTAATTATTGCTCCCACTGTTGATTTCTTCACTCCAAGCTGGTTGGCTATTGCAGATTCAGTCTTCCCAGCCTGGTGCAGGGCTACAATTTTGTTTCTGGTGTCCTTTGGCAGCTCTTTGGTCTTCACCATAGTGGAGTTTGGAGTCAGACTGTTTGAGGGTGTGCACAGGTATCTTTTTATACTGATAACAAGTTTAAACAGGTGCCATTACTACAGGTAATGAGTGGAGGAAAGAGGAGACTCTTAAAGAAGAAGTTACAGGTCTGTGAGAGCCAGAAATCTTGATTGTTTGTTTCTGACCAGATACTTATTTTCCACCATAAAATGCAAAAAAAATGTTAAAAAAACAGACAATGTGATTTTCTGGATTTTTTTTTCTCAGTTTGTCTCCCATAGTTGAGGTCTACCTATGATGTAAATTACAGACGCCTCTCATCTTTTTAAGTGGTGGAACTTGCACTATTGCTGACTGACTAAATACTTTTTTGCCCCACTGTATATACCGCCATATAGAGCCGCCATTATTTAGCAGCAGGTACTTTCCTGCACGGTGGATCCCGGGTTGCGAACACACCAATTCCATTTAATAAATAATATATTTGGTGCGTTCCGCCAACCCTAACAGTATGTCACCGTATTTGAACGTATTGCAGAACGTGAGCATTTACCGGTGGACAGGTGGGCTGAAGTGGTTGCGCCATTTTTGAGCGGGGACCCACAAAAGGCCTATTACGATCTAAGTGGAGTGGATGCTATGGACTATACCAAATTAAAAGGCGAAATCCTGGCAAGGCTGGGAGTAAACATATATGTTCGAGCACAGAGAGTACATTTATGGACTTTTGTGGAACATCAGCCAGCCCGCTCACAAATGCATGATCGTATCCATCTAGTAAAAAAATGGCTGCAACCAGAGGTTTTGACATCCGCAAAGATGGTAGAACGTGTTGTTCTAGACAAGTACCTGCGGTCCTTACCCGCTAAGATACAGAGGTGGGTTGGACAGGGTGACCCATCTACAGCCGACCAGTTGGTGAATATGGTCGAACGCTACAATGCTTCCGAAAGCCTACTCCAAGGGACATTATCACCTCGCTGGGCTCCCAAGAAATCGCCAGAAAATACTGCGAAACCTACTTCATCTTCAAAAGAAGAGAACGTTGCAATAAAGGGTAGCAGACCCACAAAGGACTATGGAGGCGGTACAGTCTCACAGCAATTCAGCAGACCCTATCAGGCGTCTCCGGTGAGGAAGCAAGGACCTATACAATGTTGGCGATGTCGCGGGCTTGGCCATGTAGCAGCTAACTGCCTAATCACTACTGAGCCAATGGACTGTAACCCTATGAAACGCCTTTCGTTATATGTACAATTGGTCTGTGTTGCAGAGGTCCTCACAGGAAATGAACGACAGGTGTGTTGCCTCGAGGTCGACGGCCATAGTGTGAATGCCATCTTGGATTCCGGCAGTCAAGTAACTCTGGTACATGCCAGTTTGGTGGACCGTAGAGTCCTAACGAACTCAACCGTGGGCATTAGTTGCATCCATGGCAATATAAAAAACTACCCCACTGCCTGGGTCACCCTTGCCACGCCAGTAGGAACCAAAAGACATCAAGCGGCAGTCCTAAAGTCTATGGGACATGATGTAATATTGGGAAGAGACTTTCCCTTATTTTGGGACTTGTGGAGCCTTAAAAATGGCATGAACACTCTAGTTGAGGAGGGTGCCGTGGGGCTAAACCCTGAGCCATTGCAGCAAGAGGGGGGGTCCATCTCAGAGGAAACTCCAGAATCTGTAGACTCACCTCTGGCTATATATACAGGCGACACAAGTGAACTAGGAGGCTATAGAAATGCCAGGTCTTGAGGTGGCCCTGGTAAGTTCGGGACCGCTCAGCACCAGGACCCTACTCTGGCAAGGGCATGGGAAAATGTAAAGGTCTCTGATGGAAGACCATTGTACCCAGGGGCTCAAAATGAGTTCCCACATGTAGCGGTGCAACAGGGTATGTTGCATCACATAGACAAAGTGCGAGGGGTGGTGGTAGAGCAACTAGTGGTGCCCAAGTCCTTTCGCCAGGTAGTTTAGGAACTGGCACATAAACATCCCTTGGGGGGACACCAGGCCGGAGAAAAAACAAAACACCATATTCTGCAACGTTTCTTTTGGCCGGGTCTAGGGGGGACGTGACCCGGTATTGTCAGTCCTGTCCTACATGTCAATTGACCACACCTATGTCACATTTTAGAAGCCCCCTTGTGCCCTTACCAATAATAGAGGTGCCCTTTGCGAGGATAGCAATGGATATAGTTGGTCCATTAGTTAAATCTGCCAGGGGTCATCAGTACATTTTGGTAGTACTAGATTATGCCACTCGTTACCCTGAAGCAGTGCCTCTGCGGAATGCCAATGCGAAAGCAATTTCAAAGGAACTTGTTAATATGTTTTCTCGCAGCGGCATTCCGAAAGAAATACTAACGGATCAGGGAACCCCCTTTATGTCTCGAATACTTAAGGACTTATGTAAGCTACTAAAAATCTCCCACTTGCGTACTTCAGTATATCACCCTCAGACTGACGGATTGGTGGAGCGATTTAATAAAACCCTGAAGGGAATGTTGAAAAGGGTGGTAGATAAGGACGGGAGGGATTGGGATGCTCTCCTACCATATCTCCTGTTCGCTATTCGGGAAGTACCCCAATCCTCCACAGGCTTTTGCCTTTTGAGTTAGTTTACGGGCGATGTCCTAGAGGCCTGTTAGATATTGCTAAAGAGACTTGGGAACAAGAGGTGACTCCTTATTGTAGTGTAATTGAACACGTAATGCTTATGCAAAAAAGAATTGAGGCAGTCATGCCAATAGTTAAAGAATGTTTAGAACGTGCGCAACAGGCCCAAAGCATGATATATAACCGAGTGGCTAAAACACGAGTCTTTCAACCCGGAGACAAGGTGTTAGTATTAGTGCCTACTGTAGAAAATAAATTTCTTGCGAAGTGGCAGGGCTCATACGAGGTGTTGGAGAGAATAGGTGAAGTGAATTATAAGATATATCAACCAGACAAGAGGAAAACCGAACAAATCTACCACATAAACTTGCTTAAGGCCTGGCGGGACAGGGAGAGTTTAATGACAGAAGCCACCCTTAATGATGGACCTCGTACGGCACCACCATCTGTGGTAAATGACCCCCAGGTAGCACTGCCAGAGGTTGGTATTGCAGAGACACTATCCGAAAGTCAAAAACGAGAGACCAAGGAATTTATACAGAAAAACACAGAGGTTTTTTCAGAGCTTCCTGGCTGTACGCACTTAATTAAACATGACATTGTTACTGATCCACAGGCCCGGGAACGACTAAAACCATATCGAATTCCGGAGGCTCGGAGACAAGCCATTGCCCAGGAAGTCAAGAAAATGTTAGAACTTGGAGTCATTGAAGAGTCCCGGAGTGGTTGGGCTAGCCCAATCGTGCTGTTACCCACACCCGATGGGACTATTAGATTTTGTAATGATTTTCGGAAATTAAATGAGGTATCGAAATTTGATGCCTACCCGATGCCGAGAGTTGATGAACTTATAGAGAGACTGGGTTCGGCCAGGTACATATCCACTATCGACTTAACAAAAGGTTATTGGCAGATACCCCTCACGGATTCAGCCAAAGAGAAAACAGCCTTTGTAACGCCCCAGGGACTGTTCCAGTACCGTGATATGCCATTTGGGTTGCATGGTGCTGCAGCCACCTTCCAACGTCTAATGGATATTGTCCTTAAACCCCACGTCCAGTATGCGTCCGCATACTTGGACGATATCATTGTCTTTAGTGATGACTGGGACACACATTTGTCAAAAGTACAAGCCGTCTTGGATTCGATAAAAACTGCTGGGTTAACTGCCAATCCTAAGAAATGTACCTTGGGATTGGAAGAGGCTCGCTAACTGGGATATAGCATAGGGTGAGGAGTCATAAAGCCACAGACCAATAAAGTGGACGCTATTCAGAATTGGCCACGACCGGTCAGCAAAAAACAAGTCAGAGCCTTTTTAGGGATCGTTGGTTATTATAGGCGCTTCATCAAACATTTTGCCACTATCGCGGCCCCTCTCACAGATCTTACCAAGGGCTCGAAATCTATCACAATAAAGTGGAACACAGAAGCAGAGAAGGCCTTTCAGTATTTGAAAACGGTCCTCTGTGACCAACCAGTGTTGGATGCCCCTGACTTTAAATGGGAGTTTATTGTCCAAACGGACACCTCTGGTGTTGGCCTCGGTGCAGTTTTGTCACAAGAAGTGAATGGCGAGGAACACCCAGTGAGCTATCTGAGCAGAAAGCTTACCAGGGCAGAAAAGAACTATAGCGTGGTTGAGCGGGAAGCCCTGGTTGTGAAATGGGCCCTTACGCTATTATTTACTAGGTCGCCAATTTAGGCTAGTAATGGACCATTCACCCCTAACATGGATGTGCCGGGCAAAAGAGGGCAATGCGAGGGTGACGCGCTGGTTCTTGGCATTACAACCTTTTAATTTTTTCGTTAAGCACAGGGCAGGCGCAGCGCACGGGAATGCAGATGCGTTGTCTAGGACACACTGCTTGGCAGCTCATTGTGTCTGACCCTACGGGCTCGAACAAAGGAAGGGGGTATGTGAGGTGCCAAGGGGAGAAGTACTAGAAAACAGATATGTTTCTCCCTGTTTCATTTCATATGTATCACGGTATTGATTGTGAAGCTGTTTATTTCACTGTAATGCGGTCCTGGTTTCTTTAGTGATCAGCCTGAAAGGACTGGTGCTTCCCTTCCACACATGCAATCCAGTTTTGACTCCTGACTGCTTCAGCTGATATAATCAGGAACTGCTGGGATCTCAGTCTCTCATCTGCTGGTCTGGGAAGCTGACACAGTAAGGTTTAATGCACCCCACAGATCATGGGGTGCATTAAAAAAGGTCTGGATACACATGATGAGAGCATTATACTGCCTCTGTACAAATCCCTAGTTAGACCGCACATGGAGTACTGTGTCCAGTTTTGGGCATCGGTGCTCAGGAAGGATATAATGGAACTAGAGAGAGTACAAAGGAGGGCAACAAAATTAATAAAGGGGATGGGAGAACTACAATACCCAGATAGATTAGCGAAATTAGGATTATTTAGTCTAGAAAAAAGACGACTGAGGGGCGATCTAATAACCATGTATAAGTATATAAAGGGACAATACAAATATCTCGCTGAGGATCTGTTTATACCAAGGAAGGTGACGGGCACAAGGGGGCATTCTTTGCGTCTGGAGGAGAGAAGGTTTTTCCACCAACATAGAAGAGGATTCTTTACTGTTAGGGCAGTGAGAATCTGGAATTGCTTGCCTGAGGAGGTGGTGATGGCGAACTCAGTTGAGGGGTTCAAGAGAGGCCTGGATGTCTTCCTGGAGCAGACAAATATTGTATCATACAATTAGGTTCTGTAGAAGGACGTAGATCTGGGGATTTATTATGATGGAATATAGGCTGAACTGGATGGACAAATGTCTTTTTTCGGCCTTACTAACTATGTTACTATGTTACTATGTTACTATGTTACACAAACTTCTTTCTTGTTGTGTAGGTTTATTTTGTAGTTAGAATCTTGTTGTTAGTTAGTGGCCAGACGGCCTTTAGATATTTTATTTCATGTTTGGCATATGTAACATTGTACGGCAAATGTGTACAATAAACACACCTGACACATATCTTTGTGGAACTCGCTAGCCTGCTATTGTCCGTTGTGACTCCATAGCCACCTGCTTGGGCCAAAGCAAAGATCCCTGCTGAGCTATATTCCCACAAAAGGCACAGAGGAATCACGGAGGATGTTTGTATGATCTGCAAGGTACTCCCTCACCATCTTCCCAAACATTGCACTTCTTGTGACAGCACCCCTTGCCTGTGTGCCGCCACGATGGGAGGGTCTGAGAAAACTGTCCCAGAACTTGACCATGGTTCTCCTGCCTGAGCTGGATTATACTTCTGTCTCTCACGCTTGGAGTCCTTGGTTGTGCAACAAACTTTACTGCTGCCAGCATTCTCACATGGGAATTTTCTAAGTAATTCCACTACAAGGGCTCTCTGGTACTGCAACACTTTTGTACACCTCCCTGCCTCAGGCAGAAGAGATTAAAAGTTTTCCTTGTGGCATGGGTTTAGAAGTGTCACCAACCAGTAATGAGTGTCACCCAAAATTTTGATAATCCGAGGATCACGTGAAATGGAGCGAAACATAAAGTCAGCCATGCTTACCAGACTGCTAACAGGCAAGACTTCCGTGTCCTCACCAACAGGATGACTGACCAAGCTGTCCTCCTCCTCCTCATCCTCATCTTTCTCAGGCCATCCACACTGAACAGACGCTAATACAGATGTGTTTGTAGTACTGTCTATAGCGCATGAAAGTAGCTCCTGTTCTTCCTCCTCCTCATTGCCTACCAATGCACGTTGAGAAGACATGAGGCTGGGCAGAGTGTAATCCCCCTGTATGTTTCTTTGCTCCATGTCCTCATGCTCTGCCTGCAATGCATCCTCTTTGATTGTGAGCAGAGAGTTTTTCAGAATGCTGAGAAGCGGGATGGTGATGCTATATATGGCGTCATTGCCGCTCACCATCTTGGTACAGTCCTCAAAGTTTTGGAGGATGTTACATATGTCTGACATCCATGTCCACTGCTGAGGTCTTATGTGTGGAGTCTGACCTGAAATTTGACGGCCTTGTTGATGTTGGTAGTCAACAACGGCCCTCTTCTGCTCACAAATCCTTTCCAACATATGCAGTGTAGCGTTCCAGCGCGTGGGGACATCTCACAACAGTCGGTGAGCTGGTAGCTGAAACTGCTGCAATAGAACGGCAAGGGCGGTTGAAGCTGTAGCTAACTTTCTAAAATGGGCAGAAAGATGGCGTACTTTCACTAGCAGATGAGGCAGCTCCGGGTAGCTTTTCAGAAAACGTTGAACCACAAGGTTAAGCACATGGGCCAAGCAAGATACGTGTATGAGCTCACCTTGCCTCAGAGCCGCCAACAGGTTACGGCCATTTTCACACATGACCATGCCTGGCTGTAGGTTCAGTGGTGTCATCCAAACATCTGACTGCTCTTTCAGCACTGTCCACAACTCTTCTGCATTGTGCGGTTTGTCACCTATGCAGATTAGCTTCAGCACAACCTGTTGCCGCTTGGCTGAGGCAGTGCTGTAGTGCTTCCAGCTTTTGACTGATGTGTTGATTTCAGACATGGAGGATAAAGAGGAGGAGGAGGAGGTGCACGAGCTGTAGACTGTGGGGGCAACCCTGATTGACATAGGGCCAGCAATCCTCAGCGTGGGGAGGATGTGTTCTATCCCAAGGTCCGACTGGGTCCCGACTTCCACTATGCTAACCCAGTGTGCCATCATTGATATGTACCGTCCGTGCCCACAAGCACTTGTCCACGTGTTCGTGATTAGGTGGACTTTCCTGGTAACAGCATTGTTGAGGGCATGGGTAATGTTGTGGGGCACATGATGGTGTAATGCCGGTATGGCACACCGGGAGAAATAGTGGTGTCTGGGGACCGAGTACCTTGGGACGGCCGCCACCATCAGGTTGCAGAAAGCTTCCATCTTAACCAGCCTAAAAGGCAGCATTTCTAGCGCAAGCAGAAGAGAAATATTAGAATTGAGGACTGTGGCCTGTGGGCGATTGGCTTTGCATTTTTGCTTGCGTTCCAAAGACAGGGTTATAGACAACTGAAAGCTGTGCTGGGACAAGGACGTGGACTCGCTTGCTGATGGTGCTGCTTGACTGTGGGCCACAGCAGGTGCAGGGCTAAAGGCATCTTCACATGCACGGTGTACTGGGGATTGGCTTCTGCGCAAAACAGTGGAAGAAGCAATGGTGTGACCAGCAGGCAGTGGTCCTGGAGCCTGGGGTTCTGCCCACAAAGTCGGGTGCTTTGCTTGCATTTGCCTGATCATGCTGGTGGTGGTCAGGCTGGTTGTTTTGCTACCCCTGCTGATGCGGGCATGGCAGGTGCTGCAAATGGCCTGTTTGGGGTTATAGGCAGAGTCTTTAAAAAATAGCCAAATATATTAATAAAGGGTGCACCAAAAGCTATAATCTTGAGTAAATACTGTAGGGTGCAGTGCCAAGTCCAATATAGATATAGAACCAAAAAACAAAGAGAACAGAATGGACTATAAAGCAGGCACGCACAACCAACAAAATAGAAAAATAACAAATGTTTTATTGAACACTACAGCAAAAACACATAAAAACAATTAAAATGTACAAATAGTGTACATAACACCCTGATATAAATATCCTACAAATAATGTGCAGTCGATATAGAACATGACATAGTGTCCTCGGTCCGCCTGATGTATATCACATAATATAGATGGAACAAAAACCTCCTAATAAAATAACACATCCAAGTATGCTATAAGCGCACCAATAAAGAACACAGGTGCAAAATACTATGGGTTAATAAATGTCAGAGCGCACGACGAACCTGGTGGAATAAATGTCCATACCAAGTCCTATTCAATAAACAATAACAAAATGCCCAATAGATGACCAAAAGAGAAAAAAAAAAACCCAAAAAAAACCCCCATAATTATAAAGAAAGGGCCATGTAATGCCCGGCAAACTCAGCTGAAACACGGAGGGAAATAGCAGGCTAGGACCCAGATCTATGACGACAATGCCGAATCTGAAAACAGGTATCAATGCCTAAGTGTAGACGGCATGAAGCAGAGTAGGCAGGGTGTCAGACAAGAGCCCCACGCGTATCGCCGCCGCAGCGGCTTCGTCAGGGGAAGTAGTTGCTGTGGACGATCACTTACATTTAAATAGAGGATCCAATTAGCCGGAGTGTGTGCCAGCCGTGCCGTTACACAGGGAGAGAGACGTGGACCGGAAGTCGCGCTGGCCGGAAGTGACGAGCGGCAGAATGGAAAGACACAGAGAATCTCCATGGAGAAAGATGACGCATGCGCAGACGCGGCTCTGGGTACTGAGCCGCGCTGCACAAGCGTCTAGAGGGAGGCAATAGAGACCACGTAAACCCAGCGACGTATGGGGCATGCAGATGAAAAATGCCAACGCAACTGCGTGCGCAAATCCATGTAAAGGAATGCATATCATGTTTAAAGGAATACTCGATAACCATGTGATCCACATAGCATACGGAAACTCAGGGACATACATGACCTGGTGGGAGTATGGACTTCTGGATATCTATATTATATTAAGACTTTGGAAAACCAGTCAGGATACGACCATTGGACATCTATGAGAGGTGTCATAGGTGGTGTTTAATGGAGGACGGTTGAATATACCCGACCGCTGGATGGGTAAAGACTTTCATTTCATCTATGGGTACATCTTTTTGGACCCCTGGCGTATTACCCACTGGACCTTTATTCATGTAATTCATATGGAGTAATGGACTTGAATAATCACTCACTGCACCTTCCATCTTATTGTGCTACCTTTCTTGGCATTCGGATTGGAGTTTATGGGAGGGTGAGGGTTTCTTTATTATTTTTATTATTATTATTTTCATTTCATTATTGTTTTCCCTTCTATTATTATTTTCTTTATTTCTCTGATTATTTCTCTGATTATTTTTCATTAATGTATGTCTATTTATGTATTATTATTATTTATTACTTATCTTTATTTTTATTTTTTATTTATTATTTTTTATTTATTATTTTTCATTATCTTTTATTTATTATTTTTTTTTTTTTTATTATTATTATTATTTTTCATTATTATATACTTATTTTTCATTCATTTATGGTTGCATGGATGTTTGTTTAATGAGTTATATTCCCTCCATGTAGGTTTACATATATCATCGGTGCCTGTTGTTTTTGGCTGTATGCCAGCTTTTATCATGACCTTATGTCCCTGAGTTTCCGTATGCTATGTGGATCACATGGTTATCGAGTATTCCTTTAAACATGATATGCATTCCTTTACATGGATTTGCGCACGCAGTTGCGTTGGCATTTTTCATCTGCATGCCCCATACGTCGCCGGGTTTACGTGGTCTCTATTGCCTCCCTCTAGACGCTTGTGCAGCGCGGCTCAGTACCCAGAGCCGCGTCTGCGCATGCGTCATCTTTCTCCATGGAGATTCTCTGTGTCTTTCCATTCTGCCGCTCGTCACTTCCGGCCAGCGCGACTTCCGGTCCACGTCTCTCTCTCTTCCTTTGTAACGGCACGGCTGGCACACACTCCGGCTAATTGGATCCTCTATTTAAATGTAAGTGATCGTCCACAGCAACTACTTCCCCTGACGAAGCCGCTGCGGCGGCGATACGCGTGGGGCTCTTGTCTGACACCCTGCCTACTCTGCTTCATGCCGTCTACACTTAGGCATTGATACCTGTTTTCAGATTCGGCATTGTCGTCATAGATCTGGGTCCTAGCCTGCTATTTCCCTCCGTGTTTCAGCTGAGTATGCCGGGCATTACATGGCCCTTTCTTTATAATTATGGGTTTTTTTTTTTTTCTCTTTTGGTCATCTATTGGGCATTTTGTTATTGTTTATTGAATAGGACTTGGTATGGACATTTATTCCACCAGGTTCCTCGTGCGCGCTGACATTTATTAACCCATAGTATTTTGCACCTGTGTTCTTTATTGGTGCGCTTATAGCATACTTGGATGTGTTATTTTATTAGGAGGTTTTTGTTCCATTTATATTATGTGATATACATCAGGCGGACCGAGGACACTATGTCATGTTCTATATCGACTGCACATTATTTGTAGGATATTTATATCAGGGTGTTATGTACACTATTTGTACATTTTAATTGTTTTTATGTGTTTTTGCTGTAGTGTTCAATAAAACATTTGTTATTTTTCTATTTTGTTGGTTGTGCGTGCCTGCTTTATAGTCCATTCTGTTCTCTTTGTTTTTTGGTTCTATATCTGTATTGGACTTGGCACTGCACCCTACAGTATTTACTCAAGATTATAGCTTTTGGTGCACCCTTTATTAATATATTAGGATATCTGTCTGGCCCTGTGTTCCGGGGCATTTTTTCTTAACGGTCGCACACACCTATTTTGGTGGTGCTGGTATAAAATTACAGACTTATTGTGATCCGGTTGGTGTGACGCTGTTGTCGTCATGGATTGGGAGGCCAGGGAGGCAGCCTGGCGGGCCAAATCTTCTAGTGTGTTTGAGGCTAATACAGTAGTTGCCTCTAGTGTGGATAATGGCTTCTCTGCATTATGTTCCGATTTAACCAAAGCCCACAAGACGTGTGTGAGGCTTTGGTGGAACATGAGAAGCCTAGATGAATATATCAAATCTGGATTTGTCCCTAGGGGGCTTCGTGTGCCTATCTTCCCTACTTGGGAACCCACTGATTCTTTTCAACAAACGTGGGAGCAGGGACTAACACGTTGCTCAACTATTTTGATGAATCTATTACTTGAACATGACAGGACACTTTTTTCATCCACGAAAGTTCTAGTTAAAGATTTGGAAGTTAAACTTGCTACGTTTGAAGAGGGCCAGGTTTTGATATTTAAAAACAAACTTAAGGATACACTTGACAAATATGAATTGGAAGTAACACAACGAAAATGTAAGAAGTTTCAGAGGGACAGGATGGACTTTGAACAACAGACAGAGTACAAATGGAGACATGTTGGCAATGCTCGCCGCACAGGAGTAGGTAGAGGGGGCCTAACTACATCGACTAATATCTCTGCATGGAGGGAGGACAGTTCAAGTGATTTTTTGTCCTCTACCGGGAGCGAGGTAGACCACGGACCAGACGTGGGGGCAAACGCAAGAAGCGTGAAAAAAAGATTACCACGGCACAGGGGTCAAACTTCACCTCATTGGCACCAATATCCCACCAGACGGAAGTAAACCAGCCAGGGACTCGGGATTTGACTTCATCTGCTCAGGAGTTAGGATCAACGGTGTTGCAGGTAATTAATTTATCTGAGTATCAGCTTTCTTCCCTTGAATTATCGGTCCTTCAGAGGGGGTTATCTTTTGTCCCCACACACCCAGTGGATAAATTTGTTCTTATTAAGGATTTATACCTCTTTTGTAGAAAGCTCACCTTCCAGGTCATGTACAGGAGACCGGACATTTTGCAAACGATGCCCTTGGATGAACGGAGCACCTTTCAGGATTTATTAGAGCTACTTGAAGAGAATGAGTCGGGTTCTACAAGAAGGAGATTCCCAGGTAGGAACAAGTCTCTCAAAACACCGTCCTTTTCCCTGGTACCGGCTATTAAAATATTTTTTGAGATGGTCAAGTGTGACATCCAGGCTATGCCTGCTCTGGTAGGTGGCACCTCTAATTTAAGCATGGAGGAGAAACGGGCTTTATCTGCTTTGCAGAATAATAGAGAATTTACAATAAAGGAAGCTGACAAAGGGGGTAACGTGGTGTTGTGGTCTTATCAGCTATATGAAGCCGAGGCTAAACGTCAGCTCAGTAATGTTCAATACTACCAAAAGCTTCCTTCTGACCCAACTTCTTTGTTCCTCTCGAAATTTGAACGTCTTCTCTGCAGGGCCCATCAGCTTGCCATCATCACCACACAAGAAAGGCGGTACCTGTGGATAGAAAATCCGGTCACGGCAACATTCTACATGCTGCCAAAGATACATAAGGATAGCATTAAGCCTCCTGGTAGGCCAATCGTCTCTAGTGTTGGCAGCATGTGCGAAAGAGCGGGTGAGTACCTGGATTTCTTCCTCCAACCCATTGTCTCATCTCTCCCTTCATTTATTCGTGACTCCTCACACTTTATTGAGGTGTGTGGCCGGATTGAACTCCCCGATGACTTTTTATTGGTCACGTGTGATGTTGAGTCACTTTATTCTAATATTAGTCATAAAGAAGGGATTGAGGCGGTTGCTCATTTCCTAAATTTGAAGAGCTCCTTGGATAGGGGGCATGACTCGTTTCTGCTTGATCTCCTGACATTCGTCCTTCATCACAACTTTTTCCTCTTTGACAGGGCTTACTACCTCCAGCGATCAGGCGTGGCGATGGGCGCGAAATGTGCACCAGCCTATGCTAACATCTTTTTAGGCTGGTGGGAAGAGAAATTTGTTTATCCTTTACCCTCTTTCGTCGCCCACGTCCACGCCTTGGTACGCTTTATAGATGATGTTTTTATCCTTTGGAGGGGCACGAGAGAGGAATGTGAGGAATTCATTAGGAGCCTGAACTCTAACCCCTTTAACATCTTTCTCACCCATTCTTTGTCTGCCAGTGAAATTACTTTTTTGGACCTGAAGATTTTTCCTCATGAGGGTCGTTTGGCGACGGATTTATTTCGAAAGCCTACGGCAACTAATGCACTTTTGGACTTCTCAAGCTTCCATCCCTGGCATACCAAGGTGGGTGTACCCACGGGACAGTTTCTGCGTGTCAGACGTAACTGTACCCGTGATCATGATTTTTCTATCCAGGCCCGTGATCTCTCGGATCGTTTTCATCAGAGGGGTTACCCGAGACGTATCATCTCTAAGGCCTACCAGAGGGCAAGGGGCCAGGATCAGCAGTCACTTCTTTCCTCAAAAGGAAGATGTCAGGAGACACAGACGAGATTCATCACTGACTTTAGTGACAGCTGGAAACAGGTCAGTGACATTCTATCGAAACATTGGCAGATCTTGAGAACAGATACACAGACGGTTGAGGTTACAAGTGACAGACCCCTCATGACGGCAAGACGAGCGCCGAATTTGAGAGATCTCCTTACTAGGAGTCATTTTAAAAGACCAACAGTGAGACTGCATAGGGGGATTGTCCTCAGGGGATCATTTCCCTGTGGGGATTGCAATGTTTGTCCTCACATGATCCCGACTCAGAATACCTTTCTTCATCCTACACGCAATAGTAGACATCCCCTGAAGGCATACATCAATTGTAAATCCAGGGATGTTATATATGCCTTAATCTGTCCTTGTAAGCTTGTGTATGTCAGACAGACATCACATGAATTGAGAAAACGAGTTCAGAAACACATCTCAACTGTACATCTAGCGGCCTCGGACTCAAGGAAGGGTAAGACTCTCACCCCAGTGGCTGAACACTTCCTAGCTCACCATAGGGGCTCCTCAATTGACCTTACAATAGTGGGTTTACAGAAGTTAACCCCGAATGAGAGAGGTGGGGATAAAGGCAAATTACTTTTACAAATTGAATCCAGATGGATTTTTCAATTACAGTCTGTAACCCCCTCTGGTTTAAATGAGGAACTTCTTTTTACAGGGTTCTTGGGGAGCTAAATGTTTTCACCCCAGCTGTTTCATCTTGATTTTTCTTTCCGGATCTTTCTATATATATTTTTGGTAAGATCATCATCATCATTATTATGATGTGGCCATGTCTTCATTTCTTTTCCAGTTCTGCTATTGGATCCACTTCGTTGGTTTTCGCCCATATTAGTTGGGTTTTGGATGTCTGCTCTTCTGTACATGACTTGGTGGGAGTATGGACTTCTGGATATCTATATTATATTAAGACTTTGGAAAACCAGTCAGGATACGACCATTGGACATCTATGAGAGGTGTCATAGGTGGTGTTTAATGGAGGACGGTTGAATATACCCGACCGCTGGATGGGTAAAGACTTTCATTTCATCTATGGGTACATCTTTTTGGACCCCTGGCGTATTACCCACTGGACCTTTATTCATGGAATTCATATGGAGTAATGGACTTGGATAATCACTCACTGCACCTTCCATCTTATTGTGCTACCTTTCTTGGCATTCGGATTGGAGTTTATGGGAGGGCGAGGGTTTCTTTATTATTTTTATTATTATTATTTTCATTTCATTATTGTTTTCCCTTCTATTATTATTTTCTTTATTTCTCTGATTATTTCTCTGATTATTTTTCATTAATGTATGTCTATTTATGTATTATTATTATTTATTACTTATCTTTATTTTTATTTTTTATTTATTATTTTTTATTTATTATTTTTCATTATCTTTTATTTATTATTTTTTTTTTTTTTATTATTATTATTATTTTTCATTATTATATACTTATTTTTCATTCATTTATGGTTGCATGGATGTTTGTTTAATGAGTTATATTCCCTCCATGTAGGTTTACATATATCATCGGTGCCTGTTGTTTTTGGCTGTATGCCAGCTTTTATCATGACCTTATGTCCCTGAGTTTCCGTATGCTATGTGGATCACATGGTTATCGAGTATTCCTTTAAACATGATATGCATTCCTTTACATGGATTTGCGCACGCAGTTGCGTTGGCATTTTTCATCTGCATGCCCCATACGTCGCCGGGTTTACGTGGTCTCTATTGCCTCCCTCTAGACGCTTGTGCAGCGCGGCTCAGTACCCAGAGCCGCGTCTGCGCATGCGTCAT
The DNA here is from genome assembly GCF_032444005.1 of Ranitomeya imitator. NCBI lineage: Eukaryota > Metazoa > Chordata > Amphibia > Anura > Dendrobatidae > Ranitomeya > Ranitomeya imitator. The sequence goes on along the minus strand of NC_091286.1, from coordinate 671,769,961 downwards.
CTTTCTCCATGGAGATTCTCTGTGTCTTTCCATTCTGCCGCTCGTCACTTCCGGCCAGCGCGACTTCCGGTCCACGTCTCTCTCCCTGTGTAACGGCACGGCTCGCACACACTCCGGCTAATTGGATCCTCTATTTAAATGTAAGTGATCGTCCACAGCAACTACTTCCCCTGACGAAGCCGCTGCGGCGGCGATACGCGTGGGGCTCTTGTCTGACATCCTGCCTACTCTGCTTCATGCCGTCTACACTTAGGCATTGATACCTGTTTTCAGATTCGGCATTGTCGTCATAGATCTGGGTCCTAGCCTGCTATTTCCCTCCGTGTTTCAGCTGAGTATGCCGGGCATTACATGGCCCTTTCTTTATAATTATGGGTTTTTTTTTTTCTCTTTTGGTCATCTATTGAGCATTTTGTTATTGTTTATTGAATAGGACTTGGTATGGACATTTATTCCACCAGGTTCCTCGTGCGCTCTGACATTTATTAACCCATAGTATTTTGCACCTGTGTTCTTTATTGGTGCGCTTATAGCATACTTGGATGTGTTATTTTATTAGGAGGTTTTTGTTCCATCTATATTATGTGATATACATCAGGCGGACCGAGGACACTATGTCATGTTCTATATCGACTGCACATTATTTGTAGGATATTTATATCAGGGTGTTATGTACACTATTTGTACATTTTAATTGTTTTTATGTGTTTTTGCTGTAGTGTTCAATAAAACATTTGTTATTTTTCTATTTTGTTGGTTGTGCGTGCCTGCTTTATAGTCCATTCTGTTCTCTTTGTTTTTTGGTTTTAAAAAATAGCCAGACTCAGGAAGATCTCACAGGTTGAATGAAAACTTCACTCATGTTGGTATTACCGGGAACGGATGCACAACTCCTTCTGTCTGAGGCCACCACACTGCTTCTTCGTGCCTGTTGGGGGGATATGCCTCCTTCCCCATTTATGCTGCTGTCCTTGCTATGCATGTCCTCCTGCCAGGTTGGGTCAGTCACCATGTCATCCAGCACCTCATCTTCCACATCCACACCCTGCTCCTCCTCACTTTCTGGAAATTGTGGCTCATCATCGTCCACCTCTTGTGACCCTTTCCCACCATCGCCTTCGCGTGACCGGGGCTGGTCAAAGCTTTGGGCAGCTCTACATGCGATCTCATCTTTCCCCACTTCAAGTTGACCGGCAGAGATTTCTGAATCTTGAAATGAAAAACTAAACAGCTCTTCAGAGTGTACAAGTGTGGGATCAGTTGTCTCAGGGCACTCGGCATGGTGGGAGGAAGGAGGATCAGGGTGAGGAATATCCTGGCCATGCTCATGGCTACTCAGACTTGACCATGTGGAAGACTAAGTGGTGGTGGTGGCTAAGTGACTGGAAGCATTATCCGCTATCGAACCAACAACCGTTTCATACTGCTCTGGCTTCAATAGTGGTGTGTTGTGGTCACCTAGAAACTGGGACAAGAAGGTCGAGTGAGATGATGTGGGTCTTTGTTGTTGCCCACTTTCACCTTGCCCACGGTCTTGTCCTCTGCATGCACCATCATCATCCCGTCCTCTTCCCCATCCCTTGCCAATTGCCTTAACCATTTTAAATGGACTACTGCATTTCCAATGCTCAACACAAACGTCTTTATTAGTAACAAAATAATATGTGATCAGTATGCCTGCAAATCTACGATTTTCAAATCCTGGTGTGGTATTTCCTGATGAAGGGGCATGAGACCCCTGAAACGCATTGAATAAAACAACTGTGAATCAACTATACTCTCCTGAAATTCATCTTAGCGGCAGTGCAGAATTTTAACTACAAATCTCCCTTTGAAGACAATATTTTCTCTGGTCGGTGAATCTCATCCTAACCAGGTGAGCAAATTTGGTGTATATTCTCCTCTGTGTAACGTGGATAAGACCCTATTGTGCTCTTTGTCTTCCCATTGTTTTGCAACAGCCACAAAGTAAGTTCACGGGCCTCCAATGGCAAAACTTGGAGCAGAAATATATGACGGCTGTAACAGAAATATCACACTGGCAAATCTGTGGCCTTTCAAATTTTTGGGGTGCTAAATAGTGCTGTATACAATGCCCAAACTTAGAGCACAGAGATATATGAGGCCCTTTTCGGTGAATTTCAAACACCAAAAAAAAAAAGGGACACAAGGGTAGCACACTGTTGTGAATTCTGTTGTCAAGCTCCCTCCTGTGGTCATGAATGGTACTTCGGCTGGTTCTGTCCATGGGCTTCCTCTGGTGGTTGTGAGTGGAGCTGCGGCTTCTGAGTTTCCTTCTACAGGTGACGAGGTTAATTCGTTAGCTGGCTGCTCTATTTAACTCCACTTTTATTATTATTTATTATTATTATTATTATACATTTTTATAGCGCCATTTATTCCATGGCGCTTTACATGTGAATACGGGGCAAATATAGACAATTACATTAAACATGAGCAGATAACAAGGCACACGAGTACATAAGGAGGGAGGACCCTGCCCGCGAGGGCTCACAGTCTGCAGGGGGTGGGTGAGGATACACTAGGAGAGGGAAGAGCTGGCTGTGCGGCTGTTCAGTAGGTTGAGGATCAATGCAGACTGTAGGCTTGTCGGAAGAGATGAGTCTTCAGGTTCTTTTTGAAGGTTTCTATGGTAGGCGCAAGTCTGATGTGTTGGGGTAGAGAGTTCCAGAGTATGGGGGAAGCACGGGAGAAGTCTTGGATGCGGTTATGGGAAGAAGAGATGAGAGGGGAGTAGAGAAGGAGGTCTTGGGAGGATCGGAGGTCGCGTGTAGGTAGGTACCGGGAGACCATGTCACAGATGTATGGAGGAGACAGGTTGTGGATGGCTTTGTATGTCAGTGTGAGGGTTTTGAACTGGAGTCCCTGGGTGATAGGAAGCCAGTGAAGGGCTTGACACAGGGGAGAGGCTGGGGAATAGCGGGGGGACAGGTGGATTAGTCGGGCAGCAGAGTGTAGGATGGATTGGAGTGGTGCCAGAGTGCTAGAGGGGAGTCCAGAGAGTAGGAGGTTGCAGTAGTCGAGGCGGGAGATAATAAAGGCATGCACTAGCGTTTTTGCAGTGTTGCGGTCAAGGAAAGCACGGATCCGGGAAATATTTTTGAGTTTGAGATGACAGGAGGAGGCAAGGGCTTGGATATGTGGCTTGAAAGAGAGGGCAGAGTCGAGGATCACCCCGAGGCACCGGGCGTGTGGGACTGGGGATAGTGAGCAGCCATTGACATTGATGGATAGATGTGGTGGAGGGGTAGAGTGAGATGGGGGAAAGATGATGAATTCTGTTTTGTCCATGTTCAGTTGTAGAAAGCGAGCAGAAAAGAAGGCTGAAATGGCAGACAGACAGTGCGGGATTTTGGTAAGCAAGGAGGAGAGGTCAGGTCTGGAGAGGTAGATCTGCGTGTCGTCGGCGTAGAGATGGTACTGCATACCGTGGGATTCTATGAGCTGTCCCAGGCCGAAAGTGTAGATGGAGAAGAGTAGGGGTCCTAGAACAGAGCCTTGAGGAACACCGACTGACAAGGGGCGAAGTGAGGAGGTGGTGTGGGGGAGGGAGACACTGAATGTTCGGTCTGTCAGATATGACGAGATCCAGGAAAGGGCCAAGTCTGTGATGCCAAGGGATGAGAGGATTTGTAGCAAAAGGGAGTGGTCAACAGTGTCAAAGGCAGAAGACAAGTCCAGAAGAAGGAGGACAGAGTAGTGTCGCTTGCTCCTGGCAGTTAGTAGGTCATTGGTGACTTTAGTTAGGGCAGTTTCAGTTGAGTGATGGGAACGGAAGCCTGATTGTAACCGATCAAAGAGGGAGCAGGAGGAGAAGTGGGAGGACAGTTCAAGATGGACGTGTTGCTCCAGCAATTTGGAGGCATAAGGGAGAAGAGATATTGGGCGATAGCTAGACACAGAGGATGGGTCGAGGGAGGGCTTTTTGAGGATGGGTGTGATCTTGGCATGCTTGAAGGATGAGGGAAAGACACCTGTTGTGAGTGAGAGGTTGAAGAGGTGCGTTAGGGTTGGGATGAAGACCGTGGAAAGGTTAGGGATGAGGTGGGATGGGAGCGGGTCAAGCGTGCAGGTGGTGAGGTGTGATCTTGACAGGAGGGTGGAGAGCTGATCTTCTGTCATGGTGGAGAAGCTGGTTTTGGAGGAGCAGGGTTGAGCAGCTAAGAGGGGCAGTGGGCGCTGTGGGCCAAAGCTTTCTCTGATCGTATTGATCTTCTGTTTAAAGAAAGAGGCGAAGTCATCAGCAGAAATGAGGGGGGAGGGAGGAGGTGCGGGGGGACGGAGTAGAGAATTGAAAGTGTTGAAAAGCTGTTTAGGGTTGTGAGACAGGGAGGATATGAGGGATGAGAAGTAAGTTTGTTTTGCGGCAGTGAGCGCAGACTTGAAGCTGGCGAGGGACTGCTTGTATGCAGTGAAGTGGTCGGCAGAGTGGGATCGCTTCCATCTCCGCTCAGCAATCCTGGAAGCCCGTCTCAATTCTTTGGTCAGGCTGGTCAGCCAGGGCTGCATGTTAATTGTACGAGTTTTACTATGCATGAGTGGGGCGGCCGAATCGAGTGTTGTTGTTATTGTGGTGTTATAAAAAGTGGCAGCAGCATCTGTGTCATGAAGGGAAGCTATGTCTGTGAGAGGGAGAAGGGACTCAGAGAGTGATTGTAAGTTGAGATGTTTGAGATTTCTGCGAGGGTGAGTGAGTTTGTGGAGTGAGGGTTGCACACTAGGAGAGGAGAGGGACGAGAATGTCAGTAGGTTGTGGTCAGACAGGGGGAGGGGTGTGTTAGTGAGATTAGTAAGGGAGCAGAGGCGGGTGAAGATGAGGTCCAGCGTGTGGCCATCTTTGTGAGTGGCCTCAGAGGACCATTGAGTGAGGCCAAAGGAGGCAGTCAGTGATAAAAGTTTAGAGGTAGCTGAGGTGAAAGTGTCAATGGGGACATTGAAATCACCCATGATGATAGTGGGGATGTCAACAGAGAGGAAATGAAGTAGCCAGGTGGTGAAGTGGTCGAGAAAGGTGGAGATGGCTAGTTCTGGGGGGCGGTAGATGACAGCCAGCTGGAGGTTGGAGGGGGAATAGATGCGGACAGAGTGCACCTCAAACGAGGGAAGAGTAGCGGAGGGTGGTAGCGGGATTGGAGTGAAGGAGCAGGTGTTGGACAGGAGCAAGCGAACTCCTCCACCGCGTTTGTTGCTGGGGCGAGGGGTGTGAGAGAGGTGGAATCCGCCATAGGAGAGCGCAGCTGGAGAGGCCGAGTCAGAGGGGGTGAGCCAGGTTTCAGTGAGGCCGAGGAAGGAGAGTTTGTTGGTGATGAAGAGGTCATGGATAAATGTCAGTTTGTTGCAGATGGAGCGTGCGTTCCATAGTGCTCCAAGTAGGGGGAGCTGGGGAGTGTGGGCTGGATGAATGGGTATGAGGTTGTCGTGGTTGGGAAAACATGCGGAGGATCGTGGCAGGGGGTTAGAAACGAGTGTGGGGATGAATTGAGGAGGGCCAGGATTTGGGGATATGTCACCAGCAATGAGGAGTAACAGACAGATCATTAGAAGGTGGGAGCAGGATAGGACATGATGCGGCCGTGTGTGTCTGGATAAAAAGGATTGTATGTGGAGGAACAGTTCTGAGGGGAAGGTGAGATGGCTGGGGAGTATGGAGGAAGAAATGACTAGTTCCTTACTAGGAGGAGGGATTGCAGGAGATTGTAAGAAGGAAAGTAGTATGGGGGTGAAAGAGAAAAGAAACCGAAACATTGTAGTGGTTAGTAGTCTGTTACCTTCCAGTCAATTCCAGTCCAATTCAGTCTAATTCAGAATCATAATTAAAAAAGATGTAATTTAAAAGATGGAAGTTAAAAGATGATTTGCAGCAGACTGAGTCTATAGCAGACTCCTGCATGTGAATATATCCCCAGTTAAGGGCAATCAGGTGTGAATGAGGGGGTGGCTGGGTATGGGAGACCAGATGTAGAGAGTTAAGCAAAGGTCATAAAATGAGGGAGGGGTAAGACTGACCACTCAAAGAGATGCCAGGATCACACAATGGGATACATGAAAACAGGTCATGGAAACAAGCTCATAGGTGAGAAAGCATACTAAAAGGATTATATGTGCTGCATCAAGACACTCAAATCCAGGGGAAGCATAGAAAAGCCAGTGCAGTATACAGAGACATTCAGAAGCCAGGGAGAGCTGGGTAAAGTCAGTGCATACCATGGAAAATCAATGCAGTATACAGAGACATTCAGAAGCCAGGGAGAGCTGGGTAAAGTCAGTGCATACCATGGAAAATCAATGCAGTATACAGAGACATTCAGATCACTCCACTCCACTCCACTTAGATCATTGCTCCATGCCACCTGTCAATGTTCCAGTATTGGTCTAGCTCTCTCCTGGATCGTTCTTGTGACCTGTCTTCCCAGCTGAAGCTAAGTTACTGGTTGTTTTTCTCTGGTTTGCTATATTTCTGTCCAGCTTGCTATTTTGATTTTTGTCTTGCTTGCTGGTAGCTCTGGGACGCAGAGGGAGCGCCTCCGCACCGTGAGTCGGTGCGGAGGGTCTTTTTGCGCCCTGTGCGTGGTCTTGTTGTAGGTTTTTGTGCTGACCGCAAAGTTACCTTTCCTATCCTCTGTCTGTTCAGTAAGTCGGGCCTCACTGTGCTAAATCTATTTCATCTCTGTGTTTGTAATTTTCATCTTTACTCACAGTCATTATATGTGGGGGGCTGCCTTTTCCTTTGGGGAATTTCTCTGAGGCAAGGTAGGCTTTATTTTTCTATCTCTAGGGCTAGCTAGTTTCTTAGGCTGTGTCGAGTTGCATAAGGAGCGTTAGGAGCAATCCACGGCTATTTCTAGTGTGTGTGATAGGATTAGGGATTGCAGTCAGCAGAGTTCCCACATCTCAGAGCTCGTCCTATATTATTAGTAACTTTCAGGTCATTCCGTGTGCTCTTACCCACTAGGTCCATTAGTGTCCTTACCACCAGGTCATAACAGTACAGGTGGCCCAAAGTATTAATGCATCTCAATAGAGGGATAAGAGAAGTTGTGAAACCATTTTTTTTTCTTTGCAGTGTGTTTTGTCTCTCTTTTCCCCTTTACCTCTGGGTGGTTCAGGATACAGGTGTAGATATGGACATTCAAGGTCTGTCCTCTTGTATGAATAATCTCACTGCAAGGGTACAAAACATTCAAGATTTTGTGGTTCAGAATCCGATGTTAGAGCCTAGGATTCCTATTCCTGATTTGTTTTTTGGGGATAGATCTAAGTTTCTGAATTTCAAAAATAATTGTAAATTGTTTCTTGCTTTGAAACCTCGCTCCTCAGTTGACCCTGTTCAACAAGTGAAAATCATTATTTCTTTGTTACGTGGCGACCCTCAAGACTGGGCATTTTCCCTTGCGCCAGGAGATCCGGCATTGCGTGATGTTGATGCGTTTTTTATGGCGCTCGGATTGCTTTATGATGAACCTAATTCGGTGGATCAGGCAGAGAAAATCTTGCTGGCTCTGTGTCAGGGTCCGGATGAGGTAGAAATATATTGTCAGAAGTTTAGGAAGTGGTCTGTACTCACTCAGTGGAATGAATGTGCCCTGGCAGCAATTTTCAGAAAGGGTCTCTCTGAAGCCCTTAAGGATGTCATGGTGGGATTTCCCATGCCTGCTGGTCTGAATGAGTCTATGTCTTTGGCCATTAAGATCGATCGACGCTTGCGTGAGCGTAAAGCTGTGCACCATTTGGCAGCATTATCTGAGCATAGACCTGAGCCTCTGCAATGTGATAGGACTTTGACCAGAGCTGAACGGCAAGAACACAGACGTCGGAATGGGCTGTGTTTTTACTGTGGTGATTCCACTCATGCTATCTCCGATTGTCCTAAGCGCACTAAGCGTTTCGCTAGGTCTGCTACCATTGGTACGGTACAGTCGAAATTTCTTTTGTCCGTTACTCTGATTTGCTCTTTGTCATCCTATTCTGTTATGGCATTTGTGGATTCAGGTGCTGACCTGAATTTGATGGACTTGGAGTTTGCTAGGCGCTGTGGTTTTTCCTTGGAGCCCTTGCAGTATCCTATTCCATTGAGAGGAATTGATGCTATGACTTTGGCCAAGAATAAGCCTCAGTACTGGACCCAATTGACCATGTGCATGGCTCCTGCACATCAGGAGGATATTCGCTTTTTGGTGTTGCATAATCTGCATGATGTGGTCGTTTTGGGGTTGCCATGGCTACAGGTCCATAATCCAGTATTGGATTGGAAATCTATGTCTGTGTCCAGCTGGGGTTGTCAGGGGGTACTGTTATGAAGGCAATCCAGTGACACAGTGTGCCAGCAATCAGAGCACATACAGTGATCTGACAATAACCCAAAAACAATAGAACGAGCTCTGAGACGTGGAATCTCTGTAGACCGCAATACCTGAACCTATCCTAAACACAACTAAAGGCAGCTGTGGATTGCGCCTGTCACTACCTATGCAACTCGGCACAGCCTGAGGAGCTGACTAGCCTGAAGATAGAAAAACAAGCCTGACTTGCCTCCGAGAAATACCCCAAAGGAAAAGGCAGCCCGCCACATATAATGACTGTTAGCAAGATGAAAAGACAAACGTAGGGATGAAATAGATTCAGCAAAGTGAGGCCCGATATTCTAGATAGAGCGAGGATAGCAAAGAGTACTTTGCAGTCTACAAAAAACCCTAAAGCAAAAAACCACGCAAAGGGGGCAAAAAGACCCACCGTGCCAAACTAACGGCACGGCGGTGCACCCTTAGCGTCTCAGAGCTTCCAGCAAAAACGAATAGACAAGCTGGACAGAAAAAGTAGCAAAAAAACAAAGAAGCACTTATCTAAGCAGAGCAGCAGGCCACAGGAAAGATCCAGAAGCTCAGGTCCAACACTGGAACATTGACAAGGAGCAAGGAAGACAGAATCAGGTGGAGTTAAATAACAAAGCAGCCAACGAGCTCACCAGAACACCTGAGGGAGGAAGCTCAGAAGCTGCAGTACCACTTGTGACCACAGGAGTGAATTCAGCCACAGAATTCACAACAGGGTACATGGTGATGTTCCATTTTTGTCAATTTCGTCATCCACCCCTTCTGAAGTCCCGGAGTTTTTGTCGGATTACCGGGATGTATTTGATGAGCCTAAATCCAGTGCCCTACCTCCTCATAGGGATTGCGATTGTGCTATTAATTTGATTCCTGGTAGTAAGTTTCCTAAGGGCCGACTGTTCAATTTATCTGTGCCAGAGCACGCCGCTATAATAATCTTTATTTTTTATAATAATCTTTATTTTTTATATAGCGCTAACATATTCCGCAGCGCTTTACAGTTTGCACACATTATCATCGCTGTCCCCAATGGGGCTCACAATCTAAATTCCCTATCAGTATGTCTTTGGAATGTGGGAGGAAACCGGAGTACCCGGAGGAAACCCACGCAAACACGGAGAGAACATACAAACTCTTTGCAGATGTTGTCCAGGGTGGGATTAGAACCCAGGACCCCAGCGCTGCAAGGCTGCTGTGCTATCCACTGAGCCACCGTGCTGCCCTCTGCTATGCGGAGTTGTGTAAAGGAATCCTTGGAGAAGGGTCATATTTGCCCGTCGTCGTCACCATTGGGAGCAGGGTTCTTTTTTGTGGCCAAGAAGGATGGTTCTTTGAGACCTTGTATTGATTACCGCCTTCTTAATAAGATCACAGTCAAATTTCAGTACCCTTTGCCGCTGCTGTCGGATTTATTTGCTCGGATTAAGGGGGCTAGTTGGTTCACCAAGATAGATCTTCGTGGTGCGTATAATCTTGTGCGTATTAAACAGGGCGATGAATGGAAAACAGCATTTAATACGCCCGAGGGCCATTTTGAGTACCTGGTTATGCCATTCGGGCTTTCCAATGCTCCATCAGTATTTCAGTCCTTTATGCATGACATCTTCCGAGAGTACCTGGATAAATTCCTGATTGTATATTTGGATGATATTTTGGTCTTCTCGGATGATTGGGAGTCTCACGTGAAGCAGGTCAGAATGGTGTTCCAGGTCCTTCATGCGAATTCTTTGTTTGTGAAGGGGTCAAAGTGTCTCTTTGGAGTTCAGAAGGTTTCATTTTTGGGTTTCATTTTTTCCCCTTCTACTATCGAGATGGACCCTGTTAAAGTCCAGGCCATTTATGATTGGACTCAGCCGACATCTGAGAAGAGTCTGCAAAAGTTCCTGGGCTTTGCTAATTTTTATCGTCGCTTCATCAGTAATTTTTCTAGTGTTGCTAAACCGTTGACTGATTTGACCAAGAAGGGTGCTGATGTGGTCAATTGGTCTTCTGCGGCTGTGAAAGCTTTTCAGGAGTTGAAGCGTCGTTTTTCTTCTGCCCCTGTGTTGTGCCAGCCAGATGTTTCGCTTCCGTTTCAGGTCGAGTTGATGCTTCTGAGATTGGAGCAGGGGCTCTTTTGTCGCAAAAAGGTTCTGATGGCTCAGTGATGAAACCATGTGCCTTCTTTTCTAGAAAGTTTTCGCCTGCTGAGCGCAATTATGATGTTGGCAATCGAGAGTTGTTGGCCATGAAGTGGGCATTCGAGGAGTGGCATCATTGGCTTGAGGGAGCCAAGCATCGCGTGGTGGTCTTGACGGATCACAAGAATTTGACTTATCTCGAGTCTGCCAAACGGTTGAATCCTAGACAGGCTCGTTGGTCGCTATTTTTCTCCCGTTTTGATTTTGTGGTTTCGTACCTTCCTGGCTCTGGGGTAATTTTGTCTGCCATCTCCCCTGATTTGCGGCGGGTGCTGCAAAAATTTCAGGCTGATAGACCTGACCGTTGCCCAGCGGAGAAACTGTTTGTCCCTGATAAATGGACTAGTAGAGTTATCTCTGAGGTTCATTGTTCGGTGTTGGCTGGTCATCCTGGAATCTTTGGTACCAGAGATTTGGTGGCTAGATCCTTTTGGTGGCCGTCTTTGTCACGGGATGTGCGTTTTTTGTGCAGTCCTGTGGGACTTGTGCTCGGGCTAAGCCCTGCTGTTCTCGTGCCAGTGGGTTGCTTTTGCCCTTGCCGGTCCCGAAGAGGCCCTGGACGCATATCTCTATGGATTTCATTTCGGATCTCCCTGTCTCTCAAAAGATGTTGGTCATTTGGGTGGTTTGTGATCGCTTCTCTAAGATGGTCCATTTGGTACCCTTGTCTAAATTGCCTTCCTCCTCTGATTTGATGCCATTGTTTTTCCAGCATGTGGTTCGTTTACATGGCATTCCGGAGAACATCGTTTTGGACAGAGGTTCCCAGTTTGTTTCGAGGTTTTGGCGAGCCTTTTGTGCTAGGATGGGCATTGATTTGTCTTTTTCCTCGGCTTTCCATCCTCAGACAAATGGCCAAACCGAACGAACTAATCAGACTTTGGAAACATATCTGAGATGCTTTGTTTCTGCTGATCAGGATGATTGGGTGTCCTTTTTGCCTTTGGCTGAGTTCGCCCTTAATAATCGGGCCAGCTCGGCTACTTTGGTTTCGCCATTTTTCTGCAATTCTGGTTTCCATCCTCGTTTGTCTTCAGGGCAGGTTGAGTCTTCGGACTGTCCTGGTGTAGATACTGTGGTGGATAGGTTGCAGCAGATTTGGACTCATGTGGTGGACAATTTGACATTGTCCCAGGAGAAGGCTCAACGTTTCGCTAACCGCCGGCGCTGTGTGGGTCCCCGACTTCGTGTTGGGGATTTGGTTTGGTTGTCGTCTCGTTATGTTCCTATGAAGGTTTTCTCTCCTAAGTTTAAGCCTCGTTTCACTGGTCCGTATAAGATTTCTGAGGTTCTCAATCCTGTGTCGTTTCGTTTGACCCTTCCAGCTTTTTTTGCCATCCATAATGTATTCCATAGGTCATTGTTGCGGAGATACGTGGCGCCTGTGGTTCCATCCGTTGATCCTCCTGCCCCGGTGTTGGTTGAGGGGGAGTTGGAGTATGTGGTGGAGAAGATTTTGGATTCTCGTATTTCGAGACGGAAACTCCAGTACCTGGGCAAGTGGAAGGGTTATGGTCAGGAAGATAATTCCTGGGTCTTTGCCTCCGATGTTCATGCTGCCGATCTGGTTCGTGCCTTTCATTTGGCTCGTCCTGGTCAGCCTGGGGGCTCTGGTGAGGGTTCGGTGACCCCACCTCAAGGGGGGGTACTGTTGTGAATTCTGTTGTCAAGCTCCCTCCTGTGGTCATGAATGGTACTTCGGCTGGTTTTGTCCATGGGCTTCACACATGGTGGTTGTGAGTGGAGCTGCGGCTTCTGAGTTTCCTTCTACAGGTGACGAGGTTAATTCGTTAGCTGGCTGCTCTATTTAACTCCACTTAGATCATTGCTCCATGCCACCTGTCAATATTCCAGTATTGGTCTAGCTCTCTCCTGGATCGTTCTTGTGACCTGTGTTCCCAGCTGAAGCTAAGTTACTGGTTGTTTTTCTCTGGTTTGCTATATTTCTGTCCAGCTTACTATTTTGATTTTTGTCTTGCTTGCTGGAAGCTCTGGGACGCAGAGGGAGCGCCTCCGCACCGTGAGCCGGTGCGGAGTGTCTTTTTGCGCCCTCTGCGTGGTCTTGTTGTAGGTTTTTGTGCTGACTGCAAAGTTACCTTTCCTATCCTCTGTCTGTTCAGTAAGTCGGGCCTCACTGTGCTAAATCTATTTCATCTCTGTGTTTGTAATTTTCATCTTTACTCACAGTCATTATATGTGGGGGGCTGCCTTTTCCTTTGGGGAATTTCTCTGAGGCAAGGTAGGCTTTATTTTTCTATCTCTAGGGCTAGCTAGTTTCTTAGGCTGTGTCGAGTTGCATAGGGAGCGTTAGGAGCAATCCACGGCTATTTCTAGTGTGTGTGATAGGATTAGGGATTGCGGTCAGCAGAGTTCCCACGTCTCAGAGCTCGTCCTATATTATTAGTAACTTTCAGGTCATTCCGTGTGCTCTTACCCACTAGGTCCATTAGTGTCCTTACCACCAGGTCATAACAGCACACACAACTATGCTACGTATGCCTGACAAACTATCACTTTTCAACAGGCCTCAGTCTGACAGAAGAGGCTGTATTTTTTTTGGGGGGGGAGGGAACTTTGGGAAAAAAAACCTTTTTATAGACAGTAAAGAAGCTGCAGCAGCAGCTGCAGGCAGTTATGGAGCTTTGGGAGGGATGCAGTGGGAGCAATGGACGCACATACAGTGCCTGCAGCCCTTGCACTGATGTGGATATGCTGTGCCCTGCCTGCCTAGCGCTGTAATATTAGGACCCATGAATTAGCTCTAAAAAGGACTTTTGGCTTCTCAAGAGTTGTAAGAGTTGCAGACATACACTAACTCTAAAACCACAATGCTGACCCTATTTTGTCAGCAGATCTCCCTACTCTCGCTGACACAGAAACAGAATGCAGCGAGCAGGGCGGCGCCTGGTCTCTTATATTCGGGATGTTGCTGTATGGCCCAGTAAAATACTGCACGACCACAAAAAAGATGGCTGCGGCGTTTCAAGGCCTGGCAGACAATTCCTGCACTGTGATTGGGTCTCTAAAGCCAGCCAAAACTGCTGGGTGGAGACTGCAGTTACCGCCGAATAATCCCGGGAATGCTCGCTGCTCGGCGAGTACCCCGAGTCTCGGGCGAGTATCAAATAGTGGCGAACACGTTCGCTCATCACTATACACAGTATATAGGAGTTACATAAATAAAATTAGTCATTTTTTATAATTATTATTGTTTAATTATTATTTTTCTCTGTTTATACCAAGAGTTTCTACATGTAGACATGTTAGTTGTCGAGATCCCACAGCTGCACAGGGGGAATCTTGAGCCATGTCCTCTGTGGTCTCCTATTCTTCTTCAGCTACAGAGGATCCTGCTCAGCAGAGACATCAGTCCCAGCGTCTTGCTCAGGCTAATGCTGTGCGTTTTGTTGCTGCTGCTATCCCAGGTTCAACTATAGAAACCAGCATTAGTCAGCAGTGAGCAGACACTCCTGCTTTTCTCCATCTGAGCATGCCCATAAGACGACGGCTCATTGGTGGTCAGAGGTAAAATGCTCAGCTTATCAAGCAGCTCGGATTGGGTCATCAGCAAGGTCCCAGAAGGCTGCGGTTATAAAATGATAGGCCTATAATTATGGTGTGTGTGTGCAAGCGTGCAGGTCTCAGGTGAAAGCTCCTAATGATCCCCTTCCCTCTGACTGTGCATGTGAATTGGGTGATTGGAGTCAGAGACATTGCCTAGTAGTGGCATTGCCTGTACGCCACTGTGCCACCATTTAGTGTCCACCATTACCGAGCAACAGTTTACAACTCTGCACGGTGGACCCCGGGCTGTCAACGCACATTATGACTATCTTTATATTTATTTAGTGCATTCTGCCATCCCCAACATTATGGGTCATCAGCAAGGTCTCGGAAGGGTGTGGCTATAAAAGGATTGCAATGCCGTGTGCTAGTATATCCTATAATTGTGGTGTGTATGCAAGCATGTGTGACTCAGGTGAAAGCTCCTAATGATCCCCTTCCCTCTGGTTGTGTATGTGAATTGGATGATTGGAGTCAGAGAGAGCGCCTAGTATTGGCATTGTCTGTACGCCACTGTGCACCCACTCCACGCTCCACAGTAGCTAGCATCAGTTTGGCATTCGTCTGTGTGACTAGTTAGCGTGTGTTAGTGGCGATCGCCACTGCAGCTCCAGGTTCCCCCCGTGCGCTATATATAATTAGCGGTTCTGTGGAGTAACAAGGCTCTCTGCAGTACACACTGGGTGACGGTTAAGGCTACTTTCACACTAGCGTTTTTTTTAATACGTCGCAATGCGTCGTTTAGGGGAAAAAACGCATCCTGCAAAGTTGTTTGCAGGAAGCGTTTTTGCCCCATAGAGTAACATTACCGACGCATTGCGACATATTGACACACTTCGCAACCGTCGTGCGACGGTTGCGCCGTGTTGTGGCGGACCTCTGGTAGCAAAAAATGTTACATGTAACGTTTTTTGCTGCCGACGGACTGCTTTTTCCGACCGCGCATGCGCGGCCGGAACTCCGCCCCCACCTCCCCGCACCTCACAATGGGGCAGCGAATGCGCCGGAAAAATGCATCCGCTGCCTCCGTTGTGCGGCACGTTCACCGCTAGCGTTGGAATCTTGGCCCGACGCATTGCGACAGGCCGAATCCGACGCTAGTGTGAAAGTAGCCTAACCTGTGTGTTCAGTATTTAGTGTCCGTCATTACTGAGAAGCAGTTACATCTCTGCATGGTGGACCTGGGGCTGCCAACACACCTTATAACTATCTTTATAATTATGTATTGTATTCTGTCAGCCCTAACAAGATGTCTGCTGGTATAATCAACTGACCATGTTCTTCAACAGTGGCTAAAATGTCACATCCTGTGTTGTGTTCCCACTGCTGCACAAGGGGAATCTCGAACCATGTCCTCTATGGTCTCCCATTCTTCCCAAGCCACAGAGGAGCCTGCTCAGCAGAGACACCGGTCCCAGCGTCTTGCTCAACCTGATGCTGTGCATCTGGCTACCACTGTCATTCTTGGTTCTGCTATTATAACCAACAGTGGTCAGCGGCGAGCAGACATTCCTGGGACTAAGTCCTGCTTTTTCTCAACTGAGCATGCCCGTGGGACGACCTCCCATTGGAGGTCGGGGGTCACATGCTCAGGTCCTTAAGCAGCCCTGATTAGACGACTGGGAAGGTCCCGGAAGGACGCCGCTATAAAAGGATTGCATGGCCTCTCAGCCATGCGCCAGTATAAAACGTATACCATGTGTGTGTGGATGAGTGTTTGATATCTGGTGAAATCTCCTAATCAATCCCTCCTTAGCGTTGTTATGTATGGTTTGGGTGTTGGAGCTGACTAGCACCAGTCTGTGCCATTCTGCACAAGGCATGATTGTACTGCGTCATCTCAGCAGCATCTGCCAGTGTGGCCACATGTGCATTTAGTGCGTGATCCGGTCCCTAGCTAGGGCGGTTAGTGGCGTCCGCCAGAGCGGTGCTGCGCACACTCAGAACACTAAATCTTTATTATTTAGGTTTCTCCCTGGCACAGCAGTTTCGGCACTGAGCGCTAGTGGGTCTAGAGGGACTCTAACTCTGTGTCCTTGGAGCAGAGTCCTGTCACCTAACACTAGCATTCACTCAGTGGTATTGCGGCCCTGTGAAGCAACAGGGTTAGCCTCCTTACTTACCGGGAGAAGTTAACCCATGTGTGTTCGCATTATACCGACGTATATTCTGCCATTACCGAGCAGCAGGTGTCATCTCTGCACGGTGGACCCCGGGCTGCGAACGCACCATGTTTCTTCCTTCATATTATTTGGTGCATTCTGACAGCCCTAACACTATCCCAAAAGAAAAAATAAAGATTACCGCTGGGGACTAGTGATAGGCATGGTCAAATGATGTGGCGTCACATGGATCAAGAGTTATAGAAATTGAGCAGATGCTCAAGATGTCTGTGGTGATAGGAGAAAGTTTCCATAAAAATGTATAAATTCAACACTAACATATGGGTAATGTACCAGGTTATAGCATCTATAGGAAAGACCTTGATGTTAAACTTAGATTGGTTATCAAAGAATAATGTATTAAAGGTGTTTCTGGGATTACAAATTGATAGCCTAGCCTTAGAAAAGGACATCAATGTTTGAGTTGTGGGGGTCCCAGAGGTCAGTGACTTTGATAGAACCAAAAGTCTGTGGTGCTCACTGGAGATTATGGTCTGTTCGATGCTAGACATTGTGACAGTCTCGTGATGTGGCTGCTATTCGTGCTGCAGCTCAACCCCATTCAAGTAAAGAAGTCTCAAAGTTGTTTTTTTTCTGCTGGAAAATTCCAGGATTCCAAGGAGGTCGGTATGGGAAACAAGCTCTGCATTATCACAATTTCTAGAATATTGTTAAAATTTCATTAAATATTGGAAAATATATTGATGATTTTTTCTTAGCAGGTTGCAACTATTTTTTAAGATACTGTATATCAATCAACCCCCTAGAAATTATTTTTTGCTGCATTCTGTGTTTTAAGTTAGAATTTAATGTGCGCATATTTGTACATATCTGTTTTGACAGTAAAAGTGCAAAATGAAATTGAACGAGTCATCGGGTCGGCACAACCTCAGACAGAACACAGGAAACAAATGCCGTATACTGACGCCGTCATCCATGAAATCCTTAGGTTTGGGGATATTGTGCCGATAGTGTCACATTCTACCTCTCAAGATGTCACTTTTCATGGTTATTTTATTCCAAAGGTAGTGCCAACATTTCATTGTTTATTCTTTTGTGCCATTAAAAATGGAATGGTATTGTGATTTCAGACAGAGACATGAGCTACATTACCTGGGCAAACATGGACGTAGGGAAAAGGATAATGGAAAAGAAGAAGGTAATCTGTGAACAAAGCAGCAAAGTCCAGAGGATAAAAGACTAATAAGATTATATCGATAGAAAGCAGATCCATTACTGGATGGTGACATACAGTAGACTAGAGAATGAGAACTCAACTTCGAGAACTAGACACAAGACTTAAGTAATATGTTTTAAATGGGAAAATAAAGAAGGAAATAAAGGTGTACAGGTGTTAGGTCATCAAGAAAATTCTCAAATGTGATAGGGTATAGTGTTGTCCCATCAGTTATGAAGGCTATGGAACAGAAAGATTAAGTGGAAGCCAAACATCTACAAGATACAACTATGGCAGAGAGCAACATTAGGACATCATTAGGTAGACATAGGACTAAAAAGGAGAATGGTCTCAAGAGGTTGGGCATTATCAATGAGATTATGTTTCACTGAAAGGACAAAGGCTAAATCACAAATCGCCTTTCTTAAGGTAAACCTTCCAATTCTTCTAAAAAGCACATACACCACTCTGATTTTTTGACTGTAAAAGTACAAAAAAGCACCATAGCACATCTCAAGAAACAGGAGGTGGACACAACTTTTCCTTTCTCCCAGCCCATGAAGTTAGAATATATTCCCTTATAAAATCTAGTGATGATTACAACTGACTAGTGATGAGATCTGACACAATTCCGCATCTCCGGCCTTTTCGCTCATAGACGTGACTTTCAGGTATAATCAGGCCTCTGAGGTTACTGTGCACCCTGCCGAAGTGGCATAAGTGGTGACATCATGGTCCATCACAATTTTACGACTCATAGTGACCTCCGAGGTCTGATCGCTGCCAGAAGTCCCATTCTAGAATGAAGAGACCGGGCATGTGACATGATGGTGGAGAGAAGAGCCGCTGAGAATCGCATGCCGAGCAGCGAGGAAAGGGGAAAAGGTGAGCTTTAATATTAGTGAGGTTTTTATCAACTTTTGCTGGGCAGCTAGCTGGCATATTTACATGAAAATCTGTATTCTGGAGGATATGAAATTATGTAAAATTCTTGTATTATTAACCCCTTTCTGACCTTGGACGGTATAGTACGTCCGAGGTCAGAAGCCCTGCTTTGATGCGGGCTCTGGCGGTACAAAACAGCTGACATGTGCCCGCAATAGTGGCGTGTGAAATCGCGATTCACCCGCCGCTATTAAGTAGTTAAATGCCGCTGTCAAACGCAGACAGCGGCATTTAACTACCACTTCCGGCATGCGGCCAGAAATGAGCGCGTCGCTGACCCCCGTCATATGATCGGGGGTCGGCGATGCTTCTGCATTGTAACCATAGAGGTCCTTGAGACCTCTATGGTTACTGATCCCCGCTAGCTTTGATCGCCACCCTGTGGTCGGCGCTCATAGCACATCTGCATTTCTGCTGCATAGCAGCGATCTGATGATCACTGCTATGTAGCAGAGCTGATCCAGTTGTGCCAGCTTCTAGCCTCCCATGGAGGCTATTGCAGCATGGCAAAAGTAAAAAAAAAGTTTAAAAAAATGTGAAAAAAATAAAAAAAATATATAAAAGTTTAAATCACCACTCTTTTGCCCCATTCAAAATAAAACAATAAAAAAATCAAACCTACACATATTTGGTATCGCTGCATTCAGAATCGCCCGATCTATCAATAAAAAAAAGCATTAACCTGATCGCTAAATGGCGTAGCGAGAAAAAGATTCAAAACACCAGAATTACAGTTTTTTGGTCGTCGCGACATTGCATTAAAAGTAATAATCGGGCGATCAAAAGAATATATCTGCACAAAAGTTGTATCAATAAAAACATCAGCTTGGAACACAAAACATAGCCCCTCACCCGACCCCAGATCACGAAAAATGGAGACGCTAAGGGTAACGGAAAATGGCGCAATTTTTTTTTTTAGGAAAGTTTGGAATTTTGTTTCACCACTTATATAAAACATAACCTAGTCATGTTTGGTGTCTACGAACTCGTAATGACCTGGAGAATTATAATATCAGGTCAGTTTTAGCGTTTAGTGAACCTAGCAAAAAAAAGCCAAACAAAAAACAAGTGTGGGATTGCACTTTTTTGCAATTTCACCGCACTTGGAATTTTTTTCCCGTTTTCTACTACACGACATGCTATAACCAATGATGTTGTTCAAAAGTACAACTCGTACCACAAAAAAATAAGCCCTCAAATGGCCATATTGATGGAAAAATAAAAAAATTATGGCTCTGGGAAGGAGGGGAGCGAAAAACGTACACGGAAAAACGGAAAATCCCAAGGTCATGAAGGGGTTAAATTACACTCAAATAAATGAGCTCATCTATAGAACTTATCAATTAAAGGATCCCTTTAAATGTTATTGCCTAAATTAAATATCACTCCAATTTTTTAAGTAGTATTGCTTTTGTGTTTTCTTCCAGGGAACATGCGTGATTGCTCTTTTCCATTCGGCTCTCAGAGATAAAGATTACTTTGAGAAACCATATGAGTTTTACCCAGAACATTTTCTTGACTCCAATGGAAATTTCAAGAAGAATGAGGCCTTCATAGCATTTTCAATAGGTATCG
Organism: Ranitomeya imitator; assembly: GCF_032444005.1. Taxonomy (NCBI): domain Eukaryota; kingdom Metazoa; phylum Chordata; class Amphibia; order Anura; family Dendrobatidae; genus Ranitomeya; species Ranitomeya imitator. The sequence continues at coordinate 671,750,010 of NC_091286.1, read as the reverse complement.
TTAATAATACATGACTTATTCTTTGGAGGGATAAGATCAGTGCATTAATAATAGAATTATTTCTAACAATACAATCAGGCTCGGACTGGCCCACCGGAGAACCGACGGATTCTCCAGTGGGACCAGGCACTGACACCTGCTGGCATACTGGCCAGCAGCTGCCTAGGGCCCCACTGCTCCAGGGGCCCCCAGCCAGTGGCTATGGGGACCCCTAGTCAAGGGGGCCCGCCCTGTGCCAGTGTAGCAACAGCTGGAGACAGGATCCTGTCCACACTGCTAAAGCAAAATGAATATTCATGCTTCCCCACACCGCTATGGGCGTGGAGAGGCATGAATACCATTTCTCTTTAATAGTAGGCAGCATTAGCCGCAGGCTGCAGCTAACACTGCCCGCATGTAAAGCATCACCACACACACACAGCACCACCACACACACACAAAGCACTGCACACATACAGACACACACAGGCAGAGACTCAAAGAGCAGCTTACCTCCCAGCGTCTTTCTTCCTGTCTGAGACAGCCAAGCTGGATGACATCATCATCCAGCGTGCTGTCTCAGTCAGAAAGCTTCCAGCAAGGAAGAGGCTGCCGGGATGAGCTGCTGCTGCGGGGAGGTGAGCTGTGCTGTGTGCCTGCGTGTTTGTGTGTGTATGCCTGCGTGTGTGTATGTGAGAGTGTCTGTGCCCGTGTGTGTGTGTGCCTGCATGTTTGTGAGAGTGTGTGTGCGCCTTGCGTGTGCGTGTGCCCGCGTGTGTGTGATGAACTGCGGTGAGGTGTGTGTGTGTGGTGGTGAAGGACAATGATATTGGTGGGGGGAGACGATGGAGGTGATTGCCAATGATAGTGGTGGGGGAGACAATGATGGAGGTGATAGGCAATGATGGTGGGGAGGCAATGATGGAGGTGATGGGCAATGATAGTGGTGGGGGAGGCAATGATGGAGGTGATGGGCAATGATGGAGGTGATAGGCAATGAAGGTGATAGGCAATGATGGTGGGGAGGCAATGATATAGGTGATGGGCAATGATAGTGGTGGGGGGAGGCAATGATGGAGGTGATGGGCAATGATGGTGGTGGGGGAGGCAATGATGGAGGTGATGAAATGGACAATGATGATGGGGGAAGAAACATTGATGCAGGTGGTGGAATGGGCAGTGATGGAGGTGGTGGGGATAATGATAGGGGTGGAGGGGGAGAAGGCAATGATGGAGGTGGTGATGAGGACAATGATGGGGGTGGAGAGGGGCTGCATTATACTTTATGAGGGGGCTACATTATATTCTGTGGGGGGACTACATTATTCTCGGGGGACTACACTACATTATATTATGGGGGTCAACATCATACTATATGAGGGGGCTACAGTATACTCTATGGGGGGCTGCATTATATTCTGTGATGGGGCTGCATTCTCTCAGGGGACTACATTATATATTCTGTGGTGGGCTACATTATACTATATGAGGGGGGGTTGCATTATACTATTTGAGGGGGCTACATTATATTCTATGGTGGGGACTGCGTTATACCTGAGGGGGTTGCATTATATTTTGTGAGGTGCTGCATTATATTCTATGAGAGGGGACTGCGTTATATTTTATGTGGGGGCTACATTATATTCTGTGAGGGGGCTACCCCAACCCTTGCTACATAATTAAGATGTGAACTACCTTATATTATACCCTGATATTAGCGCTTTTTATTGCACAATTGGTGGTCTTGCATCTATTTCTATGTAGCTACATAGTGGGCCCCAAGAATGATTATCTCTGGTAGGCCCAAGGTGCTCCAGTCCGATGCTGAATACAATACTTATTCCTTCAGAAAACAAAATCTCCTACAGCTACATTGACAAAAAATGAGCATGCCCTCAAGGCCAAAATTGGCCTGGTCTCCAAGTGGATAATGTTTCCATGGAACCAACTTTGAAGGAGATATTATGAAAAACACAGATAAAAAGATCTTTAAATCTAATAACCTTCATGTATTTATAATTTTGGACTACTTTACAGGGAAAAGAAGTTGTGCTGGAGAGACCTTGGCTAAAATGGAGATATTTCTCTTCTTTACATCACTGATGCAACATTTCACATTCCATCCACCACCTGGAGCGAAACTGGACCTTACTCCTGCCCTGGGGGTTACAAGTGCCCCACAACCTTATAAAATGTGTGCCGTGTCTCGCAGATAGACTATGATCACCTTCAATCCTAATGTGAAGGATACTTCACGTCATAGAAAAAAAATTATTGAAAATAATTCAACAATTTTGTAATCTATCAGGAAATTTTTCAGCATCCATTTTTGTATTGTAATAAGTTTAAATAAAATGATAATGAAAAATGAATGAATAATAATAAGAATAATAAAAACAATAATAATAAAATAAACTTTATACAATTTGTTTTAGTGTGGGTTCTATTTTTTTGTAGACATTGAGAAAAGTCATCCAACAGGCCATGAGGAAAACATCCCAGTACATTGGTTCCAAGCTTAAAGTTTTCAGTTAGATCTAGATCTACAGTTCGGTGGACTTTCTAATGTATGAGGCACATCACAATGTGATAAACTCCAATGTGGTGTAATTAGAAAGTTCTGCTTCACATAGAAAATGAGTAAATGTCCCACTTTTCACCCAATATTCTTTAGATCCATAAAAAAAGCTAAAGTCATGTCAAGGTATAACATCTAGGATGACTACACATATAATCAGAACATTAAGAATATGAATGTTTGTATGTAATGATGCCGGATGACACTAGAAGCAAGTAATGATCTCACAAGTGCTTCTTCCACCTTTCTTGTAATTAACTTATTACTCATTTATTCACATGTTTAATCTTGCTGTATTTCGAATGCTATGCTATGATGGTCTTAGGTAGGGGAGGGAGGCCTCAAACTGTCCCTGGAACTTGTACCCCAACTACCCCTGTCCCGGGGGTGCTCTTGATCTTTCTCTAGGTGAAGAGAATGGGGCATCACACTGCGCTGCTCACCTGTCAGGATAATGTACCAGAGAAGTCCAAGTAGATGTAATAGAGAATAGACTTTATTTCTGCGCATTTCGTGGTGGTCACACCAATTCCTCAGGACAGTCTATACACATACACATACAGGGTCTGTTATTTATAGCAAAAGAAGGCACATGGAGATGCCTCCTTTCAAAAAAATGCCACACCCAGTGGACATGGAATCAGACTTGGTGCTCTTGATGGTAGAGAGGCCCGAGATTTCAACCTTACTCTGCTCCTGATAATCGCTGATCTTCCCTCAACTCAAGGAGCCTGGGACAGAAATTTAAAGTAAACAGGACATAAAAGACAAAAGTATGATAACAGAAAATCATCATCTATCGTACAAAAGCACTAACCAACAATAATGAGAAGGATAGGGACAGGGAGGAATAAACTAAACAGGAACAGGGACCAAGAGATAAACACACACTTACTACAGAAAACCACAGAACACCTCCACGATAAGGCAAATCTCGTTGCTGGGAACCTATCTAATGTAAATATAATTTGATATTTGTATACATTACCTAGGCTTTATGACTGAGCACTCCACCCCTCAGCCTCAGGTGTGTTTAATTACAGGAGGATTCTACCTTCCCATATAAATGTAGATTTCAGTCTAAGAGAGGATCCACAATAGATAGGTTCCCAGGAAAGATAATCGACTTATCGTGGCTTCCTGGCACACATGAACTGGCCAATTTAAGTGCTAAATATTCTCAATTTTTCATATTTTCTAGTGCAGTAATGCAGATCAAATTTCATATATTTCATGTTTGTATGCTATAGCGCTACAGATTGTTACTTTATGTGTTGGCCATAAATGAATTTGGATCCAAGTCTCCACATCCAAGTTAATTGAAATCCTAAATTTAATGGCCACAAATCTTAGCCCAGATGAGACCTTAAAATAATTCAGGATTCCAGATAAGTCCCAAAAATAATTCAGACCCCAGATAGTGCCTAAATAGCAGAATTGATTTTCAATAGTCAAAAGATGAGTTGATCAACTTCCAATTTATGTGTCAAAGAACAGCTTGGGTTTTTATTTCACTTACATCAAACACATTGCTCCCTAATTCATCAGAAAAATAATAGTGTGTAAAGGAGCAGAACAACAATAATAGGCAAAAAAAATTTTTATGTATTTTTATACATCAGTGTTCCCCAACTCCAGTCCTCAAGACCACCAACAGTGCTTGCTTTTAGAATTTACTTAACCCATTTCTGCCATTAGATGTACTATCCCATCGAGGTGACCTAGGATTTAATTCCCACGATAGGATAGTATGTCATAGGCGATCGGCCGTGCTCACGGAGGGAGCGTGGCCGATCGCAGCCAGGTGTCAGCTTATTATTATTATTATCCAGTCACGGACCGCTCCAGGCACATTAACCCTCGGAACACTGTGATTAACCATGATCACAGCGTTCCGGAGCCATATGGAAGCATCGCGCAGGGAGGGGGCTCCCTGCATGCTTCCCTGAAACCATGTGATCGCGTTGTTCCGAGCATCACCTCCATCCTCCTCCCTGCAGGCCCCGGATCCAAGATGGCTGTGGGGGCTTTCTGGGTCCTGCAGGAAGGTGGCTTACAAGCGTCTGCTGAGAGCAGGTGCCAGCAAGCCTGCAGCACTGTCTGTCAGATCGCTGATCTGACACAGTGCTGTGCAAAGTGTCAGATCAGCTATCTGACACTATACCAGGATGTCCCACCTTGAGACAAAGTAAGAAAAAAATATAGTTACATGTCTAAAAAAAAAAAAAAAAAAAAAACCTAAATAAATGAAAAAAAAAATATATATATATATATATTGTTCAAATAAATACATTTATTTATGTAAATAAAAAAAGTACACATATTTAGTATCGCCACATTCGTAACGATCCGACCTATAAAACAGTCCCACTATTTAACCCCTTCAATGAACAACGTAAAAAATAAAATAAAAAACCATTCAAAAAACATACCGCCGAACAAAAAGTGGAATAACACACGATCAAAAAGATGGGTATAAATAAACAAAGTACCATCGAAAACATCATCTTGTCCCACAAAAAACAAGCTGCCATACAGCATCATCAGCAAAAAAAAAGTATAGCCCTCAGAATAAAGCGATGCAAAAATAATTATTTTTTCTATAAAATAGTTTTTATTGTGTAAAAGTGCCAACACATTAAAAAAAATATATAATAATAATAATAATAATTTTTATTTATATAGCGCCAACAAATTCCGCAGAACTTTACAATTAAGCGGGGACACGTACAGACAGTAAATTCAGTACAAGTTAAGACAATTTAAACAGTGACATTAGGGGTGAGGTCCCTGCTCGCAAGCTTAAAATCTACAAGGAAATGGGGGGGCACAATAGGTGAAAAGTGCTTGTTATTTCAGGTCTGGAAATTATAATAAATAAGGATTTTCATATGAAGCTGCATGATCCGGTCATCAGCCCATGTGTTTAAGTGCAATAGTCAAGTATCAAGTGCAGTTATCATGTGCATGGAGGGTGTGGAGACAGATGAATAGTAGGGTGCAGATTCACATGCAGATAATATTTGGAAGGAGGGAACAGGACAAAGTTAGTTTACTGAGTAGTTGATTTGGTAGGCTTGTTTGAAGAGATGGGTTTTTAAAGCGCGCTTGAATAGGTCGGGGCTAGGTATCAGTCTGATCGTCTGGGGAAGTGCATTCCAGAGAGCTGGCGCAGCACGAGAGAAGTCTTGAAGACTGAGGTGCGAGGTTCAGATAGTCTTAGGTCATTTGTAGAACGGAAAGTACGTGTAGGGCGATAGACGGAGATGAGAGAGAAGATATAAGGCGGTGCAGAACTGTGGAGAGCTTTGTGGGTGAGAGAGATGAGTTTATACTGGACCCTGTAGCGAATGGGTAGCCAGTGTAATGACTGGCATAAGATGGAGGCATCGGTGAAGCGGCTGGACAGAAATATGATCCTGGCTGCCGCATTTAAGATGGATTGGAGAGGAGAAAGTTTGGAAAGAGGGAGACCGATCAGAAGAGAGTTGCAGTAGTCCAGATGGGAATGAATGAGAGTGACAGTAAGAGTCTTAGCAGTTTCAAAGGTGAGAAATGGTCGGATTCTGGAGATGTTTTTAAGATGCAGGTGACAGGAGCGAGTGAGTGATCGGATATAGGGAGTAAAGGAAAGTTCGGTGTTGAATATCACCCCAAGACAGCGGGCATGCTGCTTGGGAGTTATGGTTGAAGGGTAATTTCGATGTTGGGTAGAGTGAGATTAGTAGAAGGGAGAAACACAAGTAGTTCAGTTTTGGAGAGATTTAGTTTCAGATAGAGGGAGGACATGATGTTAGAGACAGCAGACAGACAATCCTTGGTATTTTGAATTAGGGTAGGGGTGATGTCGGGGGAAGAAGTGTATAATTGGGTGTCGTCAGCATAGAGATGGTACTGGAACCCAAATCTGCTGATTGTTTGTCCAATGGGCAGTGTATAGAGAGAAGAGGAGGGGGCCAAGGACTGAGCCCTGCGGAACCCCGATAGTAAGGGGACGAGGAGAGGAAGAGGAGCCGGCAAAAGATACAGTGAAGGAGCGGTCAGAGTGCACAGTGTCAAATGCGGCAGAGAGATCCAGGAGAATCAGCAGGGAGCAATGACCTTTGGATTTAGCTGTTATTAGATCATTAGAGACTTTAGTGAGGGCAGTTTCAGTGGTGTGTAAAGAGCGGAAACCAGATTGTAAGGGGTCAAGAAGAGAGTTATCCGAGAGATAGCGGATAAGACGGGAGTGGACCAAGCGTTCCAGGAGTTTAGAGATGAAGGAAAGGTTAGAGACAGGTCTGTAGTTAGCTGTGCAGTTCTGGTCCAGGGATGGCTTTTTAAGTAAAGGGGTAATGATGGCATGTTTAAATGAGGAGGGAAAGATGCCTGAGGAAAGAGAGAGGTTAAATATTTTAGTCAGGTGAGTGGTGGTGACCACTGGTGAGAGAGACTGCAGGAGAGGTGAAGGAATGGGGTCACTATTGCAGGTTGTAGGCCGAGCAGAAGTGAGGAGCTTGGAAACTTCTTCTTCTGAAACAGGCTCAAAGATGTCTAGTGAGCTTGAGGTGCGGCAGGGAAGGGGATCCAGGCACTGAGGAGATTGGGCTGAGATATCCTGATGGATGTGGTTGATTTTTTTCTTGGAAATAAGTGGCCAGATCCTCACCACTGAGATTGGAGATGGTGGCCTGTACTTTAGGTTTCAGGAGGGAGTTTAAGGTTTCAAAAAGTTGTTTTGGGTTGTTGGATAGTGAGGTGATGAGGGTGGTGAAGTACGATTGTTTGGCCAGAGAAAGGGCAGAGTTATAGGTTTTGAACATGAACTTATAGTGGATGAAGTCTTCTGCTAAGAGAGATTTTTTCCACTGCCGCTCTGCACACCTTGAGCAGCGCTGAAGAAAGCGTGTTTGCATAGTGTGCCAGGACTGCCGTTGTCTGTGTCGGGTATTTCTGCGTGAAGAAGGTGCTGCTTCATCCAGGGCATTCTTCAGTGTAATATTGAAGTGTGACAATGCTAATTCTGGACAGGAGAGGGAGGAGATGGGGGCTAAAGATGTGTGGAGGTTGTCCATAAGCTGCTGGGTATTAGTGGTACGTGTATTCCGATAAGTGTGGTAAGTGGGGATATCCCAGGTGAGGAGACAATTCTTGACAGAGAAGGAAAGAAGGTTGTGGTCCGAGAGCAGGAGAGGGGAGTTAGTAAAGTCGTGCAGCGCTCCGGGACGGGAGAAAACCAGGTCCAGAGTATTCCCGTCCTCATGCGTAGGAGAATTAGTAAACTGTGAGAGGTTGAATGAAGAAGTTAGAGAAAGAAGATTAGAGGCAGATTGGGAGAGGGCATCATTGATGGGGATGTTAAAGTCTCCCATGATGAGGGCGGGGATGTCACAGGATAGAAAGTGAGTAAGCCAGGTGGCAAAGTGGTCTAGAAACAGGTGGGAGGAGCCTGGAGGGCGATAAACAACCGCCACCCGCAAGGGGAAGGGCTTAAAGAGTCTGATGGCGTGGACTTCAAAGGAAGGAAATGTAAGTGAGGGAACCGGGGGGATGACCTGGAAAGCACATTGTGATGAAAGGAATAAACCAACACCTCCACCCTGTCTGTTCTCAGGTCTGGTGGTATGTGAAAATTTCAGCCCACCAAACGAGAGCGCAGCAGCAGCAGTGGTGTCTGAGTGCTGGATCCAGGTTTCTGTAATAGCCAGAAGGTTAAGGGAACTAGAGAGGAAAAGATCATGAATGTAAGTTAGTTTGTTACACACAGACCGTGCATTCCAGAGAGCACAGAGGAAAGTAATAGGAGAAGGCATGCACTGAATGTTAATAAGATTAGCAGGGTTTCTATATGTAGCTGGAGGAGAGTAATGTATGCTGGTGGAGGTAGGTCCAGTGTTTGGGGAAAAAAATATAAATGAGGTATCACTGTAATCGTACTGACCAAAAGCATAAAACTGCTTTATCAATTTTACCAACCGTGGAATGGTATAAATGCCCCCTCCAAAACATATTCAAGAACTCCTGGTTTTTGTTCATTCTGTCTAACAAAAATCGGAATAAAAAGCGATCAAAAATGTCATGAGCTCAAAAATGGTACTAATAAAAACGTCAACTCATCCCGCAAGAAACAAGACTCACATCACTCTGTGGACCAAAATATGGAAAAATTATAGTTCTCAGAATGTGGTATTGCAAAAAATATTTTTTGCAATAAAAAGCGTCTTTTAGTGTGTGACAGCTAAGCATAAAAACCCGCTATAAAAACCCAGTATAAACAGTAAATCAAACCCCCCATTATCATCGCCTTAGTTAGGGAAAACTAATAAAATAAAAAAATGTATTTATTTCCATTTTCCCTTTAGGATTAGTGTTAGAGTTGGGGCTAAAGTTAGAGTTGGGGCTAAAGTTACAGTTGGGACTAAAGTTAGGGTTAGGTTGGAACTAAAGATAGGCTTAGGGTTGGGGCTAAAGTTAGAGTTGGTGCTAAAGTTAAGGTAGGGGCTAGAGTTGGGGTTAGGGTTTGGATTACATTTACGTTGGGGTTAGAGGTGTGTCAGGGTTTGAGTATGGTTAGGGTTGGGATTAGGGTAAGGGGTGTGTTGGGGTTGGGATTAGGGTTAGGGGTGTTCGGGTTAGGGGTGGGGTTAGGGATGGTATTAGGGTTGGAGTTAGAAATTGGGGTCCAATTTCTCCAGATACCCTTGAGAAAATACAAAATTGGGGGCTAAAAGATCATTTTTGTGTAAAAAAAAGGATTTTTTAATTTTCAGGGCTCTACATTATAAACTTCTGTGAAGCACTGGAGGTTCAAAGTGCTCACCACACATCTAGATAAGTTCCATAGGGGGTCTACGTTCCAAAAATAGTTTCAATTTTGTTGGGTTTCCACTGTTTAGGCACATCAGGGGCTCTCCAAACACGACATGACTTTCGATCTCAATTCCAGCCAATTTTGCATTGAAAAGTCAAACGGCGCTCCATCCATTCTGAGCTCTGCCATGCGCCCAAATAGTGGCTTACCCCACATATTGGATATCGGTGTACTCAGGACAAATTGCACAACTTTTGGGGTCCATTTTCTCCTGTTACCCTTGGTAAAATAAAACAAATTGGATCTGAAGTAAATTTTTTGTGAAAAAAAGTTAAATGTTCATTTTTTTTAAACATTCCAAAAATTCCTGTGAATCACCTGAAGGGTTAATAAACATATTGATTGCAGTTTTGAACACCTTGAGGGGTGCAGTTTTTAGAATGGTGTCACTTTTGAGTATTTTCTTTCATATAGACTCCTCAAAGTGACTTCAAATGTGATGTGGTCCCTGAAAAAAATTGTTTTGAAAAAATGAGAAATTACTGGTCAAATTTTAACCCTTACAACTCCTTAACAAAAAAAATTTGGTTCCAAAATTGTGCTGATGTAAAGTAGACATGTGGGAAATGTTACTTATTAAGTAATTTGTGCGACATATATCTGTGATCTAAGGGCATGAAAATTCAAAGTTGGAAAATTGCGACATTTCCTAAGTTTTCGTCAAATTTCCATTTTTTTCACAAATACATGCAAGTAATGTCAAGGAAATTTTACCACTAACATGAAGGACAATATGTCACGAGAAGACATTATCAGAATCACCTGGATTCATGCAAGCTTTTCAGAGTTATAACCTCATAAAGGGACAGTGGTCAGAATTGTAAAAATTGACCTGGTCATTAACATGCAAACCACCCTTAGGGGTTAACCCTTTATGTACCAATGTCTTTTTTTGGGATGCCTAATCTTTTGCTTCTAGCAACTAAGATTTTATAATTTTTATAATTAGGTCCAATCTTTTGCGTTGTGTTTGTAAAATGAATGTTTTCAAAACAGGAAATCAGGTCATTGTCATTTTAAATTTTATATTGGGACGCCCTTTTTTGAAAAATCCGTACTTGTAAAAATTTGGCGAATTATGTTTCGGATTCTTTACGACACAAAATCGTTAAAAATCTGTCATTTAAAAAAAAATGAAAATTGCTAATTTGGCAAGTAATGGGTTAAGGGGTTAATATTGCACTGTTGATTGAATTATCACCTGGGCAATACTAAGGAAATCCTGAAATCATGATTTTTTGGTGGCTCTTGAGGAGTAGAGTTAGGGAACGTTCTCCAACATCCTCTGATTTTTCTATCACCGGCCTGATGAAGGGTACATTACCTGATACACTGTATTGCTTCAACTCACATTGTTGTAGTTTTTTGGCTAAAGGGGATAAAAGGGAAAAAGCATTAAAAAAATATTACTTTTTGTGCCTATTTTTGTTGTGTCATTCCTTTATTCAGAATTCATTTTCATTTTCTAACATTAATTTAGAGTCAAGGTGAAACCCCAAAATTAATTCACACATAACAAGAAACAATAATAATTGAGACCTTAGATCGGGTCCCAAAATGTGCTATATAGTTATATTGACTATACACATTTTTATATTATTGTGCTTGTGATAACATTATTGGGAATGTAGGGAGAGAATTAACTTTGCTGTCAATGTAATACATTATTAGAAAGGACATTGGAAATAAGTATAACTTAAAGCTGTGTAAACTCTTTTAGGGTCAATTCATGCTCTGCGGGATTTTGACAGATAGTTCAGTGACCGTCCTAATCTATGGCTTTTGATAAGCTGATATAGTAGTGAGCTAAGGCAAATGAGTTTATGGATAAAACTTTATCATTGATTGTTTAGAAAAAGTCACTTACAATGTAAACCATTCTATTTAGAAACTCACTTGCACGCTATAAACTCACTTGCTCTTAATCAGTTTACCCGCCTACACCAGATGAACTGGTTTTACTTCTAAACTTGGCTCAGTTTTCCCTCTCAGGAGGACACAACAGCCACTTCTTCACTCAAGAACTCGACTTACCTGTTGCTGCCTTTTGTGATTATTACGGTCGGCATTAATATTCCCTCTGAGACTTCACAGAGCGTGAGTTGGGAAGTTAGAAATATGGGTGCTGCTCCTTATACAGAAAGCTGTAATACAAGGTGTCTAAAATTATTCAAAATATTTAGAATTGAGAGTCCTCAGTGGTTGATAACTTTTAATGGCTAACTGAAAAGATGGAAACGAATTGCAAGCTTTCAAGACTACTCAGGTCCCTTCATCAGGCACAGACTAATAGAAATTCTGAAGAATCGCATATTTATGCACAACGCAGCACAGAAATAGTGCCATAGATAAGACAGGTGACGTGAAGCAGAACTACCATTATGTGAGTGATAAACAGTTATGCCCATAGATATTGGAACAGTTTATAGATAAGGAGTGTGAATGTTTTGTTGTCCTCTGATTGGGGTCTGGTTCTATGTTATGATGATCCCACAGGGTCTGAGGAGCAAATTCCATAATTGATGTAATACTGTATCATACAAAGTAAAGTCGGGATCGACCGAAACACGAAACCCAATGCAAGTCAATGGGGCAGCATAGTCGGCAGTGAGTGGAGGCCAGGAAAACACCTAGAGTGCCCATTTTAATGTCAAAACCATCCATTCTTCTTAATGAAGCTTGTCAAGCGTAATTTACCTTATAATAATTGGAAGGCATTTGAAATTGGGGGTCATTTGGCTAAAGTTGTGGGGGGTAGGGCTGGTTCAAGTAATTAGTGGGCCCAGGAAATCTGGACCACGTCACGGCAGTGGAGCAGGGAGAGGTAAGTATTTCAACTTTGCAAGTGCTGTGAACCTGAGCAAGCAGGGGGGCCCACTCGTTGGCATTGGCACTGGCACAGGGCCCCTCAAAGTACAGCGGTGTGTTTGCACGGCGGGGGTGCCTCCCACCGGCAGCAACACTTTTGCGTACTATGAGAGGCCCTGTGCCAGTGACGTCGCCAACTAGTATTCCTCCCCCCACCTGATGAAGGAACCTGCACTTTCATCTGCACCTTCCTCTTTGTCCCCGTGTAAGGTGGTATGGTATGCGGGAAGAGCAACCTGACTTTCAGCAGGGTCACAATGTTGTTGTGTAGCGTGCACGGGGAATGTTGCGTTATGGGTCAATGTACCAGCAGACTCATCTATCACTGGCTGGGCAATGGGCACGATGAAGTGGAAACACAGATATAGGCCCAAAGAAGAAAGTGGGCTAAATGCAGTTCAAAATTGGTAACACAGGAATAACCAGGGGGCATTGCAGTGGAGGACAACTGGAATGAGAGGCTTACACAGAGAGTAGGGCCAAATCAGTAAGTAGTCGAAATGCAGTTCAAAATTGGCAACCGTAGTAAACAGGCGGCACAGCTTTGTTCAGTGGAGGAGAACAGCAAGGAGTGGCAGACACCGATAGTAGGCCCCAACCCAACTAGTAGGCCAAATGCAGTCTAACATTAACAACTACTTAACGAGAGGCTGAAAATGGAATTTCAGGACAGGAAACCAGGAGAACAGCAAGGAGTGGCAGACACCGATAGTAGGTCCCAAACCAACTAGTACGCCAAATGCAGTTGTTCCATTTAACCACAATTTAATGAGAGCCTGAAGATAGAAGCTCAGGAAAGGCAACCTGGTGAAAACCTTGGAGTGTAACACAACCTGTCTCTACACCCCATACCAAATTTGTAGGCCTAATGCAGCGTAGTTTCCACCAACTACTAAACGAGAGCCGGAAGATCGAAGCTCATGAAAGGCAACCCGGGGAACACCTTGGAGTGTAACACAACCTCTCTCTACACCACGGAAGGGCTGATTCTTAGGAAGGAAGGCTGTTGTAAATAAGCATTGCGCGTCCGAGGGTGATTATATTCTTATTCGGTATCTACTCACCCTCGGACGCGCCATGCTTCTTGATTTGTAATTAATGTTTATTTGCAATGTGCTTTTGACTTACTCAATTATTTTTTTAATTATTGATTTTATTAAATTAATAGTTTAACATCTTATTGGAAATAATTTAAAGGAGACGCGACAGGACAACACTCGGTGGATGCCATATCTGTGTTAACAACTCCAAAAAACTTTCAGTTAACTTCTTGCAGGAGAAAGAAATTGTAGCTGTTGGACCTTTGTAGTACAGTTCCAGATATTTGTTGTGTGTTTGTTTTGATTGTTAAAATGTCTGCATTTGAGATCTCAACACGATCTTATTTTTTATAATCAAATTATTTTTTTAAATATTTTATTAGGTTGGTTCAAGGGGTACACGGGCCGCAGTAGACAGGTCAGTGGAGGCCTAGTGGAAGGAGGGACCGCAGATGCGCCACTGTTTCACCCATACACAATTAGTAGGCCTAATGCAGCGTAGTTTCCAACAGCTACTAAACGAGAGCCGGAAGATCGAAGCTCAGGAAAGGCAACCTGGGGAACACCTTGGAGTGTAACACAACCTCTCTCTACACCACGGAAGGGCTGATTCTTAGGAAGGAAGGCTGTTGTAAATAAGCATTGCGCGTCCGAGGGTGATTATATTCTTATTCGGTATCTACTCACCCTCGGACGCGCCATGCTTCTTGATTTGTAATTAATGTTTATTTGCAATGTGCTTTTGTGTTATGGCTGGCAATCAGGCAACACAGCGTGCAGAAATCAGCGCACATACAGAGATCTGGCAATAACCAAAAACAATAGGACGAGCTCTGAGACGTGGAATCTCTGTAGACTGCAGTACCTGATCTATCCTCACACAACTATAAGCAGCAGTGGATTGCGCCTAACAACTACCTATGCAACTCGGCACTGCCTGAGGAGCTGACTAGCCTGAAGATAGAAATACAAGCCTGACTTACCTCAGAGAAATACCCCAAAGGAATAGGCAGCCCCCCACATATAATGACTGTTAGCAAGATGAAAAGACAAACGTAGGAATGAAATAGATTCAGCAAAGTGAGGCCCGATATTCTAGACAGAGCGAGGATAGCAAAGAGAACTATGCAGTCTACAAAAAACCCTAAAACGAAAACCACGCAAAGGGGCAAAAAGACCCACCGTGCCGAACTAACAGCACGGCGGTGCACCCCTCTGCTTCTCAGAGCTTCCAGCAAAAGACAATAGCAAGCTGGACAGAAAAAAACAGAAAACAAACTAGAAGCACTTATCTAGCAGAGCAGCAGGCCCAAGGAAAGATGCAGTAGCTCAGATCCAACACTGGAACATTGACAAGGAGCAAGGAAGACAGACTCAGGTGGAGCTAAATAGCAAGGCAGCCAACGAGCTCACCAAAACACCTGAGGGAGGAAGCCCAGACATGGACATCAGAGGCAAAAACCCAGGAATTATCTTCCTGAGCATAACCCTTCCATTTGACCAGATACTGGAGTTTCCGTCTAGAGACACGAGAATCCAAAATCTTCTCCACAATATACTCCAATTCCGCCTCCACCAAAACAGGGGCAGGAGGCTCCACAGATGGAACCATAGGTGCCACGTATCTCCTCAACAACGACCTATGGAATACATTATGTATGGAAAAGGAGTCTGGGAGGGTCAGACGAAAAGACACCGGATTGAGAATCTCAGAAATCCTATACGGACCAATAAAACGAGGTTTAAATTTAGGAGAGGAAACCTTCATAGGAATATGACGAGAAGATAACCAAACCAAATCCCCAACACGAAGTCGGGGTCCCACACGGCGTCTGCGATTAGCGAAAAGCTGAGCCTTCTCCTGGGACAAGGTCAAATTGTCCACTACCTGAGTCCAGATCTGCTGCAACCTGTCCACCACAGAATCCACACCAGGACAGTCCGAAGACTCAACCTGTCCTGAAGAGAAACGAGGATGGAACCCAGAATTGCAGAAAAATGGAGAGACCAAGGTAGCCGAGCTGGCCCGATTATTAAGGGCGAACTCAGCCAACGGCAAAAATGACACCCAATCATCCTGGTCAGCGGAAACAAAACATCTCAGATATGTTTCCAAGGTCTGATTGGTTCGTTCGGTCTGGCCATTAGTCTGAGGATGGAAGGCCGAAGAGAAAGATAGGTCAATGCCCATCCTACCACAAAAGGCTCGCCAGAACCTCGAGACAAACTGGGAACCTCTGTCAGAAACAATATTCTCAGGAATGCCATGTAAACGAACCACATGCTGGAAGAACAAAGGCACCAAATCAGAGGAGGAAGGCAATTTAACCAAGGGCACCAGATGGACCATTTTAGAAAAGCGATCACAGACCACCCAAATGACCGACATTTTTTGAGAAACGGGAAGGTCAGAAATGAAATCCATCGAAATATGTGTCCAAGGCCTCTTCGGGACCGGCAAGGGCAAAAGCAACCCACTGGCACGTGAACAGCAGGGCTTAGCCCTAGCACAAATTCCACAGGACTGCACAAAAGCACGCACATCCCGTGACAGAGATGGCCACCAGAAGGATCTAGCAACCAACTCCCTGGTACCAAAGATTCCGGCCAGCACCGAACAATGAAGTTCAGAGATAACTTTACTAGTCCACCTATCAGGGACGAACAGTTTCTCGGCCGGACAACGATCAGGTTTATTAGCCTGAAATTTCTGCAACACTCTCCGCAAATCAGGGGAGATGGCAGACACAATGACTCCTTCCTTGAGGATACTCGCCGGCTCAGATAACCCCGGAGAGTCGGGCACAAAACTCCTAGACAGAGCATCCGCCTTCACATTTTTAGAGCCCGGAAGGTATGAAATCACAAAATCAAAACGAGCAAAAAATAACGACCAACGGGCCTGTCTAGGATTCAAGCGCTTGGCAGACTCGAGATAAGTCAAGTTCTTATGATCAGTCAATACCACCACGCGATGCTTAGCACCCTCAAGCCAATGACGCCACTCCTCGAATGCCCACTTCATGGCTAGCAACTCTCGGTTGCCCACATCATAATTACGCTCAGCAGCAGAAAATTTCCTGGAAAAGAAAGCACATGGTTTGAACACTGAGCAACCAGAACCTCTCTGTGACAAAACCGCCCCTGCACCAATCTCAGAAGCATCAACCTCGACCTGGAACGGAAGAGAAACATCAGGTTGACACAACACAGGGGCACAGCAAAAACGACGCTTCAACTCCTGAAAAGCTTCCACGGCAGCAGAAGACCAATTAACCAAATCAGCACCCTTCTTGGTCAAATCGGTCAATGGTCTGGCAATGCTAGAAAAATTACAGATGAAGCGACGATAAAAATTAGCAAAGCCCAGGAATTTCTGCAGACTTTTTAGAGATGTCGGCTGAGTCCAATCCTGGATGGCCTGAACCTTAACCGGATCCATCTCGATAGTAGAAGGGGAAAAGATGAACCCCAAAAATGAAACTTTCTGCACACCGAAGAGACACTTTGATCCCTTCACGAACAAGGAATTAGCACGCAGTACCTGGAAAACCATTCTGACTTGCTTCACATGAGACTCCCAATCATCTGAGAAGATCAAAATGTCATCCAAGTAAACAATCAAGAATTTATCCAGATACTCACGGAAAATGTCATGCATAAAAGACTGAAAAACAGATGGAGCATTGGCAAGTCCGAACGGCATCACCAGATACTCAAAATGACCCTCGGGCGTATTAAATGCCGTTTTCCATTCATCTCCCTGCCTGATTCTCACCAGATTATACGCACCACGAAGATCAATCTTAGTAAACCAACTAGCCCCCTTAATCCGAGCAAACAAGTCAGAAATCAATGGCAAGGGATACTGAAACTTAACAGTGATCTTATTAAGAAGGCGGTAATCAATACACGGTCTTAGCGAACCATCCTTCTTGGCTACAAAAAAGAACCCTGCTCCCAATGGTGACGACGATGGGCGAATATGTCCCTTCTCCAGGGACTCCTTCACATAACTGCGCATAGCGGTGTGTTCAGGTACGGACAAATTAAATAAACGACCCTTAGGGAATTTACTACCAGGAATCAAATCGATAGCACAATCACAATTCCTATGCGGAGGTAGGGCATCAGACTTGGACTCTTCAAATACATCCTGAAAGTCCGACAAGAACTCTGGGATGTCAGAAGGAATGGATGACGAAATAGACAAAAATGGAACATCACCATGTACTCCCTGACAACCCCAGCTGGTTACCGACATAGAGTTCCAATCCAATACTGGATTATGAGTTTGTAGCCATGGCAACCCCAACACGACCACATCATGCAAATTATGCAGTACCAGAAAGCGAATAACTTCCTGATGTGCAGGAGCCATGCACATGGTCAGCTGGGCCCAGTACTGAGGCTTATTCTTGGCCAAAGGTGTAGCATCAATTCCTCTCAACGGAATAGGACACCGCAAAGGCTCCAAGAAAAATCCACAACGTTTAGCATAATCCAAATCCATCAGATTCAGGGCAGCGCCTGAATCCACAAACGCCATGACAGAATACGATGACAAAGAGCACATTAAGGTAATGGACAAAAGGAATTTGGACTGTACAGTACCAATAACGGCAGAGCTATCGAACCGCCTAGTGCGTTTAGGACAATTAGAAATAGCATGAGTAGAATCACCACAATAGAAACACAGTCTGTTCAGACGTCTGTGTTCTTGCCGTTCTACTTTAGTCATAGTCCTGTCGCACTGCATAGGCTCAGGTTTACTCTCAGGCAGTACCGCCAGATGGTGCACAGATTTACGCTCGCGCAAGCGACGACCGATCTGAATGGCCAAGGACATAGACTCATTCAAACCAGCAGGCAAAGGAAATCCCACCATTACATCCTTAAGAGCTTCAGAGAGACCCTTTCTGAACAAAGCCGCTAGTGCAGATTCATTCCACAGAGTGAGTACTGACCATTTCCTAAATTTCTGACAATATACTTCTACATCATCCTGACCCTGGCATAAAGCCAGCAGATTTTTCTCAGCCTGATCCACTGAATTAGGCTCATCGTAAAGCAATCCGAGCGCCAGGAAAAATGCATCAACATTACTCAATGCAGAATCTCCTGGTGCAAGAGAAAACGCCCAGTCCTGTGGGTCGCCGCGCAAAAAAGAAATAATAATCAAAACCTGTTGAATAGGATTACCAGAAGAATGAGGTTTCAAGGCCAAAAATAGCTTACAATTATTTCTGAAGCTCAGGAACTTAGTTCTGTCACCAAAAAACAAATCAGGAATCGGAATTCTTGGTTCTAGCATCGATTTCTGATCAATAGTATCTTGAATCTTTTGTACATTTACAACGAGATTATCCATTGAGGAGCACAGAGCCTGAATATCCATGTCCACAGCTGTGTCCTGAAGCACTCTAATGTCTAGGGGAAAAAAAAGACTGAAGACAGAGCTAAGAAAAAAAAATGATGTCAGGATTTCTTTTTTCCCTCTATTGGGAATCATTGGTGTGGCTCCTTGTACTGTTATGGCTGGCAATCAGGCAACACAGCGTGCAGTAATCAGCGCACATACAGAGATCTGGCAATAACCAAAAACAATAGGACGAGCTCTGAGACGTGGAATCTCTGTAGACTGCAGTACCTGATCTATCCTCAGACAACTATAAGCAGCAGTGGATTGCGCCTAACAACTACCTATGCAACTCGGCACTGCCTGAGGAGCTGACTAGCCTGAAGATAGAAATACAAGCCTGACTTACCTCAGAGAAATACCCCAAAGGAATAGGCAGCCCCCCACATATAATGACTGTTAGCAAGATGAAAAGACAAACGTAGGAATGAAATAGATTCAGCAAAGTGAGGCCCGATATTCTAGACAGAGCGAGGATAGCAAAGAGAACTATGCAGTCTACAAAAAACCCTAAAACGAAAACCACGCAAAGGGGCAAAAAGACCCACCGTGCCGAACTAACAGCACGGCGGTGCACCCCTCTGCTTCTCAGAGCTTCCAGCAAAAGACAATAGCAAGCTGGACAGAAAAAAAACAGAAAACAAACTAGAAGCACTTATCTAGCAGAGCAGCAGGCCCAAGGAAAGATGCAGTAGCTCAGATCCAACACTGGAACATTGACAAGGAGCAAGGAAGACAGACTCAGGTGGAGCTAAATAGCAAGGCAGCCAACGAGCTCACCAAAACACCTGAGGGAGGAAGCCCAGAGACTGCAATACCACTTGTGACCACAGAAGTGAACTCAGCCACAGAATTCACAACACTTTTGACTTACTCAATTATTTTTTTAATTATTGATTTTATTAAATTAATAGTTTAACATCTTATTGGAAATAATTTAAAGGAGACGCGACAGGACAACACTCGGTGGATGCCATATCTGTGTTAACAACTCCAAAAAACTTTCAGTTAACTTCTTGCAGGAGAAAGAAATTGTAGCTGTTGGACCTTTGTAGTACAGTTCCAGATATTTGTTGTGTGTTTGTTTTGATTGTTAAAATGTCTGCATTTGAGATCTCAACACGATCTTATTTTTTATAATCAAATTAATTTTTTAAATATTTTATTAGGTTGGTTCAAGGGGTACACGGGCCGCAGTAGACAGGTCAGTGGAGGCCTAGTGGAAGGAGGGACCGCAGATGCGCCACTGTTTCACCCATACACAATTAGTAGGCCTAATGCAGCGTAGTTTCCAACAGCTACTAAACGAGAGCCGGAAGATCGAAGCTCAGGAAAGGCAACCTGGGGAACACCTTGGAGTGTAACACAACCTCTCTCTACACCACGGAAGGGCTGATTCTTAGGAAGGAAGGCTGTTGTAAATAAGCATTGCGCGTCCGAGGGTGATTATATTCTTATTCGGTATCTACTCACCCTCAGACGCGCCATGCTTCTTGATTTGTAATTAATGTTTATTTGCAATGTGCTTTTGACTTACTCAATTATTTTTTTAATTATTGATTTTATTAAATTAATAGTTTAACATCTTATTGGAAATAATTTAAAGGAGACGCGACAGGACAACACTCGGTGGATGCCATATCTGTGTTAACAACTCCAAAAAACTTTCAGTTAACTTCTTGCAGGAGAAAGAAATTGTAGCTGTTGGACCTTTGTAGTACAGTTCCAGATATTTGTTGTGTGTTTGTTTTGATTGTTAAAATGTCTGCATTTGAGATCTCAACACGATCTTATTTTTTATAATCAAATTAATTTTTTAAATATTTTATTAGGTTGGTTCAAGGGGTACACGGGCAGCAATAGACAGGTCAGTGGAGGCCTAGTGGAAGGAGTGACGGCAGACAGGCATCAAAGGCCTAACATTGGGCTGGCTGTAGGCAAGTTAAAATTGGTTCCAGGGGAACACGGCCATCAGTGGCCTGGTCAGTGTAGTTGTAGTTGAAAGAACGGGACGCAGACAGGCTTCGAAGGCCTAACATAATAACATAGGGCTGGCTGTAGGCAAGTTAAAATTGGTTCCAGGGGAACACGGCCATCAGTGGCCTGGTCAGTGTAGTTGTAGTTGAAAGAACGGGCCGCAGACAAGCTTCGAAGGCCTAACATAACAAACTTGGGCTGGCTGTAGGCACTTTTAAATTGGTTCCAGGGGTACACGGGCAGCAGTGGTCTGGTCAGTGGAAGTCTAGTGGAAGGAGTGACCGCAGACAGGCTTCCAAGGCCTAACATAACAAACTTGGGCTGGCTGTAGGCACTTTTAAATTGGTTCCAGGGGTACACGGGCAGCAGTGGTCTGGTCTGTGGAAGTCTAGTGGAAGGAGTGACCGCAGACAGGCTTCCAAGGCCTAACATAACAAACTTGGGCTGGCTGTAGGCACTTTTAAATTGGTTCCAGGGGTACACGGGCAGCAGTGGTCTGGTCTGTGGAAGTCTAGT
This sequence comes from Ranitomeya imitator, assembly GCF_032444005.1. Taxonomy (NCBI): domain Eukaryota; kingdom Metazoa; phylum Chordata; class Amphibia; order Anura; family Dendrobatidae; genus Ranitomeya; species Ranitomeya imitator. The sequence continues at coordinate 671,728,780 of NC_091286.1, read as the reverse complement.
GGAAGGAGTGACCGTAGACAGGCTTCGAAGGCCTAACATAACAAACTTGGGCTGGCTGTAGGCACTTTTAAATTGGTTCCAGGGGTACACGGGCAGCAGTGGTCTGGTCTGTGGAAGTCTAGTGGAAGGAGTGACCGCAGACAGGCTTCGAAGGCCTAACATAACAAACTTGGGCTGGCTGGAGGCACTTTTAAATTGGTTCCAGGGGTACACGGGCAGCAGTGGTCTGGTCAGTGGAAGTCTAGTGGAAGGAGTGACCGCAGACAGGCTTCCAAGGCCTAACATAACAAACTTGGGCTGGCTGTAGGCACTTTTAAATTGGTTCCAGGGGTACACGGGCAGCAGTGGTCTGGTCAGTGGAAGTCTAGTGGAAGGAGTGACCGCAGACAGGCTTCGAAGGCCTAACATAACAAACTTGGGCTGGCTGTAGGCACTTTTAAATTGGTTCCAGGGGTACACGGGCAGCGGTGGTCAGGTCAGTGGAAGTCTAGTGGAAGGAGTGACCGCAGACAGGCTTCCAAGGCCTAACATAACAAACTTGGGCTGGCTGTAGGCACTTTTAAATTGGTTCCAGGGGTACACGGGCAGCAGTGGTCTGGTCTGTGGAAGTCTAGTGGAAGGAGTGACCGCAGACAGGCTTCCAAGGCCTAACATAACAAACTTGGGCTGGCTGTAGGCACTTTTAAATTGGTTCCAGGGGTACACGGGCAGCAGTGGTCTGGTCTGTGGAAGTCTAATGGAAGGAGTGACCGCAGACAGGCTTCGAAGGCCTAACATAACAAACTTGGGCTGGCTGGAGGCACTTTTAAATTGGTTCCAGGGGTACACGGGCAGCAGTGGTCTGGTCAGTGGAAGTCTAGTGGAAGGAGTGACCGCAGACAGGCTTCCAAGGCCTAACATAACAAACTTGGGCTGGCTGTAGGCACTTTTAAATTGGTTCCAGGGGTACACGGGCAGCAGTGGTCTGGTCAGTGGAAGTCTAGTGGAAGGAGTGACCGCAGACAGGCTTCGAAGGCCTAACATAACAAACTTGGGCTGGCTGTAGGCACTTTTAAATTGGTTCCAGGGGTACACGGGCAGCAGTGGTCTGGTCAGTGGAAGTCTAGTGGAAGGAGTGACCGCAGACAGGCTTCCAAGGCCTAACATAACAAAATTGGGCTGGCTGTAGGCACTTTTAAATTGGTTCCAGGGGTACTTGGGCAGCAGTGTATGGTCAATGGAAGTCTAGTGGAAGGAGTGACGGCAGACAGTCTTCGAAGGCCTAACATAACAAAATTGGGCTGACTGTAGGCACTTTTAAATTGGTTCCAGGGTAACACGGCCAGCAGTGGCCTGGTCAGTGTAGTAGTTGTAGAAAGAAGGGACCGCAGACAGGCTTCGAAGGCCTAACATAACAAAAATGTCAAAACAATGGTATTGTCAGTGCCAGGCATTGAAGGATGTCAGCGCCTAGACTACACATTGGTGAAGCTGTGAGAGATAATTTTGCTAGTGGTAGAGCACTGTTTGAGCTGGGGGGGGAACTGTCTTGTGGCCGGCGGTACAGGCACAGGGCCCCTCATATTACAACGGTGTATCTGACGTTGGGTGCGCACCACCACCGCCAGAGACACTTTATTGTACTATGAGGGACCCAGTGGCAGTGCCGTCGACCAAAAGCGGCCACACCCACCTCTTCAGACAAACAGCACTCTCAAGGGTCCAAGCGCAAAGTGGCGATAGCACGGCCCCGTGTGGGGAGTTTGGCCATTTCGTGAGGTGGAAACATGTCGTATGCTGGACAATCAGGTGAAGAAAATTACGAGATTGGAAAAGTCATTCAGAATAGTCCACAGGCAAGACCTTTTCATAGGAAAGCTAGGTGTCAGCCGGGCAGGGTGGGGCAAAAGATTTTGAAATCCAGTTGTGGTTCATTTTAATGAAGGTTAGATCATCTACATTTTGGGTAGCCAGACGAGTCCTTTTTTCTGTTAGTATTGAACCTGCAGCACTGAATACTCTTTCTGATAGGACACTAGCTGCCGGGCAAGCAAGCTCCTGCAATGCATATTCTGCCAATTCTGGCCAGGTGTCTAATTTGGATGCCCAGTAATCAAATGGAAATGACGGTTGAGGGAGAACGTCGATAAGGGATGAAAAATAGTTTGTAACCATACTGGACAAATGTTGTCTCCTGTCACTTTGAATTGATGCTGCAGTACCTGTCCTGTCTGCGGTCATAGAAAAATCACTCCACAACCTGGTCAGAAAACCCCCCTGGCCAACGCCACTTCTGATTTCTGCCCCTCTAACACCTCTGGTCTGCTGGCCCCTGGAGCTCGTGTGAGAATGATCACGGGCGCTGTGTGCAGGGAATGCCAGAAGCAAACGGTCAACAAGAGTTGATTGTTTTGTTGCTAATATTAGTTCCAAGTTCTCATGTGGCATAATATTTTGCAATTTGCCTTTATAGCGAGGATCAAGGAGGCAGGCCAAGCAGTAATCGTCATCGTTCATCATTTTTGTAATGCGTGTGTCCCTTTTGAGGATACGCAAGGCATAATCCGCCATGTGGGCCAAAGTTCCCGTTGTCAAATCTGCGGTTGTGCTTGGTTGAGGGGCAGTTGCAGGCAAATCTACGTCACTTGTGTCCCTCAAAAAACCAGAACCCGGCCTTGCCACGCCACCAATTTCCCGTGCCCCCGGGAAAGCTTCCTCATTAAAAATATACTCATCCCCATCATCCTCCTCATCCTCCACCTCCTCTTCGCCCGGTACCTCGTCATGTACACTGCCCTGATCAGACAATCGCTGACTGTCATCAAGGCTTTCCTCTTCCTCTGGTGCAGACGCCTGATCCTTTATGTGCGTCAAACTTTGCATCAGCAGACGCATTAGGGGGATGCTCATGCTTATTATGGCGTTGTCTGCACTAACCAGCCGTGTGCATTCCTCAAAACACTGAAGGACTTGACACATGTCTTGAATCTTCGACCACTGCACACCTGACAACTCCATGTCTGCCATCCTACTGCCTGCCCGTGTATGTGTATCCTCCCACAAAAACATAACAGCCCGCCTCTGTTCGCACAGTCTCTGAAGCATGTGCAGTGTTGAGTTCCACCTTGTTGCAACGTCTATGATTAGGCGATGCTGGGGAAGGTTCAAAGAACGCTGATAGGTCTGCATACGGCTGGAGTGTACAGGCGAACGGCGGATATGTGCGCAAAGTCCACGCACTTTGAGGAGCAGGTCGGATAACCCCGGATAACTTTTCAGGAAGCACTGCACCACCAGGTTTAAAGTGTGAGCCAGGCAAGGAATGTGTTTCAGTTGGGAAAGGGAGATGGCAGCCATGAAATTCCTTCCGTTATCACTCACTACCTTGCCTGCCTCAAGATCTACAGTGCCCAGCCACGACTGCGTTTCTTGCTGCAAGAACTCGGACAGAACTTCCGCGGTGTGTCTATTGTCGCCCAAACACTTCATAGCCAATACAGCCTGCTAACGTTTGCCAGTAGCTGCCCCATAATGGGAGACCTGGTGTGCAACAGTGGCAGGTGCGGATGGAGTGTTTGTGCGACTGCGGTCTGTGGACGAGCTCTTGCTTCTGCAGGAGGACGAGGAGGAGGAGGAGGAGGAGGGGGTGCGAACGGCTACAGACAACTGTTTACTAGACCGTGGCCTAGGCAGAACTGTCCCAAACTTGCTGTCCCCTGTGGACCCTGAATCCACCACATTTACCCAGTGTGCCGTGATGGACACGTAACGTCCCTGGCCATGACTACTGGTCCATGCATCGGTTGTCAGGTGCACCTTTGTGCTCACAGATTGCCTCAGTGCATGGATGATGCGCTCTTTAACATGCTGGTGGAGGGCTGGGATGGCTTTTCTGGAAAAAAAGTGTCGACTGGGTAGCTCGTAGCGTGGTACAGCGTAGTCCATCAGGTCTTTGAAAGCTTCGCTTTCAACTAACCGGTAGGGCATCATCTCTAACGAGATTAGTCTAGCTATGTGGGCGTTCAAACCCTGTGTACGCGGATGCGAGGCTAAGTATTTCCTTTTTCTAACCATAGTCTCATGTAGGGTGAGCTGGACTGGAGAGCTGGAGATCGTGGAACTAGCGGGGGTGCCGGTGGACATGGCAGACTGAGAGACGGTGGGAGATGGTATTGTTGCCGCCGGTGCCCTAGATGCAGTGTTTCCTACTACGAAACTGGTGATTCCCTGACCCTGACTGCTTTGGCCTGGCAAAGATACCTGCACAGATACAGCAGGTGGTGCGCTAAATGGTGGTCCTACACTGCCGGAAGGGATGTTGCGTTGATGACTAGCTTCATTGGCCGAGGGTGCAACAACCTTAAGGGACGTTTGGTAGTTAGTCCAAGCTTTCAAATGCATGGTGGTTAAATGTCTATGCATGCAACTAGTATTGAGACTTTTCAGATTCTGACCTCTGCTTAAGGAAGTAGAACATTTTTGACAGATGACTTTGCGCTGATCAATTGGATGTTGTTTAAAAAAATGCCAGACTGCACTCTTTCTAGCATCGGATACCTTTTCAGGCATTGCAGACTGAGCTTTAACCGGATGGGCACGCTGTCCTCCACCAGGTTTTGGCTTTGCCATGCGTTTTGGGCAAGATACGGGCCCGGCAGATGGAACCTGTGGCGATGTTGATGCCTGCTGCGGCCCCTCCTCCTCCTCTGCTTCAGAACTGCTGCCGCCTGCACCCTGTTCCCCCAATGGCTGCCAATCGGGGTCAAGAACTGGGTCATCTAATAACTCTTCTTGTACCTCCTGCGCAACTTCGTCTGTGTCACCGTGTCGTTCGGTGGTATAGCGTTCGTGATGGGGCAACATAGTCTCATCAGGGTCTGATTCTTGATCAGCACCCTGCGAGGGCAATGTTGTGGTCTGAGTCAAAGGACCAGCATAGTAGTCTGGCTGTGGCTGTGCATCAGTGCACTCCATGTCAGATTCAACTTGTAATGGGCATGGACTGTTAACTGCTTCACTTTCTAAGCCAGAGACGGTATGTGTAAAGAGCTCCATGGAGTAACCCGTTGTGTCGCCTGCTGCATTCTTCTCTGTTGTTGTTTTTGCTGAAGAGGACAAGGAAGTGACTTGTCCCTGACCGTGAACATCCACTAACGACGCGCTGCTTTTACTTTTACCAGTTTCACGAGAGGAGGCAAAAGAGCTAGAGGCTGAGTCAGCAAGATAAGCCAAAACTTGCTCTTGCTGCTCCGGCTTTAAAAGCGGTTTTCCTAATCCCAGAAAAGGGAGCGTTCGAGGCCTTGTGTAGCCGGACGACGAACCTGGCTCCACAGCTCCAGACTTAGGTGCAATATTTTTTTCCCCACGACCACCTGATGCTCCACCACTACCACTACCCTAATTACCAGCTGACAATGAACGCCCCCGGCCACGACCTCTTCCACTAGACTTCCTCATTGTTTTAAAAACGTAACCAAACTAACGTTATTTGTTGCAGTCACACAACTTACACGGTGAGCTATAACTTCAGTATGATTTAGCTACCCCTTTACAGGTTGGTGAGACCACAGCGAAAATCAGGCCCAATGTTACACACTCTGTTTTTGGTGGCTGCAAATTAGAGAGATGCCCCACACGCAGGACTGTCACTGAAGCACAAATGTTAATATTAATGTCACACTATTATTTTTTTTTTATTTTTTATTTTTTCAGGAACACTTTAGAAACCCCCCCAAAAAAAAAAATAGATTTTTGCAGGGAGAATTTAGAAAACAAATGTAACAAACTATATGCTTTCTATGGGCCACTGAGTGAGAGATGACGCACACAGGAATCAGGAGTGGCACACAAGCCCAGAGGCCAATATTTTTCTACCAATGATTGATGGAGTTATTTTCTCTGGTAGATTTTGGAACCCAAATCAAGGAAAAAAAATATAGGCTTTCTATGGACCACAATTGGAGAGAGAGAGAGAGAGAGAGAGAGAGAGAGAGAGATGGCACACCCAGGAGTCAAGACTGGCACACAAGCAGAAAGGCCAATATTAATCTCCCACTGTTTTTTTTGGTTGTTTTTTTTTTTTTTTTTTCAGGGAGACTTTAGAAAAAAAAAAAAAAAAAATATGATTTTATCAGGAAGAATTTAGAAACCAAATAAAATAAAATGATTTTTTCAGGGAGAATTTATAAAACAAATAAAACCAAAAATAGGCGTTCTATGGCCCACTGACTGAGATATGACACACACAGGAGTCAGGAGTGGCACACAAGCCCAGAGGCCAATATTTTTCTAGCAATGATTGATGTAGTTATTTTCTCTGGTAGATTTTGGAACCCAAATCAAGGAAAAAAAATATAGGCTTTCTATGGACCACAACTGGAGAGAGAGAGAGAGAGAGAGAGAGAGATGGCACACCCAGGAGTCAAGACTGGCGCACAAGCAGAAAGGCCAATATTAATCTCCCACTGTTTTTTTTGGTTGTTTTTTTTTTTTTTTTTTCAGGGAGACTTTAGAAAAAAAAATAATAAAAAAAATATGATTTTATCAGGAAGAATTTAGAAACCAAATAAAATAAAATGATTTTTTCAGGGAGAATTTATAAAACAAATAAAAACAAAAATAGGCGTTCTATGGCCCACTGACTGAGAGATGACGCACACAGGAGTCAGGAGTGGCACACAAGCCCAGAGGCCAATATTTTTCTAGCAATGATTGATGTAGTTATTTTCTCTGGTAGATTTTGGAACCCAAATCAAGGAAAAAAAATATAGGCTTTCTATGGACCACAATTGGAGAGAGAGAGAGAGAGAGAGAGAGATGGCACACCCAGGAGTCAAGACTGGCACACAAGCAGAAAGGCCAATATTAATCTCCCACTGTTTTTTTGGTTGTTTTTTTTTTTTTTTTTTTCAGGGAGACTTTAGAAAAAAAAATAATAAAAAAAATATGATTTTATCAGGAAGAATTTAGAAACCAAATAAAATAAAATGATTTTTTCAGGGAGAATTTATAAAACAAATAAAAACAAAAATAGGCGTTCTATGGCCCACTGACTGAGAGATGACGCACAGAGGAGTCAGGAGTGGCACACAAGCCCAGAGGCCAATATTTTTCTACCAATGATTGATGTAGTTATTTTCTCTGGTAGATTTTGGAACCCAAATCAAGGAAAAAAAATATAGGCTTTCTATGGACCACAATTGGAGAGAGAGAGAGAGAGAGAGAGATGGCACACCCAGGAGTCAAGACTGGCACACAAGCAGAAAGGCCAATATTAATCTCCCACTGTTTTTTTTTGGTTGTTTTTTTTTTTTTTTTTCAGGGAGACTTTAGAAAAAAAAATAATAAAAAAAATATGATTTTATCAGGAAGAATTTAGAAACCAAATAAAATAAAATGATTTTTTCAGGGAGAATTTATAAAACAAATAAAACCAAAAATAGGCGTTCTATGGCCCACTGACTGAGAGATGACGCACACAGGAGTCAAGACTGGCACACAAGCAGAAAGGCCAATATTAATCCCCCACTGTTTTTTTTGTTTGTTTTTTTTTTTGTTTTTTTCAGGGAGACTTTAGAAAAAAAAATAATAAAAAAAATATGATTTTATCAGGAAGAATTTAGAAACCAAATAAAATAAAATGATTTTTTCAGGGAGAATTTATAAAACTAATAAAACAAAAAATAGGCGTTCTATGGCCCACTAAGTGAGAGATGACGCACACAGGAGTCAAGACTGGCACACAAGCAGAAAGGCCAATATTAATCCCCCACTGTTTTTTTTGTTTGTTTTTTTTTTTGTTTTGTTTTTTTCAGGGAGACTTTAGAAAAAAAAATAATAAAAAAAATATGATTTTATCAGGAAGAATTTAGAAACCAAATAAAATAAAATGATTTTTTCAGGGAGAATTTAGAAAACAAATAAAACCAAAAATAGGCGTTCTATGGCCCACTGACTGAGAGAGAGAGAGAGATGGCACGCTTAGTACTGGCACACAAGCCCAAAGGGCAATATTAATCTCCCTTTTTTTTTCAGGGAGAATTTCTAAAACCCAAAAAAAAAAAAAAATAGGCTTTCTATGGCCCACTATTTGTGAGAGAGATGGGACGCTCAGGACTGGCACAGATGGCACGCTCAGGACTGGCACAGAAGCCCAGAGGCCAATATTAATCTCCCTTTTTTTCTGGGAGAATTTATAAAACCAAAAAAATATTTAAATAGGCTTTCTATGGCCCACTATTTGTGAGAGAGATGGCACGCTCAGGACTGGCACAGATGGCACGCTCACAACTGGCACACAAGCCCAGAGGCCAATATTAATCTCCCTTTTTTCAGGGAAAATTTATAAAACAAAAAAAAAAATTAAATAGGCTTTCTATGGCCCACTATTTGTGAGAGAGATGGCACGCTCAGGACTGGCACAGATGGCACGCTCACAACTGGCACACAAGCCCAGAGGCCAATATTAATCTCCCTTTTTTTCAGGGAGAATTTATAAAACCAAAAAAAAAATTAAATAGGCTTTCTATGGCCCACTATTTGTGAGAGAGATGGCACACCCAGGGCTGGCACAGATGGCACGCTCAGGACTGGCACACAAGCCCAGAGGCCAATATTAATCTCCCTTTTTTTCAGGGAGAATTTATAAAACCCAAAAAAAAATTAAATAGGCTTTCTATGGCCCACTATTTGTGAGAGAGATGGCACACTCAGGACTGGCACACAAGCCCAAAGGCCAATATTAATCTCCCACTGTATTTTTATCAGGGAGAATTTATACACCCCACAAAAAAAAATACAGAAAAATGAAAAGGCTTTCTATGGCCCACTATGTGAGAGAGATGGCACACACAGGGATGGCACTCTAGCAGAAATGCCAAATTGCCAATCTTAATCTCCCACCAAAAAAAAAAAAAAAAAACAGGGAATGTCCTACAATTACTATCTCCCTGCCTGCAGTAATCTCAGCCAGGTATGGCAGGCAGCTACTATCTCCCTGCCTGCAGTAATCTCAGCCAGGTATGGCAGGCAGCAATAAGGAGTGGACTGATGCACAAATCAAATAAAAAGTGTGGACAAACAAAAAAGATAGCTGTGCAGAAATGAAGGAACAACAGGATTTGTGCTTTGAAAAAAGCAGTTGGTTTGCACAGCGGCGTACACACAGCAATGCAGCTATCAGGGAGCCTTCTAGGGCAGCCCAATGAGCTACAGCGCTGAGGGGGAAAAAAAAAAAAAAAAACTTCCACTGTCCCTGCACACCGAGGGTGGTGTTGGACAGTGCAAATCGCTGCAGCACAAGCGGTTTTGTGGTTAATGGACCCTGCCTAACGCTATCCCTGCTTCTGACAAAGCGGCAGCAACCTCTCCCTAAGCTCAGATCAGCAGCAGTAAGATGGCGGTCGGCGGGAACGCCTCTTTATAGCCCCTGTGACGTCGCAGACAGCAAGCCAATCACTGCAATGCCCTTCTCTAAGATGGTGGGGACCAGGACCTATGTCATCATGCTGCCCACACTCTGCGTTTACCTTCATTGGCTGAGAAATGGCGCTTTTCGCGTCATTGAAACGCGACTTTGGCGCGAAAGTCGCGTACCGCATGGCCGACCCCGCACAGGGGTCGGATCGGGTTTCATGAAACCCCGACTTAGCCAAAAGTCGGCGACTTTTGAAAATGTTCGACCCGTTTCGCTCAACCCTAGTCACAATTCTTGCACACCTACTGCTGCGCATCATCCTCCTACTTATTCTTTTCCTTCTCCATCAAATTATGCTGCATGTTACCTTGAGGGAATGTATGGTTGCCAAATCGGAATAGTCAAGCAGGCATGCAAAAAGTTAAATGTGTGTAAAATATTTTCAATTTCACATTTTTGTTTTTTTCAATACTATTATCTCCCTGACCAAAAACCTTAACTAGATTGCTATACTGTTTGCCAGGTACATAAATGGTAATTAATTTTCTTCAACATCTAGCAGTATTGTTGTGATAAAAAAAGGTTCTTAATTTTTTATAAAGCCAGTGTCCATTTAAGCTACTACACCACTGATTTGATTTATGATGAGCTGACAGGACTAGTGACGTTGCAGAAACACTCGCTCCTGTGATAAAACAGGCAGGAAAATGTGTTATATCTGCTGTAAGCCCCTGCTGTGTTGTCTGTATACTGAATTATGATAAACTCATGCTTTCAGAAAATAACATTGCATAGCAGCGTCACATTTAAAAGATTATTTCAGCACAGGAACATTTATTTTTCAATGCATCCAATTGTGGAACTTATTATTCCAAGACGTATTATTTAAGATGTACTTTGCTCATGGAACAACCATATTGTGCAACTACAGTATGTGCAGGAAGGGCCAAATTGGAGAGTTGCCAAAGAACATAGTAGATAAGCAGGATATAAACATAAAAAAGGTGAAATGAGTTTTTCTCTGCTTGAAACACAAAACTTGTAGTCTTAAAGGAACACTCTGAGTAAGTGAAAATATGATATTTTATTACCGTAAAAGCTATTTTGTTATCAATATACCTGAATACAGTCAATGGCCATATAATATAGAGGCAGCCAATATGTTGCTACTATGAGAGGGGATTAATAAAGTTATGCAACATCTGAGTCAACGCAAAATCTACCCGATAGCTCGCACCTAGTGTGCGTCATTCTTCATTCTGGTGTCTTCTTATGTGGCAGTGGGGATTTTGGGCTTCCTCGTGCACAAGGGCTACTTCGACTCCCTCTATTAAAATGATGGTATAAAGCCCTCATATTGCTAAGTTGATGGAATAATAGAATGTTCTGGCTTTTGAAATGTGAAGATGAAGAATAAACCCGAAAAAAATGCTAAGAGGATAATAATCAATAAATGCCGTGAAAGTCACCAAGCGACAAAATCAGCTCGTTTTCTGAAGTATTATTACTTGTCACTATAGAATTTATTTCTACTTTTTTTTGTGTCACGTGTTGTTTGTGCTGGATTTTGCTTTTTTATGAGGTGTAAAAGTGAGAGATCAGCAGGAATCCTGGAAAGAGAGAGAAGATTGTCGACTGACTAGATAACTTAACGAGCAACAAGTCATGGGGTGAAGCAAGTTCTTTCTCCTTCAGAGAAGTGTGAGGAGGACTAACTATGGCAAATTAATGGAAAGATCATTAAAAGTTCTGCAAAAACTCAAATTCGTAAAATGTCATAATGGTATAATAAATTTGACATCAGTGATAACTGTAAGGATCTCCTATGACACATTCATTTGCTTTTCCGTTAATTTAATAATGTTGGAAACCTTTATTATCGGCATAAAAAGGGTACCTGGCTATCATTTAAACAAATGAAATTAGTGTTCCGATTCTATTGGAATTTGTCCCACAATAACAATGATACCTTTTTTATAGAGATCCGATGTGCCAGTCATGAGAAATCAAGTATAGAAGACATGTGAAAATCAGACAGGAAGTGCTCTGGGGGCGTGTCAGTGCACTTGAAGTAGTCAAATTGTAGTCACACGTCCTCGATGCACTTCGTTCTTGATTTGCATATTTCTTCTAAACAAGATTTCTCTTGACTGTTACATCAAAGCTCTACAAGAAAAGGTATCATTATTATTGTGGGACAATAAGGTATTTAGCCACACCAATACTTCAATATATAAAAACGCACTGACAGGTTCCCTTTAATATGTTATGCAGGGAACTCCGGTGTATTTGAAATGTAGACAGGTTAATGAAAACTGCTGACTCATCTTCTCACAGCGCCCTATGGATTATGTACGGGGTGGAGTTGTTTTAAAGTTCAACACTGATATAAAAGTTTTCTGAGTGCAGAAGGCAGAAGAGAGAAGACTGTGCACTGCTCACGACAGGACAGGTAAGACGACACATTCTCAACATTGTCCTACACTTTTCATGATTTCTTACCTCTTGCATGTAGAATTTGGCAATAATGGAATTTTTAAAATGTTTTCCTTGAGGCTTCATTGCGACGACCAGGGATAAAAATTTGTTGCATATCGATGCCAATAAATTGGTCAAAATACCTGATGAATACAATCCTTGAGTTTCAATTCTTCACTTTTTTCAAGCCGATACATTACTGTTAGTGAATGACACCGCTATTTGCACTCACATGTTTTACACCCTGTCCATTGCTCGTCCTGCTCTTAGCAAAGAAGTGGATACAACTGTGCTCAGTCTAGATCAGGGGTCTCAAATTTATCTGGGTATATGGGCCGCACATAGAAAAAAAACTGCATTCTTTGCAGGATAAAGTGACATTTTTAGCTAAACTATTTTTTTTTCTATACACATTCTGATCATTTTTTTGTACATTTTTGCGTGTTTATTTTATAGTTTGAAATGGCATTCATCATATGGGTTATGGTTACATGCACCTTTTTTGTTCACTTTAGTTAAAAGCATTTTTAGTGACAAAATATTTTTTCATGCTTTTATTTTCAATTTTGTTTTTACATTTTTTACAATTTTGTTTCCCCTAATTGGCCACATACAGTAATATTGTCATACAATTAACATCAAATACCATATACTCATTCTGGCAAACATCTTGAAGTAATGTCCCCCATCGTGGTCCCCATCTTGTAGAAACTCTATCCTGGTCCACTTCTTGTAGTAATGTCCCCAACCTTATTCCCTTCTTGTAGTAATGTCCCCATCCTGCTCCTCATCTTGTAATAATGACCCATCCTGGTCTTCTTCTTGTAATAATATGCCCATCCTCATCTTGTAGTACAGTCCTCATCCAGGTCTCCATATTATAGTAGTATTCCCTCTTATGCCGTTCCTCACATACACATAAAAGAATAAAAATTATTCTCACCTGTCCTCTGTTCCCTCGACATCCTTTCTGTCTATGCACTACAGGCACTGTACAACCCTTGACGATTGCGGCCTGGTTCAGGGGGGCACCAACATCAGACCCTTATTTCAGTTAATTGGGCATTTTATATAGAATATACTTATAAAATGAAGATACTTAGCACATAAATTGGCCAATTTGTATGTACTCACCAACCATTATACGGTGAACTTTCTTTATTGAGATGCATCAACAAAGAAGGAAGGCACTCACCGGTCCAAGACTAAACACTTTATTCCATCTTCAAGTAAATTTCATGGCCGGGGAGTGAACATGGGAGTTTAGTGTGAGCAGGGATAGATGACGGCTGTTTCGCGCTGTGCTTGTGCTTCCATTGGTTCACTGACCCGTGGAAGCGTGAGCACAGCGCGAAACGGCCGTCGTCTATCCCTGCTCACACTAAACTCCTATGTTCACTCCCCCGACCATGAATTTTACTTGAAGATTGAGAAAGTGATTAGTCTTGGACCGGTGAGTGCCTTCCTTCTTTGTTGATGCATATGGATTGGACTTACTTATTATTTTTAGAAAGAGCACCTGGATTTGTAATGTACGGCTGTCTAATAATTTAGTACTGAGTGACACCTAAGTCTAGATCTCAGAAGAATCTCTTCAATCTCAGTCGGTGCCGTCCCGTATTTTTTCTGTTTTTGGACATGTTTCGTTTTTGAGACCCTATCTTTTTCTATCAGAATTACCTATCCCTGGTCAAAAGCTGACCATTTTCCTCCCCATGCCTCAGCCTATAAGAGGTAAGTCTGATAGAATTAGGGTTCCTTGAAAGAAAGGTATTCCTTGTCATGTCTGGTGTGCACTCACAAATTAAATTTGTGTTCTAAGTACCTCAATTTTATAAGCATAGTCTACATGACAATCTATCTATTATAGCTTGCTGTTAGGACTGGCGGAACGCACCAAGACAGATGGTATAGATGCGTTCGCAGTCCGGGGTCCACCGTGCAGGTGAAAACCTGCTGCTAGCAATTAGCAGACTATATGGCGGTACACTAAAGTATACACGCGTGGGTTAACCTCACCCAGCGTGAAAGAAGCAATCCTGTTAAGGCACAGGACCGCGGTACCGCACCTAAAGCGCGAGCAAGTAGTCAGCGAACTCAACCCCAACAGGAATTGAAGTCCGATTAGACCCTTGCTGGCACAACACCGCAACTGGGTGTGTAAGGAAACTGAAGAGCAATATTAAGGCACAAGAGTGCATGCAGTGCCGCACTGACAAACGCCACTAACCACCCAGGCTTGGGTAAGGAAAGCACAGAGGAAGTGCACAGCGCCGTACTGGCGGTCACAGCAACTGGACTCTATAATGTGTAACTAGTGCTGTAGGATAAGTCGGGCGCTAGGTAGCAGCCATACACCTTCCGCGAACAGTCATTCAATAGGGTAGGGGTATCCAAGGACGACTTGCACTCACAACATACACACATTAGCAATTGTAAGACAATACTAGCGCATGGCCGTGCGGTCATGCGCAGTTTATATAGCTGCAGCACAGGAAGTGGCCACAGCACCTTTGCCCTTCCAAGACCTGCCAAGAGGACCAATGGAATGTGCTGCAGAGCCTGAGCACATGACCCTCGATCTCCAACGGGAGATCTTACCCTGGGCATGCTCAGTACGTGCAGACAAGGACTTAGTCCCAGAGAAGTCCGCTCGCTGCTGACCAGCACTGACTTTAATGGCAGAGACTGGAGAAGCAGCAGTAACTCTCAGAACAGAGTGAGAATGAGCAAGACGCTGGGACCGACGTCCTTGCTGAGCAGACTCCACTGCGGCTGGATAAGAATGGGAGACCGCAGCGGAGGTGGCTCGAGATTCCCCCTGTGCAGAAGCGGGAACTCGACCCCTAACATTACCCCCCCTCCTAGGGCCCCCCTTCTCCTTGGGCCTCGCTACGCTCGAAGGCAGCAATGAGCTGCGGAGCCCGAATGTGCTCAGCAGGCTCCCAGGACCTATCCTCAGGGCCGTAACCCTTCCAGTCCACCCAAAAAAATTTTTTGCCGCGTAACACCTTGCACCCCAAGATAGCGTTCACCTCGAAATCGTCCGTAGACGAACCCGATGTCCCGGCAGATGACTCAGAAAACCGGGACATGTATACGGGCTTAAGGAGGGACACATGAAAGGTGTCGGTGATACCAAGGCGTGGAGGAAGAGCCAGACGGTAGACCACAGGATTAACCTGTTCGAGGACCTTGAAGGGACCCAAGTAGCGAGGAGCAAATTTAGTGGACTCAACTCGCAGCCTGATGTTACGGGCGGAGAGCTACACCAAGTCGCCAGGAGCAAAGGTCGGAGCGGGGCGCCGATGTGCATCGGCGGAGGACCTCATCCTCTCCTTAGAGGCTCGAATGGCATCCTGAGTGTGGTCCCAAATATCCCGTGCCTCCACAGCCCAGTCTGCCACCCTGGAGTCTGCGGAAGACACGGGCATAGGCACAGTTACCCGTGGATGCTGACCATAGTTGAGGAGGAATGGGGTTTGTCCAGTGGAGTCGGTTACAGCATTGTTCAGCGCAAACTCTGCCCATGATAGCAAGGATGCCCAGTCATCCTGCCTGGCTGAAACAAAATGTCGCAGGTATGTGACCAAGATCTGGTTGGCCCTCTCTACCAACCCATTCGTCTCGGGATGATAAGCGGAAGAGAGATTCAACTCAATACTGAGAAGACGACACAGCTCTCTCCAGAACCGAGACGCAAACTGGGGACCCCGGTCACTGACAATTTTGTCAGGCATACCATGTAGGCGGAAGATGTGCTTAATGAACAACGCAGCCAAGGCCCGTGCAGAAGGTAACCGTGGTAGCGGCACCAAATGCACCATTTTCGAGAAATGATCGGTGATGACCCAAATGATGGTACAGCCGCGAGACTTGGGCAAACCCACGACAAAGTCCATCCCGACCATCTCCCAGGGCCTATCTGCCACCGGCAAGGGATAGAGCAACCCAGCTGGCCTTTGACATGGAGATTTGTTTTTGGCGCAGGAGACACACGCCAGAATATAATCCCTGACATCCCGGACCATATGCGGCCACCAGTACATCCTCGCCAGTAGCTCAGATGTCCTCTTTGTCCCAAAGTGTCCACCCACTCTGGACGAATGAGCCCAAGAGAGAACCTCCAGTCGCAAATTAATGGGCACAAAAGTCTTGCCCGGAGGCACAGACTCAAGCGAAACCGGCGCTACGGTTCTCAGGCTCTCAGAAGAAACAATAAGCCAAGGCTCCTCTTCCTCCTCTTCAGTTGACATAAGGGAGCGAGAGAGAGCATCAGCACGAATATTCTTCTCCCCGGCGAGGAAATGAGAAGAAAAGTGGAACCGGGAAAAGAAAAAGGACCATCTGGCTTGGCGAGAATTTAGCCGCTGGGCTGTTTGTAAGTAGACCAAATTTTTGTGGTCAGTGTAAACCTGGAAGGGAAACCGCGCACCTTCCAGAAGATGTCTCCACTCCGAAAAGGACAACTTCATTGCTAGCAACTCCCTATCCCCGATGGAGTAATTTCTCTCCGCTGGTGTGAAGGTCTTTGAGAAGAAGAAGCATGGATGCTTCCGACCTTGAGCATCCTTCTGATAGAGGACTGCTCCAGCACCAACGGATGAGGCATCCACCTCCATTAGGAATGGTTTATCCACATCGGGACGATGTAAGATGGGAGCGCTAGCAAAATGGGACTTAATAGAAGTGAAGGCCTTGGAGACCTCTTCCGACTACAATTTAGGATTCGCTCCCTTCTTGGTGAGGGCTACCAAGGGAGCTACCAGAGTTGAGAAGTGGGGAATGAACTGGCGGTAATAGTTAATGAACCCCATAAAGCGCTGCACCGCTTTAAGAGAATGGGGCTCTTGCCAGTCCATCACAGCCTGTAGTTTGGCAGGATCCATAGCCAATCCCTGGGCGGAGATGATATAGCCCAGGAACGGCAAAGACTCCTGCTCAAACATACACTTCTCCAACTTAGCGTAAAGAGAGTTTGCCCGTAGGAGGTCGAAGACTCTGCCAACATCTCTCCGGTGGGAGTCAATATCTGGAGAAAAGATGAGAATATCATCCAGATAGACTACAACTGAGGTGGAAAGCATATCCCGGAAGATGTCATTGACAAAGTCTTGAAAAACGGCAGGGGCATTACAGAGCCCGAAGGGCATCACCAGATACTCATAGTGCCCATCTCTGGTGTTAAACGCCGTTTTCCATTCGTCCCCCTCACGGATGCGAATCAGGTTGTAAGCACCCCGCAGATCTAATTTAGTAAACACTCTAGCTCCCCGAAGCCTATCGAAAAGCTCAGATATCAACGGCAAAGGGTACTTGTTCTTAACGGTGATAGCGTTAAGACCCCTGTAGTCTATGCATGGACGTAGTTCCCCATTCTTCTTCTGCACGAAGAAGAACCCTGCCCCAGCAGGTGACACTGACTTCCTGATAAACCCTCTTGCCAGATTCTCTTGAATGTACTGAGACATGGCCTCCGTCTCCGGGAGAGATAATGGATAAACTCGACCCCGGGGAGGCTCCGCACCAGGCAAGAGATCGATAGGACAGTCATAGGGGCGATGGGGCGGAAGGGTCTCCGCCGCCTTTTTGGAGAACACGTCTGCGTAAGACCAATATTGCTTGGGGAGAGAGGATAGATCTGCGGGTACCTCAGTAGTAGCAACCTGAACGCATTCTCGGTGACACCTACCCCCACATGATTCACCCCATCCCAGAATCCTGCCTGAGGACCACTCGATGTGAGGAGAGTGGTACCGTAGCCAAGGTATCCCCAACAGGACCTCATCAATACCCTCAGGAATGATGAGCAGAGAAATAATCTCCTGATGGGATGGCGACATGGACAGAGTAACAGGGATGGTCTGATGTGTTATCTGTGCGGGGAGTGTCGACCCATTCACCACTCGTACCGTTACTGGTTGAGATAGCATAACCAGGGGTATTGCGTGACGTTGGGCGAAGGCAGAAGACA
This sequence comes from Ranitomeya imitator, assembly GCF_032444005.1. Taxonomy (NCBI): domain Eukaryota; kingdom Metazoa; phylum Chordata; class Amphibia; order Anura; family Dendrobatidae; genus Ranitomeya; species Ranitomeya imitator. Next base: position 671,710,934 of record NC_091286.1, on the reverse strand, counting down.
TAAAATTGCCCTCCGCCCCAGAATCCACGCAGAGGTCTACCGAGTGGGAGGATGAGCCAAAGGTAATTGTCCCCTTAAAGGACAATTTGGAGGCAAATGTTGCAGTGTCTAGTGCACCTCCACCTACTACCACTAGACGCTGACGTTTCCTCGACCGCTGATGACATCTGGTGGCAAGATGTCCTGACTGTTGGCATACATGGCAACCCTGGAGTGCGCGAGCGGTCTGGGACTTAGATCCCGCTCGTGACACCACCTTAGGTTCCAGGAACTCAGGAGCCTGGACTGGAGATTCCAAAGGTTTGGCGAAGGTGGGAGCCAGCCGAAACCTCTGCCTACACTGGGCTCGCTCTAACCTCCGCTCGTGAAAACGGAGGTCAATGCGAGTAGATACTGTTATTAACTCTTCCAGTGTGGCGGGAATCTCCCTAGTGGCCAGAGCATCCTTAACGTGATCAGCCAGCCCCCTCCAAAATATAGGGATAAGGGCTTTATCCGACCACTCCAGCTCAGATGCTAGAGTGCGGAAATGGACGGCAAAAAGGCTGACCAAGGACGAGCCCTGAGTCAGTGCCAACAGTTGGAGCGCCGTGTCATGGGTGGCACGAGGTCCTAGAAAGACCTGTTTCAGAGTGCTCAGGAATAAAGGAGCACTCTGCACCACATGATCGCCACGCTCCCACAGCGGCGTAGCCCACTGCAACGCCCTGTCCGACAATAAGGAAATTATAAAGCCCACCTTAGCCCGCTCTGTAGGGAAACGAGAGGCCAGAAGCTCGAGATGTATTGAGCACTGACTCACGAAACCCCTACAGGACTTACTGTCACCAGAAAATCTCTCTGGCAGCGGGAGGGAAGATAGCGTCGGTACAGGGGCGGCAGTGGACAAGGTAGCTGCAGCCACACTTGCAGCCTGAACAGCAACGGCAGTAACATCCACAGCTGAGGTTGAACGCTCAAGAGCAGCCAACCTTCCCTCCAGCTGCTGGATGTACCGCTGTAAACGCTGGTCATCCGCCATTTTACTAGCCAGACCCTGGCGCTAGTATTCTGTTAGAACTGGCGGAACGCACCAAGACAGATGGTATAGATGCGTTCGCAGTCCGGGGTCCACCGTGCAGGTGAAAACCTGCTGCTAGCAATTAGCAGACTATATGGCGGTACACTAAAGTATACACACGTGGGTTAACCTCACCCAGCGTGAAAGAAGCAATCCTGTTAAGGCACAGGACCGCGGTACCGCACCTATAGCGCGAGCAAGTAGTCAGCGAACTCAACCCCAACAGGAATTGAAGTCCGATTAGACCCTTGCTGGCACAACAACGCAACTGGGTGTGTAAGGAAACTGAAGAGCAATATTAAGGCACAAGAGTGCATGCAGTGCCGCACTGACAAACGCCACTGACCACCCAGGCTTGGGTAAGGAAAGCACAGAGGAAGTGCACGGCGCCGTACTGGCAGTGACAGCAACTGGACGCTATAATGTGTGACTAGTGCTGTAGGATAAGTCGGGCGCTAGGTAGCAGCCATACACCTTCCGCGAACAGTCATTCAATAGGGTAGGGGTATCCAAGGACGACTTGCACTCACAACATACACACATTAGCAATTGTAAGACAATACTAGCGCATGGCCGTGCGGTCATGCGCAGTTTATATAGCTGCAGCACAGGAAGTGGCCACAGCACCTTTGCCCTTCCAGGGCCTGCCAAGAGGACCAATGGAATGTGCTGCAGAGCCTGAGCACATGACCCTCGATCTCCAATGGGAGATCTTACCCTGGGCATGCTCAGTACGTGCAGACAAGGACTTAGTCCCAGAGAAGTCCGCTCGCTGCTGACCAGCACTGACTTTAATGGCAGAGACTGGAGAAGCAGCAGTAACTCTCAGAACAGAGTGAGAATGAGCAAGACGCTGGGACCGACGTCTTTGCTGAGCAGACTCCACTGCGGCTGGACAAGAATGGGAGACCGCAGCGGAGGTGGCTCGAGATTCCCCCTGTGCAGAAGCGGGAACTTGACCCCTAACACTTGCTACCAAAACAGTGCAGCAGCACGCTGTGTGCAACCAGATATTAGAAAATATAGAGCATATGAAATTTCGATTGCATTACTGCTATATAGAATATACTTAGAAATTGGCAAAGTCATGTGTGCCCACCAGCCATGTCTAGGCTACCTTTTTTGGTGGGATCTTAACCTATTCTATCAGACAAACCTGGCTGAAGGCTAAACATTTTCAGGGCATTTGATGACTGCCTGCTTATTGGTATGAATATGTCTCCCATGTCTCAGACTATAATAAGTGAATCTGATAGTATTAGGGTTCGATGAAAGAAAGGTACAACTTGTCTTGGCTGGTGGGTGCACACAAATCAACAAATTTATGCTCTAAGTACCTCAATTTCATAAGTATAGTCCTATGACAATAATGCAGTTTACAATTAATTTCATATCTATCTCTTTATACCTTTTTTGAAAGTTTTCTATAGGATATTTCATATCATGCAGAAGATTTTGCAGATAGACTCCCCGTGGTCAGTTTTTTTTTTTTTTTGTGGTTACTCTTACAAGTCATAAGTAGATTTATTGTTTATTTTTCTCCAGTAATGAGATAATCTTTGTGAACCAATATAATTTTCAATCCAACTCTTATCTTTCTATCTCACTTTAATCTTTTGCAGAACTCCATTTCACCATGGACCTGGTCACTGTTCTCCTCTCTGTCGTTGTCATCTTGTTTTTGGTGAACACATTTAGGAACCAAAAACAAGGAAATGACAAAAATTTCCCACCTGGACCCAAACCTTTACCGATCATTGGAAACATCCACATAATGGATATAGGAAAACCCCATATAACATTTATGCAGGTAATACTGGTTAACCACTTTGTTTCTAGTGTGTTTTGTTTAAAGAAAATGTAGGAGTGAATATCAGGAACAGAGGGCTATTTCCATTGTGAATACAGGCCATAGATGGTTTACAATCAATGGAAAAGTCAATACCAGGGGTTCTATAAATTATTCCATTGTATTTGTGTCATAATGATTTAATATGATTAGCTCAGTGTGAATAGACATTAGGCGAATAAATAGATGGCTCAGTAGAGTTGGGCTCCATCCAATGAGATCTCTTTACGCAACTTGGATCAAAACTACGACTTTTTTTCATATGTGCAGTAATAGTGGAATTCATTCATTCAATAACCTGTCATACTGGGGGCGGCATGAATCAGAGCCTGCCTTCACGATTGCAAACAGCTATATTTTTCTCTAATACACATCAATGCTTCAGAGAAAATACATGTAGAACATCTGACCTAGGACCATAGCCGGAGATAAGACTAGTCCGGCACCAACTCAGGCCGGCTCTTCATTGACAGGTCTTTCTCTATATCTGGGGTGACAAGTCTCATCCCTGGTTGTGGTCCCAGGCCAAATCTTATAATTATGGTCTTTCTGAAATGCAGAACCATTTCATAGGAGAATATACAAATGTACAGCAAGATTGTGATTCCTGCTGGCTGTGGTTTGAGCTGTATGAATTGAGTGACCGGTTCCCTTGAATTGTGCTGTTGCACAGTGTTTTTTTGCACTTATACCTGGCCTTGTGTTAGGGCTTGCGGAAAGCACCAAATAATATTAAGGAAGATATGAGGTGCGTTCGCAGCCCAGGGTCCACCGTGCAGAGATGACACCTGCTGCTCGGTAATGGCGGACGGTATATGGCGGTATAATGTGAACACACGCGGGTTAGCTTCACCCGGTATGTGAGGAAGAAAAACCTGTTGTGTCACAGGGCCGTAATACCGCAGAGTGAACGATGGTAATTGGTCACAGGACTCTACCCCAAGAACACAGGTTACAGTCCCTCTAGACCCAATAGTGCTTAGCGCTGCACTGCGGTACCAGGGGTAATGGATTTGGTGCACTAGGTGCATGCAGCACCACTCTGGCATACGTCACTAACCACATAACCAGGGCCTGGAAAGCGCACTAGTTGCGCACGGCGCCACACTGGCAAATGATGCTGAAGTGATGCAGTATTTCGTACTCTTGTACTGGATTGCACTATCTGGTGCCAGTCAGCTCCAAACACCCAAACCACATATAACAACGCTAGGGAAGGGAACATTAGGAGCTTTCACCAGAAAACATACACGCATCCCCACACACAACATTAGGTTTATACTAGTGCATGGCCAAGCGTCCATGCAAACCTTTCATAAATGCAGTCTTCCAGGACCTTCCCAGTAGTCCAATCAGAGCCGCTACAGGACCTGAGCATGTGACCCAGAGACTCCAATGAGAGGTCGTCGCAGGGGCATGCTCAGTAGACGAAAAGCAGGACTTAGTCTCTGGAAAGTCTGCTCGCCGCTGATCAATCCTGGTTACAATGGCTGAACCTGGTACGGAGCAGTAACCAGACACACAGTATTAGCTTGAGCTAGTTGCTGGGACTGACGTCTCTGCTGAGCAGACTCCTCTGCGGCTGAGGAAGAATAAGAGACCACAGAGGACATGGCTCGAGATCTCCCCTGTGCATCGGTGGGAACTCGACACCTAAGGCTACGTTCACATTAGCGTTTCCCGACGCAGCGTCGGGAAACGCTGCGGCGACGCATGCGTCATGCGCCCCTATATTTAACATGAGGGACGCATGGACATGCATTGTGCAACGCATGCGTTTTTTTTGCCGCAAGCGTTGGGCGCAGAAAACGCAACAAGTTGCATTTTTTTTGCGTCCAAATTTCGGCAAAAAAGGATGCATGCGTCGCAAAACGCAGCGTTTTTGCGTGCATTTTGGTGCATTTTTATTTGCGTTGTGCATTGCGTCGCCGACGCAGCGGCGCACAACGCAAATGTGAACTTAGCATAACACCTTGTCCTATATTTTCTGCACAACCTTTGACAGACCTTCTCGTATGTAGGATCCAAGTGGAATCCATTTTATGATAGATTTGGAAACACAGGATATTGTAGGTTGAAATGTATTAAAATTAAAGAACTACTTAATTGCTATTGTCATAACTGGCTACATGTTTATTGAGAGGGTGTTAAGGAAATTCTAGGACATTTTGCAAATTTTATGATCTCTTTTGTATTTATAGTTGGCCGAGAAGTACGGCACGGTCTTCAGTTTTCGGATTGGAATGTCAAAATCCATCATCCTCTGTGGATATGAGACCATTAAAGATGCTTTAATTAACCATGCTGAATTATTTTCAGAAAGGCCAAACATACCATTGTTTTCAGAAGCAACTAAAGGTCATGGTGAGTTTTTGTATTGGTTGTAACATTTTTCTTTTATATAAAGGGAGATCCTCTGTTACAGGGTGAGTCCCCTGTCCAAGGCTGTCATCAATCAGCAGGAAAGAAGGGCTGTAATAAAGAATGTCTTGGGTATGGTGGACCAGCAAGGTCCTTGCATAACATCTAGAGAGCATTTGTAAACTGGATGCTATTGATAAGTGATCTTTGACTTTACGAGAAATGTAGCATGAAATTTCTCTGTCCCAAAGCTATATATATATACTAGCTGAAGAGCCCGGCGTTGCCTGTGTATAGTAAATATCTGTGGTTAGTTATAGCACCTATCTTCTCTTATTTTCCCATCACACCTCTCATTTTCCCAATCACATCTTTCATTTTCCCAATCACATCTCTCATTTTCTCCCTCACACCTCTCATTTTCTCCCTCACTCCTCTCATTCCCCCCTAACACTTGTCATTTCGACCTCATATCTGTCATTTTCCGATCACTCCACTCTTTTCCCTCGCTCCTCTAATTTTGCACTCACACCTTTTCATTTTCACCTCACACCCCTCCTTTTCACCTCAGTATATACATGTTTGCATCTCCCTTATATATAGTATACACCTGTATGTCATCTCCTGTATATAGTATATACCTGTATGTCATCTCCCCTGTATATAGTATATACCTGCTGTGTGTCATCTCCCCTGTATATAGTATATACATGTATGTCATCTTCTATATATAGTATATACCTTTATGTCATCTCCTTCTATATATAGTACATACTTGTAGGTCATCTGCTCCTGTATATAGTATATACCTGTGTGTCATCTCCTTCTATATATAGTATATACCTGTATGTCATCTCCTTCTATATATAGTACATACTTGTAGGTCATCTGCTCCTGTATATAGTATATACCTGTGTGTCATCTCCTTCTATATATAGTATATACCTGTATGTCATCTCCTTCTATATATAGTACATACTTGTAGGTCATCTGCTCCTGTATATAGTATAAACCTGTATGTCATCTTCTATATATAGCATTTACCTGTATGTCATCTCCTCCTGTATATAGTACATACTTGTAGGTCATCTGCTCCTGTATATAGTATATACCTGTGTGTCATCTCCTCCTGTATATAGTTTATACCTGTATGTCATCTCCTCCTGTATTGAAAGATAGGAGACAAAAAAAGCGCAAATAGGGTCTTATCCCCAGGATTGTTTCTGATCAATTGTGAGAGAACTGCTCACCTGGTAGTACACAGTACAAGCGTGTAGTTTGTCAGCTGCTGCAGATCCACAGGTCGGCGCTGCGACCTCTCAGATCCGTTATAATAGATGAAATGTGGATTACATCCGCGCTGCTGCGACAAATAATAGATCCAGATATACTTGTAAAATGTTCGGGTGGTTTATTCAACACGTTTCGAAGCTCATGGCTTCTTCTTCAGGAAGTTTCCACACAAAGATATGACACGTGGTACTGTTGCAACAGAAGAAGCCATGAGCTTCGAAACGCGTTGAATAAACCACCCGAACATTTTACAAGTATATCTGGATCTATTATTTGTCGCAGCAGCGCGGATGTAATCCACATTTCATCTATTATAACGGATCTCCTCCTGTATATAGTATGTACCTGTATGTCATCTCCTCCTCTATATAGTATATACCTGTGTGTCATCTCTCCTGTATATAGTATATATCTGTGTGTCATCTCCTCCTGTATATAGAATACAGATAATAAATGGGAAATGTTTAAGAACATCCTAAATAGGCAGTGTAAGCGGTTTATACCTTGTGGGAATAAAAGGACTAGAAATAGGAAAAACCCAATGTGGCTAAACAAAGAAGTAAGACAGGCAATTAACAGTAAAAAGAAAGCATTTGCACTACTAAAGCAGGATGGCACCATTGAAGCTCTAAAAAACTATAGGGAGAAAAATACTTTATCTAAAAAACTAATTAAAGCTGCCAAAAAGGAAACAGAGAAGCACATTGCTAAGGAGAGTAAAACTAATCCCAAACTGTTCTTCAACTATATCAATAGTAAAAGAATAAAAACTGAAAATGTAGGCCCCTTAAAAAATAGTGAGGAAAGAATGGTTGTAGATGACGAGGAAAAAGCTAACATATTAAACACCTTCTTCTCCACGGTATTCATGGTGGAAAATGAAATGCTAGGTGAAATCCCAAGAAACAATGAAAACCCTATATTAAGGGTCACCAATCTAACCCAAGAAGAGGTGCGAAACCGGCTAAATAAGATTAAAATAGATAAATCTCCGGGTCCGGATGGCATACACCCACGAGTACTAAGAGAACTAAGTAATGTAATAGATGAACCATTATTTCTTATTTTTAGGGACTCTATAGCGACAGGGTCTGTTCCGCAGGACTGGCGCAGAGCAAATGTGGTGCCAATATTCAAAAAGGGCTCTAAAAGTGAACCTGGAAATTATAGGCCAGTAAGTCTAACCTCTATTGTTGGTAAAATATTTGAAGGGTTTCTGAGGGATGTTATTCTGGATTATCTCAATGAGAATAACTGTTTAACTCCATATCAGCATGGGTTTATGAGAAATCGCTCCTGTCAAACCAATCTAATCAGTTTTTATGAAGAGGTAAGCTATAGGCTGGACCACGGTGAGTCATTGGACGTGGTATATCTCGATTTTTCCAAAGCGTTTGATACCATGCCGCACAAGAGGTTGGTACACAAAATGAGAATGCTTGGTCTGGGGGAAATTGTGTGTAAATGGGTTAGTAACTGGCTTAGTGATAGAAAGCAGAGGGTGGTTATAAATGGTATAGTCTCTAACTGGGTCGCTGTGACCAGTGGGGTACCGCAGGGGTCAGTATTGGGACCTGTTCTCTTCAACATATTCATTAATGATCTGGTAGAAGGTTTACACAGTAAAATATCGATATTTGCAGATGATACAAAACTATGTAAAGCAGTTAATACAAGAGAAGATAATATTCTGCTACAGATGGATCTGGATAAGTTGGAAACTTGGGCTGAAAGGTGGCAGATGAGGTTTAACAATGATAAATGTAAGGTTATACACATGGGAAGAAGGAATCAATGTCACCATTACACACTGAATGGGAAACCATTGGGTAAATCTGACAGGGAGAAGGACTTGGGGATCCTAGTTAATGATAAACTTACCTGGAGCAGCCAGTGCCAGGCAGCAGCTGCCAAGGCAAACAGGATCATGGGGTGCATTAAAAGAGGTCTGGATACACATGATGAGAGCATTATACTGCCTCTGTACAAATCCCTAGTTAGACCGCACATGGAGTACTGTGTCCAGTTTTGGGCACCGGTGCTCAGGAAGGATATAATGGAACTAGAGAGAGTACAAAGGAGGGCAACAAAATTAATAAAGGGGATGGGTGAACTACAATACCCAGATAGATTAGCGAAATTAGGATTATTTAGTCTAGAAAAAAGACGACTGAGGGGCGATCTAATAACCATGTATAAGTATATAAGGGGACAATACAAATATCTCGCTGAGGATCTGTTTATACCAAGGAAGGTGACGGGCACAAGGGGGCATTCTTTGCGTCTGGAGGAGAGAAGGTTTTTCCACCAACATAGAAGAGGATTCTTTACTGTTAGGGCAGTGAGAATCTGGAATTGCTTGCCTGAGGAGGTGGTGATGGCGAACTCAGTCGAGGGGTTCAAGAGAGGCCTGGATGTCTTCCTGGAGCAGAACAATATTGTATCATACAATTATTAGGTTCTGTAGAAGGACGTAGATCTGGGGATTTATTATGATGGAATATAGGCTGAACTGGATGGACAAATGTCTTTTTTCGGCCTTACTAACTATGTTACTATGTTACTATATTTATATATATATATATATATATATATATATATATATACTAGATGGTGGCCCGATTCTAACGCTTTGGGTATTCTAGAATATGTATGTATGTATGTACATCACGCTTAGCACAGCCACGTAGTATAAAGCACAGCCACGTAGTATATAAGACAGCCACATAGTGTATAACACAGCCACATAGTATATAACACAGACAGCCACATAGCATATAGCACAGCCACGTAGTGTATAACACAGCCACATAGTATATAGGACAGCCACGTAGTATATAGCAGCCAGATAGTATATAGCAGTCACATAGTATATAGCACAGCCCACGTAACACAGAAAACCACATAGTATATAGCACAGCCACGTAGTATATAGCAGCCATGTAGTATATAGCAGCCACGTAGTATATAACACAGCCAACGTAATATATAGCACAGCCCACGTAATGTATAGCACAGCCCACGCAGTATACAACACAGGCGACGAAGTATATAACACAGCCCACGCAGTATATAACACTGTCCACGTAGTATATAGAAGCCAAGCAGTATATAACACAGCCCACGTAATATATAACACAGCCCACGTAACATATAGCACAGCCCACGCAGTATATAACACAGTCCCCATAGTATATAGCAGTGTGGGCACCATATCCCTGTAAAAAAAATAAAATAAAAAATAGCTATATACTCACCCTCTGACGTCCACCAAAGCTGTAATTACCCAGATGGGTAATTTTGCAATGCATCACTGGGAACGGAAGCTGGCAGCAGCATCGCGCGCCTCGGTGGACGGTGGAAGGTGAGAATAGCACAATTTTTTTAATTATTATTATCTTTAACATTATATCTTTTTTTGATTGATGCTGCATAGGCAGCGTCAATAGTAAAAAGTTGGTCCAGGATGGGGCGACACACTGGCACTGACTGGAGGGGAGTAGGGAGGGGGGCACTGACTTGAGGAGAGTAGGGAGGGGCAAATTTGCCACTGAGAGTTTCAGTGGAAAAAGGAGATCCATACAAATTCTACATAACAAGCCCTAGAAGACAGTTTTTGGTTTGGATTTGGTGCACGGAATGTGCACTCACCATATTGGCTTCCAGGACAAAATGAGTACAGAGGTCGGTTAGTACTGAACTTCAGCATCAGGTAAACAGAAAATTAAAACATTTTTAAAAACATGATGTAAAGGTACAAAAGATGTTAAAAAGATAAGGACAAATGAGGTTCAGGTTTCAACTCTAAATCATAACAATCGACTGTAGCTGACAGCTATACTTAAGAATTCTTAACCCGAAACGCGTCAGCTTATGGATCTTTATCTTTTTAACTTTTTTTGTACCTTTATATCATGTTTTTTAAAATTCACACTGAACATTGTGTTAGTTTTCTCTTTTTATGGTGCTGAAGCTTGGTGTTAACACACCTCTGTTTTCCATTTTTACTTTCCATCAAATACATTTTATGCAAGTCGAATTTCATGACATGTTTGATGCACTCATCCAGTAGGCTTCTGATGTTTTTCGAGGACCTCTAAGTAAACAAGATTTGCCTTGGTCAAGCCAATGTATAGACAACACCCATCACTTAAAGTGTATTCACTCCACTCAGGTGTCATCTTTTCCACTGGTGAAAACTGGAAAGCAATGAGGAGATTTACTCTCTCAACCCTACGAGATTATGGAATGGGGAGAAGAACCATAGAAGACAAGATCACCGAGGAATCGGAATACTTAATTCATAAGTTAAAGTCCTATGAAGGTAAGAAATTATTTCATCCTTTCCTTAGCAATTCCTCACCCTAACGTCTTGTTATCATTAAATCAATAATTTTAAATTTCCAAGAATTATTAAAAAAATTCTAAAATAATAGAAAAACAATTATTTGCTTTCTTTCAGGCAAGGCCTTTGATAATATTACCAGTATTTATGCTGCTGTAACCAATATAATCGTGTCCATTCTCCTGAGTAAAAGATTTGACTATGAGGATCCGACCATACTGAGGCTTATGGGCTTAGTCAATGAAAATGTGAAGCTTCTAAGCAGCCCCTGGGTCGTCGTAAGTGATTTATTTATTGGTCCTTCATATGACTTCCATTGACCACCTAATGGTCTGTTTGTCGTTTCCGTCCTTCTGTCTATGTAGTAAAATAACATGTTATGTTTTGAAGATGTTATAAGGACTAAAAGCACATTTTATCGTTCGTCAAGTTCAACGTGTAAATATATATTTTTTCATTTTTTTGTTGCATGTATGCCGTAGCTGTACAACTGTTTTCCGTTACTTGCAAAATTGCTTCCCGGAGCTCACAAAACAATTTTTGAAAATACTAAAGAGTTTCATAACTTTATAATAAGAACATTCACCAAACAGAAGAAAGAGTTGGATGTAAATGACCAGAGGAACCTAATCGATGCCTACTTGGCCAAGCAACGAGAGGTATGATCAATGTGTTACCAGGTATCTTTCCAGATACAGAGCATAATAAACGTGAGATGTAAAAAAACACAAAAAAACTGAATACTCATTTCATCTCTTACTCTCCAGCCACCCTCCTAATGTGGCATGACTGCAGTTTCCCAGACTAACTTCTTTTGTATATATGAACATTTTGGGAAATGTTTAAACATTTTTTTTTCCAGGGAAAAGCAGAAAACATAAAATTTTTCAACAATGATAATTTAATTTCTCTGGTGGGAGACTTGTTTGGAGCTGGAATGGAGACCACATCAACCACATTGAGATGGGGGATTCTGCTCATGATGAAATATCCAGAAATTCAAAGTAAGATCAATCATTTCAATCATGTACTGTAGATATTTTAACTTTAAATTTATATGTTTTTTAACATGTTATTAAGATATGTAGAAGAAAGTACAAGTGAGATAGAACCCATTTGTATCGGGAACATTTGCTAGGACAAGTAGGCCCACATTTTGCTAGAGAAGTCTGCTTGAGCAACCGTTTTCACATCTTTTAGGAAATTCTATTTGTAAAAATAAGGAACTTTGACCAATGCCATTAAAAAAAATATGGATGGGTTTATTTTTGAAGCCAAAGGAGCTTGTCTCAGTTGTGTAAGTGATGTTTACTGCATATTTGTTTGATGAGGTTATGGACATATGTCATATCATCTGCATCGCTAATTTTTGGTTTTCCGATTTGCCCATCAAAAAGTTTACTTTCAGTGATTTTTCCAAAGTTGTCCAGAACAAAATAAATAAAAGTAGATGCAAATGCAAAACATGCATGTCACGGGGTCCTTCTCCGATACCACACAATCAACAGAGCAAGAGAAGAGTAAACAATCCCAAGACCTTTATGTAGGCAAACATATGAAAGGTCCATAGACAATCCATCACACAAAGGATAAGATAGTCCAGAAGTCGAATGCAGTTCAGTGACAGGATAAAAGTCCAACAATCCGGCAAACAGAGGATAACATAGTCCATATACTCTTCTTTCTCTCTGAGGTGCTGTGAACACATCATCATTCCACATAGGACTGCTCTGTGTCTTACCTCCCTGATATTTTAAAAGTCCCCCTCCTCATTCACAGGTCAGGAGGGGGAAGGTCTCAGGGGCTCATTGTTTCAACAAGCTAGTTCAAATGTCAATAACATATTAGCAAACAGGATTATTCACTGACCCTGTGAGAAGACAACTATACAGTACTGTGGGGGCTGATATCAGAGGGCAACCACAGGCATTCATCAATTAGCAAATCACTCATCCTACAAGAGAACACCATGATAATCAGTAAAATATTAATACAAATAATATGATATCCACATACCATATCCCTCCATCACAATGCTCCTAGTCGCCAATATAAAATCTATAAAAATTCTTCCCTAGGGTGTTCTTTATGGCAATGAGGCCTTTGGGACATTCTAGGTTCCAGGGTCTGGTAGATACCGTTCCGATTGATGATGTTAGCTTTGTGTCACTGGAATGCAAATGTTCACAAAATTCGTATATATGATGATCTCCAAGTTAAAAACTGAGGAGTCATGATGCAAAGCAGTGTCTTGTAGGACACTTAGTTCTGACAGTCGGTGGTGATCCTTTCTATGACATGAAGCTAAACAGAAATGTGGAAATGCGTTAGGTAGAACCGCATTACATGGTTTAAGTGTCACAAAAGCATGAAGTGTTTCAGTGCTCTACATGGAAAAGGAACATTTTGAAAAAAGTTTTGTAAAATTCATTAGGAGCAAGCCCTTTTTGGACATTTATGACTTATAATGTGGAAAGATGCAAACTTGCCTGGAAAGTTTCTGAGCACCCTGACATGAGAGCTGAGCACATGAACATGAGTGCTGATATTCCATTTCTAAGGCTAAACCCCATTCTTAAGATTTGTGTGGGTCCCATCGGACATTTGGACCATTTTCTGTGGTTATACTAAAAATGTCCAAGATGACATAAATCTTTTAGATTGACAGTAACAGAACTTGCTTGGGACAAGATTATTGATGAACAATTGATAGCAACTCAAATGTGTTCCAAATTTTTCACAATAGGTAATAATTTTTTTTACTAAATTCCACACACCTCTGATATTGCTCCACCAATCATCATCTCTGTTTTCTGTTATATATCTTCCTTTTAATTGGCCTCCAATGCTGACGATCTTAAATGGGCGCTACGCTGTCACATCCTGTACATGGTCATGTGGAGTGTAATGCCCGTCAATCGATGGCTCGGAGCCTAATAAAGAGCTGCAGCATCAGAGGCCTGGAAAGAAAAGAAGATATAGGAAAGATGACAGAAGAAAGAAGACATGGGAGGTAACAGCAGAGGTTGGGGAGAGCCAAGCAGAGTTGGTTCTAAGAGTTTTTTTAAACTCTTTTCGACAATTTGATTTTTTCCGAAATCGAATTTTGCAGCCAAGTAAAAGTGAAGCTGCTGAATTAGAATTTTGGCAGATTTGCTGATTTCCTTGTTCTGGATTATCAGACGATAGCATTAAAGAAAATAGAAACTCAAAGTTTGGAAAGACAATAATAATATATTTAACAAATGTTATAGAAATATACAATAAAGGTTCTAACTAGTGTGAATGGTGGAGTCTAAGAGGCCAGCAGTTATAAAATACAATTGTGTCTGTAGGTCCTTCATAGGTCCTGACATGTCTCTTCATCTTGTGCATACTATTGAATACATCCAGATTATTGTGCAAATTGGTAACTATGACTATATATATATATATATATGTATATATATATATATATATATATATATATATATATAAATCTCTACCGTGACAGAGAAAGTGCAAAATGAAATTGAGCGAGTGATCGGATCCGCCCAACCTCAAATGGAGCATCGGAAAGAGATGCCGTACACTGACGCCGTCATTCATGAGATCCAGAGGTTTGGAGACATCGCACCGGCTGCTGTTCCACATGCAACTTCTCAAGATGTCACCTTCAGAGGCTATTTTATTCCAAAGGTACTGCAGTGCTGTCATCTATTTTCTCTTGTTGGACCACTTTATTAATTGGTGATGTGAGAACCTGCTATTGACCTAATCCCTATCTATAGGGCTAATCATAACAACACATAAAGCACAGTGTATCAGATACAGTATCTTTCTGTAATAGTTGTGATCCTTCAAAATTCTTATTTACAAACGATAGTATTTGATAATGTTGAAAAAAAGTCTAGCAAGTCCAACCTATATTCCTACCAAGAGAATCCTCACTGAGGCCGAGGCCAATTTTTTTATGTAGGGAAAAAATGTCCTTCCTAAGGGCAGTCCCACGCGTCCAGATAATTCCGGTACCGGAAAATTCGGTACCGGAATTATCCGTGTCCGTGTGCCCGTGCATTTCTGTGGCACATCAGTGTGGCACACGTGCTGCACACGTGTGCCACCCATGTGCCCACTGGGTACCACACGCACCGTGCAGGAGACAGCGCTACAGTAAGCGCTGTCCCCTGCATCTGGTGCTGAAACCGCGATTCATATCTTCTCTGCAGCAGCGTTTGCTGTAAAGAAGATATGAATAATCCTTTTTTTTTGTTGTTTCTCGTGTTTAAAATAAAGGTTCATGTCCCCACCCCCTGTGCGCCCGCCCGCTGTTCTTAAAATACTCACCCGGCTCCCTTGCTGGCTGGCGCTGCTTCCTGTCCTGGCCACACCTTCTATTGTAAGAGCGGTCACGTGGGGCCACCGATTACAGTCATGAATATGCGGCTCCACCTCCCATAGGGGTGGAGCCGCATATTCATCACTGTAAATGAGCGGCCCCACGTGACCGCTCATACAGTAGAAGGGGCGGCCAGGACAGGAAGCAGCGCCAGCCAGCAAGGGAGCCGGGTGAGTATTTTAAGAACAGCGGGCGGGCACACAGGGGGTGGGGACATGAACCTTTATTTTAAATACGAGAAACAAACAAAAAAAAGGATTATTCATATCTTCTTTACAGCAAACGCTGCTGCAGAGAAGATATGAATCGCAGCTTCAGCATCAGTGGGGGGGACAGCGCTTACTGTAGCGCTGTCTCCTGCACGGCACACGGAATGCACACGGACAACATCCATGTGCGGTACGTGTTTTACACGGACCCATTGACTTTAATGGGTCCGTGTAATCCGTGCGCTCCCACGAACACTGACATGTCTCCGTGTTTGGCACACGGAGACACGGTCTGTAAACAATCAATGACATCTGCACATATGCATTGATTTGAATGTGTCTACGTTAGTCAGTGGCTCCGGTACGTGAGGAAACTGTCACCTCACGTACCGGAGCCACTGACGTGTGAAACCGGCCTAGCTTCTGATTTTACGATCAAAATAATTCCATCTATTTGTAACTTTGGAAATATAGTACCCATAGTGATATTATATTTTTAATGAAAGGCATCTGATTCTAGACCCTCCTTGAATTTGTTTAGTTAATCATCATGATGTATGATCCACCTCTCGTGTCTCTCCTTTTCCTCATAGTTTGTAAGCTTGCGAGCAGGGCCCTCATTCCTCTTAGTATCTATTTTGAACTGTGATTTCTGTTATGCTGTAATGTCTATTGTCTGTACAAGTCCCCTCTATAATTTGTAAAGCGCTGCGGAATATGTTGGCGCTATATAAATAAAATTATGAATTATTATTATGATATCATGTGGCCATCAGCTCTTTAGTCTCACTGCTCTTACAGAAAAGAAAACCCCGGGTAAACAATCTCATATGATGAGGGTAAGAGATAAAGGGAAAATAAGTGCTTCTTAGTGTAAAAATGTAGGGGGTAAAAGGGTAAGATGAATATAACTATACATTCAATCTCAGAAGTTATGCAAGGGCGGACACAGCATTGCCTAACTGTAGCTGCATCTGGGTCACGTGAGGCCAAGTGAGCGGTCAGCGATAGCTCCACCCACATGCAGAGAGGTCAACAAGAGGTCTTTACAAAAATACTTCTGTACAAGGGTTCAATTGATGAGAGAATGGACATCCTCTTTAACCCTTTCATGACCTTGGGATTTTTCGTTTTTCCGTGTTTGTTTTTCACTCCCCTCCTTCCCAGAGCCATAACTTCTTTATTTTTCTGTCAATTTGGCCATCTGGGGGCTTATTTTTTGCGGGATGAGTTGTACTTTTGAACGACATCATTGGTTTTAGCATGCCTTGTACTAGAAAACGGGAAAAAAAATTCCAAGTGCAGTGAAATCCCACACTTGTTTTTTGTTTGACTTTTTTGCTAGGTTCATTAAATGCTAAAACTGACCTGCGATTATGATTCTCCAGGTCAGTACGAGTTCATAGACACCTAACATGACTAAGTTATTTTTTACCTAAGTGGTGAAAAAAAATTCCAAACTTTGCTAAAAAAAAAAAAATTGCGCCATTTTCCGATACCCGTAGCGTCTCCATTTTTCGTGATCTGGGGTCGGGTGAGGGCTTATTTTTTGAGTACCGAGATGATGTTTTTAATGATCGCATTTTGGTGCAGATATATTCTTTTGATCGCCCGTTATTGCATTTTAATGCAATGTTGCGGCGACCAAAAACATGTAATTCTGGCGTTTCAAATTTTTTTCTCGCTACGCTGTTTAGCGATCAGGTTAATGCTTTTCATTTAATTGATAGATCGGGTGATTCTGAACGCGGCGTTACCAAATATGTGTAGATTTTATTTTTTTTTATTATTCATATATTTTGATTGGGGCGAAAGGGGGGTGATTTAAACTTTTATATTTTTTTATTTTTTTTCACATTTTTTTAAACTTTTTTTTTTTACTTTTGCCATCCTTCAATAGCCTCCATGGGAGGCTATAAGCAGGCACAGCACAATCAGCTCTGCTGCATAGCAGCGATCTGCTGTTCGCTGCTATGTAGCAGAAAATCAGGTGTGCTGCGAGCGCCGACCACAGGGTGGCGCTCACAGCCACCGGCGATCAGTAACCATAGAGGTCTCTAGGACCTCTATGGTTACCATCCTGACGCATCGCCGACCACAGATCATGTGACGGGGTCGGCGATGCCGTCATTTCCGGCCGCTCGGCCTGATGCGGTAGTTAAATGCCGCTGTCTGCGTTTGACAGTGGCATTTAACTATTTAATAGGTGCGGGCAGATCGCGATTCTGCCCGCGCCTATTGTGGGCACATGTCAGCTGTTCAAAACAGCTGACATGTCCCGGCTTTGATGCGGGCTCACCGCCGGAGCCCGCATCAAAAAGGGGCTTCTGACCTCGGACGTCCTATCCCGTCCGAGGTCAGAAAGGGGTTAAGGTAAGACTGTATCATCTGCTCCTACCAGGCTCGGATTGGCCTACAGGAGAACAGGAGAATCCTCCGTTGGGCCACCACCCTCTTAGATGAGCAGTACTTTCCATGATATACTTAAATTGCTGCATACAGACAAAGGCGGCATCTTTTTTATTCACAAATAAACCCATTTTACTGCGATAGAAAGATGTGAATGAGTCATATTGACATGTTGCTGAAAAGTGGGGCCCTGGAGTTGGTTACTGATGAGCCCTTGGTACCCCAGTCCGACACTGACTCCTTCCATTGATCATTTCCTGTAAAAGGGAGGGTAAACCATACCACAGGCTTAGTCCAAAGGACTACAAGCCCTACAGCTTAGAAATCCATTTTTTTCACGGATAGTATCCATACTTATGTTCGGACATTCATGTTCACACATCCATGTTTTTTGCAGACCATGTGTTGGCAAAAAAATAAATCAAGAAAACATAGCAAATTTTTATTTGAATCATGAATCATTGTTGAGGTCCAACCATTTTTGAGGTCCATGTGGTCAGACTCTACGTCCCCTTCTCCATGCGAGTGGCGGTGGTGTATCGTCCTCCCGGCCCCTCTCATCAGTTCCTGGATCACTTTGCCACCTGGCTTCCACACTTTCTCTCCTGTGACACCCCCACCCTTATCATGGGTGATTTCAACATCCCCATTGCCTCTCCCCTCTCCCCATCTGCTTCTCACCTTTTATCTCTATCCTCCTCTTTCGGCCTCTCGCAGCATACTAACTCTCCAACACATGAAGATGGAAACTCCCTTGACTTGGTCTTCTCCCGGCTTTGCTCAGTGGATGATTTCACAAACTCCCCTCTCCCACTCTCTGACCACAACCTTCTTTCATTCTCTATCAAGAACTGCCATCCCGCTCAGGTCACCCCCACTTTCCACACTTATAGAAACATACAGGCCATTAACAAACAGAAACTTATGAAGAACTTGCAGTCCTCATTGGCCCAAATCTTCTCCATCTCATGTCCTGATTCTGCTCTGAAGCATTACAATGAAACCCTGCAAAGTGCTCTGGATGAAGCTGCTCTTCCTATACATAAAACAACTCGGCACAGACGGCAACAACCGTGGCACACACGTTTCCTGCAGCGGTGCTCCAGGTGCGCAGAACGTCTGTGGAGAAAATCTAATCTACCCGAAGATTTCATCCATTATAAGTTCATGCTAAAGACATACAATTCTGCCCTTCACCTCTCCAAACAAACCTACTTCAACACCCTCATCACCTCCCTGTCCAATAACCCTAAACGTCTCTTTGACACGTTCCAGTCCCTACTCAACCCAAGAGAGCAGGCCCCAACCACGGATCTCCGTGCTGACGATCTGGCCAATTACTTCAAAGAAAAAATTGACCACATTCGACAGGAAATCATCTCCCAATCTCTTCATACCATGCACTTTCCTCCCTCCCCCACTGCATCTAGTTCACTCTCTGACTTTGAAGCAGTTACAGAAGAAGAAGTAAGCAGGCTGCTTGCATCTTCTCACCCGACCACTTGCACCAGTGACCCCATTCCGTCACATCTCCTCCAGTCCCTTTCCCCGGCTGTCACCTCTCACCTAACAAAAATATTCAACCTTTCCCTCACTTCCGGTATTTTTCCCTCCTCATTTAAGCATGCCATCATACATCCATTACTTAAAAAACCATCCCTCGATCAAAACTGTGCCGCTAATTATAGACCTGTCTCTAATCTTCCCTTCATCTCTAAACTCCTCAAACGCCTGGTCCACTCCCGTCTTACCCGCTATCTCTCAGATAACTCTCTTCTCGACCCTCTTCAATCTGACTTCCGCTCTTTACACTCTACTGAAACTGCCCTCACTAAAGTCTCTAATGACCTACTAACAGCTAAATCTAATAGTCACTACTCCATGCTAATTCTCTTGGATCTCTCTGCAGCATTCGATACTGTGGATCATCAGCTCCTCCTCACTATGCTCCGCTCCATCGGCCTCAAGGACACCATTCTCTCCTGGTTCTCCTCCTATCTCTCTGACCGATCCTTCACTGTATGTTTTGCTGGTTCCTCCTCCTCTCACCTTCCCCTTACTGTTGGGGTTCCTCAAGGATCAGTCCTAGGCCCCCTCCTCTTCTCGTTATATACTGCCCCTATTGGACAAACAATCAGTAGATTTGGTTTCCAGTACCATCTTTATGCTGACGACACCCAATTATACACCTCTTCTCCTGTTGTCACGCCGACCTTTTTAGAAAACACCAGTGATTGTCTTACCGCTGTCTCTAACATCATGTCCTCCCTCTATCTGAAACTGAACCTGTCAAAAACTGAACTCCTCGTGTTCTCTCCCTCTACTAACCTACCTTTGCCTGACATTGCCATCTCCGTGTGCGGTTCCACCATTACTCCAAAGCAACATGCCCGCTGCCTTGGGCTCATCCTTGATTCTGACCTTTCATTCACCCCCCACATTCGATCACTGGCTCGCTCTTCTTACCTGCATCTCAAAAACATTTCTAGAATTCGCCCTTTTCTTACTTTCGACTCTGCAAAAACTCTTACTGTTTCACTTATTCATTCTCGTCTGGACTATTGTAACTCTCTACTAATCGGCCTCCCTCTTACCAAACTCTCCCCGCTCCAATCTGTCCTGAATGCTGCTGCCAGGATCATATTCCTCACCAACCGTTACACCGATGCCTCTACCTTGTGCCAGTCATTACACTGGCTACCCATCCACTCCAGAATCCAGTACAAAACTACTACCCTTATCCACAAAGCACTCCATGGCTCAGCACCACCCTATATCTCCTCCCTGGTATCAGTCTACCACCCTACCCGTGCCCTCCGCTCCGCTAATGACCTCAGGTTAGCATCCTCAATAATCAGAAGCTCCCACTCCCGTCTCCAAGACTTTACACGTGCTGCGCCGATTCTTTGGAATGCACTACCTAGGTTAATACGATTAATCCCCAATCCCCACAGTTTTAAGCGTACCCTAAAAACTCACTTGTTCAGACTGGCCTACCGCCTCAATGCAATAACCTAACGATCCCTGTGTGGCCTATTTATATATATATATTAAAAAAAAAAAAAAACAGGTTCCTCGCATCATGTTCTCATTCACTTTATGCAGTTAATAGCCCTCTGTGTCAGTACTGCTACATACTTAGGCAGTTAACTGGTTCATGCAGCTTTACATGAACACCCGAGCCTTACACCATGGCCGGTCCGAATAACTAAAGCAATTGTTACCATCCACCTCTCGTGTCTCCCCTTTTCCTCATAGTTTGTAAGCTTGCGAGCAGCAGGGCCCTCACTCCTCCTGGTATCTGTTTTGAACTGTATTTCTGTTATGCTGTAATGTCTATTGTCTGTACAAGTCCCCTCTATAATTTGTAAAGCGCTGCGGAATATGTTGGCGCTATATAAATAAAAATTATTATTATTATTATTATATTGTCAGCCATATAACGTTTACAAGTCTGAGAAAATGAGTGAAGTCACGAGTCATCCATGTTTTGTCCATAATTAATTTTGTAATGGGTAGGAGAACCTTTTCAATTTTTATTTCTTACATTTTTTTTTTGTATATAAGAAAATTATTTATTAAATACTGATGGTAAAAACAGACATATGGTTCAAACATAGATGAAAATCTACCCGTTTTTTCCACCGATGTGAAAAAAAAAACAGAATTCAGAATGAGGCCTAAAGTGGAAAGGGCAACATAACCAGACATAGCCAATAACTGGCGTCCAGCCATAACTAAATAGTTTAATCACCCAAACTTTGCAGTGAGAATGTACTAACCCTATAAAGAGTAACCATTGTTTTAACTTTTTTCTACATACATTATTAGTACATGAGAAAATAAGAAACTTTGTAATATCTTATTAGAGAAAACAGCTTCTTTCTCCTCCTGGACTGATCTTTTACTCTCTAAACTCTCGAATTCATGGTTAAAGTGTATTTTCTGTGAATCGAGATTTTCCACTTGCTAAGAAAGGAGATGACAGTTGGTGCTTATGAGGTTCTATGTTTGTGTCTGCCTCTAGCCCCTCCCCTCTGCATAGGATTTTAGAGGCACCAACTGTCATCTCCTATCTCAGTAATGGAAAAATCTGTTTTACAAATTTTACCCATAAATTGAGACTGAGAGATCAGTCCAGTAGGAGAAAGAAGCAGATTTCTCTGATAAGATATACTACAGAGTTTCTTGTTTCATTTCTATAATTGATTTATAGAAAAATAATGAAATACAGTTCTTTCCCATTGGAACCTATTTAGCATTTTATTTACTATGACCTATTTCATTAATATCTTACTGTGTCATTTTGTTTTCTTCCAGGGAGCAACTGTAATCGCACTGATCCATTCAGCTCTCAGAGATAAGGATTACTTTGAAAAACCAGAAGAATTTTATCCGGGACATTTTCTTGACTCTGCTGGAAACTTTAAGAAGAACGAGGCCTTTATACCATTCTCCATAGGTAACAGGGACACTAAACCTAAAAGTGAATGTATAAATTAACTTCATTAACCTTTTTTTTTCAAAACACCCTTCCCTATAAATGAGACATTACCACATCCATATAGATATTTCTGTCTGCTTTTTCCTACAATATTTTTTTTTATGAAAATCTGTCAACAGATCAAAAGTCTTCAGTTCCTTCATTTATTTTATTTCCACTACCACCACTAATGTTATGGTTTTCTTTTAAGATTTGTTATACGGTTCCACAGACAAGAACTTTATTATTTAGAGCTATTTTTTAAGAAATTTACAAACAGGCAGCACACAGTGTTCCTCAGGGGCGTGTCTTTAGATTGTTTTGCCTATTTACCCTTTTGTTATTACATCATTGATAAAGAGCATATTGGGAAAACAATCAGAGCAAAATGTAGTCACTTTTGACCTGGTAAAAGGTCTTTTTTAAATATATATTTTTTTACAATATTTATTAGGCATGATCAGACCAGGATTCGTGAACGGTAAGACGCAGCCATTGACAGCAATGAAAAAAATGCTTCAGTGGCGCTTTAACTCATCAAGTCAAAAGTGCCTTGTTTTGCTCTTATTTTATTTCTACCGCACCCCTAGTTGTTTTTTTTGTTCAAGTCCATTGTTGTTTTTCACAGCAACATAAAGCAACTTAGAAGGTTTTCCCCGATAAGTGGAAACCCCTTTAATAGGTTCCCAAAATGGCAGACCCACAGACCATTTACACATTGCAATGGCAGTTGGAGACCTTTTGCCTACTTGCCAAAAGTGTTGATTTTGCCAAGACAATCATGTAAAGCAGACTGGAAAATCGGTGGAGTTTATTGAAATATATCCCAAAAGTAGGTGATGTCCGGAATTCTTAAGGAATTCCCACTAGTGGTGGAGGAAATGTTGGCATGTAAGAAATTATGAAATTGGTACCCTGCAGTGGAGTCGTTGGGTTGAAAGAGGAAGCACCTTCCTGTCGTCTCACCACATAGATGTCGTGGTAGCCTCAATCCACTTGAGCAAAAAAAAGATGATTTACGTCTGAATTCAGTCATGTATTTATGTGTTTGCATTCTTTTCTAGGTAAAAGAAGTTGTGCTGGGGAGACCTTGGCTAAAATGGAGATATTTATCTTCTTTACGTCATTGTTGCAAAACTTCACATTCCATCCCCCACCTGGAGCCAAACTGGACCTTACTTCTGCCATGGGGTCAACAAATGCTCCCCACCCTTATGAAATCTGTGCTGTATCTCGCAGATAGACTATGATCAGTGATCACCTTCAGTCCTAATGCGATGGATACGTCAATTCATAGGAAAAAAATAATTGCAGTTTGGGATCTACATTTTGAAATCTACCAGGATATAAGGAACATGGACATGTGATGGAGAGAAGAAGTTGTTGTGATTTTGTTTGATCTGTTTGCATGTCCTTTCCCCCCATTATTATAATAGACCCACAATACTTTATTGCACTTTCACCATAGTTATGTCTTCGTCTTGAATGTCCATAATGTTCATTTGCTGCTGCTTGACCTGTTCCTTACTGGTCTATATGAGCCATGATGAATTGATCTGATAATAGCCCTGGTCAAGACTCATGTGAGCCCCCGTATAGTTTCCCAATGAGCATTTTACTCAATAGGACTGACACAGATATACTTACTGGATATTGCTGTGATTTTAGTTTGATCTTTTTTCATGTCCTTTTCCCCCCATTATTATAATAGACCCACAATACTTTATTGCACTTTCACCATAGTTATGTCTTCATCTTGAATGTCCATAATGTTCATTTGCTGCTGCTTGACCTGTTCCTTACTGTCTAATTGAGCCATGATGAATTGATCTGATAATAGCACCAGTCAAGACTCATGTAAGCCCTCGTATAGTTTCCCAATGAGCATTTTACTCAATAGGACTGACACAGATATACTTGCTGTGATTTTTTTTAGTCTTTTTGTAACCTTCAGTCCTAATGTCATGGATACGTCAATTCATAGGAAAAAAATATTGTCGTTTGAGTCCTGTTCTTTACCCGTCTATATGAGCGACCATGAATTGATCTGATAATTGCACTAGTCAAGGCTCATGTGAGCCGTCATACTTTCACAAACTTTCCAATAGGTAGCTCTTCTACTTCTGAGTCAAGGACAATAAAAAACACCCCATGGTAAAGAACTTCTGGCCTTATAATAATAATAATAATAATAATTTTATTTATATAGCGCCAACATATTCCGCAGCGCTTTACAAATTATAGAGGGGACTTGTACAGACAATAGACATTACAGCATAACAGAAATACAGTTCAAAACAGATACCAGGAGGAGTGAGGGCCCTGCTCGCAAGCTTACAAACTATGGGGAAAAGGGGAGACACGAGAGGTGGATGGTAACAATTGCTTTAGTTATTCGGACCAGCTATAGTGTAAGGCTCAGGTGTTCATGTAAAGCTGCATGAACCAGTTACCTGCCTAAGTATGTAGCAGTACAGACACAGAGGGCTAATACTGCATAAAGTGTATGAGAACATGATGCGAGGAACCTTTTTTTTTTTTTATTATAAATAGGCCACACAGGGATCGTTAGGTTAATGCATTGAGGCGGTAGGCCAGTCTGAACAAATGAGTTTTTAGGGCACGCTTAAAACTGTGGGGATTGGGGATTAATCGTATTAACCTAGGTAGTGCATTCCAAAGAATCGGCGCAGCACGTGTAAAGTCTTGGAGACGGGAGTGGGAGGTTCTGATTATTGAGGATGCTAACCTGAGGTCATTAGCGGAGCGGAGGGCACGGGTAGGGTGGTAGACTGATACCAGGGAGGAGATGTAGGGTGGTGCTGAGCCATGGAGTGCTTTGTGGATGAGGGTAGTAGTTTTGTACTGGATTCTGGAGTGGATGGGTAGCCAGTGTAATGACTGGCACAGGGTAGAGGCATCGGTGTAACGGTTGGTGAGGAATATGATCCTTGCTGCAGCATTCAGGACAGATTGGAGCGGGGAGAGTTTTGCAAGAGGGAGACCGATTAGTAGAGAGTTACAATAGTCCAGACGAGAATGAATAAGTGAAACAGTCAGAGTTTTTGCAGAGTCGAAATTAAGAAAAGGGCGAATTCTAGAAATGTTTTTGAGATGCAGGTAAGAAGAGCGAGCCAGTGATCGGATGTGGGGGGTGAATGAAAGGTCAGAATCAAGGATGACCCCAAGGCAGCGGGCATGTTGCTTTGGAGTAATGGTGGAACCGCACACGGAGATGGCAATGTCAGGCAAAGGTAGGTTAGTAGAGGGAGAGAACACAAGGAGTTCAGTTTTTGACAGGTTTAGTTTCAGATAGAGGGAGGACATGATGTTAGAGACAGTGGTAAGACAATCACTGGTGTTTTCTAGTGCCTTCAGTCTGTATTCTCCAGGTAAATCCAGGTCCATTTCCACCATAATTATAATAGATCCACTAAACTTTATTGCACGTTCTCCATAGTTATGTCTTCATCTTGAATGTCCATAATGTTCATTCGCTGCTACTTGACCTGTTCTTCACCAGTCTATATAAGACATCATGAATTGATCTGATAATAGCCCTGGTCAAGGCTCATGTGAGACCTTATACTTTCGCAAACTTTCCAATAGGTAGCTCTTCTACTTCTGAGTCAAGGCCAATAGAAAAACACCCTAAAGTAAAGATTTTCTGGTCCTCAGACTGTATTCTCCAGGTAAAATCCAGGTGTACTATTTGGCCACAATTGATGTTCAGTTTAGTGTTACTGTGCAGAAGCTGGACTTATTTCTTATGTATGAGGGACATACTTCGGATTAGGCAGCTTCACCAACTTCATATGTAGCAGGTGTTGGAATCCAAAATGTTTGAATGCCCACCTATCTCTAAGCATTCACCAGATCCATGTGAAAGTAAAGGTGATCGGCACAACTTTCTGGGTAGATTTGATTCCCTATGAGAAAATTAGGTGCAAATGGAATTTGATAGGAGAGGGTTAAAAATAATTGCTTTTTATGTTTACTTCTCTTGAGCCTACTTCTTGACTGTCCTGCCACCACAGCTAACTGCACAGTCCTAGGTTTTCTACTCCTCAGTCTTATCTTTGATATTTCCATGGTTGAGTATGCGCGAAACTGTCAAGTAGTCTTTGATGCACACCAATTGTGCTATGCCCCATATGACCATGTTGGGTCTAGTCAGCTAGGAAATGTGCTGGACATAAGAGAGAAACAAAAAGAAGATAATTCTAAGTGCAAGCGGGGAACTGCGGTAGTGGATTAAGCAAGAGGAGGAGACCCCAAGAAATTTGAGATCGTTGTTTTTTGCAAACCTTCTGAGGTTCAAAATTGCATCATGTTCCTGAATTGAATCACTAAATATTTTCGATCATTCAGAGTCCGAATTTTGAAGGAAATTTACAAGACAAAATGAGTCTTTTAGAACTGATTCACTTGCTCAATTCTAGTCCAAATAATAGAGGAAAGTGAAGATCGCTAAATGAATTTAAACCACAGATCGCAGAAACTTTTGGAAAGAGCTCAAAGAAAAAGTTGATGATGACATTACAGACATACAGTGGGGCAAAAAAGTATTTAGTCAGTCAGCAATAGTGCAAGTTCCACCACTTAAAAAGATGAGAGGCGTCTGTAATTTACATCATAGGTAGACCTCAACTATGGGAGACAAACTGAGAAAAAAAAATCCAGAAAATCACATTGTCTGTTTTTTTAACATTTTATTTGCATATTATGGTGGAAAATAAGTATTTGGTCAGAAACAAACAATCAAGATTTCTGGCTCTCACAGACCTGTAACTTCTTCTTTAAGAGTCTCCTCTTTCCTCCACTCATTACCTGTAGTAATGGCACCTGTTTAAACTTGTTATCAGTATAAAAAGACACCTGTGCACACCCTCAAACAGTCTGACTCCAAACTCCACTATGGTGAAGATCAAAGAGCTGTCAAAGGACACCAGAAACAAAATTGTAGCCCTGCACCAGGCTGGGAAGACTGAATCTGCAATAGCCAACCAGCTTGGAGTGAAGAAATCAACAGTGGGAGCAATAATTAGAAAATGGAAGACATACAAGACCACTGATAATCTCCCTCGATCTGGGGCTCCACGCAAAATCCCACCCCGTGCAGTCAGAATGATCACAAGAACGGTGAGCAAAAATCCCAGAACCACGCGGGGGGACCTAGTGAATGAACTGCAGAGAGCTGGGACCAATGTAACAAGGCCTACCATAAGTAACACACTACGCCACCATGGACTCAGATCCTGCAGTGCCAGACGTGTCCCACTGCTTAAGCCAGTACATGTCCGGGCCCGTCTGAAGTTTGCTAAAGAGCATTTGGATGATCCAGAGGAGTTTTGGGAGAATGTCCTATGGTCTGATGAAACCAAACTGGAACTGTTTGGTAGAAACACAACTTGTCGTGTTTGGAGGAAAAAGAATACTGAGTTGCATCCATCAAACACCTTACCTACTGTAAAGCATGGTGGTGGAAACATCATGCTTTGGGGCTGTTTCTCTGCAAAGGGGCCAGAACGACTGATCCGGGTACATGAAAGAATGAATGGGGCCATGTATCGTGAGATTTTGAGTGCAAACCTCCTTCCATCAGCAAGGGCATTGAAGATGAAACGTGGCTGGGTCTTTCAACATGACAATGATCCAAAGCACACCGCCAGGGCAACGAAGGAGTGGCTTCGTAAGAAGCATTTCAAGGTCCTGGAGTGGCCTAGCCAGTCTCCAGATCTCAACCCTATAGAAAACCTTTGGAGGGAGTTGAAAGTCCGTGTTGCCAAGTGAAAAGCCAAAAACATCACTGCTCTAGAGGAGATCTGCATGGAGGAATGGGCCAACATACCAACAACAGTGTGTGGCAACCTTGTGAAGACTTACAGAAAACGTTTGACCTCTGTCATTGCCAACAAAGGATATATTACAAAGTATTGAGATGAAATTTTGTTTCTGACCAAATACTTATTTTCCACCATAATATGCAAATAAAATGTTAAAAAAAACAGACAATGTGATTTTCTGGATTTTTTGTTCTCAGTTTGTCTCCCATAGTTGAGGTCTACCTATGATGTAAACTACAGACGTCTCTCATCTTTTTAAGTGGTGGAACTTGCACTATTGCTGACTGACTAAATACTTTTTTGCCCCACTGTATATTATGCCCTTCATGACCAGACGTATTTCCGTTTTTACGTTTTCATTTTTTGTTTCCCTTCTTATCAGAGCCATAACTTTTTCATTTTTCCATCAATATGGCCATGTGAGGGCTAGTTTTTTTGAGGGACAAGTTGTACTTTTGAATGACACCATTGGTTTTAACATATTGCGTACTGGAAAATGGGAACAAATCTCCAAGTGCGGTGAAATAGCAAACAAAGTGCAATTTCACAATTTTTTTTACCATGTTCACCAAATGCTAAAACTGACCTGCCATTATGATTCTTCAGGTAATTATGAGTTCATTGACACCAAGCAAGTCTAGGTTCTTTTTTATCTAAGTGGTGAAAAAAATCCAAAATTTGGTAAAAAAAAAATGCTGCCATTTTCTGACACCTGTAGCATCTCCATTTTTTGTGATCTGGGGCTGGGTGAGGGATTATTTTTTGCATGCAGGGCAGACATTTTTATTAATACTGTTTTGGTGTAGATGCCATCTTTTAATAGTTTGTTATTGCAAAGTAGTTTTGACCAAAAAAAGTAAATCTGTTTTTTTTAACTTTTTTTCTCATTACGCCGTTTAGCAATTGGGTTAATTATTTCTTTCTGTTGATAGATCAGGTAATTCTGTAAGCGATGATACCAAATATGTGTATGTTTGATTTTTCTTTTATTGTTTTATTTTGAATGGGGCGAAAGGGGGGTGATTTGAACTTTTATATATACTTTTTATATATTTTTACATTTTTTTTTTTTGCTTTTTCCATACTTCAATAGTCTCCATGGGAGACTAGAAACTGCAGTTGTCTGCTTGCACACAGACAATGATCAGATTGCCTGTGTGTAACAGAAATGCGCACCTGCTATGAGCACCTACTGCTGGGCGGCACTTATAGCAATCCGGCAATGATAACCATAGGGTTCTGCTGCAGAAACCGTGTTTTCATGCCAACCCATCAGTGACCTGAGGGCATGTTACACGGGTGCTGATGGGCATGATTAGTGACGCGATTCTGGTAAGCGCGAGTTAAATGCCGCTCTCAGAGATTGACAGCAGCATTTAACTAGTTAACAGCCGCGGGTGGATCGTGATTTTACCTGTGTCTATTGTGGGCACATGTCAGCTATACAAATCAGCTGTGATATACCTGGAAAGGTGCAGGCTCAGTGCCGGAGCCAGCATCAATCAGAGGGAGTCCGACATCGGCGTACTATTACAACCTACAGTATGTCAGAAAGGGATTGTAAATAAATATAATGCAACTAAGAATGTGCAGGACTTTAGCTTTGTTGCCCACTAGAGGGGTAAGGCTGGGTTCCCATTGCGTTATGGGATCGCCTTTAACGGACAGCGTTGCACGGCGAAATTAACGCCGTGCAACGCGTCCGTTAGCGCGCCCATTCAAGGCAATGGGAACGCGCATCGCTAGCGCGTGCCATTTTCGGCACGCGCTAGCGATGTGCCGGTGTTTTGTAGCGCGCCGCGGACGCTGCTCGCAGCGTCCGCGGTGCGCCCGAGGTCCGTTCCCCGCTCTCGCAGATCAGGGATCTGCGCTAGCGGGGACGTTAAACGCGACCCCGAAAATCACATTGCATTAGCGCAACCCGCTAGCGCTTAGCGCTAAACGGATTGCTCTAACGCAATCTGAACCTAGCCTAAGAGGTGGAGGTGGCATGGAAGCTATCGAACCCTCCATAGGTACCAGGAATACATATTAGACTACTACCTCGGTACCCATGTAGCTGGTTGTTAGGGACAATTGTCACACTTTAGATGTATTATTTTCTTACATATTGCCATCTATGTATGTTTTATGATAATAAACGTTAATGTTCATTGTGAAATAATTACTATCATGAGTTTATTAATCATCTGTAATAATGTAAAATAAATAAATTTATTTATTAGCCCTCCATTCGGTTAAAATTGTTAGGTAGTGGGACTCCTAGACTAATGAAGCCTATGCACTAAGTGAAAGAGCTGCCAAAAATTAGAAGGAGGGACTGCAATACCCCCTGGAATACACTTAGAGGAGGGCCTCTTTTTGTGGTTTTCATGTCAGAGTAGGACTGGCAAATGTAAGGACCGTTGATGCGGGTTGCCAGCTTACATATTATGGCCAGAATATCAACCAATACCTTACATATATTGATATGTTTTTTTTTTTTTGCACGTTGTATTTTTTTCGGGGTGCAGTTGGGCCCAAATGGTTTTGTACACTGTGGCCTCTGTTCACACAGGATGCATTATAGTTAGCATTGGGCAGCTGAGAACCAGATGCTCTGCATTCCTTGTGTGAACACGCCACATACAGAGTATATTTTTTTTGCATTGGTGTGCCACACGGCCAATCCCTGACTAAAGGCTGGCTGTTTCATTTGGTATTGCACCTGTGCAGTTGCCATTTTACTTGGGTCCGTTGCACCCTGTCAGTGCAGTTGTATTGAGGCCCATTTGGACAGGTAAGCACCTCTGCCTGTTTTTGGTTTGTTTTCTTTAATATTGGAGGATTTTCCTCTTTTCGTGGTTTTCAAGGGAGAGATGCTGGCCAATGAGTGTTTTCCTCACCAGATTGAGGAGGGCGCTCACTGGCTGCTGTCTCTGTGCTCCTGCATGCCGCGTCCCTGGTGACTGGGGAGTACTCACATACAGTCAGGGGCCTCGCCGCGCAGCACACAAGGACAGCAGAGGAGGAAGAGCAGGACTTACGTTGTGTCTTCTGCTCCCTCCACTGTTCTGTTCCAAGCAGCCTGCAGCAGCATCTCCTCACTGTGAAGAGATGGGGGAGGAGCTCACTGCAGGAGACAACATGGTCGCACCAGGGGGCTGATATCAGTCCTGTCTGCTCTATGCCCCATCCCCCACAGTGAGTTCTGCAGCCCTCTTCATCTGAACTGACCTCCTCCAGGGTTCATCTGATCACCTGATATACAAGAGAAGTATGTGTGTGTATGTGCATCTGTGTATGTACAGTGTGTCTGTGTGTCTATCTGTGTGTGTATCTGTGTATGTATGTATGGTATATACAGTGGGGCAAAAAAGTATTTAGTCAGTCAGCAATAGTGCAAGTTCCACCACTTAAAAAGATGAGAGGCGTCTGTAATTTACATCATAGGTAGACCTCAACTATGGGAGACAAACTGAGAAAAAAAAATCCAGAAAATCACATTGTCTGTTTTTTTATCATTTTTTTGCATATTATGGTGGAAAATAAGTATTTGGTCAGAAACAAACAATCAAGATTTCTGGCTCTCACAGACCTGTAGCTTCTTCTTTAAGAGTCTCCTCTTTCCTCCACTCATTACCTGTAGTAATGGCACCTGTTTAAACTTGTTATCAGTATAAAAAGACACCTGTGCACACCCTCAAACAGTCTGACTCCAAACTCCACTATGGTGAAGACCAAAGAGCTGTCAAAGGACACCAGAAACAAAATTGTAGCCCTGCACCAGGCTGGGAAGACTGAATCTGCAATAGCCAACCAGCTTGGAGTGAAGAAATCAACAGTGGGAGCAATAATTAGAAAATGGAAGACTTACAAGACCACTGATAATCTCCCTCGATCTGGGGCTCCACGCAAAATCCCACCCCGTGGGGTCAGAATGATCACAAGAACGGTGAGCAAAAATCCCAGAACCACGCGGGGGGACCTAGTGAATGAACTGCAGAGAGCTGGGACCAATGTAACAAGGCCTACCATAAGTAACACACTACGCCACCATGGACTCAGATCCTGCAGTGCCAGACGTGTCCCACTGCTTAAGCCAGTACATGTCCGGGCCCGTCTGAAGTTTGCTAGAGAGCATTTGGATGATCCAGAGGAGTTTTGGGAGAATGTCCTATGGTCTGATGAAACCAAACTGGAACTGTTTGGTAGAAACACAACTTGTCGTGTTTGGAGGAAAAAGAATACTGAGTTGCATCCATCAAACACCATACCTACTGTAAAGTATGGTGGTGGAAACATCATGCTTTGGGGCTGTTTCTCTGCAAAGGGGCCAGGACGACTGATCCGGGTACATGAAAGAATGAATGGGGCCATGTATCGTGAGATTTTGAGTGCAAACCTCCTTCCATCAGCAAGGGCATTGAAGATGAAACGTGGCTGGGTCTTTCAACATGACAATGATCCAAAGCACACCGCCAGGGCAACGAAGGAGTGGCTTCGTAAGAAGCATTTCAAGGTGCTGGAGTGGCCTAGCCAGTCTCCAGATCTCAACCCTATAGAAAACCTTTGGAGGGAGTTGAAAGTCCGTGTTGCCAAGCGAAAAGCCAAAAACATCACTGCTCTAGAGGAGATCTGCATGGAGGAATGGGCCAACATACCAACAACAGTGTGTGGCAACCTTGTGAAGACTTACAGAAAACGTTTGACCTCTGTCATTGCCAACAAAGGATATATTACAAAGTATTGAGATGAAATTTTGTTTCTGACCAAATACTTATTTTCCACCATAATATGCAAATAAAATGTTAAAAAAACAGACAATGTGATTTTCTGGATTTTTTTTTCTCAGTTTGTCTCCCATAGTTGAGGTCTACCTATGATGTAAATTACAGACGCCTCTCATCTTTTTAAGTGGTGGAACTTGCACTATTGCTGACTGACTAAATACTTTTTTGCCCCACTGTATGTGTATGTATGCTATATTTGTAGGTCTGTGTGTGCGTATGCATGTACAGTATATGTGTGTCTGTACGTACAGTATATGTGTGATTCTGTGTATGTGCGATAAATAAGTATATATGGTATATACAGTGGGGCAAAAAAGTATTTAGTCAGTCAGCAATAGTGCAAGTTCCACCACTTAAAAAGATGAGAGGCGTCTGTAATTTACATCATACGTAGACCTCAACTATGGGAGACAAACTGAGGAAAAAAAATCCAGAAAATCACATTGTTTGTTTTTTTAACATTTTATTTGCATATTATGGTGGAAAATAAGTATTTGGTCAGAAAAAAACAATCAAGATTTCTGGCTCTCACAGACCTGTAACTTCTTCTTTAAGAGTCTCCTCTTTCCTCCACTCATTACCTGTAGTAATGGCACCTGTTTAAACTTGTTATCAGTATAAAAAGACACCTGTGCACACCCTCAAACAGTCTGACTCCAAACTCCTCTATGGTGAAGACCAAAGAGCTGTCAAAGGACACCAGAAACAAAATTGTAGCCCTGCACCAGGCTGGGAAGACTGAATCTGCAATAGCCAACCAGCTTGGAGTGAAGAAATCAACAGTGGGAGCAATAATTAGAAAATGGAAGACATACAAGACCACTGATAATCTCCCTCGATCTGGGGCTCCACGCAAAATCCCACCCCTTGGGGTTAGAATGATCACAAGAACGGTGAGCAAAAATCCCAGAACCACGCGGGGGGACCTAGTGAATGAACTGCAGAGAGCTGGGACCAATGTAACAAGGCCTACCATAAGTAACACACTACGCCACCATGTACTCAGATCCTGCAGTGCCAGACGTGTCCCACTGCTTAAGCCAGTACATGTCCGGGCCCGTCTGAAGTTTGCTAGAGAGCATTTGGATGATCCAGAGGAGTTTTGGGAGAATGTCCTATGGTCTGATGAAACCAAACTGGAACTGTTTGGTAGAAACACAACTTGTCGTGTTTGGAGGAAAAAGAATACTGAGTTGCATCCATCAAACACCATACCTACTGTAAAGCATGGTGGTGGAAACATCATGCTTTGGGGCTGTTTCTCTGCAAAGGGGCCAGGACGACTGATCCGGGTACATGAAAGAATGAATGGGGCCATGTATCGTGAGATTTTGAGTGCAAACCTCCTTCCATCAGCAAGGGCATTGAAGATGAAACGTGGCTGGATCTTTCAACATGACAATGATCCAAAGCACACCGCCAGGGCAACGAAGGAGTGGCTTCGTAAGAAGCATTTCAAGGTCCTGGAGTGGCCTAGCCAGTCTCCAGATCTCAACCCTATAGAAAACCTTTGGAGGGAGTTGAAAGTCCGTGTTGCCAAGCGAAAAGCCAAAAACATCACTGCTCTAGAGGAGATCTGCATGGAGGAATGGGCCAACATACCAACAACAGTGTGTGGCAACCTTGTGAAGACTTACAGAAAACGTTTGACCTCTGTCATTGCCAACAAAGGATATATTACAAACTATTGAGATGAAATTTTGTTTCTGACCAAATACTTATTTTCCACCATGATATGCAAATAAAATGTTAAAAAAACAGACAATGTGATTTTCTGGATTTTTTTTTCTCAGTTTGTCTCCCATAGTTGAGGTCTACCTATGATGTAAATTACAGACGCCTCTCATCTTTTTAAGTGGTGGAACTTGCACTATTGCTGACTGACTAAATACTTTTTTGCCCCACTGTATGTATGTTTACATGCATGTACAGTACAGACCAAAAGTTTGGACAGACCTTCTCATTTAAAGATTTTTCTGTATTTTCATGACTATGAAAATTGTACATTCACACTGAAGGCATCGAAACTATGAATTAACACATGTGGAATTATATACTTAATAAAAAAGTGTGAAACAACTGAAATTATGTCTTATAGTCTAGGCTCTTCAAAGTAGCCACCTTTTGCTTTGATGACTACTTTGCACACTCTTGGCATTCTCTTGATGAGCTTCAAGAGGTAGTCACTGGGAATGGTTTTCACTTCACAGGTGTGCCCTGTCAGGTTTAATAAGTGGGATTTCTTGCCTTATAAATGGGGTTGGGACCATCAGTTGTGTTGTGCAGAAGTCTGGTGGATACACAGCTGATAGTCCTACTGAATAGACTGTAAGAATTTGTATTATGGCACTACAAAGAAACTAGCTCACATGAGGACCGCCCCAGGAAAGGAAGACCAAGAGTCACCTCTGCTTCTGAGGATAAGTTTATCCGAGTCACCAGCCTCAGAAATCGCAGGCTAACAGCAGCTCAGATTAGAGACCAGGTCAATGCCACACAGAGTTCTAGCAGCAGACACATCTCTACAACAACTGTTAAGAGGAGACTTTGTGCAGCAGGCCTTCATGGTAAAATAGCTGCTTGGAAACCACTGCTAAGGATAGGCAACAAGCAGAAGAGTCTTGTTTGGGCTAATGAACACAAGGAATGGACATCAGACCAGTGGAAATCTGTGCTTTGGTCTGATGAGTCCAAATTTGAGATCTTTGGTTCCAACCACTGTGTCTTTGTGCGACTCAGAAAAGGTGAACGGATGGACTCTACATGCCTGGTTCCCACAGTGAAGCATGGAGGAGGAGGTGTGATGGTGTGGGGGTGCTTTGCTGGTGACACTGTTGGGGATTTATTCAAAATTGAAGTCATGTTGAACCAGCATGGCTACCACAGCATCTTGCAGCGACATGCTATTCCATCCAGTTTGCGTTTAGTTGGACCATCATTTATTTTTCAACAGGACAATGACCCCAAATACACCTCCAGGCAGTGTAAGGGATATTTGGAGGATAGGAGAGGAGAGTGATGGGGTGCTACACCAGATGACCTGGCCTCCACAGTCACCAGATCTGAACCCAATCGAGATGGTTTGGGGTGAGCTGGATCGCAGAGTGAAGGCAAAAGTGCTAAGCAACTCTGGGAGCTCCTTCTAGATTGTTGGAAGACCATTCCCCGTGACTACCTCTTGAAGCTCATCAAGAGAATGCCAAGAGTGTGCATAGCAGTCATCAAAGCAAAAGGTGGCTACTTTGAAGAACCTAGAATATAAGACATAATTTCGTTTTTTTCACACGTTTTTGTTAAGTATATAATTCCACATGTGTTAATTCATAGTTTTGATGCCTTCAGTGTGAATGTACAATTTTCATAGTTATGAAAATACAGAAAAATCTTTAAATTAGGTGTGTCCAAACTCTTGGTCTGTACTGTATGTACAGTATAGGTGTACAGTATGTATAAGTGTGTACATTATGTGTATACTATATGTGTATATAACTGTATGTGTGCATCTTCAGTATATATGTGTATGTATATATGGTATATGTGTGTGTATGTACGGTATGTGTGTATATGTATGTACGGCACGAGTATGTGTATCTGTATGTATGTACGTTATTTGTGTGTATGCATGTATTATATGTGTATCTATGTGTATTTACGGTATGTGTGTGTATGTACTGTATATGCCTGTATGTACAGTATGTTGTATGTATGACGGTATATGTATGTGTATCTGTGTGTATGTACGGTATATGCAAGTACAGTATGTGTGTGTATGTACAGTTATATGCGTGTGTTTGTATATGTACAGTATGTGTATGTATGACGGTATATGTATGTGTATCTGTGTGTATGGTATATGTGTGTGATTGCATACACGGTATATGTATACATAGTATCTGCGTGTATGTATGTACAGTATGTGTGTATGTATGTACGGTATATGTATGTGTAATGGATATATATTTATTACAAACACACACGGTAGATATATATATATATATATATATATATATATATATATATGTATAAACTATCTCTTGTACCCGTTCTATGCCCGGGTGGTGAGCATTTATATTGGTATATGGTCGTCTCCATCCTGATATGTGGTGCTTCCATCCTGCGCCCTAATCTTGTCATGTGCTGCTACCATCTTGTGCCCCATCCTGTCATGTGCAGCCCCCATCTTGTCATGTGCTACTCTCTTCCTGAGACTTCATCCTGTCATGCGCTCCCATCCTGCACCCCCATCCTGTCATGTGGTGCCCCCATCCTGCACCCCCAGGCTATCATGTGCTGCTCCCATCCTGCACCCCCTTTGTGTCATGTGGTGCTCCCATCCTGCACCACCATTCTGTCATGTGCTGCTCCAATCCTGCGCCTCTTTCTGTCATGTACTGCTCCCATCCTGCACCCCATTCTGTCATGTGGTGCTCCCATCCTGCACCCCATCCTGTCATGTAGTGCTACTATTCTGCACCCCCATGCTGTCATTTGCTGCTCCCATTCTACACCCCCATTCTGGTATGTGCTGCTCCCATCCTGCACCCCCATCCTGTCAAGTGGTACTCCTCATCGTGAGCCCCCATGCTGTCATGTGCTGCTCGCATCCTGCACCCCCACCCTGTCATGTGGTGCTCCTCATCCTGCACTCTCATGCTGTCATGTGCTGCTCCCATCCTGCGTCCCCATCCTGTCATATGCTGCTCTCATCCTGCGCCCCCATCCTGTCATGTGCTGCATTTGTGGTGCCCCAGCGTCCTGGTCATCACAGTAGCATTGCTTTCCTCACAGGTAGAGTGATGTTACGCTTGAAGGCAAGAAGGGATAACTGCAACCAGGAACCACAAACATGCAACACATTCACATTCCAGGCCACCAGGGGGAGCTTTTGATCCTACTTGCTAGGTGACTCCCCATATAGAAAATAACTGGTAGTCTGTAGGGAAAGTGAGTGCGTTCCAGGCAGGACCAGCCAGGAGACGGACTGGATCAGTCTGAGGTAGCAGAAGGTTTTACGGAGCTGTATAGCCCCAATGCAGCAGTTCCTGGAAAGAGACATTCAGAAAGCTGAATACATTGCAGAGAGCGTGCAGGAGAGCAGAGCACAGGAGAAGATATCAGGGGGAGACCAGCCCCGAGCAGGTTGCCTACTTCTGATGCGCAGAAACCGGTAGCCGGAACACCGAGGATTGTAAGGCCCTCTACGACTTACATCAGAGACTGGCAGGACAGCTGAACTTTATGTTACCTGTCTGACCTAACACCCAGGAGGCACGGTGGCATCCCTCCAAGGCCGGGGCATGCTAGAGTCCCTATAAACAGCCTCAAGCCATAAGTCATACGGGTTATGTCCTATCCTACCCGGGGGACAGAGAGAGAGATAACATCTGTGAGGACCTTATGTGGAGCTTTAAGCCGTAAGGGACCACACCACCACGGCGCTAAAGGAAGGCTTTTGATTTCCACCTGGGTAAGGGGACTCCTAACTAGCCTTCAAGCCGGCCTGACCCTGCCTGCCCTGTGATCTGGTGCTCTGGACTGTGGATGCTGAAGACTTCAGTAAACTGATGTGCCACGAGAGCACACGGACACACGGACACGGATAATTCCGGTACCGATTTTTCCGGTACCGAAATTATCTGGATGTGTGAGACTGGCCTTAGATTGCGTAATTATATACACAGGGCCTGAGTTTTGGTTCAGTCTCCCCCCAAAAAAGTGAGATTCACATTCTCACAAAATGGATATACTTCAGTTCTTTTAGTTTGTCATATATCAGCCAGCCACTTTTTGCCACTTAGATTGCGTAATTATATACACAGGGCCTGAGTTTTGGTTCAGTCTCCCCCCCAAAAAAGTGAGATTCACAGTCTCACAAAGTGGATATACCTCAGTTCTGTTAGTTTGTCGTATATCAGCCAGCCACTTTCTGCTACTTAGATTGCGTTGTTATATACACTGGGCCTGAGTTTTAGTTCTGTCTCCCCCCAAAAAAAGGGAGATTTAAATTCTCAACAAGTTTATATACACCTTCTACCTTGTTTAACAGTTGATATTTTGGTTAGATTTTCCATTAAAAAAATGAGGAACTCTGGTAGAAGAGGCCGTGGGTGGTGATTGCCAGCTGGTACTGATGGTGGTGGTGGTGGTGCATCTGGTGGTAGTAGCAAAAGCACAATAGAACCTAAGGCTGGAGGTGTTGAGCCAGCGTCATCTTCTGGCTACACAAGGACTCGAAGACTCCCTTATCTGAGAGTAGGAAAATGGCTTTTAAAGCCGGAGCAGCGGGAAAAAGTTTTGGCTTTCCTTGCTGACAGCCTCTAGCTCTTTAGCCTCCTCTTCTGAAAGTTCAAATATAAAAGCAGCACGTCGTCAGTGGCTGCTCCTGGTCATGAACAAGACGTTTCCTTGTGTCTTTCACCCAAACCAAAAGTGAAGGATGCGTCAGGTGACACTACAGGTTACTCCATGGAGCTCTTTTCACATACTGTGCCTGGGTTAGAAAGGGAAATTGTTAACTGCCCATTACAAGAAGAATCGGACATGGAGTGCACAGATGCACAGCCACAGCTAGATTATTAGATTATTATGCTGTTCCATTGACTCAGATCACTACATTGCCCTTGCTGTGTACTGAGCCAGAATCTGACCCTGATGACACTATGGTGCCCCGTCCTGAACGCTATAGCACCTTACTCGGTGACACAGAAGAAGGTGCACATGACATTGAAGAGGAGGTGATAGATGACCCAGTTGTTGACCCTGATTGGCAGCCATTTGGGGAAGAATGTGCCGCTGCCAGTAGCTCAGAAGCGGAGGAGTATGATCCGCAGCAGCCATCTACATCGCAACAGCTGTCATCTGGCAGGCCCGTATCAGGACAAAAACGTTTGTCAAAATCAAAAACAGTTTTAGGACAATGTGGCCATCCGGTGAAAGTCGCACATCGTGCAATGCCTGAAAAGGTATTCCATAGTAGGAAGAGTGCAGTGTGGCAAAGATCCGAATGATCAGTCAAAAGTTATCTGTTAGAAATGCTCAAAGACCTTTAGCAGAGGGAAGAATCTTCAAAATTTAAATACAACGTGCATGCGTAGACATTTAACCAGCATGCACTTGCAAGCCTGGACTAACTACCAAACCGTTCATGCACCTGCTCAGAATGAAGGTAGTCAGCAACGCTACATTACTTCCCTCACTGTAAGCCCACCGGTTAGGAAACCACCAGCAGCAAATGTGAAGGTATCATCGCAAAGCCAAAGCAGTCAGGGAATCACAAGATTTTTGGTAGGAAACACTGTAGGTAGGCCAACATCAAGAATACCATCACCAACCCTCTC
This sequence comes from Ranitomeya imitator, assembly GCF_032444005.1. Classification (NCBI taxonomy): domain Eukaryota; kingdom Metazoa; phylum Chordata; class Amphibia; order Anura; family Dendrobatidae; genus Ranitomeya; species Ranitomeya imitator. The sequence goes on along the minus strand of NC_091286.1, from coordinate 671,670,592 downwards.
TCAATCCGCCATGCCCACCACCCCCACCGCTAGTTCATCCATATGCAGCTCTCCAGTCCAGCTCACCCTACAAGAGACTTTCGTTAGGAAAAGAAAGTACTCATCCTCTCATCTGTGTACACAGGGATTGAACGCCCTCATTGCTAGACTAATCTCGTTAGAGATGATGCCCTACTAGTTGGTTGAAAGCGAAGCTTTTAAAGACCTGATGAACTATGCAGTACCACGCTATGACCTACCAAGTCGGCACTTTTTTGCGAGAAAAGCCATCCCAGCCCTCTACCAGCATGTCAAAGACCGCATTGTCTATGCACTGAGGCAATCAGTCAGTGGAAAGGTGCACCTCACAACAGATGCATGGACCAATAGGCACGGCCAGGGACGTTACGTGTCCATCACGGCACACTGGGTTAATGTGGTGAATGCAGGGTCCACAGGGGACAGCTATAGTGGAACAGTTCTGCCTAGCCCACGGTCTAGGAAACAGTTGGCCTTAGGCGTTCGCCACCCCTCCTCCTCCTTCTCCTCCAGAAGCAAAAGCTTGTCCACAGAGCGCAGTCACACGACCACTCCATCCGCAGCTGCCAGTGTTGCACACGAGATGTCCCATTATGGAACAGCTAGTGTTATGCGTCAGCAGACTGTGCTACAAATGAAGTGTTTTGGCGACAGACACACCGCGGAAGTACTGGCCGAGTACTTGCAGCAAGAAACTCAGTCATGGCTGGGCAGTGTAGATCTTGAGGCAGGCAATGTAGTCAGTGATAACGGAAGGAATTTTAAGGCTGCCATAGCCCTTTCAAAACTGAAACACATTCCTTGCCTGGCTCACACCTTGAACCTGGTGGTGCAGTTCTTCCTCAAAAAATTATCCTGAGTTACCAGCCCTGCTTCTGAAGGTGTGAAGACTTTGCTCACACGTCCGCTGGTCGCCCGTACACTCCAGCCGTAAGCTTAACCGTCAGCGATCGCTCATCCTTTCCCAGCACCGCCTGATAATCAACGTTGCAACAAGGTGGAACTCCACACTGCACATGCTTCAGAGGCTGTGGGAACAGAGCCGTGCTGTAATTAATTTGTGGGAGGATACACATACACGGGCAGGCACTTGGATGGCAGACATGGAGTTTTCTGGTGTGCAGTGGTCGAAGCTGCAAGACCTCTGTCAAGTCCTTCAGTGTTTTGAGGAATGCACACAGCTGGTAAGTGCAGATGACGCCATCATAAGCATGAGCATCCCACTAATGCATCTGCTGATGCAAAGTTTGACCACATTAAGGTGCAGGCATCTGCAGCCGAGGAGGAGGGAAGCTTTGATGACAGTCAGCCATTGTCTGCTGAGAGAACTCTCCTGGACAAGGTGGCGGACGAAGAGGAGTCAGAGGATGATGGGGATGAATATTTATGGGATTAGGATGCTTCTCAGGGGGCAATAGAAACTGTTGGCGTTGCAAGGTCAGGTACAGGGTTTTTGCGGGGCACAAGTGATTGATTTGCAAGAAAGTGCTCCTCAACCAAGCACAAGCAGTGAATTGACACCTGGAACATTGGCCAACATGGCTGAGTATGCCTTGCGTATCCTAAAAAGGAACCCCCGCATTATCAAAATGATGACTGATGACGATTACTGGTTGGCCTGCATCCTGGATCCACGATATAAAGGAAATTACAAAATATCATGCCACATGAGAACCTTGAGCAAATATTGGCTACCAAACAAGCAACTCTTGCAGACCGTTTGGTTCAGGCATTAACAGCACACAGCGGCGGTGATGGTTCTCACACAAGCCATAGGGGGCAACATGGCAGAGGTGTTAGAGTTGCACAAATCCAAAGTGGCATTGAACAGAGGGGTATTATGACCAGGTTGTGGACTGATTTTGCAATGACGGCTGACACGACAGGTACTGCCGCATCAATTCAAAGTGACAGGAGACAGCATTTGTCCAGTATGGTTACGAACTACTTTTCCTCCCTTATCGATGTTCTCCCTCACAGGCCATTCCCCTTTGATTACTGGGCATCTAAAATAGACAACTGGCCTGAATTGGCAGAATATGCATTACAGGAGCTCGCTTGCCCTGCTTCTAGTGTGCTATCAGAAAGAGTCTTCATTGCTGCTGGTTCAATACTGACCGAAAAAAGGACACGTCTGGCTACCCAGAATGTTGATGATCTAATCTTCATTAAAATGAACCAATCATGGATTTCAAATTATTTTGCCCTGCCTTCCCCTGCTGACACGTAGCTTGCCTGAAAAATGTCTTTATTTTGGCCTCGTCTTACTGAGTTCTCCAATTCCTCCATTTGCAGCTGTTGAATGTCCACCATAGGCCATTTTTATACCTCCCTAAATGGGCTGACTCCCCCCCAAAGGGCCGTGGTCACCATCTGGCACAAGCACCCTTGCGAGTGCCGTTTGCCTGGACAGGTGGGTGCGCCCACTCTTGGGTGATGGCACTGGCACAGGGTCCCTCATTGTACAATGAAGTGTCTCTGGTGGTGGTGGTGCACAACCAACATCAGACACACCGTTGAAATATGAGGGGCCCTGTGCCAGTACCGCCGCCCACGAGAGAGTGTTCCCCCCAAGCTCGAACAGTGCTCTACCACTTGCAATACTTACCTCTCCCTGCTCCACCACTGTGTAGTCTGTGCTGTTAAATCCTTCAATTGCACTGCTTATACAAATGTGTTGAAATGATACATGATAGCTCAAATATACAGGGGCCCTGGCCTCCATTTAGACCAGTTAATTCTTTGCGCCTAATACCACTGTCTGCTACTCAGCAGAGGAGCCCACCCCTGTACCTAACTATGCCGCCTGTTTATTTATCAACTATTTTTTGGCAGACATTTAGCCTACTTTATCATTTGGGCCTACCAACTGTGCCTGCCACTCATTACAGTTGTCCTCCACAGAACAAACCAATGCCGCCTGTTTTGTCCTGTTTCCAATTTTGAACTGCAATTAGCCTACTTTATTATTCTGGGCCTACTAACTGTGTCTGCGCCACTCATTACAGTTGTCCTCCACTGAACAAAGCAATGCCGCCTGTTTAGTCCTGTTTCCAATTTTGAACTGCATTTAGCCTACTTTATTATTTTGGGCCTACTAACTCTGTCTGCGCCACTCATTACAGTTGTCCTCCACTGAACAAAGCAATGCCGCCTGTTTAGTCCTGTTATCAATTTTGAACTGCATTTAGCCTACTTTATTATTTTGGGCCTACTAACTGTGTCTGCGCCACTCATTACAATTGTCCTCCACAGAACAAAACAATGTCGCCTGTTTAGTCCTGTTACCAATTTTGAACTGCATTTAGCCTACTTTATTATTTGGGCCTATATCTGTGTTTCCTCCTCATCCTGCCAATTGCCCAGCCACTGCTAGATGAGTCTGCTGGTACATTGACCCAGACCACTACATTCCCCTTGCAGTCTACACAGCCAGAATCTGACCCTGCTGAAAGTCAGGTTGCTCTTCCCACATACTATACCACCTTACACAGGGACAAAGAGGAAGGTGCAGATGAAAGTGCAGGTTCCTTCATCAGGTGGGGGGGGCATACTCATTGGTGACATCACTGGCACAGGGCCCCTCATAGTACGCAAAAGTGTCTCTGGCAGTGGGAGGCGCCACCCGCCATCAAACACACAGCCGTACTATGAGGGGCCCTGTGCCAGGGCCAATTGCCAATGAGTGGGCCCCACTGCTTGCTCAGGATCAAAGCACTTGCAAAGTTGAAATACTTACGTCTCCCTGCTCCACCGCCGTGACGTATTCCGCATTTCCTGGGCCCACGAAAATCTTGAGCCAGCCCTACCCCCCCACAACTTGAGCCAAATGAACCCCATTTTTCAATGCCTTACTATTATTATAAAGTAAATTAAGATTGACAAGCTTCATTAATAAGAATTTATGTTTTTGGCATTAAAATGGGCACTGTAGGTGTTTTCCTGGCCTCCACTCACTGCCGACTTTGATTCCCCATTGACTTGCATTGGGTTTCGAGTTTCGTTCGGCCCCCCGACTTTTCGCAATAATCGGCCGATTTACACAACCCGACTTTTGACAAAGTCGGGTTTTGTGAAACCCGACCCGATCGGTTCGCTCAACTCTAATCACCACTACTGAAACAACTGTAGCAACTGCACCAGTAGATATGTATACTCGGTACATGCAAACTCTAATTACAGCCTGTGACTTGCCTATATATTGGACAATACCAGGGGCTACCATGGACAATGCCACAACTAAGATAAACTAAACATTGAAAATAACTGTAAATAGTTAAGTTAACTCCTTGTTGCAAGTTTCTTAAATGACTGTTACTGTTTAATCTAATAAATAAAGCTGAATGTGTGTGTGTGTATGTCTGTGTGTGTATGTCCGGGATTGGCATCTGAACCGTTGTAGCTACAGCCACAGACTTTTGCACAGTCACACGTCTGGACCCCGAGAGCGTCATAGGCTATGTTGTGAGGTGAAATTTTAACCCCGCGCTTTCCAATTTACCAAACAATTTTGCCGCTATCTACATAATGGAGAAAAGTGAAAGGAAAAGTGTTGGAGGCAAATTGACAGCTGCCAGATGTGAACAAGGGGGACTTAAAGAATGAGAGCGATGGGGCCAAAGAGTATATACCGTACAGTTGCTAAGGTGGGGCCCCGACATGGAATACTCACCACACACGGGGATATGAACACACACACAAAATGCGCCACACACTACCACGTGCTTGAACACATATACCACCCTCAGCACACATTTCACCACAAATACACCAACCTCGCCACATAAAAGTCGAAACACAAAAGTCGCCGCTCAAAACTCGCCACACACAAAACTCGCCACATGCAAAACTAGGCTCACGCAAAACTCGCCACACGTGCAAAACTCACCTCATGGAAAACTCGCCACACGCAAAACTTGCACACGCGGAAAAATTGCCATATGCACAAAAGTTGCAACACATGCAAAAGTTGCCTCACACAAAACTTGCACATACTCAAAAGGCAGCACACATAAAACTCGCCACGCGCAAAACTTGTTGCACACAACTTGCTACACTAACCTGTCACATGCAACTCGACACACAAAAAGTTGCTACACGCATGTCGCCACACAACTCATCTCAAAAAGTCGCTACATGCATGTCGCCACACGCAACTCAACACACACAACTTGACACACGAAACTCGCCCTAAAACACACAGAAGTCTGATATTACCCTTCAAAAATAAAAATCTGATTAATAAGCAGACAAACTACAAGAGCAACAAATGTACCATATAGGAAATACGGCAGCTGTCAGTCACATGACCTGTCTATTATGTGTATGTGTGAGCTAATATATACTGCCAGGGGGGAGGGCTTCCTGTTGGCTGGAGATATATCAGGCTGCCAATTTAGCTTACAAATACTGAGGTAAAAATACTGACCAAATAATGTGTGAACGAGGTCTAATACAGGAGGAGATGACATACAGATATATACTATGTACAGGGGAGATGACACACAGGTATATACTATATACAGGAGGAGATGACACACAGATATATACTATATACAGGAGAGATGACACACATGTATATACTATATACAGGAGGAGATGACACACAGGTATATACTATATACAGGAGCAGATGAGCTACAGGTATATACTATATACAGGAGGAGATGACATACAGGTATATGCTATATATAGGAGGAAATGACATACAGGTATATACTATATACAGGAGGAGATGACACACAGATATATACTATATACAGGGGAGATGATACACAGGTATATACTATATACAGGAGGAGATGACATACAGGTATATACTATATACAGGAGGAGATGACATACAGGTATATACTATATATAGGAGGAGATGACATACAGGTATATACTATATACAGGGGAGATGACAAACATGTATATACTGAGGTGAAAATGAGAGGTGTGAGGTGAAAATGAAAAGGTGTGAGTGCAAAATGAGAGGAGTGAGAGAAAATAGTGGAGTGATCGGAAAATGACAGATGTGAGGTCGAAATGACAAGTGTTAGGGGGGAATGAGAGGTGTGAGGGGGAAAATAAGAGGTGTGAGAGGGAAAATGAGAGGTGTGAGGGAGAAAATGAGAGGTGTGAGGGAGAAAATGAGAAATGTGAGGGGGAAAATGAAAGACGTGATGGGAAAAATGAGAGGCGTGATGGAAAAATAAGAGAAGCTAATTAGCTTCCATTGCTAATTTACTTGGGCAGTGTCTGCATCTTGCCAGAACCTCTCTGGACGCCGGTCTATAGCCTGTCCTTCCAACTGTTATGGGGGAACAGGCTTAACCTAATCAAGAGGGAGGTCACGTACCACACAAGGAGACTTGATGGGTTGGGTATGGTCAACCCAGTGGTGTTCTTAGTGAACACTTTTCTTAAGATCAACATTGCCAACCTCTGGTCAGAGAGGGCTCCTCCGTGGGTATTCTCCTGCAGGGGATGGTTTCGGCCTTTCTTCCAGGAATGGGAGACAGGAGGGTAGGTGAAGGACCTACGCACACCACATGGACATCTCCCGGCTTATGCTACCCTGGCTCTGAGGATGATCCGCAGGTGGGGTCTGGGAATGTGAGAGATCAGGACCATGTCGAGGAAATCCTTTGACAGTAGGGTCCTGTTGACCCATTTCCAGAAGCCCCTGGTGCTCAGAGATTGCCCAGGCCGGGATCTGGAGGGGGGGCTCGGGTTGTTAAACTCTTTCCGGATCCCCTCGAAGTTTTGGGACTTGGCCTGGCGCTGCTTTCATGGGAGGCTGTATGTGAGGGACAATCTGTAGTGCAGGAACTCTGATGATCTGGGTTGTCCTCGTGAGGAGTGTGGCGACGTGCTGGAAAGCATGGAGCACTTCCTCCTTCAGTGTCCCTTTAATACAGGGGTCTATAACCGGGTGGGTGCTTCCATAGGCTGGCCTAGGCTGGCATCCCTCTCTTATGCGGAGTGGGCTTATGGGGCATTCAGATCCCTTGGTGGCCGAGATCGGGGCACTTTATTCCTAGTTAGTGTAGTTGTTAGGTTCTACACCTGGAATGCACGGTGCCTAGTTTCTACACAGCAGAAAGTCCTCCCCTGGGATGAGGTGGTTAGTAACATCTTGGGTGGGGGGTGTAGTTTAGGTTGGGTGGGGGGTGTATGTTGGGGGGTTGTGTAGGGGCATATGGACCCTGTTAAAAAAAAATATATTAAAAAATAAATAAATAAAAAAATTAAAAAAAATTTGAGTTATAAGGGCATGAACTTACATGGACACGTGGTGTTTGTAAAAGGCATGGACTAACATGGACCTATGGTTGCGATGCGGGTGAGGGGAAAAAAAAAAAAGAGTGTTATATTAGGGTTAAGTTGTATATATTAGGGTTAAGTTGTGTTTTGCGGCCAGTGAGGCCATCTTTTCATTTGGGCAGTATGGGCCAGACTTTTATTTTTTCCATTTGAGTATGAATGGGGGAGGTGTGAATGTGGATGAGTGGTTAAAATTCATGTTTTCTTTTTCTTTTTAGTTAGAGTATACATAGGTAGGTTCCTGCTGGGGGTCCTGTTGAAGCTGTGTAAGTTTTAAAGGAAGCAAGTAGAGTTGAGCGACCTTGACCTTTTAAGAGTCGAGCCGGGTTTCGCGAAACCCGACTATCTCAAAAGTCGGGTCGAGTGAAATCGGCCGATTATGACGTAAAGTCGGGATCGACCGAAACACGAAACCCAATGCAAGTCAATGGGGCAGCATAGTCGGCAGTGAGTGGGGGCCAGGAAAACACCTAGAGTGCCCATTTTAATGTCAAAACCATGCATTCTTCTTAATGAAGCTTGTCAAGCGTAATTTACCTTATAATAATTGGAAGGCATTTGAAATTGGGGGTCATTTGGCTAAAGTTGTGTGGGGTAGGGCTGGTTCAAGTAATTAGTGGGCCCAGGAAATCTGGACCACATCACGGCAGTGGAGCAGGGAGAGGTAAGTATTTCAACTTTGCAAGTGCTGTGATCCTGAGCAAGCAGGGGGGGCCCACTTGTTGGCATTGGCACTGGCACAGGGCCCCTCAAAGTACAGCGGTGTGTTTGCACGGCGGGGGCGCCTCCCACCGGCAGCAACACTTTTGCGTACTATGAGAGGCCCTGTGCCAGTGACGTCGCCAACTAGTATTCCTCCCCCCACCTGATGAAGGAACCTGCACTTTCATCTGCACCTTCCTCTTTGTCCCCGTGTAAGGTGGTATGGTATGCGGGAAGAGCAACCTGACTTTCAGCAGGGTCACAATGTTGTTGTGTAGCATGCACGGGGAATGTTGTGTTATGGGTCAATGTACCAGCAGACTCATCTATCACTGGCTGGGCAATGGGCACGATGAAGTGGAAACACAGATATAGGCCCAAAGAATAAAGTGGGCTAAATGCAGTTCAAAATTGGTAACACAGGAATAACCAGGGGGCATTGCAGTGGAGGACAACTGGAATGAGAGGCTGACACAGAGAGTAGGGCCAAATCAGTAAGTAGTCGAAATGCAGTTCAAAATTGGCAACCGTAGTAAACAGGCGGCACAGCTTTGTTCAGTGGAGGAGAACAGCAAGGAGTGGCAGACACCGATAGTAGGCCCCAACCCAACTAGTAGGCCAAATGCAGTCTAACATTAACAACTACTTAACGAGAGCCTGAAAATGGAATTTCAGGACAGGAAACCAGGAGAACAGCAAGGAGTGGCAGACACCGATAGTAGGCCCCAAACCAACTAGTACGCCAAATGCAGTTGTTCCATTTAACCACAATTTAATGAGAGCCTGAAGATAGAAGCTCAGGAAAGGCAACCTGGGGAACACCTTGGAGTGTAACACACCATCTCTCTCCACCCCATACCCATTTTGTAGGCCTAATGCAGTGTACTTTTCTACAAGTACTAAACGAGAGTCGGAAGACCGAAGCAATGGCAAGGAAACCTGGGGAACTCCTTGGAGTGTAACACACCATCTCTCTCCACCCCATACCCAATTTGTAGGCCTAATGCAGTGTAGTTTCCAAGAACTACTAAACGAGAGCCGGAAGATCGAAGCTCAGGAAAGGCAACCTGGGGAACACCTTGGAGTGTAACACACCCTCTCTCTACACCCCATACCCAATTTGAAGGCCTAATGCAGTGTAGTTTCCAAGAACTACTAAACGAGAGCCGGAAGATCGAAGCTCAGGAAAGGCAACCTGGGGAACACCTTGGAGTGTAACACACCCTCTCGCTACACCCCATACCCAATTTGAAGGCCTAATGCAGCGTAGTTTCCAACAACTACTAAACGAGAGCCGGAAGATCGAAGCTCAGGAAAGGCAACCTGGGGAACACCTTGGAGTGTAACAAACCCTCTCTCTACACCCCATACCCAATTTGTAGGCCTAATGCAGCGTAGTTTCCGACAACTACTAAACGAGAGCATGAAGATCGAAGCTCTGGAAAGGCAACCTGGGGAACACCTTGGAGTGTAACACACCCTCTCTCTACACCCCATACCCAATTTGAAGGCCTAATGCAGTGTAGTTTCCAAGAACTACTAAACGAGAGCCGGAAGATCGAAGCTCAGGAAAGGCAACCTGGGGAACACCTTGGAGTGGAACACACCATCTCTCTACACCCCATACCCAATTTGAAGGCCTAATGCAGCGTAGTTTCCAACAACTACTAAACGAGAGCCGGAAGATCGAAGCTCAGGAAAGGCAACCTGGGGAACACCTTGGAGTGGAACACACCATCTCTCTACACCCCATACCCAATTTGAAGGCCTAATGCAGCGTAGTTTCCAACAACTACTAAACGAGAGCCGGAAGATCGAAGCTCAGGAAAGGCAACCTGGGGAACACCTTGGAGTGTAACACAACGTCTCTCTACACCACGGAAGGGCTGATTCTTAGGAAGGAAGGCTGTTGGAAATAAGCATTGCGCGTCCGAGGGTGATTATATTCTTATTAGGTATATACTCACCCTCGGACGCGCCCTGCTTCTTTATTTGGAATGAATGTTTATTTGCAATGTGGTGTTGACTTTCTCTATTATTTTGGTAATTAATGATTTTATTATTTTCATTGTTTTGCATCTCCTCGGCAATAATATAAAGAAGACGCGACAGGACAACACTCGGTGGATGCCATATGTGTGTTTTCAATTTAAAAAACCTTTCAGTTAACTACTTGCAGGAGAAAGTAATTGTAGCTGGTGGCCATTTTTAGTACTGTACCAGATTTTAGTTGTGTGTTTGTTTTTAATGTTAAAATGTCTGCATTTGATATCTCTCCAGTATTTTCTTTTTTGTAAGCAAAATACTTATTTTTATATTTTCTGATGTTGGTTCCAGGGGTACACGGGCAGCAGTGCCCTGGTCAGTGTAGTAGTAGTTGAAAGAATGGACCGCAGACAGGCATCGAAGGCCTAAAATAAAAAAATTGGGCTGGCTGTAGGCAATTTTAAATTGGTTCCAGGGGTACACGGGCAGCAGTGGTGTGGTCAGTGGAGGCCTAGTGGAAGGAGTGACCGCAGACAGGCATCGAAGGCCTAAAATAATAACACATGGCTGTAGGCAATTTTAAATTGGTTCCAGGGGTACACGGGCAGCAGTGACCTGGTCAGTGTAGTAGTAGTTGAAAGAATGGACCGCAGACAGGCATCGAAGGCCTAAAATAATAACACATGGCTGTAGGCAATTTTAAATTGGTTCCAGGGGTACACGGACAGCAGTGGTGTGGTCAGTGGAGGCCTAGTGGAAGGAGTGACCGCAGACAGGCATCGAAGGCCTAAAATAATAACACATGGCTGTAGGCAATTTTAAATTGGTTCCAGGGGTACACGGGCAGCAGTGACCTGGTCAGTGTATTAGTAGTTGAAAGAATGGACCGCAGACAGGCATCGAAGGCCTAAAAGAATAACACATGGCTGTAGGCAATTTTAAATTGGTTCCAGGGGTACACGGACAGCAGTGGTGTGGTCAGTGGAGGCCTAGTGGAAGGAGTGACCGCAGACAGGCATCGAAGGCCTAAAATAATAACACATGGCTGTAGGCAATTTTAAATTGGTTCCAGGGGTACACGGGCAGCAGTGGTGTGGTCAGTGGAGGCCTAGTGGAAGGAGTGACCGCAGACAGGCATCGAAGGCCTAAAATAATAACACATGGCTGTAGGCAATTTTAAATTGGTTCCAGGGGTACACGGGCAGCAGTGACCTGGTCAGTGTAGTAGTAGTTGAAAGAATGGACCGCAGACAGGCATCGAAGGCCTAAAAGAATAACACATGGCTGTAGGCAATTTTAAATTGGTTCCAGGGGTACACGGACAGCAGTGGTGTGGTCAGTGGAGGCCTAGTGGAAGGAGTGACCGCAGACAGGCATCGAAGGCCTAAAATAATAACACATGGCTGTAGGCAATTTTAAATTGGTTCCAGGGGTACAAGGGCAGCAGTGGTGTGGTCAGTGGAGGCCTAGTGGAAGGAGTGACCGCAGACAGGCATCGAAGGCCTAAAATAATAACACATGGCTGTAGGCAATTTTAAATTGGTTCCAGGGGTACACGGGCAGCAGTGACCTGGTCAGTGTAGTAGTAGTTGAAAGAATGGACTGCAGACAGGCATCGAAGGCCTAAAATAAAAAAATTGGGCTGGCTGTAGGCAATTTTAAATTGGTTCCAGGGGTACACGGGCAGCAGTGGTGTGGTCAGTGGAGGCCTAGTGGAAGGAGTGACCGCAGACAGGCATCGAAGGCCTAAAATAATAACACATGGCTGTAGACAATTTTAAATTGGTTCCAGGGGTACACGGGCAGCAGTGACCTAGTCAGTGTAGTAGTAGTTGAAAGAATGGACCGCAGACAGGCATCGAAGGCCTAAAATAATAACACATGGCTGTAGGCAATTTTAAATTGGTTCCAGGGGTACACGGACAGCAGTGGTGTGGTCAGTGGAGGCCTAGTGGAAGGAGTGACCGCAGACAGGCATCGAAGGCCTAAAATAATAACACATGGCTGTAGGCAATTTTAAATTGGTTCCAGGGGTACACGGGCAGCAGTGACCTGGTCAGTGTAGTAGTAGTTGAAAGAATGGACCGCAGACAGGCATCGAAGGCCTAAAATAATAACACATGGCTGTAGGCAATTTTAAATTGGTTCCAGGGGTACACGGGCAGCAGTGGTGTGGTCAGTGGAGGCCTAGTGGAAGGAGTGACCGCAGACAGGCATCGAAGGCCTAAAATAATAACACATGGCTGTAGGCAATTTTAAATTGGTTCCAGGGGTACACGGGCAGCAGTGACCTGGTCAGTGTAGTAGTAGTTGAAAGAATGGACTGCAGACAGGCATCGAAGGCCTAAAATAAAAAAATTGGGCTGGCTGTAGGCAATTTTAAATTGGTTCCAGGGGTACACGGGCAGCAGTGGTGTGGTCAGTGGAGGCCTAGTGGAAGGAGTGACCGCAGACAGGCATCGAAGGCCTAAAATAATAACACATGGCTGTAGGCAATTTTAAATTGGTTCCAGGGGTACACGGGCAGCAGTGACCTGGTCAGTGTAGTAGTAGTTGAAAGAATGGACCGCAGACAGGCATCGAAGGCCTAACATAATAACACATGGCTGTAGGCAATTTTAAATTGGTTCCAGGGGTACACGGACAGCAGTGGTGTGGTCAGTGGAGGCCTAGTGGAAGGAGTGACCACAGACAGGCATCGAAGGCCTAACATAACAAAAATGTCAATACAATGGTATTGTCAGTGGCAGGCATTGAAGGATGTCAGCGCATAGACTAAACATTGGTGGAGCTGTGAGATAATTTTGCAAGTGGTAGAGCACTGTTTGAGCTGGGGTGGGGGGAAACTGTCTTGTGGCCGGCGGTACAGGCCCAGGGCCCCTCATATTACAACGGTGTGTCTGACGTTGGGTGCGCACCACCACCGCCAGAGACACTTTATTGTACTAGGAGGGACCCAGTGGCAGTGCCGTCGACCAAAAGCGGGCTCACCCACCTCTTCAGACAAACTGCACTCTCACGGGTGCTGTCGCCAAGTGTCGATACCACGGCCCCGTGTGGGGAGTTTGGCCATTTAGTGAGGTGTAAACATGTCGTATGCTGGACAATCAGGTGCTGAAAATTAGGAGATTGGAAAAGGCATTCAGAATAGTCCACAGGCAAGACCTTTTCATAGGAAAGCTAGGTGTCAGCCGGGCAAGGTGGGGCAAAAGATTTCGAAATCCAGTTGTGGTTCATTTTAATGAAGGTTAGATCATCTACATTTTGGGTAGCCAGACGAGTCCTTTTTTCTGTTAGTATTGAACCTGCAGCACTGAATACTCTTTCTGATAGGACACTAGCTGCCGGGCAAGCAAGCTCCTGCAATGCATATTCTGCCAATTCTGGCCAGGTGTCTAATTTGGATGCCCAGTAATCAAATGGGAATGACGGTTGAGGGAGAACATCGATAAGGGATGAAAAATAGTTTGTAACCATACTGGACAAATGTTGTCTCCTGTCACTTTGAATTGATGCTGCAGTACCTGTCCTGTCTGCGGTCATAGCAAAATCACTCCACAACCTGGTCAGAAAACCCCTCTGGCCAATGCCACTTCTGATTTCTGCCCCTCTAACTCCTCTGGTCTGCTGGCCCCTGCAGCTCGTGTGAGAACGATCACGGGCGCTGTGTGCAGGGAATGCCAGAAGCAAACGGTCAACAAGAGTTGATTGTTTGGTTGCTAATATTAGTTCCAAGTTCTCATGTGGCATTATATTTTGCAATTTGCCTTTATAGCGAGGATCAAGGAGGCAGGCCAACCAGTAATCGTCATCATTCATCATTTTAGTTATGCGTGTGTCCCTTTTGAGGATACGTAAGGCATAATCCGCCATGTGGGCCAAAGTTCCAGTTCTCAAATCTGCGGTTGTGCTTGGTTGAGGGGCAGTTTCAGGCAAATCCACGTCACTTGTGTCCCTCAAAAAACCAGAACCCGGCCTTGCCGCGCCACCAATTTCCAGTGGCCCCGGAAAAGCTTCCTCATTAAAAATATAATCATCCCCATCATCCTCCTCGTCCTCCTCCTCCTCTTCGCCCGCTACCTCGTCCTGTACACTGCCCTGGCCAGACAATGGCTGACTGTCATCAAGGCTTTCCTCTTCCTCAGCTGCAGACGCCTGATCCTTTATGTGCGTCAAACTTTGCATCAGCAGACGCATTAGGGGGATGCTCATGCTTATTATGGCGTTGTCTGCACTAACCAGCCATGTGCATTCCTCAAAACACTGAAGGACTTGACACATGTCTTGAATCTTCGACCACTGCACACCTGACAACTCCATGTCTGCCATCCTACTGCCTGCCCGTGTATGTGTATCCTCCCACAAAAACATAACAGCCCGCCTCTGTTCACACAGTCTCTGAAGCATGTGCAGTGTTGAGTTCCACCTTGTTGCAACGTCTATGATTAGGCGATGCTGGGGAAGGTTCAAAGAACGCTGATAGGTCTGCATACGGCTGGAGTGTACGGGCGAATGGCGGATATGTGAGCAAAGTCCACGCACTTTGAGGAGCAGGTCGGATAACCCCGGATAACTTTTCAGGAAGCACTGCACCACCAGGTTTAAGGTGTGAGCCAGGCAAGTAATGTGTTTCAGTTGGGAAAGGGAGATGGCAGCCATGAAATTCCTTCCGTTATCACTCACTACCTTGCCTGCCTCAAGATCTACAGTGCCCAGCCATGACTGCGTTTCTTTCTGCAAGAACTCGGACAGAACTTCCGCGGTGTGTCTGTTGTCGCCCAAACACTTCATAGCCAATACAGCCTGCTGACGTTTGCCAGTAGCTGCCCCATAATGGGAGACCTGGTGTACAACAGTGGCAGCTGCGGATGGAGTGGTTGTGCGACTGCGGTCTGTGGACGAGCTCTCGCTTCTGCAGGACGACGAAGAGGAGGAGGAGGGGGTGCGAACGGCTACAGCCAATTGTTTCCTAGACCGTGGGCTAGGCAGAACTGTCCCAAACTTGCTGTCCCCTGTGGACCCTGCATCCACCACATTTAACCAGTGTGCCGTGATGGACACGTAACGTCCCTGGCCATGCCTACTGGTCCATGCATCTGTTGTCAGGTGCACCTTTGTGCTCACAGATTGCCTGAGTGCATGGACGATGCGCTCTTTAACATGCTGGTGGAGGGCTGGGATGGCTTTTCTGGAAAAAAAGTGTCGACTGGGTAGCTCATAGCGTGGTACAGCGTAGTCCATCAGGGCTTTGAAAGCTTCGCTTTCAACTAACCGGTAGGGCATCATCTCTAACGAGATTAGTCTAGCTATGTGTGCGTTCAAACCCTGTGTACGCGGATGCGAGGCTAAGTACTTCCTTTTTCTAACCATAGTCTCATGTAGGGTGAGCTGGACTGGAGAGCTGGAGATCGTGGAACTAGCGGGGGTGCCGGTGGACATGGCAGACTGAGAGACGGTGGGAGATGGTATTGTTGCCACCGGTGCCCTAGATGCAGTGTTTCCTACTACGAAACTGGTGATTCCCTGACCCTGACGGCTTTGGCCTGGCAAAGAAACCTGCACAGATACTGCACGTGGTGCGGAAAATGGTGGCCCTACACTGCCGGAAGGGATGTTGCGTTGCTGACTAGCTTCATTGGCCGAGGGTGCTACAACCTTAAGGGACGTTTGGTAGTTAGTCCAGGCTTGCAAATGCATGGTGGTTAAATGTCTATGCATGCAACTTGTATTGAGACTTTTCAGATTCTGTCCTCTGCTTAAGGTAGTTGAACATTTTTGACAGATGACTTTGCGCTGATCAATTGGATGTTGTTTAAAAAAATGCCAGACTGCACTCTTTCTAGCATCGGATACCTTTTCAGGCATTGCAGTCTGAGCTTTAACCGGATGGCCACGCTGTCCTCCAACAGGTTTTAGCTTTGCCACGCATTTTGGGCAAGATACGGGCCCGGCAGATGGAACCTGTTGCGATGTTGATGCCTGCTGCGGCCCCTCCTCCTCCGCTTCAGAACTGCTGCCGCCTGCACCCTGTTCCCCCAATGGCTGCCAATCGGGGTCAAGAACTGGGTCATCTATTACCTCTTCTTGTAGCTCGTGTGCAACTTCGTCTGTGTCACCGTGGCGGTCGGTGGTATAGCGTTCGTGATGGGGCAACATAGTCTCATCAGGGTCTGATTCTTGATCAGCACCCTGCGATGGCAATGTTGTGGTCTGAGTCAAAGGACCAGGATAGTGGTCTGGCTGTGGCTGTGCATCAGTGCACTCCATGTCAGATTCAACTTGTAATGGGCATGGACTGTTAACTGCTTCACTTTCTAAGCCAGGGACGGTATGTGTAAAGAGCTCCATGGAGTAACCCGTTGTGTCGCCTGCTGCATTCTTCTCTGTTGTTGTTTTTGCTGAAGAGGACAAGGAAGCGACTTGTCCCTGACCGTGAACATCCACTAACGACGCGTTGCTTTGACATTTACCAGTTTCACGAGAGGAGGCAAAAGAGCTAGAGGCTGAGTCAGCAAGATAAGCCAAAACTTGCTCTTGCTGCTCCGGCTTTAAAAGCGGTTTTCCTACTCCCAGAAAAGGGAGCGTTCGAGGCCTTGTGTAGCCAGACGACGAACCTGGCTCCACAGCTCCAGACTTAGGTGCAATATTTTTTTTCCCACGACCAGCTGATGCTCCACCACTACCACTACCCTCATTACCAGCTGACAATGAACGCCCCCGGCCACGACCTCTTCCACCAGACTTCCTCATTGTTTTAAAAACGTTAACAAACGAACGGTATTTGTTGCTGTCACACAACTTACACGGTGAGCTATAACTTCAGTATGATTTAGGTACCCCTTTACAGGTGGGTGAGACCACAACGAAAATCAGCCACAATGTTACACACTCTGTTGTTGTTGGCAACAAATGAGATGGCACACACGCAGGACTGTCACTGAAGCGCAAATGTAAATATTTATCTCCCACTGATTTGTGTTTGTTTTTTTTAAAAGGGAGACTTCAGAAAAAAAAAAATAAAAAAAAAATATTTTTTACAGAAGAATTTATAAAACAAATAAAATGAAATGATTGTTTCAGGGAGAATTTAGGAAAAAAAAAAAGGCTTTGTAGGGCCTACTGAGTGAGAGAGGACGCACACAGGAGTCAGGAGTGGCACACAAGCCCAGAGGCCAATATTAATCTCCCACCGATTGATTTAGTTATTTTTTTTGGTAGATTTTGGAACCCAAATCAAGCAAAAAAATTAATAGGCTTTCTATGGCCCACAATTGGGGAGAGAGAGAGAGATGGCACACCCAGGAGTCAAGACTGGCACACAAGCAGAAGGGGCAATATGAATCTCCCACAGTTTTTTTTTTTTTTTCAGGGAGACTTGAGAGAAAAAAAAATACCAAAAAAAAGATTTTTTTCAGGAATAATTTAGAAACCAAAGAAAATAAAATGATTGTTTCAGGGAGAATTTAGAAAACAAATAAAACAAAAAATAGGCTTTCTAGGGCCCACTGAGTGACAGATGACGCACACAGGAGTCAGGAGTGGCACACAAGCCCAGAGGCCAATATTAATCTCCCACTGATTGATTTAGTGATTTTTTTCAGGTAGATTTTGGAACCCAAATCAAGCAAAAAAATTAATAGGCTTTCTATGGCCCACAATTGGGGAGAGAGAGAGAGATGGCACACCCAGGAGTCAAGACTGGCACACAAGCAGAAGGGGCAATATGAATCTCCCACAGATTTTTTTTTTTTTTTTTTTTTTTTCAGGGAGACTTGAGAGAAAAAAAAATACAAAAAAAATGATTTTTTTCAGGAATAATTTAGAAACCAAAGAAAATAAAATGATTGTTTCAGGGAGAATTTAGAAAACAAATAAAACAAAAAATAGGCTTTCTAGGGCCTACTGAGTGACAGATGACACACACAGGAGTCAGGAGTGGCACACAAGCCCAGAGGCCAATATTAATCTCTCACTGATTGATTTAGTGATTTTTTTTCAGGTAGATTTTGGAACCCAAATCAAGCAAAAAAATTAATAGGCTTTCTATGGCCCCCAATTGGGGAGAGAGAGAGAGATGGCACACCCAGGAGTCAAGACTGGCACACAAGCAGAAGGGGCAATATGAATCTCCCACAGATTTTTTTTTTTTTTTTTTTTTCAGGGAGACTTGAGAGAAAAAAAAATACAAAAAAAATGATATTTTTTCAGGAATAATTTAGAAACCAAAGAAAATAAAATGATTGTTTCAGGGAGAATTTAGAAAACAAATAAAACAAAAAATAGGCTTTCTAGGGCCCACTGAGTGACAGATGACGCACACAGGAGTCAGGAGTGGCACACAAGCCCAGAGGCCAATATTAATCTCCCACTGATTGATTTAGTGATTTTTTTCAGGTAGATTTTGGAACCCAAATCAAGCAAAAAAATTAATAGGCTTTCTATGGCCCACTGAGTGAGAGATGGCACACACAGGAGTAAGGAGTGGCACACAAGCCCTGAGGCCAATATTTTTCTCCCACTGATTGATTGATTGATTTTTTCAGGTAGAATTAGGAACCCAAATCAACCCAAAAAATAAATAGGCTTTCTATGGCCCACTATTTGTGAGAGAGATGGCACGCTCAGGACTGGCACACAAGCCCAGAGGCCAATATTAATCTCCCACTTTTTTTTTTTTCCAGGGAAAATTTATAAACCCAATAAAAAAAATAATAATAAATAGGCTTTCTATGGCCCACTATCTGAGAGAGAGAGATGGCACGCTTAGGACTGGCACACAAGCCCAAAGGCCAATATTAATCTCCCACTGATTGATTGATTGATTTTTTCAGGTAGAATTATGAACCCAAATCAACCAAAAAAATAAATAGGCTTTCTATGACCCACTATTTGTGAGAGAGATGGCACGCTCAGGACTGGCACACAAGCCCAGAGGCCAATATTAATCTCCCACTTTTTTTTTTTTTCAGGGAAAATTTATAAACCCAATAAAATAATAAAAAAATAGGCTTTCTATGGCCCACTATCTGAGAGAGAGAGAGATGGCACGCTTAGGACTGGCACACAAGCCCAAAGGCCAATATTAATCTCCCACTGATTGATTTATTGATTTTTTCAGGTAGAATTTAGAACCCAAATCAAGCAAAAAAATTAATAGGCTTTCTATGGCCCACTGAGTGAGAGATGGCACACACAGGAGTAAGGAGTGGCACACAAGCCCTGAGGCCAATATTTTTCTCCCACTGATTGATGTTGTGATTTTTTCTGGTAGATTTTGGAACCCAAATCAAGCAAAAAAATAAATAGGCTTTCTATGGCCCACTGAGTGAGAGATGACACAGACAGAGATGGCACTCTAGCAGAAACGTCA
This sequence comes from Ranitomeya imitator, assembly GCF_032444005.1. NCBI lineage: Eukaryota > Metazoa > Chordata > Amphibia > Anura > Dendrobatidae > Ranitomeya > Ranitomeya imitator. The sequence continues at coordinate 671,651,205 of NC_091286.1, read as the reverse complement.
ATCTTAATCTCCCACAAAAAAAAAAAAAAAAAAAAAAAAAGGAACTGTCCTTCAATTACTATCTCCCTGCCTGCAGTAATCTCAGCCAGGTATGGCAGGCAGCAATAAGGAGTGGACTGATGCACAAATTAAATAAAAAGTGTGGACAAACAAACAAGATAGCTGTGCAGAAAGGAAGGAACAAGAGGATTTGTGCTTTGAAAAAAGCAGTTCCTTTGCACAGCGGCGTACACACAGCAATGCAGCTATCAGGGAGCCTTCTAGGGCAGCCCAATGAGCTACAGCGCTGAGGAAAAAAAAAAAAAAAAAAGGAGCTTCCACTGTCCCTGCACACCGAAGGTGGTGTTGGGCAGTGGAAATCGCTACAGCACAAGCGGTTTTGTGGTTAATGGACCCTGCCTAACGCTATCCCTGCTTCTGACGAAGCGGCAGCAACCTCTCCCTAAGCTCAGATCAGCAGCAGTAACATGGCGGTCGGCGGGAACTCCCCTTTATAGCCCCTGTGACGCCGCAGACAGCAAGCCAATCACTGCAATGCCCTTCTCTAAGATGGTGGGGACCAGGACCTATGTCATCACGCTGCCCACACTCTGCGTTTACCTTCATTGGCTGAGAAATGGCGCTTTTCGCGTCATTGAAACGCGACTTTGGCGCGAAAGTCGCGTACCGCATGGCCGACCACGCACAGGGGTCGGATCGGGTTTCATGAAACTCGACTTCGCCAAAAGTCGGCGACTTTTGAAAATGTTCGACCCGTTTCGCTCAACCCTAGAAGCAAGTATTGTTTATGGACAATAGTCTTATGGACATCTTTAAGGCTGGTTTTTCAAGTTAATTTCAGTTTTGATTCCCTGTTTTGTGATTATTTATTTGGTGTTGTTTTGTATATGTTTTTGTACTTTAATAAAAAAGAGTTCCATCATCTTCTCCAGTCCAATTGAGAGAAGTGCTGCGCCTGCTACTGCTAGTGCTTTACAAAGCAGCTCTGTGCGTAGAGGCAGTGGAGGAATCTCTGCACAAAGAGGTTGCAGAAGCAGTGGCCCAGCACAAGCCAAGACCGGTCTGTTCCAACAGTGGCAAAGTTTTGTGTGCCCGCCACAAATGTCTACACATCACTGACGGTGATGGATCCAGTCAGCAGGAGGCCACGTTTCCGTCATATAGTGACAGACTACATGTCTTGAACTCTCAGCGTACTCCCAGACAGCTCTTCCCTTTTCAAGTTTTGGGTTTCTAAGCTGGATACATGGCCAGAGCTTAGCCAGTATGCATTGGAGGTGCTGGCTTGCCCTGCTGCCAGTGTATTATCGGAACGCATCTTTAGTGCTGCAGGTGGTGTACTAACAGACCGTCGCATGCGACTATCATCCGATAACGTTGACCGGCTTACTTTTCTGAAAATGAACAAGGCCTGGATCTTACAGGAATTTGGCACTCCTCTTAGCGATTAAATAATTGGTTGCCAACAGTATCCAGGTCTCCAGCTGTGTTCATGTTTCAACCACCTGAACTTTAATCCCTGGGCTCCAACACCGCCAGTTGCTGCCTAGAAGAAGTGCTGGCTGCACAGACAACACATGACCCAGCGTTATTGGGTTTCAGTAACGTCCGCTAATCCCCTGCTGTGTATCCGGCAACGTGTCCAGAGACCGCCACGCTGGCACTACAACAGCAATTAAAGGCAACCTGTCCCCCCCAGGCGTCTGTAACTGAAAGAGCCACCTTGTGTAGCACAAATGCTGAACAAGGAACAGGTGGCTCCTTTAGTCCTGCTTCTTGCACACACTGCACTTAACACTTATAAAATATGTGTCCCCTCATACCGTGAAACCGTCCCATAGGTGGGACTTTCCTTTGCTATGAGACGTAGCACAGCCGGTATTCATACCCCCATAGTGCCGAGCGCTGCTTCCTCAGCGTTGTTTGCATCTGTCCCGGAGCCTGCGCTGTTATGTTTAACCTTGGGCATGCACAGTTAGCGCAGCCCATCTTCTGACATCATTTGATGTCATGCTGACTGTGCCTGTGCAGGCGCGCTGCCCCGCAGTGTCTTCTGATTTTGTCACACTGTGGGGCTGGGATTCCTGGGCATGCACAGTGCATATCTTCGCCTCTCCCTCTTCTCCCTCCGCCTTCTACAGACAGTGTGGCGTCAGCTGATCCCAATTCACATGCCACGGCCGTGACGCCGCACACTCTGAAGAAGGCGGATGGAGAGTTGTGAGAGGTGAAGATATGCACTGCTCATGCCCAGGAATCCCAGCCCTGCAGTGGGACTAAATCAGAAGACACTGCAAGGCGGTTTCTCGGGTGGTGCGGCCGCACAGGCACAGTTACCATGACACCAAATGATGTTAGAAGACGGGCAGCACTAACTGCGCATGGCCAAGGTTTAACATAACAGCGTGGGCTCCATGACAGATTCAAGCAATGCTGATGAGGCGGCGCCCGGCGCCATGGGGATGTGAATGCCGGCTGTGCTGCGTCTTATCACGACGGAAAGTACCACCTGTGGGACGGCATCACGGTATCAGGGGACACATTTTATAAGTGTTTAGTTCACCGTGTGCAAGGAGCATAATTAAATGAACCACCTTGTCCTTGTGCACCATTAGTGCTGCACAAGTTGGCTTTTTCAGTTGCTAAAGCATGGGGGGGTTAAAGTTTCACTTTCAACTTGATCCAATTAGGCCTCGGCATACACTCAGCTCCTCCTGATGTCCCTGGGCTCTAACACCGCTAGTTGGTGCCTGGAAGTGCTGGCTGCACAGTTAACACTTGCTTCCGTGTTATTGGGTTTCAGTAACGTCAGCTGATTCCCAGCTGTGTATCTGGCAATACCTCCAATCTGCTCCTCCTGCTGTCCCTGGGCTCTAACACCGTCAGTTGGTGCCTGGAAGTGCTGTCCGCACAGTCAACAGTCACTCCTCTATTATTGGTGTTAAGTAACGTCAGCTGTTCCCCAGCTGTGTGTGTGGCAATACCTCAAATCTGCTGCTCCTGCTGTCCCTGGGCTCTAACACTGCTAGTTGGTGCCTGGAAGTGCTGGCTGCACAGTTAACACTTGCTGCCATGTTATTGGGTTTCAGTAACGTCGGCTGATTCCCAGCTGTGTATCTGGCAAAACCTTCTATCTGCTCCTCCTGCTGTCCCTGGGCTCTAACACCATCAGTTGGTGCCTGGAAGTGCTGTCCGCATAGTCAACAGTCGCTCCTCTGTTATTGGGGTTCAGTAACGTCAGCTATTCCCCAGCTGTGTGTGCGGCAATACCTCAAATCTGCTCCTCCTGCTGTCCCTGGGCTCTAACACCGCTAGTTGGTGCCTGGAAGTGCTGGCTGCACAGTTAACACTTGCTGCCGTGTTATTGGGTTTCAGTAACGTCAGCTGATTCGCAACTGTGTATCTGGCAAAACCTTCTATCTGCTCCTCCTGCTGTCCCTGGGCTCTACCACCGTCAGTTGGTGCCTGGAAGTGCTGTCCGCACAGTCAACAGTCGCTCCTCTGTTATTGGGGTTCAGTAACGTCAGCTGTTCCCCAGCTGTGTGTGTGGCAATACCTCAAATCTGCTCCTCCTGCTGTCCCTGGGCTCAAACACAGACAGTTGGTGCCTGGAAGTGTTGGCTACAACAACGCCAGCTGTTCCCTTGCTGTGTAGCCGGCAACGTGTCCAGCAAAAGCCACGCTGGCACAATAACAGACATTTTCCTGCCTCCAGTGCAGGCTTCGTCCTACACTCTGCTCCTCTTGGATTCCCTGGTTTTCAACACTGTCAGTTGTTGCCCGGAAGTGCTGGCTACACAGAACAAAACACTCGCTCACGTGTCAGTGGGGTTCAGCAACTCCAGCTGTTCCCCTGCTGTGTAGCCGGCAACGTGTCCAGCAAAAGCCACGCTGGCACAATAAGACATTTTCCTGCATCCAGTGCAGGCTTCGGCCTACACTCTGCTCCTCTTGGATTCCCTTGTTTTCAACACTGACAGTTCTTGCCCGAAAGTGCTGGCTACACAGAAAAAAACAGTCGCTCACGTGTCAGTGGGGTTCAGCAACGCCAGCTGTTCCCCTGCTGTGTAGCCGGCAACGTGTCCAGCAAAAGCCACGCTGGCACAATAACAGACATTTTCCTGCCTCCAGTGTAGGCTTCGGCCTACACTCTGCTCCTCTTGGATTCCCTGGGTTTCAACACTGTCAGTTGTCACCCGGAAGTGGTGGCTACACAGAAAAAAACACTCGTTCACGTGTCAGTGGGGTTCAGCAACGCCAGCTGTTCCCCTGCTGTGTAGCCGGCAACGTGTCCAGCAAAAGCCACGCTGGCACAATAACAGACATTTTCCTGCCTCCAGTGCAGGCTTCGGCCTACACTCTGCTCCTCTTGGATTCCCTGGGTTTCAACACTGTCAGTTGTCGCCCGGAAGTGCTGGCTGCACAGAAAAAAACAGTCGCTCACGTGTCAGTGGGGTTCAGCAACGCCAGCTGTTCCCCTGCTGTGTAGCCGGCAACGTGTCTAGCAAGCCACACTGGCACAATAACAGCAAATAAAAGGGAACCTGTCCCCTCCCCCCAGGCGTTTGTAACTTAAAGAGCCACCTTGTGTAGCAGTACACATGCTGCACTTAACACTTATTAAATATGTGTCCCGTCATACCATGAATCCGTCCCGTAGGTGCGACTTTCCTTTGCAATGAGACGCAACACAGCCGGCATTCATACCTCCATGGTGCCGAACACCGCCTCCTCAGCGTTGTTTGCATCTGTCCCGGAGCCTACGCTGTAATGTTTAACCTTGGGCATGCGCAGTTAGCGCTGCCCACCTTCTGTCATCATTTGATGTCATGGTGGCTGTGCCATGCTGTGTCTTCTGATTTATTTACACTATGGTGCTGTGATTCCTGGGCCTGCGCAGTGCATATCTTTGCCTCTCACTCTTCTCCCTCCGCCTTCTACAGACAGTGTGGCGTCAGCGGATCCCAATTCACATGCCACGGCTGTGACGCTGCACACTCCGAAAGAAGGCGGATGTAGAGTAGGGAGAGGCGAATATATGCACTGTGCAGGCCCCGGAATCCCAGCCCCACAGTGGGACTAAATCAGAAGACTCAGCATGGCGTGATCTCTGGCAGCGCGGCCGCACAGCCACAGCCACCATGACACCAAATGGCGACTCCCGTCGGCATGGGGGTATGAATGCCGGCTGTGCTGCGTCTCATCACGACGGAAAGTACCACTTGTGGGACAATATCAGGGGACACATTTTATAAGTGTTTAGTTCACCGTGTGCAAGGAGCATAATGAAAAGAACCACCTTGTCCTTGTGCACCATTAGTGCTGCACAAGTTTGCTCTTTCAGTTACTAACGCATGGGGGGGTTAAAGGTTCACTTTAAACTTGATCCAAATAGGCCTCGGCCTACACTCTGCTCCTCCTGCTGTCCCTGGGCTCTAACACCACCAGTTCATGCCTGGAAGTGCTGTCCGCACAGTCAACAGTCGCACCTCTGTTATTGGGGTTCAGTAACGTCAGCTGTTCCCCTGCTGTGTGCGCAGCAATACCTCATATCTGCTCCGCCTTGATTCCCTGGGCTCCAACACCACTCGTTGCTGCCTGGAAGTGCTGTTTGTACAGAGCCAAACACCTCGCCAATGTGTTAGTGGGGTTCAGTAACGCCTGCTGCTCCCCTGCTGTGTATCCGGCAAAGTGTCATGCGACTGCCATGCTGGCACAATAACAGACATTCAAATGCCTCCAGTGCAGGCTTCGGCCTACATACTGCACCTCCTGCTGTCCCTGGGCTCCAACACCGCTAGTTGCTGGCCGGAAGTGCTGTTTGCACAGAGCCAAACACTTTGCCAATGTGTTAGTGGGGTTCAGGAACGCCTGCTGCTCCCCTTCTGTGTATCCGGCAACGTGTCATGCGACCGCCATGCTGGCACAATAACAGACATTCAAATGCCTCCAGTGCAGGCTTCGGCCTACATACTGCTCCTCCTGCTGTCCCTGGGCTCCAACACCGCTGGTTGCTGGCCGGAAGTGCTGTTTGCACTGAGCCAAACACCTCGCCAAGGTGTTAGTGGGGTTCAGTAACGCCTGCTGCTCCCCTGCTGTGTATCGGGCAACGTGTCATGCGACCGCCACGCTGGCTGTTATGACCTGGTGGTTAGGAGCACCCGGAATGACCTGATAGTTAAACCACATACAGGACGAACTCTGGGATGTGGGAACTCTGCTGACCGCAATCCCTAATCCTATCACACACACTAGAAATAGCCGTGGAGCGCTCCTGACCAGACCTAGGCGCCTCGTCACAGCCTAAGGGCTATCTAGCCCTAGAGAAGGAAAATAAAGCCTACCTTGCCTCAGAGAAATCCCCCAAAGGAAAAGGAAGCCCCCCACATATATTGACTGTGAGTAAAGATGAAAGTCACAAACACAGAAATGAAACAGGTTCAGCAAAGGGAGGCCAGACTAACTAAATAGACAGAGGATAGGAAAGGTAACTTTGCGATCAGCACAAAAACCTACAAAGACCACGCAGAGTGTGCAAAAAAAGACCTCCGCACTGACTCACGGTGCGGAGGGGCCACTCTGCATCCCAGAGCTTCCAGCTAGCAAGACAAAATCATGAAAACCAGCTGGACAAGAAAACAGAGAACAAAATAAGACTATAAGGAACTTAGCTTCTGCAGGAGAAGGCAGGTCACCAGAGAGATCCAGGAGCGAACTGAACGAATGCAAAAACATTGACAGCTGGCCTAGAATAACGATCTGAGAGGAGTTAAATAGAACAGCCAACCAAAGGATAAACCACGTCACCTGTGTAAGGAACCTCAGAAGCCGCAGCTTCACTCATAGCCACCAGAGGGAGCCCATAGACGGAACTCGCCGAAGTACCATTCACGACCACAGGAGGGAGCTTGACAACAGAATTCACAACAGCTGGCACAATAACAGACAGTCAAATGCCTCAGTGCAGGCTTCGGCCTACACACTGCTCCTCCTGCTGTCCCTGGGCTCCAACACTGCTGGTTGTTGTCCGGAAGTGCGCCCGGAAGTGCTGTTTGCATAGAGCCAAACACCTCACCAATGTGTTAGTGGGGTTCAGTAACGCCAGCTGCTCCCCTGCTGTGTATCCGGCAACGTGTCATGCGACCGCCACACTGGCACAATAACAGACATTCAAATGCCTCCAGTGTAGGCTTTGGCCTACACACTGATCCTCCTGCTGTGCCTGGGCTCCAACACTGCTGGTTGCTGCCCGGAAATGCTGTTTGCACAGAGCCAAACACCTCGCCAATGTGTTAGTGGGGTTCAGTAACGCCAGCTGCTCCCCTGCTGTGTATCCGGCAACATGTCATGCGACTGCCACGCTGGCACAATAACAGAAATTCAAATGCCTCTAGTGCAGGCTTTGGCCTACACAATGCTCCTCCTGCTGTCCCTGGGCTCCAACACCACTGGTTGATGCCCGGAAGTGCTGTTTGCACAGAGCCAAACACCTCGCCAATGTGTTAGTGGGATTCAGTAACGCCAGCTGTTCCCCTGCTGTGTATCCGGCAACGTGTCATGCGACCGCAACACTGGCACAATAACAGACATTCAAATGATTCCAGTGCAGGCTTTGGCCTACACACTGCTCCTCCTGCTGTGCCTGGGCTCCAACACTGCTGGTTGCTGCCCGGAAGTGCTGTTTGCACAGAGCCAATCACCTTTCCAATGTGTTAGTGGGGTTCAGTAACGCCTGCTGCTCCCCTGCTGTGTATCCGGCAACGTGTAATGGGACCGCCACACTGGCACTACAACAGCAATTAAAGGGTACCTGTCCCCCCCTCTCAGGCATTTGTAACTCTAAGAGCCACCTTGTGCAGCAGTAATGCTGCACAAGGAACAGGTGAGTCTTTTAGTTATGCTCCTTGCAGACGCTGCACTTAACACTTATAAAATATGTGTCCCCTCATAACGTGAAACTGTCCCAGAGGTGGGACTTTCCTTCGCAATGAGACACAGCACAGCCTGCATTCATACCCCTTTGGCGCCAGGCGCCGCCTCCTCATTGTTGTTTGAATCTGTTAAAGAGCCCGCGCTGTTTTGTTAAACCTTGGCCATGCACAGTTAGTGCTGCCCATCTTCTGACATCTTTTGGTGTCAGGATGACTGCGCCTGTGCAGCCTTCTGATTTACTCACACTGCGGGCCTGGGATTCATGGGAATGCGCTGTGCATATCTTCACCTCTTTATCATCTCTTTCCGCCTTCCTCTGACTATGCGGCCTCACGGCCGTGGCATGTGATTTGGGATCAGCTGACACCACACACTCTGAAGAAGGCGGATGTAGAGGAGTGAGAGGCAATTATATGCACTGTGCATGCCCATGAATCCCAGCCCCACAGTGTGACTAAATCAGAAGACACTGCGTGGCGGGATCTCGGGCTGCGCGGCCGCACAGGCACAGTCATACTGACACCAAAAGATGTCAGAAGATGGGCAGCTCTAACTGCGCATGGCCAAGGCTTAACACAACAACGCGGGCTCTGTGACAGATTCAAACAACGCTGAGGAGGCGGCGCCTGGCGCCAAAGGTGTATGAATGCCGGCTGTGCTGAGTGTCATTACGAAGGAATGTCCCACCTCTGGGATGGTTTCACGGTGTGAGGGGACACAAGTGTTTAGTTCAGCGTGTGCAAGGAGCATAATTTAAAAGAGTCACCTTTTCCTTGTGCAGCGTTAGTGCTGCACAAGGTGGTTCTTTCAGTTACTAACGCCTGGGGGGGTGTTATGACCTGGTGGTTAGGAGCACCAGGAATGACCTGATAGTTAAACCTCAAACAGGACAAGCTCTGGGATGTGGGAGCTCTGCTGACCGCAATCCCTAATCCTATCACACACACTAGAAATAGCCGTGGAGCGCTCCTGACGCTCCCTAGGAGCCTCGTCACAGCTTAACAACTAGCTAGCCCTAGAGAAAGAAAGTAAAGCCTACCTTGCCTCAGAGAAATTCCCCAAAGGAAAAGGCAGCCCCCCACATATATTATTAACTGTGAGTTAAGATGAAAGTCACAAACACATAAATGAAACAGGTTTTAGCACAGGGAGGCCAGACTAACTAAATAGACAGAGGATAGGAAAGGTATCTTTGCGGTCAGCACAAAAACTACAAAAGACCACGCAGAGTGTGCAAAAAGACCCCCGCACCGACTCACGGTGCGGAGGCGCCACCCTGCATCCCAGAGCTTCCAGCTAGCAAGACAAAATAATGAAAGCAAGCTGGACTAGAAAACCATGAACAGAAAATAACAAACGGGGACTTAGCTTCTTGCAGGAAGAGACAGGTCTCAGAAAGATCCAAGAGCGAACTGAAGCAATGCAGAAACATTGACAGCTGGCATGGAGTAACGATCTAAGTGGGGTTAAATAGAGCAGCAAACCAAAGGATAAACCCCGTCACCTGTGTAAGGAACCTCAGAAGCAGCAGCTCCACTCACAGCCACCAGAGGGAGCCCACGGACAGAACTCACCGAAGTACCATTCACGACCACAGGAGGGAGCTCGACAACAGAATTCACAACAGTACCCCCCCCTTGAGGAGGGGTCACCGAACCATCACCAGAGCCCCCAGGCCGATCAGGATGAGCCAAATGAAAGGCACGAACTAGATCGGCAGCATGAACATCAGAGGCAAAAACCCAGGAATTATCCTCCTGACCATAACCCTTCCACTTGACCAGGTACTAGCGTTTCCGTCTTGAAACACGAGAATCCAAAATCTTCTCCACCACATACTCCAACTCCCCCTCGACCAACACCGGGGCAGGAGGATCAACGGAGGGAACCATAGGCGCCACGTATCTCCGCAACAACGACCTATGGAACACATTATGGATGGCAAAAGAAGCTGGAAGGTCCAAACGAAATGACACAGGATTAAGAATTTCAGAAATCTTATATGGCCCAATGAAACGAGGCTTAAACTTAGGAAAGGAAACCTTCATAGGAACATGACAAGATGACAACCAAATCAAATCCCCAACCCGAAGTCGGGGACCAACACAGCGCCGGCGGTTAGCGAAACGTTGAGCCTTCTCCTGTGACAATGTCAAATTGTCCACCACATGAGTCCAAATCTGCTGCAACCTGTCCACCACAGTATCCACACCATGACAGTCCGAAGGCTCAACTTGCCCTGAAGAGAAACGAGGATGGAAACCAGAATTGCAGAAAAAAGGAGAAACCAAAGTAGCCGAGCTGGCCCGATTATTAAGTGTGAACTCAGCCAAAGGCAAGAAGGACACCCAATCATCCTGATCAGCAGAAACAAAGCATCTCAGATATGTTTCCAAAGTCTAATTAGTTCGTTCGGTTTGGCCATTAGTCTGAGACTGGAAAGCCGAAGAAAAAGACAAATCAATGCCCATCTTAGCACAAAAGGACCGCCAAAACCTTGAAACAAACTGGGAACCTCTGTCCGAGACGATGTTCTCCGGAATGCCATGCAAACGAACCACATGCTGGAAAAACAATGGCACCAAATCAGAGGAGGAAGGTAATTTAGACAAGGGTACCAAATGGACCATCTTAGAGAAGCGATCACAAACCACCCAAATGACCGACATCTTTTGAGAAACAGGGAGATCAGAAATAAAATCCATGGAAATATGCGTCCAGGGCCTCTTCGGGATCGGCAAGGGCAAAAGCAACCCACTGGCACGAGAACAGCAGGGCTTAGCCCGAGCAAAAGTCCCACAGGACTGCACAAAAGAACACACATCCCGTGACAAAAAAGGCCACCAAAAGGATCTAGCCTCCAAATCTCTGGTACCAAAGATTCCAGGATGACCAGCCAAAACCGAACAATGAACCTCAGAGATAACTCTACTAGTCCATCTATCAGGGACAAACAGTTTCTCCGTTGGACAACGATCAGGTCTATCAGCCTGAAACTTCTGCAGCACGCGCCGCAAATCACGGGAGATGGCAGACAAAATTACCCCCTCTCTAAGAATACCCGCCGGCTCCGGAACACCTGGAGAGTCAGGCACAAAACTCCTTGACAGGGCATCAGCCTTCACATTCTTAGATCCTGGAAGGTATGAAACCACAAAATCAAAACGGGAGAAAAAGAGCGACCATCGAGCCTGTCTAGGATTCAACCGTTTGGCAGACTCGAGATAAGTCAAATTCTTGTGATCCGTCAAGACCACCACGCGATGTTTAGCTCCTTCAAGCCAATGTCGCCACTCCTCGAATGCCCACTTCATGGCCAACAACTCTCGATTGCCAACATCATAATTGCGCTCAGCAGGCGAGAATTTTCTAGAAAAGAAGGCACAAGGTTTCATCACCGAGCCATCAGAACTTCTTTGCGACAAAACAGCCCCTGCTCCAATCTCAGAAGCATCAACCTCAACCTGAAACGGGAGCAAAACATCTGGCTGGCACAGCACAGGGGCAGAAGAAAAACGACGCTTCAACTCCTGAAAAGCCTCTACAGCCGCAGAGGACCAATTGACCACATAAGCACCATTCTTGGTCAAATCAGTCAACGGTTTAGCAACACTAGAAAAATTAGCGATGAAGCGACGGTAAAAATTAGCAAAGCCCAGGAACTTCTGTAGGCTCTTCACCGATGTCAGCTGAGTCCAATCATAAATGGCCTGGACCTTATCAGGGTCCATCTCGATAGTAGAAGGGGAAAAAATGAAACCCAAAAACGAAACCTTCTGAACTCCAAAGAGACACTTAGACCCCTTCACAAACAAGGAATTTGGACAAAGGACCTGGAACACCATTCTGACCTGCTTCACATGAGACTCCCAATCATCCGAAAAGACCAAAATGTCATCCAAATATAAAATCATGAATCTATCCAGGTACTCTCGGAAGATGTCATGCATAAAGGACTGAAACATAGATGGAGCATTAGAAAGCCCGAATGGCATAACCAGGTACTCAAAATGGCCCTCGGGCGTATTAAATGCTGTTTTCCATTCATCACCCTGTTTAATTCGCACAAGATTATACGCCCCTCGAAGACCTATCTTGGTGAACCAACTAGCCCCCTTAATCCGAGCAAACAGATCAGACATCAGCGGCAAAGGATACTTAAATTTGACTGTGATCTTATTAAGAAGGCGGTAATCAATACAAGGTCTTAAAGAGCCATCCTTCTTGGCCACAAAAAAGAACCCTGCTCTCAATGGTGACGACGACGGGCGAATATCACCCTTCTCCAAGGATTCCTTTATATAGCTCCGCATAGCAGCGTGCTCTGGCACAGATAAATTAAACAGTCGGCCCTTAGGAAACTTACTGCCGGGAATCAAATTAATAGCACAATCGCAATCCCTATGAGGAGATAGGGCACCGGATTTGGGCTCCTCAAATACATCCCGGTAATCTGATAAAAACTCAGGGACTTCAGAAGGAGTGGAAGGCGAAATTGACAACAATGGAACATCACCATGTACCCCTTGACAACCCCAGCCGGACACAGACATAGATTTCCAATCCAATACTGGATTATGATTATGGACCTGTAGCCATGGCAACCACAAAACGACCACATCATGCAGATTATGCAACACCAAAAAGCGAATATCCTTCTGATGTGCAGGAGCCATGCACATGGTCAAATGAGTCCAGTACTGAGGCTTATTCTTGGCCAAAGGCGTAGCATCAATTCCTCTCAATGGAATAGGATACTGCAAGGGCTCCAAGAGAAAACCACAGCGCCTGGCAAACTCTAAGTCCATCAAATTAAGGGCAGCGCCTGAATCCACAAATGCCATAACAGAATAGGATGACAGAGAGCAAATCAGAGTAACAGACAAAAGAAATTTAGACTGTACTGTACCAATGGTGGCAGACCTAGCGAACCGCTTAGTGCGCTTAGGACAATCGGAGATAGCATGAGTGGATTCACCACAGTAAAAACACAGTCTATTCTGACGTCTGTGTTCTTGCCGTTCAGCTCTGGTCAAAGTCCTATCACACTGCATAGGCTCAGGCCTATTCTCAGAGAACACCGCCAAATGGTGCACAGCTTTGCGCTCACACAAGCGCCGATCGATCTGAATGGCCAAGGACATAGACTCATTCAGACGAGCAGGTGTTGGAAATCCCACCATGACATCCTTAAGGGCTTCAGAAAGACCCTTTCTGAAAATTGCCGCCAGGGCACATTCATTCCACTGAGTGAGCACAGACCACTTTCTAAACTTCTGACAGTACACCTCCGCTTCATCCTGACCCTGACACAATGCCAGCAAGATTTTCTCTGCCTGATCCACGGAATTTGGTTAATCATAAAGCAATCCAAGCGCCAGAAAAAACGCATCAACATCACGCAATGCAGGATCTCCTGGCGCAAGGGAAAATGCCCAGTCTTGAGGTTCACCACGCAACAAAGAAATAATTATTTTTACTTGTTGAGCGGGGTCACCAGAGGAGCAGGGTTTCAAAGCTAGAAACAGTTTACAATTATTTTTGAAATTCAGAAACTTTAGCTCTATTCCCAAAAAATAAATCAGGAATAGGAATTCTAGGCTCTAACATAGGATTCTGAACCACAAAATCTTGAATGTTTTGTACCCTTGCAGTGAGATGATCCACACAAGAGGACAGACCTTGAATGTCCATCTCTACACCTGTGTCCTGAACCACCCAAAGGTCTAGGGGAAAAGAAAGACAAAACACAGTGCAAAGAAAAAAAATGGTCTCAGAACTTCTCTTATCCCTCTATTGAGATGCATTAATACTTTGGGCCAGCTGTACTGTTATGACCTGGTGGTTAGGAGCACCAGGAATGACCTGATAGTTAAACCTCAAACAGGACAAGCTCTGGGATGTGGGAGCTCTGCTGACCGCAATCCCTTATCCTATCACACACTAGAAATAGCCGTGGAGCGCTCCTGACGCTCCCTAGGTGCCTCATCACAGCCTAAGAACTAGCTAGCTCTAGAGAAAGAAAGTAAAGCCTACCTTGCCTCAGAGAAATTCCCCAAAGGAAAAGGCAGCCCCCCACATATATTAACTGTGAGTTAAGATGAAAGTCACAAACACAGAAATGAAACAGGTTTTAGCACAGGGAGGCCAGACTAACTAAATAGACAGAGGATAGGAAAGGTATCTTTGCGGTCAGCACAAAAACTACAAAAGACCACGCAGAGTGTGCAAAAAGACTCCCGCACCGACTCACGGTGCGGAGGCGCTACCCTGCATCCCAGAGCTTCCAGCTAGCAAGACAAAATAATGAAAGCAAGCTGGACTAGAAAACCATGAACAGAAAAAAACAAACGGGGACTTAGCTTCTTGCAGGAAAAGACAGGTCTCAGAAAGATCCAAGAGCGAACTGAAGCAATGCAGAAACATTGACAGCTGGCATGGAGTAACGATCTAAGTGGAGTTAAATAGAGCAGCAAACCAAAGGATAAACCCCGTCACCTGTGTAAGGAACCTCAGAAGCAGCAGCTCCACTCACAGCCACCAGAGGGAGCCCACGGACAGAACTCACCGATGTACCATTCAGGACCACAGGAGGGAGCTCGACAACAGAATTCAAAACAAGGGGGTTAAAGGTTCCCTTTCATCTTGCTCCAATTAGGCCTCAGCCTACACTCTGTTTGTCATGCAATCCCTGGGCTCCAACACCGCCAGTTGCTGCTCAGAAGTCTCTTTGGCACGGGTTCTCCCTCCTGCCCAGCCTGGTTCCAGCACCGTCAGCTGTTTCCGGGTAGTGACAAGGTCACTTAGACTTCAATACGTTGTCCTGTCGTGTTGTGGTCGGGTTAGCCGACTCCATGGTGCCTCCAGTTTAGGAGCTTCCTATGTGGGCTGCGGGAAGTGGCAATCAAGGCTGGTTCTGTAGTGCCAATAGGACAAGCTCCCCCTGTAGGACTGTTGGTGTTCGGTGACTGCGGCAGCCTCGCGGCCTAGCTATTATTTCTTTTCCTGTGGACCTTCTGCTCCACATCTTGGTTCCAGCACCGTCAGCTGTTTCCGGCAGAGCCTTTGGCTTAGGTGCCTGCTTCTGGGTATCCGAGTTCCACCAACGTCAGGCGGTCCTTGGTAGTGCTTTGTAGCACTTGTACCTCCTGCTTTGTAACCGGGTTCCAGCACCGTCAGCTGGTTCTCGGTCGTGCCATTGGCTCTTCTACCTTCGGGTAGCCATCTGGGTTCCAGTACCGTCAGCTGGATCTCGGCAGTTCCTCGGCCTTCTTGTACCTCCTGATACAGTTCCAAGTTCAAAAGCCTAAGTATGATAGTAACATAGTAACATAGTAACATAGTTAGTAAGGCCGAAAAAAGACATTTGTCCATCCAGTTCAGCCTATATTCCATTATAATAAATACCCAGATCTAGGTCCTTCTACAGAACCTAATAATTGTATGATACAATATTGTTCTGCTCCAGGAAGACATCCAGGCCTCTCTTGAACCCCTCGACTGAGTTCGCCATCACCACCTCCTCAGGCAAGCAATTCCAGATTCTCACTGCCCTAACAGTAAAGAATCCTCTTCTATGTTGGTGGAAAAACCTTCTCTCCTCCAGACGCAAAGAATGCCCTCTTGTGCCCGTCACCTTCCTTGGTATAAACAGATCCTCAGCGAGATATTTGTATTGTCCCCTGATATACTTATACATGGTTATGAGATCGCCCCTCAGTCGTCTTTTTTCTAGACTAAATAATCCTAATTTCGCTAATCTATCTGGGTATTGTAGTTCTCCCATCCCCTTTATTAATTTTGTTGCCCTCCTTTGTACTCTCTCTAGTTCCATTATATCCTTCCTGAGCACCGGTGCCCAAAACTGGACACAGTACTCCATGTGCGGTCTAACTAGGGATTTGTACAGAGGCAGTATAATGCTCTCATCATGTGTATCCAGACCTCTTTTAATGCACCCCATGATCCTGTTTGCCTTGGCAGCTGCTGCCTGGCACTGGCTGCTCCAGGTAAGTTTATCATTAACTAGGATCCCCAAGTCCTTCTCCCTGTCAGATTTACCCAGTGGTTTCCCGTTCAGTGTGTAATGGTGATATTGATTCCCTCTTCCCATGTGTATAACCTTACATTTATCATTGTTAAACCTCATCTGCCACCTTTCAGCCCAAGTTTCCAACTTATCCAGATCCATCTGTAGCAGAATACTATCTTCTCTTGTATTAACTGCTTTACATAGTTTTGTATCATCTGCAAATATCGATATTTTACTGTGTAAACCTTCTACCAGATCATTAATGAATATGTTGAAGAGAACAGGTCCCAATACTGACCCCTGCGGTACCCCACTGGTCACAGCGACCCAGTTAGAGACTATACCATTTATAACCACCCTCTGCTTTCTATCACTAAGCCAGTTACTAACCCATTTACACACATTTTCCCCCAGACCAAGCATTCTCATTTTGTGTACCAACCTCTTGTGCGGCACGGTATCAAACGCTTTGGAAAAATCGAGATATACCACGTCCAATGACTCACCGTGGTCCAGCCTATAGCTTACCTCTTCATAAAAACTGATTAGATTGGTTTGACAGGAGCGATTTCTCATAAACCCATGCTGATATGGAGTTAAACAGTTATTCTCATTGAGATAATCCAGAATAACATCCCTCAGAAACCCTTCAAATATTTTACCAACAATAGAGGTTAGACTTACTGGCCTATAATTTCCAGGTTCACTTTTAGAGCCCTTTTTGAATATTGGCACCACATTTGCTATGCGCCAGTCCTGCGGAACAGACCCTGTCGCTATAGAGTCACTAAAAATAAGAAATAATGGTTTATCTATTACATTACTTAGTTCTCTTAGTACTCGTGGGTGTATGCCATCCGGACCCGGAGATTTATCTATTTTAATCTTATTTAGCCAGTTTCGCACCTCTTCTTGGGTTAGATTGGTGACCCTTAATATAGGGTTTTCATTGTTTCTTGGGATTTCACCTAGCATTTCATTTTCCACCATGAATACCGTGGAGAAGAAGGTGTTTAATATGTTAGCTTTTTCCTCGTCATCTACAACCATTCTTTCCTCACTATTTTTTAAGGGGCCTACATTTTCAGTTTTTATTCTTTTACTATTGATATAGTTGAAGAACAGTTTGGGATTAGTTTTACTCTCCTTAGCAATGTGCTTCTCTGTTTCCTTTTTGGCAGCTTTAATTAGTTTTTTAGATAAAGTATTTTTCTCCCTATAGTTTTTTAGAGCTTCAATGGTGCCATCCTGCTTTAGTAGTGCAAATGCTTTCTTTTTACTGTTAATTGCCTGTCTTACTTCTTTGTTTAGCCACATTGGGTTTTTCCTATTTCTAGTCCTTTTATTCCCACAAGGTATAAACCGCTTACACTGCCTATTTAGGATGTTCTTAAACATTTCCCATTTATTATCTGTATTCTCATTTCTGAGGATATTGTCCCAGTCTACCAGATTAAGGGCATCTCTAAGCTGTTCAAACTTTGCCTTCCTAAAGTTCAATGTTTTTGTGACTCCCTGACAAGTCCCCCTAGTGAAAGACAGGTGAAACTGCACAATATTGTGGTCGCTATTTCCTAAATGCCCAACCACCTGCAGATTTGTTATTCTGTCAGGTCTATTAGATAGTATTAGGTCTAAAAGTGCTGCTCCTCTGGTTGGATTCTGCACCAATTGTGAAAGATAATTTTTCTTGGTTATTAGCAGAAACCTGTTGCCTTTATGGGTTTCACAGGTTTCTGTTTCCCAGTTAATATCCGGGTAGTTAAAGTCCCCCATAACCAGGACCTCATTATGGGTTGCAGCTTCATCTATCTGCTTTAGAAGTAGACTTTCCATGCTTTCTGTTATATTTGGGGGTTTGTAACAGACCCCAATGAGAATTTTGTTACCATTTTTCCCTCCATGAATTTCAACCCATATGGACTCGACATCCTCATTCCCTTCGCTAATATCCTTCCTTAAAGTGGACTTTAGACAAGACTTTACATAGAGACAAACCCCTCCTCCTCTCCGATTTTTACGATCCTTTCTAAACAGACTGTAACCCTGTAAGTTAACTGCCCAGTCATAGCTTTCATCTAACCATGTCTCGGTTATTCCCACTATGTCAAAGTTACCTGTAGATATTTCTGCTTCTAGTTCTTCCATCTTGTTTGTCAGGCTTCTGGCGTTTGCGAGCATGCAGTTCAGAGGATTTTGTTTTGTTCCAATCTCCTCACTGTGGATTGTTTTAGAAATGTTCTTACCTCCCTTCTGAGTATGTTTTCCTGGGTCGTCTTTGTTCGAGTCTAATGTTTTTCTTCCCGTCCCCTCTTCTTCTAGTTTAACGCCCTCCTGATGAGTGTAGCGAGTCTTCTGGCGAATGTGTGTTTCCCAGGTTTGTTGAGGTGTAGTCCGTCTCTGGCGAGGAGTCCATCATACCAGTAATTCACACCGTGGTCCAGGAATCCAAATCCTTGTTGTCTGCACCATCGTCTTAGCCAGTTGTTTGCATCAAGGATCCTGTTCCATCTCCTGGTGCCATGCCCGTCTACTGGAAGGATAGAAGAAAAAACTACCTGTGCATCCAGTTCCTTTACTTTCTTCCCCAACTCTTCAAAGTCCTTGCAGATTGTCGGTAGGTCCTGATGACCCTGAAGACCAAAAAACAAACGAACAAGAAGCTGCAGAACAAAAAGCAGAACATTAAGCATAAGACTAAAAATCAGAGCAAAAGATATTATCTAAATTATAAGCAGAAGAAGACTAAGCAGTGTATGGGGGTGAGTCCGTTCCTCCTCGTGGTGCCCCTGGAAAAAACCTGCTGCTGCAGGCCAAACTGAAAGCGGACAAATCCTGTTTTAAATCTTTTGTGACAGGCAGAACGGAAGGTGTAATCTTCAAACTTTGATAGATTACAACTACAGGAATGCCTGTCACACATAAGATTTTGATGAAGAAGAGGAATATGAAGGAGATTATGAACTTGAATATGAAGAAGAAGAAGAGTTGAATGAGAAGAATATGAAGATTTTTTAAAAAAAGAATAATAGGAAGAAGGTGAAGAAGAAGATGAATAAGGTGGAGAAGTTGATGAAAAAGATGCTGCTGCTGAGGATGATGAAGAAGAAAGTGTGTTAGAAGTAAAAAAAAGGTGCAGAGCATGGAAGTAGAGAAACATAAATATCTGACAAAATCTAAAAAATCTAAATATAGTCAAAATCTTTGTAACTCCGAACGTCTTTAAAAATTTATAATTCCTGCTATTCCATTTGAATGGGCTAAACCTCTATGCCTTTAATGTCCCCTCCACCTCCTCCAATACATTCTACGTTATTCTTAGTTGTTATCCTTCATGTTGAATTAGGCTACAAGGAGATAAAGGGTTTATTTTAATTCCGGTATTTTGCTCCCATTGACTTGCATTGGTATCGGGTATCGGCATCGGCGAGATCCGATATTTTGCCGATATCGGCCGATCCAATCCGATACCGATACTTTCGAATATCGGAAGGTATCGCTCAACACTACCATTAAGTAAAGGGTTGACTGTTGGATAGCCTTGCTTTATGTTTCTTTCTGCAAAAACTAAATGTTGAAAGTTCTCCTACTTTTGAAAGGGAGTCCACATTTTTTCACAACTAGTTTAGAAGTCGTTACTCCTTCACTTTCAAAATTTCTAAGCACACCTGTTTTTGTTCCCTAAATACAAGGCAAAAGCTTAGAACATAGATGAACTCTCATCGCCATACAATAAGAGAAAAAAGAATGGATCTACCTGTGGCAATACATTTTTGTCTCCCTGATCACAGTATTATGGACATGAAATTAAAAGGTAACTTCAAATCTCAGAGAGATAGAAGAGTCTGGGAATATAAACTGATGATGACCTTTGACACACTCAGTGCAGGAATGAATGTGTCGCATGGATTTATGTCTTTTTACATCAATTAAGGAATTTGCTCCTCAGACCCTGTGGGATCATCATAACATAGAACCAGACCTAAATCAGAAAACAACAAAACATTCACACTCCTTATCTATGAACTGTTCCAGTATTTATGAACATAACTGATTATCACTCACATAATGGTAGTTCTGCTTCACGTGACCTGTCTTATCTATGGCATTTTCCTGTACTGTGTTGTGCATAAATATGTGATTCTTCAGAATTTCTATTAGTCTGTGACTGATGAAAGGACCTGAGTTGTCTTGAAAGCTTGCAATTTGTTTCCATCTTTTCAGTCCATTTAAAGTTATCAACCACTGAGGACTCTCAATTCTAAATATTTTTGAATAATTTTATGAAAATTGCCTCTTTTAAGAAAAAGAGGACTTAACTATTATAGCGCCACCTGTTGGAAGTAGCGATCCTACAAGTCACAATCAACTCTTTAACGAGTCGTGCAATATGACTTAGGATAAAAGCCAAATTAGTATCTTGAATAATTTTAGACATCTTGTATTAAAGTTTTCTGTATAAGGAGCAGCACCAATATTTCTAACTTCCCAACTCACGCTCTGTGAAGTCTCAGAGGGAATATTAATGCCAATTGTAATAATCACAAAAGGCAGCAACAGATGAGTCGAGTTCTTGAGTGAAGAAGTGGCTGTTGTGTCCTCCTGAGAGGGAAAAGTGAGCTACAGTAAGTTTAGAGGTAAAACCAGTTCATCTGGTATAAGCGGGTAAACTGATTAAGAGCAAGTGAATTTATAGCGTGCAAGTGAGTTTCTAAATAGAATGGTTTACAATGTGATATACAGTAGAAGGGTTAATGATTTGCCTTTAATTGTCTTTTGCCTTCAATTGCTAGAATTTATTCTTATCGCACTGTAGTCTGTTAGTCTCCTCTTCAAGGATTTTATACTTCTTATCTTATATGTTTTCAATAGTCAGCAAACAGCATGTTTTGCGTATGTGAAATATAAAGGTCAGTATTAGTGTTGAGCGATATCTTCCGATATCGGAAAGTATCGGTATCAGATTGGATCGGCCGATATTCAAAAAATATCGGATATCGCCGATACTGATACCCGATCCCAATGCAAGTCAATGGGACCAAAATATCGGAATTAAAATAAACCCTTTCTTTCCTTGTAGGTTCATTCTACATGAAGGAAAACAACTAAGAATAATGCAGGATGTATTTGGGGAGGTGGCGGAGACATTAAAGGCATAGAGGTTTAGCCCAATCAAATAGAATAGCAGGAATTTTAATTTTTTTTTAAGACGTTCGGAGTTACAAAGATATTGACTATGTTAAGATTTTTTAATTTTGTCAGATATTGATGTTTCACTACTTCCACACCCTTCACCTTTTTTTTTACTTTTCCCACACTTTCATCTTCATCATCATCAGCATCTTTGACATCAACTTCTAATCTTCACCTTATTCATCTTCTTCTTCATCTTCTACCTATTTTTTTTTATTACATTCTTCATATTCATTTTATTCAACTATTATTATTCTTCCTATTCTACTTCTTCATCATATTCTCATTTGTGACATGCATTCCCGTATGTTGTGAATTCTGTGGCAGAGCTCCCTCCTGTGGTCACAAGTGGTACTTCGGCTGATTCTCTCTGTGAGCTTCCGTTGGTGGAGGAAAGTGGTACTGCGGCTTCTAAGTTTCCTTCCTCAGGTGATGTGGTGAAGTTGTTAGGTGCTGCTCTATTTAACTCCACCTAGTGCTTTGATCCTGGCCTCCAGTCAATGTTCTAGTATTGGACCTGTTTCCTCCTGGATCGTTCCTGTGGCCTGCTGCTCTGCATAGCTAAGTTCCGCTTTGCTATTTTGTTTGCTGTTTTTTTCTGTCCAGCTTGTCTATTTGTTTTTTCCTGCTTGCTGGAAGCTCTGGGACGCAGAGGGTGTACCTCCGTGCCGTTAGTTCGGTACGGAGGGTCTTTTTGCCCCCTTTGCGTGGTTTTTGTAGGGTTTTGTGTTGACCGCAAAGTTACCTTTCCTATCCTCGCTCTGTTCAGAAAGTCGGGCCTCACTTTGCTAAATCTATTTCATCTCTACGTTTGTCTTTTCATCTTAACTCACAGTCATTATATGTGGGGGCTGCCTTTTCCTTTGGGGTATTTCTCTGAGGCAAGGTAGGCTTATTTTCTATCTTCAGGCTAGCTAGTTTCTCAGGCTGTGCCGAGTTGCATAGGGAGCGTTAGGCGCAATCCACGGCTGCCTCTAGTGTTGTTGGAGAGGATTAGGGATTGCGGTCAGCAGAGTTCCCACGTCTCAGAGCTCGTTCTATGTTTTTGGGTTATTATCAGGTCACTGTATGTGCTCTGACCTCTATGTCCATTGTGCTACTGAATTACCTTATCATAACACCCGTAGTTGTTATCTATAAAAGTTTGAAGATTACACCTTCCGTTCTGCCTGTCACAAAAGTTACATTTGTCCGCGTTCAGTTTGGCCTGCAGCATCAGGCTTTATCCAGGGGCACCACGAGGAGGAACGAACTCACCCCCATACGCTGCTTAGTCTTCTTCTGCATATAATTTAGATAATATCTTTTGCTCTGATATTAAGTGTTATGCTTAATGTTCTTCTGCTCTTTGTTCTGCAGCCTCTTGTTCTTCTGCTTCTCGGTCTTCCATGTCGTCGTCTCCAGGGTCGTCGTCTCCAGGGCCGTCGTCTCCGCCGTCGTCGTCTCCGCTGTCGTCGTCGTCGTCATCGGGGTGGTCTTCAGGGTCGTCGTCTCCAGGGTCGTCGTCATCTCAGTGGTTGTCGTCTCTGGTGTCGTCGTCATCTTAGGGGTGGTCTTCCGGGTCGTCGTCTTTAGGGTCATGAACTTGGAAATGTAGCAGAAGGTGCAAGATGGCTGAGAAAATGCCAAGAACCAGCTGATGGAACTGGAACTCGGATGGCTACACGAAGGTCCAAGAGCCAATGGAACTACCGAGAACCAGCTGACGGTGCTGGAACCCGGTTACTAAGCAGGAGGTACCTGTGCCACAAAGCACTACCAAGGACCTCCTGACGTTGGTGGAACTTGGATACCCAGAAGGAGAACCAGCTGACGGTGCTGGAACCAGGATGTGGACCAGAAGTGATCTGAACAGGTAATTCAGAACCACAATAGACCTTGAAGTTCAGAGCACACAAACTGACCTGACAAATACCAAAAACATAGGACAAGCTCTGAAACGTGGAAACTCTGCTGACCGCAATCCCTAATCCTAACACACCACACAAGAGGTAGCCGTGGATTGCGCCTAACGCTCCCTATGCAACTCGGCACAGCCTGAGAAACTAACTAGCCCTGAAGATAGAAAAATAAGCCTACCTTGCCTCAGAGAAATTCCCCAAAGGAAAAGGCAGCCCCCCACATATAATGGCTGTGAGTAAAGATGAAATACAAACACAGAGATGAAATAGATTTAGCAAAGTGAGGCCCGACTTACTGAATAGACCGAGGATAGGAAAGATAGCTTTGCGGTCAACACAAAAACCTACAAACAACCACGCAGAGGGGCAAAAAGACCCTCCGCACCGACTAACGGTACGGAGGTGCTCCCTCTGCGTCTCAGAGCTTCCAGCAAGCAAGAAAAACCAATATAGCAAGCTGGACAGAAAATATAGCAAACAAAAAATAACACAAGCAGAACTTAGCTTATGCAGGATAGAGAGGCCACAGGAACGATCCAGGAGGAAGCAAGACCAATACTAGAACATTGACTGGAGGCCAGGATCAAAGCACCAGGTGGAGTTAAATAGAGCAGCACCTAACAACTTAACCTCATCACCTGAGGAAGGAAACTCAGAAGCCGCAGTACCAATCTCATCCACCAAAGGAAGCTTATAGACAGAACCAGCCGCAGTACCACTCACGACCACAGGAGGGAGCTTGGCCACAGAATTCACAACAGTACCCCCCCTTGAGGAGGGGTCACCGAACCCTCACCAGAGCCCCCAGGCCGACCAGGATGAGCCACATGAAAGGCACGAACCAGATCGGCAGCATGGACATCAGAGGCAAAGACCCAGGAATTATCTTCCTGACCATAACCTTTCCACTTAACCAGATACTGGAGTTTCCGTCTCGAAACACGAGAATCCAAAATCTTCTCCACAATATACCCCAATTCCACTTCAACCAAAACCGGAGCAGGAGGATCAATAGATGGAACCACAGGTGCCACGTATCTCCGCAACAATGACCTATGGAACACGTTATGGATGGAAAAAGAAGCCGGAAGAGTCAAACGAAAAGACACAGGATTAAGAACCTCAGAAATCCTATATGGACCAATGAAACGAGGCTTAAATTTAGGAGAGGAAACCTTCATAGGAATATAACGAGATGACAACCAAACCAAATCCCCAGTGTAGGCCGAAGCCTGCACTGGTGGCAGCTTTTGGCCTGTTGTGCCAGCGTGGCTTGTGCTGGACACGTTGCCGGCTACACAGCAGGGGAACAGCTGACATTGCTGAAACCCACTGACACATTGGCGGTTGTTTGAGTCTGTGCAGCCAGCACTTCCGGGCACCAACTGGTGGTGTTAGAGTCCAGGGTCTGCAGGAGGAGCAGAGTGTAGGCCGAAGCTTAGTAGAACCAATTTCAAAGGTAACCTTTAACCCCCCCTCAGGTGTTACAAACTACAAGAGCCACACCTTGTGCAGCATTAATGCTGCACAAGTAAAAGGTTGCTCTATGAATTTTTCTACTTGCACATGCTGAATGAAACACGTACACAATTTAGCCCATTATACAGTCAAACTGTAGTGGAGGCGTGACTTGTCTTTTTAAGGAGATGCAGCACAGGTGTCCAAAATAACGCCTTGGTGCTGGGCGCAGCCTCCTAAGCGTTGTTATTTGCTGTACAGGAGTCTGCGCTCTTTTGTTATCTCTTGGCCATGCGCTGTGAGCGCTGCCTGTCTTCTCACCTCATTTCATGTCGGCCGGTGCGGTAAGCGATGGCCATGAATCCCAGACCCACAGACCCCTTATCGCATGCCGCGGCCATGAGGCTGCACAGTCTGAAGAAGGCGGAAGGAGATGAGTGAAGACAGGCGAACATATGCACTGCACATGCCCATCAATCACACCCTCGCAGTCAAAATATATCAGAAAACAAGGGTCGTTGTGTCGGGCAGGGCGGACACACAGGCACAGCCAGCCAACCAATGATGTCAGAAGACGGCCAGCGCTACCAAGGGTGGTGCTGTGTGTCATTTAAAAAGGAAGGGAAAATCAGATTCTTATGATCGGTCAAGACCACAATACGGTGCTTAGCTCCCTCAAGCCAATGTCGCCACTCCTCAAACGCCCACTTCATAGCCAACAACTCCCGATTGCCGACATCTTAATTGCATTCAGCAGGCGAAAGCTTATGGGAAAAGAAGGCACACGGTTTCATCAAGGAACCAACAGAATCCCTCTGAGACAAAACGGCCCCTGCCCCAATCTCAGAAGCGTCAATTTCAACCTGAAACGGAAGCGAAACATCCGGTTGGTGCAACACCGGAGTAGAAGTAAATCGGCATTTAAGCTCCTGAAAGGCAGAGACAGCCGCAGAGGACCAATTCGCCACATCAGCGCCTTTCTTCATCAAATCGGTCTAGGCTAAAGAAGAGGACAGATTGGGGCATATAGGTAGATTTAAAAGAGCCGACTCTGGTGTCAGCTTCAATTTTTTCTCTTTGATATCCAGGATAGTCATCTCCACAAGAGACCAAAATTGTTTTAGGGTCGGACAAGACCACCATAGATGAAAATAGTCACCTATTCCTTTTTTGCATCTCCAACATAAGGTGGAGGCATCGGATTTCCAGATTCGTAATTGGGTTTGTGAAGTATACCATCTGGATACTATTTTAAAGGAGTTTTCCTGTGTTTTCACACAGCATGTGGGGCCATGTGAGTATTTGTAGATATGTTGGACTTGTAATGTATTAAATGTGTATCCCAGGTCTTTTTCCCAGCTCGTTATATATGCTCTCTTTAAGCAATGGTCTTCAGTAAGAAGAATTTTGTATAGGGTGGATAACGTTTTCGATGGTTTGGACACTCTGGTGCATTGGGTTTCGAAAGTCGTGAGGTTTCGGGTAGTGTCGGAGTTGTATTGCATTATTCTCAGAGATTCTTTGAGGGCGGAGTACTGTATGAAATTGAAATTCGCTAAGCCCGTTAATTTTTTAATTTCAGAGTGCGGTAGAAGCACTCCTTCCTCAAATAGTTGGTCTATGGGTGTGTTTGGGCCTTGCTGGCTGTTATGTGCTTTATTGTCAGTTTTGATTGTGTGGGTTAGGACGTCTGACAGTTTGAGTAATGGAGATGAAGGAGGTATTAGTATGTTATGCACTTTTGCCCAGATCCTGATGAGTGTTTGTGTGAGTGGGTTAGATTGTGAGAGAGGAGGTCGCTTCTTGACATAAGTCATCAGGAGCGATCTGATAGGTAGATGTGAGAGCTCATTCTCTATCGCAAGCCACTGCTTGCTCTGTGTGCCGCGTATTAGATCCACTGAGCGTGGCAATATTGCAGCGTGGTAGTATTTCCTGGCATCGAGTGCACCCATTCCGCCACTCGATTTGGCCAAAACCAGCGTGCGGTAAGTTATCCGTGGTTTGATATTCTTCCAAATGTACTTGAGAAACAATGAGTTTACCCTAGCCAGGTAAGAATCTGGGACGTGGATAGGTAGCATTTGAAACAGATAAACAAATTTGGGAAGTATTAAACTTTTTAATATATTTTTCCTCCCTGACCATGATAGGAATTGGTCTCTCCAGGATTTTATGGTAGTTTTAGCTTTGTCGATTAGTGGGTCGTAATTGAGTTTAAATAAGTCCTTGTGGTTTCTGGGTATCTTAATTCCAAGGTACGCGATGTATTGTTTGGGCCAGGTGTAGGGGTATAGTTTTTTTAATTTTACAAGAGTATGAATAGGTATGTTGAGTAGGGTTGAGCGAAACGGGTCGAACATTTTCAAAAGTCGCCGACTTTTGGCGAAGTCGAGTTTCATGAAACCCGATCCGACCCCTGTGCGTGGTCGGCCATGCGGTACGCGACTTTCGCGCCAAAGTCGCGTTTCAATGACGCGAAAAGCGCCATTTCTCAGCCAATAAAGGTAAATGCAGAGTGTGGGCAGCGTGATGACATAGGTCCTGGTCCCCACCATCTTAGAGAAGGGCATTGCAGTGATTGGCTTGCTGTCTGCGGCGTCACAGGGGCTATAAAGGGGAGTTCCCGCCGACCGCCATGTTACTGCTGCTGATCTGAGCTTAGGGAGAGGTTGCTGCCGCTTCGTCAGAAGCAGGGATAGCGTTAGGCAGGGTCCATTAACCACCAAACCACTTGTGCTGTAGCGATTTCCACTGCCCAACACCACCTTCGGTGTGCAGGGACAGTGGAAGCTCCTTTTTTTTTTTTTTTTTCCTCAGCGCTGTAGCTCATTGGGCTGCCCTAGAAGGCTCCCTGATAGCTGCATTGCTGTGTGTACGCCGCTGTGCAAACCAACTGCTTTTTTCAAAGCACAAATCCTCTTGTTCCTTCCTTTCTGCACAGCTATCTTGTTTGTTTGTCCACACTTTTTATTTAATTTGTGCATCAGTCCACTCCTTATTGCTGCCTGCCATACCTGGCTGAGATTACTGCAGGGAGATAGTAATTGAAGGACAGTTCCTTTTTTTTTTTTTTTTTTTGTGGGAGATTAAGATTGACATTTCTGCTAGAGTGCCATCTCTGTCTGTGTCATCTCTCACTCAGTGGGCCATAGAAAGCCTATTTATTTTTTTGCTTGATTTGGGTTCCAAAATCTACCAGAAAAAATCACAACATCAATCAGTGGGAGAAAAATATTGGCCTCAGGGCTTGTGTGCCACTCCTTACTCCTGTGTGTGCCATCTCTCACTCAGTGGGCCATAGAAAGCCTATTAATTTTTTTGCTTGATTTGGGTTCTAAATTCTACCTGAAAAAATCAATAAATCAATCAGTGGGAGATTAATATTGGCTTTTGGGCTTGTGTGCCAGTCCTAAGCGTGCCATCTCTCTCTCTCTCAGATAGTGGGCCATAGAAAGCCTATTTTTTTATTATTTTATTGGGTTTATAAATTTTCCCTGGAAAAAAAAAAAAAGTGGGAGATTAATATTGGCCTCTGGGCTTGTGTGCCAGTCCTGAGCGTGACATCTCTCTCACAAATAGTGGGCCATAAAAAGCCTATTTATTTTTTTGGTTGATTTGGGTTCATAATTCTACCTGAAAAAATCAATCAATCAATCAGTGGGAGATTAATATTGGCTTTGGGCTTGTGTGCCAGTCCTAAGCGTGCCATCTCTCTCTCTCTCAGATAGTGGGCCATAGAAAGCCTATTTATTATTATTTTTTTTATTGGGTTTATAAATTTTCCCTGGAAAAAAAAAAAAGTGGGAGATTAATATTGGCCTCTGGGCTTGTGTGCCAGTCCTGAGCGTGCCATCTCTCTCACAAATAGTGGGCCATAGAAAGCCTATTTATTTTTTGGGTTGATTTGGGTTCCTAATCCTACCTGAAAAAATCAATCAATCAATCAGTGGGAGAAAAATATTGGCCTCAGGGCTTGTGTGCCACTCCTTACTCCTGTGTGTGCCATCTCTCACTCAGTGGGCCATAGAAAGCCTATTAATTTTTTTGCTTGATTTGGGTTCCAAAATCTACCTGAAAAAAATCACTAAATCAATCAGTGGGAGATTAATATTGGCCTCTGGGCTTGTGTGCCACTCCTGACTCCTGTGTGCGTCATCTGTCACTCAGTGGGCCCTAGAAAGCCTATTTTTTGTTTTATTTGTTTTCTAAATTCTCCCTGAAACAATCATTTTATTTTCTTTGGTTTCTAAATTATTCCTGAAAAAAATCATTTTTTTTGTTTTTTTTTTTCTCTCAAGTCTCCCTGAAAAAAAAAAAAAAAAAAAATCTGTGGGAGATTCATATTGCCCCTTCTGCTTGTGTGCCAGTCTTGACTCCTGGGTGTGCCATCTCTCTCTCTCTCTCCCCAATTGTGGGCCATAGAAAGCCTATTAATTTTTTTGCTTGATTTGGGTTCCAAAATCTACCTGAAAAAAATCACTAAATCAATCAGTGGGAGATTAATATTGGCCTCTGGGCTTGTGTGCCACTCCTGACTCCTGTGTGCGTCATCTGTCACTCAGTGGGCCCTAGAAAGCCTATTTTTTGTTTTATTTGTTTTCTAAATTCTCCCTGAAACAATCATTTTATTTTCTTTGGTTTCTAAATTATTCCTGAAAAAAATCATTTTTTTTGTATTTTTTTTTCTCTCAAGTCTCCCTGAAAAAAAAAAAAAATCTGTGGGAGATTCATATTGCCCCTTCTGCTTGTGTGCCAGTCTTGACTCCTGGGTGTGCCATCTCTCTCTCTCTCCCCAATTGTGGGCCATAGAAAGCCTATTAATTTTTTTGCTTGATTTGTGTTCCAAAATCTACCGAAAAAAATCACTAAATCAATCAGTGGGAGATTAATATTGGCCTCTGGGCTTGTGTGCCACTCCTGACTCCTGTGTGCGTCATCTGTCACTCAGTGGGCCCTAGAAAGCCTATTTTTTGTTTTATTTGTTTTCTAAATTCTCCCTGAAACAATCATTTTATTTTCTTTGGTTTCTAAATTATTCCTGAAAAAAATCATTTTTTTGGTATTTTTTTTTCTCTCAAGTCTCCCTGAAAAAAAAAAAAAAAAAAAAAATCTGTGGGAGATTCATATTGCCCCTTCTGCTTGTGTGCCAGTCTTGACTCCTGGGTGTGCCATCTCTCTCTCTCTCCCCCCAATTGTGGGCCATAGAAAGCCTATTAATTTTTTTGCTTGATTTGGGTTCCAAAATCTACCTGAAAAAAATCACTAAATCAATCAGTGGGAGATTAATATTGGCCTCTGGGCTTGTGTGCCACTCCTGACTCCTGTGTGCGTCATCTGTCACTCAGTGGGCCCTAGAAAGCCTATTTTTTGTTTTATTTGTTTTCTAAATTCTCCCTGAAACAATCATTTTATTTTCTTTGGTTTCTAAATTATTCCTGAAAAAAATCATTTTTTTTGTATTTTTTTTTCTCTCAAGTCTCCCTGAAAAAAAAAAAAAAAAAAAAAATCTGTGGGAGATTCATATTGCCCCTTCTGCTTGTGTGCCAGTCTTGACTCCTGGGTGTGCCATCTCTCTCTCTCTCCCCAATTGTGGGCCATAGAAAGCCTATTAATTTTTTTGCTTGATTTGGGTTCCAAAATCTACCTGAAAAAAATCACTAAATCAATCAGTGGGAGATTAATATTGGCCTCTGGGCTTGTGTGCCACTCCTGACTCCTGTGTGCGTCATCTGTCACTCAGTGGGCCCTAGAAAGCCTATTTTTTGTTTTATTTGTTTTCTAAATTCTCCCTGAAACAATCATTTTATTTTCTTTGGTTTCTAAATTATTCCTGAAAAAACTAATTTTTTTTTTTTTTTTTTCTCTCAAGTCTCCCTGAAAAAAAAAAAAAAAAATCTGTGGGAGATTCATATTGCCCCTTCTGCTTGTGTGCCAGTCTTGACTCCTGGGTGTGCCATCTCTCTCTCTCTCCCCAATTGTGGGCCATAGAAAGCCTATTAATTTTTTTGCTTGATTTGGGTTCCAAAATCTACCAAAAAAAATCACTAAATCAATCAGTGGGAGATTAATATTGGCCTCTGGGCTTGTGTGCCACTCCTGACTCCTGTGTGCGTCATCTGTCACTCAGTGGGCCCTAGAAAGCCTATTTTTTGTTTTATTTGTTTTCTAAATTCTCCCTGAAACAATCATTTTATTTTCTTTGGTTTCTAAATTATTCCTGAAAAAAATCATTTTTTTGGTATTTTTTTTTCTCTCAAGTCTCCCTGAAAAAAAAAAAAAAAAAAAAAATCTGTGGGAGATTCATATTGCCCCTTCTGCTTGTGTGCCAGTCTTGACTCCTGGGTGTGCCATCTCTCTCTCTCTCCCCAATTGTGGGCCATAGAAAGCCTATTAATTTTTTTGCTTGATTTGGGTTCCAAAATCTACCAAAAAAAATAACTAAATCAATCGGTGGGAGATTAATATTGGCCTCTGGGCTTGTGTGCCACTCCTGACTCCTGTGTGCGTCATCTGTCACTCAGTGGGCCCTAGAAAGCCTATTTTTTGTTTTATTTGTTTTCTAAATTCTCCCTGAAACAATCATTTTATTTTCTTTGGTTTCTAAATTATTCCTGAAAAAAATCATTATTTTGGTATTTTTTTTTCTCTCAAGTCTCCCTGAAAAAAAAAAAAAAAAAAAAAATCTGTGGGAGATTCATATTGCCCCTTCTGCTTGTGTGCCAGTCTTGACTCCTGGGTGTGCCATCTCTCTCTCTCTCCCCAATTGTGGGCCATAGAAAGCCTATTAATTTTTTTGCTTGATTTGGGTTCCAAAATCTACCAAAAAAAATAACTAAATCAATCGGTGGGAGATTAATATTGGCCTCTGGGCTTGTGTGCCACTAATGACTCCTGTGTGCGTCCTATCTCACTCAGTGGGCCCTACAAAGCCTTTTTTTTTTTTTTTCCTAAATTCTCCCTGAAACAATCATTTCATTTTATTTGTTTTATAAATTCTTCTGTAAAAAATATTTTTTTTTAATTTTTTTTTTTTCTGAAGTCTCCCTTTTAAAAAAAACAAACACAAATCAGTGGGAGATAAATATTTACATTTGCGCTTCAGTGACAGTCCTGCGTGTGTGCCATCTCATTTGTTGCCAACAACAACAGAGTGTGTAACATTGTGGCTGATTTTCGTTGTGGTCTCACCCACCTGTAAAGGGGTAGCTAAATCATACTGAAGTTATAGCTCACCGTGTAAGTTGTGTGACAGCAACAAATACCGTTCGTTTGTTAACGTTTTTAAAACAATGAGGAAGTCTGGTGGAAGAGGTCGTGGCCGGGGGCGTTCATTGTCAGCTGGTAATGAGGGTAGTGGTAGTGGTGGAGCATCAGCTGGTCGTGGGAAAAAAAATATTGCACCTAAGTCTGGAGCTGTGGAGCCAGGTTCGTCGTCTGGCTACACAAGGCCTCGAACGCTCCCTTTTCTGGGAGTAGGAAAACCGCTTTTAAAGCCGGAGCAGCAAGAGCAAGTTTTGGCTTATCTTGCTGACTCAGCCTCTAGCTCTTTTGCCTCCTCTCGTGAAACTGGTAAATGTCAAAGCAGCGCGTCGTTAGTGGATGTTCACGGTCAGGGACAAGTCGCTTCCTTGTCCTCTTCAGCAAAAACAACAACAGAGAAGAATGCAGCAGGCGACACAACGGGTTACTCCATGGAGCTCTTTACACATACCGTCCCTGGCTTAGAAAGTGAAGCAGTTAACAGTCCATGCCCATTACAAGTTGAATCTGACATGGAGTGCACTGATGCACAGCCACAGCCAGACTACTATCCTGGTCCTTTGACTCAGACCACAACATTGCCATCGCAGGGTGCTGATCAAGAATCAGACCCTGATGAGACTATGTTGCCCCATCACGAACGCTATACCACCGACCGCCACGGTGACACAGAAGAAGTTGCACACGAGCTACAAGAAGAGGTAATAGATGACCCAGTTCTTGACCCCGATTGGCAGCCATTGGGGGAACAGGGTGCAGGCGGCAGCAGTTCTGAAGCAGAGGAGGAGGGGCCGCAGCAGGCATCAACATCGCAACAGGTTCCATCTGCCGAGCCCGTATCTTGCCCAAAACGCGTGGCAAAGCTAAAACCTGTTGGAGGACAGCGTGGCCATCCGGTTAAAGCTCAGTCTGCAATGCCTGAAAAGGTATCCGATGCTAGAAAGAGTGCAGTCTGGCATTTTTTTAAACAACATCCAATTGATCAGCGCAAAGTCATCTGTCAAAAATGTTCAACTACCTTAAGCAGAGGACAGAATCTGAAAAGTCTCAATACAAGTTGCATGCATAGACATTTAACCACCATGCATTTGCAAGCCTGGACTAACTACCAAACGTCCCTTAAGGTTCTAGCACCCTCGGCCAATGAAGCTAGTCAGCAACGCAACATCCCTTCCGGCAGTGTAGGGCCACCATTTTCCGCACCACCTGCAGTATCTGTGCAGGTTTCTTTGCCAGGCCAAAGCTGTCAGGGTCAGGGAATCACCAGTTTCGTAGTAGGAAACACTGCATCTAGGGCACCGGTGGCAACAATACCATCTCCCACCGTCTCTCAGTCTGCCATGTCCACCGGCACCCCCGCTAGTTCCACGATCTCCAGCTCTCCAGTCCAGCTCACCCTACATGAGACTATGGTTAGAAAAAGGAAGTACTTAGCCTCGCATCCGCGTACACAGGGTTTGAACGCACACATAGCTAGACTAATCTCGTTAGAGATGATGCCCTACCGGTTAGTTGAAAGCGAAGCTTTCAAAGCCCTGATGGACTACGCTGTACCACGCTACGAGCTACCCAGTCGACACTTTTTTTCCAGAAAAGCCATCCCAGCCCTCCACCAGCATGTTAAAGAGCGCATCGTCCATGCACTCAGGCAATCTGTGAGCACAAAGGTGCACCTGACAACAGATGCATGGACCAGTAGGCATGGCCAGGGACGTTACGTGTCCATCACGGCACACTGGTTAAATGTGGTGGATGCAGGGTCCACAGGGGACAGCAAGTTTGGGACAGTTCTGCCTAGCCCACGGTCTAGGAAACAATTGGCTGTAGCCGTTCGCACCCCCTCCTCCTCCTCTTCGTCCTCCTGCAGAAGCGAGAGCTCGTCCACAGACCGCAGTCGCACAACCACTCCATCCGCAGCTGCCACTGTTGCACACCAGGTCTCCCATTATGGGGCAGCTACTGGCAAACGTCAGCAGGCTGTATTGGCTATGAAGTGTTTGGGCGACAACAGACACACCGCGGAAGTTCTGTCCGAGTTCTTGCAGAAAGAAACGCAGTCGTGGCTGGGCACTGTAGATCTTGAGGCAGGCAAGGTAGTGAGTGATAACGGAAGGAATTTCATGGCTGCCATCTCCCTTTCCCAACTGAAACACATTCCTTGCCTGGCTCACACCTTAAACCTGGTGGTGCAGTGCTTCCTGAAAAGTTATCCGGGGTTATCCGACCTGCTCCTCAAAGTGCGTGGACTTTGCTCACATATCCGCCGTTCGCCCGTACACTCCAGCCGTATGCAGACCTATCAGCGTTCTTTGAACCTTCCCCAGCATCGCCTAATCATAGACGTTGCAACAAGGTGGAACTCAACACTGCACATGCTTCAGAGACTGTGTGAACAGAGGCGGGCTGTTATGTTTTTGTGGGAGGATACACATACACGGGCAGGCAGTAGGATGGCAGACATGGAGTTGTCAGGTGTGCAGTGGTCGAAGATTCAAGACATGTGTCAAGTCCTTCAGTGTTTTGAGGAATGCACACGGCTGGTTAGTGCAGACAACGCCATAATAAGCATGAGCATCCCCCTAATGCGTCTGCTGATGCAAAGTTTGACGCACATAAAGGATCAGGCGTCTGCAGCTGAGGAAGAGGAAAGCCTTGATGACAGTCAGCCATTGTCTGGCCAGGGCAGTGTACAGGACGAGGTAGCGGGCGAAGAGGAGGAGGAGGACGAGGAGGATGATGGGGATGATTATATTTTTAATGAGGAAGCTTTTCCGGGGCCACTGGAAATTGGTGGCGCGGCAAGGCCGGGTTCTGGTTTTTTGAGGGACACAAGTGACGTGGATTTGCCTGAAACTGCCCCTCAACCAAGCACAACCGCAGATTTGAGAACTGGAACTTTGGCCCACATGGCGGATTATGCCTTACATATCCTCAAAAGGGACACACGCATAACTAAAATGATGAATGATGACGATTACTGGTTGGCCTGACTCCTTGATCCTTGCTATAAAGGCAAATTGCAAAATATAATGCCACATGAGAACTTGGAACTAATATTAGCAACCAAACAATCAACTCTTGTTGACCGTTTGCTTCTGGCATTCCCTGCACACAGCGCCCGTGATCGTTCTCACACGAGCTGCAGGGGCCAGCAGACCAGAGGAGTTAGAGGGGCAGAAATCAGAAGTGGCGTTGGCCAGAGGGGTTTTCTGACCAGGTTGTGGAGTGATTTTGCTATGACCGCAGACAGGACAGGTACTGCAGCATCAATTCAAAGTGACAGGAGACAACATTTGTCCAGTATGGTTACAAACTATTTTTCATCCCTTATCGATGTTCTCCCTCAACCGTCATTCCCATTTGATTACTGGGCATCAAAATTAGACACCTGGCCAGAATTGGCAGAATATGCATTGCAGGAGCTTGCTTGCCCGGCAGCTAGTGTCCTACCAGAAAGAGTATTCAGTGCTGCAGGTTCAATACTAACAGAAAAAAGGACTCGTCTGGCTACCCAAAATGTAGATGATCTAACCTTCATTAAAATGAACCACAACTGGATTTCGAAATCTTTTGCCCCACCTTGCCCGGCTGACACCTAGCTTTCCTATGAAAAGGTCTTGCCTGTGGACTATTCTGAATGCCTTTTCCAATCTCGTAATTTTCAGCACCTGATTGTCCAGCATACGACTTGTTTACACCTCACTAAATGGCCAAACTCCCCACACGGGGCCGTGGTATCGACACTTGGCGACAGCACCCGTGAGATTGCAGTTTGTCTGAAGAGGTGGGTGAGCCCGCTTTTGGTCGACGGCACTGCCACTGGGTCCCTCCTAGTACAATAAAGTGTCTCTGGCGGTGGTGGTGCGCACCCAACGTCAGACACACCGTTGTAATATGAGGGGCCCTGGGCCTGTACCGCCGGCCACAAGACAGTTTCCCCCCACCCCAGCTCAAACAGTGCTCTACCACTTGCAAAATTATCTCACAGCTCCACCAATGTTTAGTCTATGCGCTGACATCCTTCAATGCCTGCCACTGACAATACCATTGTATTGACATTTTTGTTATGTTAGGCCTTCGATGCCTGTCTGTGGTCACTCCTTCCACTAGGCCTCCACTGACCACACCACTGCTGTCCGTGTACCCCTGGAACCAATTTAAAATTGCCTACAGCCATGTGTTATTATTTTAGGCCTTCAATGCCTGTCTGCGGTCACTCCTTCCACTAGGCCTCCACTGACCACACCACTGCTGTCCGTGTACCCCTGGAACCAATTTAAAATTGCCTACAGCCATGTGTTATTATTTTAGGCCTTCGATGCCTGTCTGCGGTCCATTCTTTCAACTACTACTACACTGACCAGGTCACTGCTGCCCGTGTACCCCTGGAACCAATTTAAAATTGCCTACAGCCATGTGTTATTATTTTAGGCCTTCGATGCCTGTCTGCGGTCACTCCTTCCACTAGGCCTCCACTGACCACACCACTGCTGCCCGTGTACCCCTGGAACCAATTTAAAATTGCCTACAGCCATGTGTTATTATTTTAGGCCTTCGATGCCTGTCTGCGGTCACTCCTTCCACTAGGCCTCCACTGACCACACCACTGCTGCCCGTGTACCCCTGGAACCAATTTAAAATTGCCTACAGCCAGCCCAATTTTTTTATTTTAGGCCTTCGATGCCTGTCTGCGGTCCATTCTTTCAACTACTGCTACACTGACCAGGGCACTGCTGCCCGTGTACCCCTGGAACCAACATCAGAAAATATAAAAATAAGTATTTTGCTTACAAAAAAGAAAATACTGGAGAGATATCAAATGCAGACATTTTAACATTAAAAACAAACACACAACTAAAATCTGGTACAGTACTAAAAATGGCCACCAGCTACAATTACTTTCTCCTGCAAGTAGTTAACTGAAAGGTTTTTTAAATTGAAAACACACATATGGCATCCACCGAGTGTTGTCCTGTCGCGTCTTCTTTATATTATTGCCGAGAAGATGCAAAACAATGAAAATAATAAAATCATTAATTACCAAAATAATAGAGAAAGTCAACACCACATTGCAAATAAACATTCATTCCAAATAAAGAAGCAGGGCGCGTCCGAGGGTGAGTATATACCTAATAAGAATATAATCACCCTCGGACGCGCAATGCTTATTTCCAACAGCCTTCCTTCCTAAGAATCAGCCCTTCCGTGGTGTAGAGAGACGTTGTGTTACACTCCAAGGTGTTCCCCAGGTTGCCTTTCCTGAGCTTCGATCTTCCGGCTCTCGTTTAGTAGTTGTTGGAAACTACGCTGCATTAGGCCTTCAAATTGGGTATGGGGTGTAGAGAGATGGTGTGTTCCACTCCAAGGTGTTCCCCAGGTTGCCTTTCCTGAGCTTCGATCTTCCGGCTCTCGTTTAGTAGTTCTTGGAAACTACACTGCATTAGGCCTTCAAATTGGGTATGGGGTGTAGAGAGAGGGTGTGTTACACTCCAAGGTGTTCCCCAGGTTGCCTTTCCTGAGCTTCGATCTTCATGCTCTCGTTTAGTAGTTGTCGGAAACTACGCTGCATTAGGCCTACAAATTGGGTATGGGGTGTAGAGAGAGGGTTTGTTACACTCCAAGGTGTTCCCCAGGTTGCCTTTCCTGAGCTTCGATCTTCCGGCTCTCGTTTAGTAGTTGTTGGAAACTACGCTGCATTAGGCCTTCAAATTGGGTATGGGGTGTAGCGAGAGGGTGTGTTACACTCCAAGGTGTTCTCCAGGTTGCCTTTCCTGAGCTTCGATCTTCCGGCTCTCGTTTAGTAGTTCTTGGAAACTACACTGCATTAGGCCTTCAAATTGGGTATGGGGTGTAGAGAGAGGGTGTGTTACACTCCAAGGTGTTCCCCAGGTTGCCTTTCCTGAGCTTCGATCTTCCGGCTCTCGTTTAGTAGTTCTTGGAAACTACACTGCATTAGGCCTACAAATTGGGTATGGGGTGGAGAGAGATGGTGTGTTACACTCCAAGGTGTTCCCCAGGTTTCCTTGCCATTGCTTCGGTCTTCCGACTCTCGTTTAGTAGTTGTAGAAAAGTACACTGCATTAGGCCTACAAAATGGGTATGGGGTGGAGAGAGATGGTGTGTTACACTCCAAGGTGTTCCCCAGGTTGCCTTTCCTGAGCTTCTATCTTCAGGCTCTCATTAAATTGTGGTTAAATGGAACAACTGCATTTGGCGTACTAGTTGGTTTGGGGCCTACTATCGGTGTCTGCCACTCCTTGCTGTTCTCCTGGTTTCCTGTCCTGAAATTCCATTTTTAGGCTCTCGTTAAGTAGTTGTTAATGTTAGACTGCATTTGGCCTACTAGTTGGGTTGGGGCCTACTATCGGTGTCTGCCACTCCTTGCAGTTCTCCTCCACTGAACAAAGCTGTGCCGCCTGTTTACTACGGTTGCCAATTTTGAACTGCATTTCGACTACTTACTGATTTGGCCCTACTCTCTGTGTCAGCCTCTCATTCCAGTTGTCCTCCACTGCAATGCCCCCTGGTTATTCCTGTGTTACCAATTTTGAACTGCATTTAGCCCACTTTATTCTTTGGGCCTATATCTGTGTTTCCACTTCATCGTGCCCATTGCCCAGCCAGTGATAGATGAGTCTGCTGGTACATTGACCCATAACGCAACATTCCCCGTGCATGCTGCACAACAACATTGTGACCCTGCTGAAAGTCAGGTTGCTCTTCCCGCATACCATACCACCTTACACGGGGACAAAGAGGAAGGTGCAGATGAAAGTGCAGGTTCCTTCATCAGGTGGGGGGAGGAATACTAGTTGGCGACGTCACTGGCACAGGGCCTCTCATAGTACACAAAAGTGTTGCTGCCGGTGGGAGGCGCCCCCGCCGTGCAAACACACCGCTGTACTTTGAGGGGCCCTGTGCCAGTGCCAATGCCAACAAGTGGGCCCCCCTGCTTGCTCAGGATCACAGCACTTGCAAAGTTGAAATACTTACCTCTCCCTGCTCCACTGCCGTGACGTGGTCCAGATTTCCTGGGCCCACTAATTACTTGAACCAGCCCTACCCCACACAACTTTAGCCAAATGACCCCCAATTTCAAATGCCTTCCAATTATTATAAGGTAAATTACGCTTGACAAGCTTCATTAAGAAGAATGGATGGTTTTGACATTAAAATGGGCACTCTAGGTGTTTTCCTGGCCCCCACTCACTGCCGACTATGCTGCCCCATTGACTTGCATTGGGTTTCGTGTTTCGGTCGATCCCGACTTTACGTCATAATCGGCCGATTTCACTCGACCCGACTTTTGAGATAGTCGGGTTTCGCGAAACCCGGCTCGACTCTAAAAAGGTCAAGGTCGCTCAACTCTAATGTTGAGGTCTAGGGCTTCTGATTTGGAAAGATTAACTTTAAAGTTTGCTAAGGTACTATATTCCTCCAGCAATGACATCAAAACTGGGAAGCTTTTGAGTGGTCTAGTCATCAGGACAAGGAGATCGTCAGCAAAAGCCGCCGTTTTATACTGCGTTTTTCCTATCTTGATGTCCTCAATTGCAGGATTCTGTTGGATAGCACTTAGTAGGGGTTCCATTGCTAACACGAAGAGTATCTGGGACAGGGGGCAACCTTGGCGAGTACCGTTTGAGATTGTAAACGTGTCTGTCAGGGAGCCATTTATTCTGATGCGTGCCTTGGGTTCTCGATAAATACTCATTATTGAGGTAGTTAGCTGGTGTGGAAATCCAAAGCAGGCCAAGGTCTCTCTCAGGTAAGTCCAGTCCACCCTGTCGAAGGCCTTCTCCGCGTCAGTCCCCAGGAGAACTAAAGGTAGTTTTCTTTCTATAGCGTAGTGCATAAGGTGCAATATTTTATAAGTATTGTCTTTCCCTTCTCTTCCCATGACGAAGCCTGTTTGGTTTAAAGAAATCAGAGACGGCAAAAATCCTGCTATTCTGCGTGCTATCATGCTTGCAAATAGTTTCAGATCCACGTTTAATAACAAAATTGGTCTATAGCTACTGCATAGCTCTGGGTCCTTGCCTTCCTTGTATATTAATGAAATTTTGGCTTCTAAGGCTTGCGTAGGGAATTGTTCGCCATTCAGTACTGAGTTACACATGCTTAATAGGCGTGGGAGTAATACTTGGGAAAAAGACTTATAGTATGTTGAAGGTTAACCATCAGGACCGGGGGCTTTCCCGTCCATGGTCAAATGGGCCCAGGTCACATGGATGGATCATTACGTCCGATATTAGAAATGGGTTAAAATATATCCACAGGTGTGTCTCCAATTAACTCAGATGTTGCTAAAAAAAAAACTATCAGAAGCTTCCAATCACATGACATCATTATATGGGCAACCTAAAATTGTTTAAAGGCATAGTAATCTAAGTGTATGTAAACTTTTGACTTTCCAGTAAGCAATAAAAATGCCTTAAACATTCTCTCTCTTTCTCATTATTCTGGCTATTGGCAAATAATAATTTTGGTAATCCAAATTGACCTAAACCTGAAAAGGTTTATTCTGATTTCATAGTAAAGTATATCGTGGCACAACTGTGTCGGTGCTCAAGAGAGGTTTCCCACACCAGTATATATAGTAGATAAATAACTTGGCACTCAACTTAGTGGGTAGTGATAATAAACAAAAATATTTTTTATTACTTGAATTGCAGCCCAGCATAAACGTTTCAGTTTTTACATTTAAACCTTCTTCAGTAAACTGCATAAAAGTATAACAGAACATGACAATTACAATGTCGAAAACAACAAAAGTAAAATAAAATGATATAATAAGGTGAATCTCAAATACATAAATGTGATGGATGGGAAGGAAGGAAAGAGAGGTAGGGACAAGGTAACATTTTTTACATACCCGACTGCTGGCGTAATGGTGAATGTGGGGCACTGATGTATGTAGAGAGGGTCCTATGATGTAGTAATTTGTTGGACCTCAATAGTATAGGCAAGTATCCTATGATAGCAGAAAGGTGTATAAAGGAATGTGCCATGTAGTTCACCAGAACACAACAGACATAACTATACTAACCAGTTAAATGAGATACGTATGTATATATTCGTCCAGAATTGGCTGGTAGAGTAACTAGCTGAAAGTAGATAAAATCCTAAGTATAAGGTAGTAGGAGAGAGAATATCAGACAAAAGAAAAGAAAAGAAAAATAAAAGAAAAAGATTCTCACCTAGTACGACTAACTGGTGCTGGAATAATGCCAAAACTCAAGATAAAGAGTGGTATCCAGATAGATAGCTATAAAAGGAACAATGAAAACGCTAAGCCATAGCCAAAAGAATAAACAACTATAAGAGATGCAATTATTCTAACCTTGGAATAATGTATTCTGGCCGAAGTGGAAATATATTGCACCGGAGGAACGGATAATAATCTAGACATAGAGATATAGTATGAATAAAATAATCTAGGTGACTACTGAACTCGAAGGTGGACTAGAGAGAACAAGTTAGGCTCACCTAATGCACAGAATTTAATGGAGACGAATCCATAGTGGAGGTGTAAGGCAAGTATACTCCTAAGCAATGGCAAGAGGTATAGGGGTAATTAATGCCGACTCTGGTACCATTAAAACAGACAGAATAGGAGACTACTGTGAGGCTTACCGGTGTATAGTGGGCAGGAGGTGTGCATCAACGCGGTGTCCGCCGCTAGTTGAATACACTAGGCTTATAGTGACCGGTATTAGTAGCGGAGGGGCGGGACAGTCAGAGCTGTCAGAACCGGAAGTGCGTCATCCCATAAGGAGATACGCGCAGATTAAGTGTGGAGGAGCCGAGAGTCATGGGTAATGTAGTCCGGGGAACGGCCGGAACCGGAAGTGCGTCATCAGGAGTGACGCGAACTACCTGTGTGCGGAGATATGCATATAAAGAGTATGCAGAAGCCGGTAGTTGTGGGTAATGTAGTCCGGGAGGCGGCCGAGACCGGAAGTACGTCATCAGAAGAGACGCGTACTTCCTATAGTACGATGTATGTGTTCCCTAGAGAAAAGAGCAATCACCTGATTGCTAATATGTAAACAGTGTGCATAGGGCATATGTGGGCGGATATACAGGAGGATATACAATAGAGAAACAGAAAATAGATCTAAATCCATGACAAATATATGCAGTCGGGTAAGGAACAAGGGATGGGAAAAATCCAGGGAGGGGTAGGGAGCAGGCAGTGACTTGCATGATGAGTGTCAATAAAGGTGACTCTGTAGACAAAGACAGGTATATTAGTATATAGCATATAATACATATGACTTAATACATGATATCAAAGAACAATAACCACAGTGTCCAGGTGATCTTATATAAAAGCTAAGGGGTCATAATCTCTATTTAGACCTTTTGGAGCCAGGGTTTGCAACACATGAATCCAGTATGCCTCTTTCTTTTTTAGGAGGTGGATTCTGTTGCCACCCCGTCTGGGTACCGGAATGTGTTCCAACACTTGGAACCTCAGTTGTGATACACTGTGGCCCTTGGAGACAAAATGGGCTGGTAGTGGCAATAACAAATTCTGGCAACGGATGGTTGATTTGTGTTTAGAAATGCGTGATCTAATAGGCTGAGTTGTCTCTCCAATGTATAGGAGACCACACGGACATTTGATAGCATAAACCACAAATGATGAGTCACAGGTAAAATAACTTTTGATCTTATATCTCTTACCAGAGTGGGGATGATGAAAGGAATCCCCTTTAATTATGCTGTTGCATTGGTTGCAATGTAGGCATGGAAAGGTGCCATATTTCGGTTGATTGAGAAAGCGTTGTGTCTTATCCCTATTGGTCCCCAGGTCAGCTCTGACTAGGGAGTCACGGATGTTAGAGGGGCGCTTATAACATGGCAGAAAATGTTCCTGAAATTCTGGAATGTGGGGATGGGCTGTACGTAATATGTTCCAGTATCGTCTAATATTGTGATGTAAAATGTGTACATACGGGTGGTATGTATGTACAAAGGGGACTCTTTTTTTATTAGGAGGACGTGCTGTAGTTGAGGGATTGATGGCCTCGGTTAAAAGATCAGGGGGATAGCCCCTTTCTCTAAATTTGGAGTACATTTCATCTGTCCTGGTTTTGAGGAGGTCAGGTTCAGTGACTATCCTCTGTACCCGTTTGAATTGGGAACGAGGGATAGATCTTTTTGTGGCGGTAGGGTGTAGACTTTGATAGTGCAACAAGCTATTTCTGTCAGTTGGCTTAGTATAGAGGTCAGTCTTAAGGGTACCCAGATCATCCCTGAAAATCAAGGTGTCTAAGAAGCTGACTTTTTCTATACTGCTCGTCATAGTGAAAGTAAGACCTGGCCAAGACGTGTTGAGAGTGTGGAAAAACAAATCCAGGGTC
This sequence comes from Ranitomeya imitator, assembly GCF_032444005.1. Taxonomy (NCBI): domain Eukaryota; kingdom Metazoa; phylum Chordata; class Amphibia; order Anura; family Dendrobatidae; genus Ranitomeya; species Ranitomeya imitator. The sequence goes on along the minus strand of NC_091286.1, from coordinate 671,608,054 downwards.
TGTGACGTGCCAGTCCATAGACAAAAGACGTCGTCTATGTATCGTCTCCAAAAGGGGCAATGGGCTTGGAACAGAGGGTCAGGGTATACGATTTCCTCTTCGAATAGGGCCATGTAGCTGTTTGCATAGGGCGGAGCCACATTCGACCCCATGGCGGTACCTTTGGTTTGTAGAAAGAATTGGTCCTCAAACATAAAAAAAATTTTTGTGAGAACTATAGTCAGTAGGTCAATGCAGAGGTTTATGACGTCAGGGTTAAGTGACGAGTTTGTAAGTAGATGTCTCACGCTAAGAATTCCTTGTGTGTGGGGGATGGACGTATATAGGTCTTTAACGTCAAGGGAGACTAGTAAGAGGTCAGTTGGAAGAGAGTCTAGGTTCCGTAGTTGGCGTAAGAAGTCACCTGTGTCAAGGAGAAATGAGGGTAGCGTACGTATGAGTGGGGTCAGATTTTTTTCTAAAAAGATAGCAAGTGGGGAGAGTATGGACTCTGTCGAAGCCACTATCGGGCGGCCCGGTGGATGCTCAAGATTTTTATGTATCTTGGGCAGTATGTAGAACACCGGAATGATAGGAAAATCCTTGGTCAAATAGTCCCGTGTTTTGTGGTCAATGACACCCTTTTCTATATAGGGGCCAAGGGTATCCCTGATGAGGTCTCTAATCATGGTAGTGGGATCAGTTGGTAGTAATCGATAGACCGTGTCATCATGTAGTTGTCGGTAGATCTCTTTAGTGTAATCTAGTCTATTCATAACGACTATAGCCCCGCCTTTATCGGCTGGCTTAATGATGATATTTCTGTCATTACGTAATGACTGTAAGGCCTGGAAGTCGGGGGCACTGAGGTTAGGGGAAGTGTGTAATTTACGTGCCTCAATGTCCTGACGAAGTTTGGAGAAGGACTGCTCAATGAAGTCAATAAAGGTTTCAACAGCGTGGGAGGCCTTGGGGGGTCTATATGTACTCTTGTTGCGTAGCCCCAGGCTATGAGAAGAAATCAGAGATCTGGAGGTATCAGAGGTGGTAGTAGGTGATGTCTCAGGAGAATCAAAATGTACAAGGACTCTTAAACGACGGTAAAATCGGTGCAGATCCATGTCCATATTGAACGTATCAAATTTGTACGAAGGGCAGAAGGAAAGGCCTTTCTGCAAAACGTTATGTTCGGCGATACATAACACATAACATGTCCATATTGAACGTATCAGATTTGTACGAAGGGCAGAAGGAAAGGCCTTTCTGCAAAACGTTATGTTCGGCGATACATAACACGTTATGTTTGGCGATACACTTTTTTAGGCCAGCGAAGACGACGACAACCACAAAGAAGAAGAGGACTCGGAGGAGCCAACGAAAGAAGAGACGCAGACTTTTACAGAGTGACCCGATCTCAGGTAAAACACCATTGGTTATAAACATTTCATCAAGGACTCTTAGTATCGCCGAACATAACGTTTTGCAGAAAGGCCTTTCCTTCTGCCCTTCGTACAAATCTGATACGTTCAATATGGACATGGATCTGCACCGATTTTACCGTCGTTTAAGACTCCTTGTACATTTTGATTCTCCTGAGACATCACCTACTACCACCTCTGATACCTCCAGATCTCTGATTTCTTCTCATAGCCTGGGGCTACGCAACAAGAGTACATATAGACCCCCCAAGGCCTCCCACGCTGTTGAAACCTTTATTGACTTCATTGAGCAGTCCTTCTCCAAACTTCGTCAGGACATTGAGGCACGTAAATTACACACTTCCCCTAACCTCAGTGCCCCCGACTTCCAGGCCTTACAGTCATTACGTAATGACAGAAATATCATCATTAAGCCAGCCGATAAAGGCGGGGCTATAGTCGTTATGAATAGACTAGATTACACTAAAGAGATCTACCGACAACTACATGATGACACGGTCTATCGATTACTACCAACTGATCCCACTACCATGATTAGAGACCTCATCAGGGATACCCTTGGCCCCTATATAGAAAAGGGTGTCATTGACCACAAAACACGGGACTATTTGACCAAGGATTTTCCTATCATTCCGGTGTTCTACATACTGCCCAAGATACATAAAAATCTTGAGCATCCACCGGGCCGCCCGATAGTGGTTTCGACAGAGTCCATACTCTCCCCACTTGCTATCTTTTTAGAAAAAAATCTGACCCCACTCATACGTACGCTACCCTCATTTCTCCTTGACACAGGTGACTTCTTATGTCAACTACGGAACCTAGACTCTCTTCCAACTGACCTCTTACTAGTCTCCCTTGACGTTAAAGACCTATATACGTCCATCCCCCACACACAAGGAATTCTTAGCGTGAGACATCTACTTACAAACTCGTCACTTAACCCTGACGTCATAAACCTCTGCATTGACCTACTGACTATAGTTCTCACAAAAAATTTTTTTATGTTTGAGGACCAATTCTTTCTACAAACCAAAGGTACCGCCATGGGGTCGAATGTGGCTCCGCCCTATGCAAACAGCTACATGGCCCTATTCGAAGAGGAAATCGTATACCCTGACCCTCTGTTCCAAGCCCATTGCCCCTTTTGGAGACGATACATAGACGACGTCTTTTGTCTATGGACTGGCACGTCACAGACCCTGGATTTGTTTTTCCACACTCTCAACACGTCTTGGCCAGGTCTTACTTTCACTATGACGAGCAGTATAGAAAAAGTCAGCTTCTTAGACACCTTGATTTTCAGGGATGATCTGGGTACCCTTAAGACTGACCTCTATACTAAGCCAACTGACAGAAATAGCTTGTTGCACTATCAAAGTCTACACCCTACCGCCACAAAAAGATCTATCCCTCGTTCCCAATTCAAACGGGTACAGAGGATAGTCACTGAACCTGACCTCCTCAAAACCAGGACAGATGAAATGTACTCCAAATTTAGAGAAAGGGGCTATCCCCCTGATCTTTTAACCGAGGCCATCAATCCCTCAACTACAGCACGTCCTCCTAATAAAAAAAGAGTCCCCTTTGTACATACATACCACCCGTATGTACACATTTTACATCACAATATTAGACGATACTGGAACATATTACGTACAGCCCATCCCCACATTCCAGAATTTCAGGAACATTTTCTGCCATGTTATAAGCGCCCCTCTAACATCCGTGACTCCCTAGTCAGAGCTGACCTGGGGACCAATAGGGATAAGACACAACGCTTTCTCAATCAACCGAAATATGGCACCTTTCCATGCCTACATTGCAACCAATGCAACAGCATAATTAAAGGGGATTCCTTTCATCATCCCCACTCTGGTAAGAGATATAAGATCAAAAGTTATTTGACCTGTGACTCATCATTTGTGGTTTATGCTATCAAATGTCCGTGTGGTCTCCTATACATTGGAGAGACAACTCAGCCTATTAGATCACGCATTTCTAAACACAAATCAACCATCCGTTGCCAGAATTTGTTATTGCCACTACCAGCCCATTTTGTCTCCAAGGGCCACAGTGTATCACAACTGAGGTTCCAAGTGTTGGAACACATTCCGGTACCCAGACGGGGTGGCAACAGAATCCACCTCCTAAAAAAGAAAGAGGCATACTGGATTCATGTGTTGCAAACCCTGGCTCCAAAAGGTCTAAATAGAGATTATGACCCCTTAGCTTTTATATAAGATCACCTGGACACTGTGGTTATTGTTCTTTGATATCATGTATTAAGTCATATGTATTATATGCTATATACTAATATACCTGTCTTTGTCTACAGAGTCGCCTTTATTGACACTCATCATGCAAGTCACTGCCTGCTCCCTACCCCTCCCTGGATTTTTCCCATCCCTTGTTCCTTACCCGACTGCATATATTTGTCATGGATTTAGATCTATTTTCTGTTTCTCTATTGTATATCCTCCTGTATATCCGCCCACATATGCCCTATGCACACTGTTTACATATTAGCAATCAGGTGATTGCTCTTTTCTCTAGGGAACACATACATCGTACTATAGGAAGTACGCGTCTCTTCTGATGACGTACTTCCGGTCTCGGCCACCTCCCGGACTACATTACCCACAACTACCGGCTTCTGCATACTCTTTATATGCATATCTCCGCACACAGGTAGTTCGCGTCACTCCTGATGACGCACTTCCGGTTCCGGCCGTTCCCCGGACTACATTACCCATGACTCTCGGCTCCTCCACACTTAATCTGCGCGTATCTCCTTATGGGATGACGCACTTCCGGTTCTGACAGCTCTGACTGTCCCGCCCCTCCGCTACTAATACCGGTCACTATAAGCCTAGTGTATTCAACTAGCGGCGGACACCGCGTTGATGCACACCTCCTGCCCACTATACACCGGTAAGCCTCACAGTAGTCTCCTATTCTGTCTGTTTTAATGGTACCAGAGTCGGCATTAATTACCCCTATACCTCTTGCCATTGCTTAGGAGTATACTTGCCTTACACCTCCACTATGGATTCGTCTCCATTAAATTCTGTGCATTAGGTGAGCCTAACTTGTTCTCTCTAGTCCACCTTCGAGTTCAGTAGTCACCTAGATTATTTTATTCATACTATATCTCTATGTCTAGATTATTATCCGTTCCTCCGGTGCAATATATTTCCACTTCGGCCAGAATACATTATTCCAAGGTTAGAATAATTGCATCTCTTATAGTTGTTTATTCTTTTGGCTATGGCTTAGCGTTTTCATTGTTCCTTTTATAGCTATCTATCTGGATACCACTCTTTATCTTGAGTTTTGGCATTATTCCAGCACCAGTAAGTCGTACTAGGTGAGAATCTTTTTCTTTTATTTTTCTTTTCTTTTATTTTGTCTGATATTCTCTCTCCTACTACCTTATACTTAGGATTTTATCTACTTTCAGCTAGTTACTCTACCAGCCAATTCTGGACAAATATATACATTTGTATCTCATTTAACTGGTTAGTATAGTTATGTCTGTTGTGTTCTGGTGAACTACATGGCACATTCCTTTATACACCTTTCTGCTATCATAGGATACTTGCCTATACTATTGAGGTCCAACAAATTACTACATCATAGGACCCTCTCTACATACATCAGTGCCCCACATTCACCATTACGCCAGCAGTCGGGTATGTAAAAAATGTTACCTTGTCCCTACCTCTCTTTCCTTCCTTCCCATCCATCACATTTATGTATTTGAGATTCACCTTATTATATCATTTTATTTTACTTTTGTTGTTTTCGACATTGTAATTGTCATGTTCTGTTATACTTTTATGCAGTTTACTGAAGAAGGTTTAAATGTAAAAACCGAAACGTTTATGCTGGGCTGCAATTCAAGTAATAAAAAATATTTTTGTTTATTATCACTACCCACTAAGTTGAGTGCCAAGTTATTTATCTACTATTCTGATTTCATGTCAGCTATTGAGAAAAACATTCAGATTTGTCTTTTTAGATACCCTATGTTGTGGACTATAAGATGCACCCCAAATTTTAGGGAGGAAAACAGAAAAAAATGTTTATTAATAATAAGGTGGAGCATTTTAGAATCCATTTTTACGGTAGTATACTCGGGGATGGGGTAGACAGCTCAGGTGGAGGGTCCAAGGAGGCAGGGTCGCTGCTGCAGGAAGCTGGGAGTGGTGGCAGGAGTGGGGTGATGCTGCGGGTCCCAGGCTGTGAGGAGGGGGTGTTAGGGAATCAAGGCTTCGTTCTTCTTAAATTTTCCTTATGAGTTGAGAAAGTGCCCAGGATAAAACTCTTCTGGCTTCTCAAAATAATCTTTACCGCTAAGAGCATAGTGGACAAACAAAAGGTAATAACTTACCATAAAAATATACAATATAACGAAAATATTACAAATATACAGAATTTATTAAATTATTCAATGAAAAACACACAAAGTCCAGACTTATGATATAAAAGAAGTCTCCTAACCTTTGGAAGATTATCACCCCTGAATGTGATGTCCGTAGTTGTGGCATGTGGGAGGCTTCCAGGTGCGATGTCCCCAAATCTTTGAATTTCATGAATGACAGCATCAGTATATGGCATTTCTTTTCTATGTTCTACTTGAGGTTGAGCAGATCCAATAACGTTTTTAATTTAATTTAGCACTTTTTCTAAAAGGTAAAAATAGTATGTATTGTGAGTTACAAAGCAAATTCTGAAAGATACAAAATAAAGTAGAAGTTCAATATATGTTGGTCATAAATCAACATGAGAGAGGGGAAAAAGGATTTTCACAGAGTACAGATACTCACCAGAGTATCACAGGACCACTGGTGCCAGGTTCAATGTGGCTGGACTCCACTTGTAAATGCAGGCAAAAAAGTAAAAACCAGCACCAGGTGATTTCCATAAAAATTCAAGTTTCATCTTTTATTCAATCCATTGTTTGTAAAAAGTTGAAAACATACATATCATAGAGTCTCAAGGGGCAAAGATCGCCTCCACACCTGATGCATTTCGGACTTTTTGCCCTTACTCATAGGCATCTAAAATTACAATGAACACACAAGGTTTATAACACGTACACAAACCCAACCTCACATGTGAAAACAATTACAAAACAAATGGACCAATCATTATTTGGTGGAATGAACCTTCGAATCATGGTCTTGAGAAAGCAGAATTAGAATCATGCGGCAAACAAATATTGTTCTATCAAATATTACCCTTATCAAAACTAGAAAAATAGAACAATTAGTTGACACATATTCAAAAACGTATGATGTTATTATTATTATTATTATTTTATATAGCACCATTATTTCCATGGTGCTGTACATGAGAAGGGGTTACATCAAAATACAAATATCACTTACAATAAACAAAACTAACAATAACATACTGATACAGAGGGGAGATGACCCTGCCCTTGCGGGCTTACATTCTATGGGATTGTGGGGAAAGAGACAGTCTTAGTGGAATGGTAAAGATGAAATCCAGATTGTAGGCTTTCGAAGAGAGAGTTAGATGCAAAGTGAGAGGAAAGTTCAGCTTGGACGTTCTGCTCAAGGAGTTTGGAAGCTAATGGATGCAAAGATATGGGGCGGTAACTGGACATAGTGCTCGGGTCAAGGAAGGCTTTTTGAGGATAGATGTGATTGTGGCATGTTTGAAAGCAAAGGGGAAGGTACCAGAAGTTATTGATAGATTGTATAGATGGGTTAGGGATGGGATTAGTTAATGGTGAGATCGGAGAGGAGGTGGTATAAGATGGGGTCAAGTGCACAAGTGGTAAGGTGTGATTTGGATAGAAGATGAGCAAGCTGTCCTTCAGTGATTTTGGAGAGGGAAGTTATGGGGTTAGGGCATTGGTCCTGCATACAAATGGGTTGTGGTTAGGGTTGAGCGAAACGGGTCGTTCATTTTCAAAAGTCGCCGACTTTTGGCAAAGTCGGGTTTCATGAAACCCGATCCGACCCCTGTGCGGGGTCGGCCATGCGGTACGCGACTTTCGCACCAAAGTCGCGTTTCAATGACGCGAAAAGCGCCATTTCTCAGCCAATGAAGGTAAACGCAGAGTGTGGGCAGCGTGATGACATAGGTCCTGGTCCCCACCATCTTAGAGAAGGGCATTGCAGTGATTGGCTTGCTGTCTGCGGCGTCACAGGGGCTATAAAGGGGAGTTCCCGCCGACCGCCATGTTACTGCTGCTGATCTGAGCTTAGGGAGAGGTTGCTGCCGCTTCGTCAGAAGCAGGGATAGCGTTAGGCAGGGTCCATTAACCACCAAACCGCTTGTGCTGTAGCGATTTCCACTGCCCAACACCACCTTCGGTGTGCAGGGACAGTGGAAGCTACATTTTTTTTTTTTCCCCCCTCAGCGCTGTAGCTCATTGGGCTGCCCTAGAAGGCTCCCTGATAGCTGCATTGCTGTGTGTACGCCGCTGTGCAAACCAACTGCTTTTTTCAAAGCACAAATCCTCTTGTTCCTTCCTTTCTGCACAGCTATCTTTTTTGTTTGTACACACTTTTTATTTAATTTGTGCATCAGTCCACTCCTTATTGCTGCCTGCCATACCTGGCTGAGATTACTGCAGGGAGATAGTAATTGAAGGACACTCCCTGTTTTTTTTTTTTGTGGGAGATTAAGATTGACATTTCTGCTAGAGTGCCATCCCTGTGTGTGCCATCTCTCACTCAGTGGGCCATAGAAAGCCTATTTATTTTTTTGCTTGATTTAGGTTCTAAAATCTACCTGAAAAAATCACTACATAAATCAGTGGGAGAAAAATATTGGCCTCAGGGCTTGTGTGCCACTCCTGACTCCTGTGTGCATCATCACTCACTCAGTGGGCCATAGAAAGCCCATTTTTTTTTTTTTTGCTTTATTTGGGTTCTAAATTCTACCTGAAAAAATCAATAAATCAATCAGTGGGAGATTAATATTGGCCTTTGCGCTCGTGTGCCAGTCCTAAGCGTGCCATCTCTCTCTCTCAGATAGTGGGCCATAGAAAGCCTATTTATTTATTTTTTTATTGGGTTTATAAATTTTCCCTGGAACCAAAAAAAAAAAGTGGGAGATTAATATTGGCCTCTGGGCTTGTGTGCCAGTCCTGAGCGTGCCATCTCTCTCACAAATAGTGGGCCATAGAAAGCCTATTTATTTTTTTGCTTGATTTGGGTTCTAAAATGTACCTGAAAAAATCACTACATCAATGTTCTGGCTGGCAATCAGGCAACACAGCGTGCAGTAATCAGCGCACATACAGAGATCTGGCAATAACCCAAAACAATAGGACGAGCTCTGAGACGTGGAATCTCTGTAGACTGCAGTACCTGATCTATCCTCACACAACTGGAAGCAGCAGTGGATTGCGCCTATCAACTACCTATGCAACTCGGCACTGCCTGAGGAGCTGACTAGCCTGAAGATAGAAATACAAGCCTGACTTACCTCAGAGAAATACCCCAAAGGAATAGACAGCCCCCACATATAATGACTGTTAGCAAGATGAAAAGACAAACGTAGGAATGAAATAGATTCAGCAAAGTGAGGCCCGATATTCTAGACAGAGCGAGGATAGCAAAGAGAACTATGCAGTCTACAAAAAACCCTAAAACGAAAACCACGCAAAGGGGCAAAAAGACCCACCGTGCCGAACTAACAGCACGGCGGTGCACCCCTTTGCTTCTCAGAGCTTCCAGCAAAAGATAATAACAAGCTGGACAGAAAAAACAGAAAACAAACTAGAAGCACTTATCTAGCAGAGCAGCAGGCCCAAGAAAAGATGCAGTAGCTCAGATCCAACACTGGAACATTGACAAGGAGCAAGGAAGACAGACTCAGGTGGAGCTAAATAGCAAGGCAGCCAACGAGCTCACCAAAACACCTGAGGGAGGAAGCCCAGAGACTGCAATACCACTTGTGACCACAGAAGTGAACTCAGCCACAGAATTCACAACAGTACCCCCCCTTTGAGGAGGGGTCACCGAACCCTCACCAGAACCCCCAGGCCGACCAGGATGAGCCACATGAAAGGCACGAACAAGATCTGGGGCATGGACATCAGAGGCAAAAACCCAGGAATTATCTTCCTGAGCATAACCCTTCCATTTGACCAGATACTGGAGTTTCCGTCTAGAGACACGAGAATCCAAAATCTTCTCCACAATATACTCCAATTCCCCCTCCACCAAAACAGGGGCAGGAGGCTCCACAGATGGAACCATAGGTGCCACGTATCTCCTCAACAACGACCTATGGAATACATTATGTATGGAAAAGGAGTCTGGGAGGGTCAGACGAAAAGACACCGGATTGAGAATCTCAGAAATCCTATACGGACCAATAAAACAAGGTTTAAATTTAGGAGAGGAAACCTTCATAGGTATATGACGAGAAGATAACCAAACCAGATCCCCAACACGAAGTCGGGGTCCCACACGGCGTCTGCGATTAGCGAAAAGCTGAGCCTTCTCCTGGGACAAGGTCAAATTGTCCACTACCTGAGTCCAGATCTGCTGCAACCTGTCCACCACATAATCCACACCAGGACAGTCCGAAGACTCAACCTGTCCTGAAGAGAAACGAGGATGGAACCCAGAATTGCAGAAAAATGGAGAGACCAAGGTAGCCGAGCTGGCCCGATTATTAAGGGCGAACTCAGCCAACGGCAAAAATGACACCCAATCATCCTGGTCAGCGGAAACAAAACATCTCAGATATGTTTCCAAGGTCTGATTGGTTCGTTCGGTCTGGCCAATAGTCTGAGGATGGAAGGCCGAGGAAAAAGATAGGTCAATGCCCATCCTACCACAAAAGGCTCGCCAGAACCTCGAGACAAACTGGGAACCTCTGTCAGAAACAATATTCTCAGGAATGCCATGTAAACGAACCACATGCTGGAAGAACAAAGGCACCAAATCAGAGGAGGAAGGCAATTTAACCAAGGGCACCAGATGGACCATTTTAGAAAAGCGATCACAGACCACCCAAATGACAGACATCTTTTGAGAAACGGGAAGGTCAGAAATGAAATCCATCGAAATATGTGTCCAAGGCCTCTTCGGGACCGGCAAGGGCAAAAGCAACCCACTGGCACGTGAACAGCAGGGCTTAGCCCTAGCACAAATTCCACAGGACTGCACAAAAGCACGCACATCCCGTGACAGAGATGGCCACCAGAAGGATCTAGCAACCAACTCCCTGGTACCAAAGATTCCTGGATGACCGGCCAGCACCGAACAATGAAGTTCAGAGATAACTTTACTAGTCCACCTATCAGGGACGAACAGTTTCTCGGCCGGACAACGATCAGGTTTATTAGCCTGAAATTTCTGCAACACTCTCCGCAAATCAGGGGAGATGGCAGACACAATGACTCCTTCCTTGAGGATACTCGCCGGCTCAGATAACCCCGGAGAGTCGGGCACAAAACTCCTAGACAGAGCATCCGCCTTCACATTTTTAGAGCCCGGAAGGTATGAAATCACAAAATCAAAACGAGCAAAAAATAACGACCAACGGGCCTGTCTAGGATTCAAGCGCTTGGCAGACTCAAGATAAGTAAGGTTCTTATGATCAGTCAAAACCACCACGCGATGCTTAGCACCCTCAAGCCAATGACGCCACTCCTCGAATGCCCACTTCATGGCCAGCAACTCTCGGTTGCCCACATCATAATTACGCTCAGCAGCAGAAAATTTCCTGGAAAAGAAAGCACATGGTTTGAACACTGAGCAACCAGAACCTCTCTGTGACAAAACCGCCCCTGCACCAATCTCAGAAGCATCAACCTCGACCTGGAACGGAAGAGAAACATCAGGTTGACACAACACAGGGGCACAGCAAAAACGACGCTTCAACTCCTGAAAAGCTTCCACGGCAGCAGAAGACCAATTAACCAAATCAGCACCCTTCTTGGTCAAATCGGTCAATGGTCTGGCAATGCTAGAAAAATTACAGATGAAGCGACGATAAAAATTAGCAAAGCCCAGGAATTTCTGCAAACTTTTTAGAGATGTCGGCTGAGTCCAATCCTGGATGGCCTGAACCTTAACCGGATCCATCTCGATAGTAGAAGGGGAAAAGATGAACCCCAAAAATGAAACTTTCTGCACACCGAAGAGACACTTTGATCCCTTCACGAACAAGGAATTAGCACGCAGTACCTGGAAAACCATTCTGACTTGCTTCACATGAGACTCCCAATCATCTGAGAAGATCAAAATGTCATCCAAGTAAACAATCAAGAATTTATCCAGATACTCACGGAAAATGTCATGCATAAAAGACTGAAAAACAGATGGAGCATTGGCAAGTCCGAACGGCATCACCAGATACTCAAAATGACCCTCGGGCGTATTAAATGCCGTTTTCCATTCATCTCCCTGCCTGATTCTCACCAGATTATACGCACCACGAAGATCAATCTTAGTAAACCAACTAGCCCCCTTAATCCGAGCAAACAAGTCAGAAATCAATGGCAAGGGATACTGAAACTTAACAGTGATCTTATTAAGAAGGCGGTAATCAATACACGGTCTTAGCGAACCATCCTTCTTGGCTACAAAAAAGAACCCTGCTCCCAATGGTGACGACGATGGGCGAATATGTCCCTTCTCCAGGGACTCCTTCACATAACTGCGCATAGCGGTGTGTTCAGGTACGGACAAATTAAATAAACGACCCTTAGGGAATTTACTACCAGGAATCAAATCGATAGCACAATCACAATTCCTATGCGGAGGAAGGGCATCAGACTTGGACTCTTCAAATACATCCTGAAAGTCCGACAAGAACTCTGGGATGTCAGAAGGAATGGATGACGAAATAGACAAAAATGGAACATCACCATGTACTCCCTGACAACCCCAGCTGGTTACCGACATAGAGTTCCAATCCAATACTAGATTATGGGTTTGTAGCCATGGCAACCCCAACACGACCACATCATGCAAATTATGCAGTACCAAAAAGCGAATAACTTCCTGATGTGCAGGAGCCATGCACATGGTCAGCTGGGCCCAGTACTGAGGCTTATTCTTGGCCAGAGGTGTAGCATCAATTCCTCTCAACGGAATAGGACACCGCAAAGGCTCCAAGAAAAATCCACAACGTTTAGCATAATCCAAATCCATCAGATTCAGGGCAGCGCCTGAATCCACAAACGCCATGACAGAATATGATGACAAAGAGCACATTAAGGTAATGGACAAAAGGAATTTGGACTGTACAGTACCAATAACGGCAGAGCTATCGAACCGCCTAGTGCGTTTAGGACAATTAGAAATAGCATGAGTAGAATCACCACAATAGAAACACAGTCTGTTCAGACGTCTGTGTTCGTGCCGTTCTACTTTAGTCATAGTCCTGTCGCACTGCATAGGCTCAGGCTTACTCTCAGACAATACCGCCAGATGGTGCACAGATTTACGCTCGCGCAAGCGACGACTGATCTGAATGGCCAAGGACATAGACTCATTCAAACCAGCAGGCATAGGAAATTCCACCATTACATCCTTAAGAGCTTCAGAGAGACCCTTTCTGAACAAAGCCGCTAGTGCAGATTCATTCCACAGAGTGAGTACTGACCATTTTCTAAATTTCTGACAATATACATCTACATCATCCTGACCCTGGCATAAAGCCAGCAGATTTTTCTCAGCTTGATCCACTGAATTAGGCTCATCGTAAAGCAATCCCAGCGCCTGGAAAAATGCATCAACATTACTCAATGCAGAATCTCCTGGTGCAAGAGAAAACGCCCAGTCCTGTGGGTCGCCGCGCAAAAAAGAAATAATAATCAAAACCTGTTGAATAGGATTACCAGAAGAATGAGGTTTCAAGGCCAAAAATAGCTTACAATTATTTCTGAAGCTCAGGAACTTAGTTCTGTCACCAAAAAACAAATCAGGAATCGGAATTCTTGGTTCTAGCATCGATTTCTGATCATTAGTATCTTGAATCTTTTGTACATTTACAACGAGATTATCCATTGAGGAGCACAGAGCCTGAATATCCATGTCCACAGCTGTGTCCTGAAGCACTCTAATGTCTAGGGGAAAAAAAAGACTGAAGACAGAGCTAAGAAAAAAAAATGATGTCAGGATTTCTTTTTTCCCTCTATTGGAAATCATTGGAGGGGCTCCTTGTACTGTTCTGGGTGGCAATCAGGCAACACAGCGTGCAGTAATCAGCGCACATACAGAGATCTGGCAATAACCCAAAACAATAGGACGAGCTCTGAGACGTGGAATCTCTGTAGACTGCAGTACCTGATCTATCCTCACACAACTGGAAGCAGCAGTGGATTGCGCCTATCAACTACCTATGCAACTCGGCACTGCCTGAGGAGCTGACTAGCCTGAAGATAGAAATACAAGCCTGACTTACCTCAGAGAAATACCCCAAAGGAATAGACAGCCCCCACATATAATGACTGTTAGCAAGATGAAAAGACAAACGTAGGAATGAAATAGATTCAGCAAAGTGAGGCCCGATATTCTAGACAGAGCGAGGATAGCAAAGAGAACTATGCAGTCTACAAAAAACCCTAAAACGAAAACCACGCAAAGGGGCAAAAAGACCCACCGTGCCGAACTAACAGCACGGCGGTGCACCCCTTTGCTTCTCAGAGCTTCCAGCAAAAGATAATAACAAGCTGGACAGAAAAAACAGAAAACAAACTAGAAGCACTTATCTAGCAGAGCAGCAGGCCCAAGAAAAGATGCAGTAGCTCAGATCCAACACTGGAACATTGACAAGGAGCAAGGAAGACAGACTCAGGTGGAGCTAAATAGCAAGGCAGCCAACGAGCTCACCAAAACACCTGAGGGAGGAAGCCCAGAGACTGCAATACCACTTGTGACCACAGAAGTGAACTCAGCCACAGAATTCACAACACATCAATCAGTGGGAGAAAAATATTGGCCTCAGGGCTTGTGTGCCACTCCTGACTCCTGTGTGCATCATCACTCACTCAGTGGGCCATAGAAAGCCCTTTTTTTTTTTTTTTGCTTTATTTGGGTTCTAAATTCTACCTGAAAAAATCAATAAATCAATCAGTGGGAGATTAATATTGGCCGTTGGGCTTGTGTGCCAGTCCTAAGTGTGCCATCTCTCTCTCTCAGATAGTGGGCCATAGAAAGCCTATTAATTTATTTTTTTTTTATTGGGTTTATAAACTTTCCCTGGAAAAAAAAAAAAAGTGGGAGATTAATATTGGCCTCTGGGCTTGTGTGCCAGTCCTGAGCGTGCCATCTCTCTCACAAATAGTGGGCCATAGAAAGCCTATTTATTTATTTTTTTTTGGTTTTATAAATTCTCCCTTAAAAAAAAAAGGGAGATTAATATTGGCCTTTGGGCTTGTGTGCCAGTCCTAAGCGTGCCATCTCTCTCTGTCTCTCAGATAGTGGGCCATAGAAAGCCTATTTATTATTTTTTTTATTAGGTTTATAAATTTTCCCTGGAACAAAAAAAAAAAAGTGGGAGATAAATATTGGCCTCTGGGCTTGTGTGCCACTCCTGACTCCTGTGTGCGTCATCTCTCACTCAGTGGGCCATAGAAAGCCTTTTTTTGTTTTATTTGTTTTCTAAATTCTCCCTGAAAAAATCATTTTATTTTCTTTGGTTTCTAAATTCTTCCTGAAAAAATCATTTTATTCTATTTTTTTTTTCCTAAAGTCTCCCTGAAAAAAAAAAAAAAAAAAAAATCAGTGGGAGATTAATATTGCCCTTTCTGCTTGTGTGCCAGTCTTGACTCCTGGGTGTGCCATCTCTCTCTCTCTCTCCAATTGTGGGCCATAGAAAGCCTATTATTTTTTTAGCTTGATTTGGGTTCCAAAATCTACCTGAAAAAATCACTACATCAATCAGTGGGAGATAAATATTGGCCTCTGGGCTTGTGTGCCACTCCTGACTCCTGTGTGCGTCATCTCTCACTCAGTGGGCCATAGAAAGCCTTTTTTTGTTTTATTTGTTTTCTAAATTCTCCATGAAAAAATCATTTTATTTTATTTGGTTTCTAAATTCTTCCTGAAAAAATCATTTTATTCTATTATTTTTTTTTCCTAAAGTCTCCCTGAAAAAAAAAAAAAAAAAAAAAAATCAGTGGGAGATTAATATTGCCCTTTCTGCTTGTGTGCCAGTCTTGACTCCTGGGTGTGCCATCTCTCTCTCTCTCTCCAATTGTGGGCCATAGAAAGCCTATTATTTTTTTAGCTTGATTTGGGTTCCAAAATCTACCTGAAAAAATCACTACATCAATCAGTGGGAGATAAATATTGGCCTCTGGGCTTGTGTGCCACTCCTGACTCCTGTGTGCGTCATCTCTCACTCAGTGGGCCATAGAAAGCCTTTTTTTGTTTTATTTGTTTTCTAAATTCTCCATGAAAAAATCATTTTATTTTATTTGGTTTCTAAATTCTTCCTGAAAAAATCATTTTATTCTATTATTTTTTTTTCCTAAAGTCTCCCTGAAAAAAAAAAAAAAAAAAAAATCAGTGGGAGATTAATATTGCCCTTTCTGCTTGTGTGCCAGTCTTGACTCCTGGGTGTGCCATCTCTCTCTCTCTCTCCAATTGTGGGCCATAGAAAGCCTATTATTTTTTTAGCTTGATTTGGGTTCCAAAATCTACCTGAAAAAATCACTACATCAATCAGTGGGAGATAAATATTGGCCTCTGGGCTTGTGTGCCACTCCTGACTCCTGTGTGCGTCATCTCTCACTCAGTGGGCCATAGAAAGCCTTTTTTTGTTTTATTTGTTTTCTAAATTCTCCCTGAAAAAATCATTTTATTCTATTTTTTTTTTTTTCCTAAAGTCTCCCTGAAAAAAAAAAACAAAAAACAAATCAGTGGGAGATTAATATTGCCCTTTCTGCTTGTGTGCCAGTCTTGACTCCTGGGTGTGCCATCTCTCTCTCTCTCCAATTGTGGGCCATAGAAAGCCTATTATTTTTTAGCTTGATTTGGGTTCCAAAATCTACCTGAAAAAATCACTACATCAATCAGTGGGAGATTAATATTGCCCTTTCTGCTTGTGTGCCAGTCTTGACTCCTGGGTGTGCCATCTCTCTCTCTCTCTCCAATTGTGGGCCATAGAAAGCCTATTATTTTTTTAGCTTGATTTGGGGTCCAAAATCTACCTGAAAAAATCACTACATCAATCAGTGGGAGATAAATATTGGCCTCTGGGCTTGTGTGCCACTCCTGACTCCTGTGTGCGTCATCTCTCACTCAGTGGGCCATAGAAAGCCTTTTTTTGTTTTATTTGTTTTCTAAATTCTCCCTGAAAAAATCATTTTATTTTATTTGGTTTCTAAATTCTTCCTGAAAAAATCATTTTATTCTATTATTTTTTTTTCCTAAAGTCTCCCTGAAAAAAAAAAAAAATCAAATCAGTGGGAGATTAATATTTACATTTGTGCTTCAGTGACAGTCCTGCGTGTTTGGCATCTCTCTCATTTGTTGCCACCAACAACAGAGTGTGTAACATTGTGCCTGATTTTTGTTGTGGTCTCACTCACCTGTAAAGGGGTAGCTAAATCATACTGAAGTTATAGCTCACCGTGTAATTTGTGTGACAGCAACAAATACCGTTAGTTTGTTTACGTTTTTAAAACAATGAGGAAGTATGGTGGAAGAGGTCGTGGCCGGGGGCGTTCATTGTCAGCTGGTAATGAGGGTAGTGGTAGTGGTGGAGCATCAGCTGGTCGTGGGAAAAAAAATATTGCACCTAAGTCTGGAGCTGTGGAGCCAGGTTCGTCGTCAGGCTACACAAGGCCTCGAACGCTCCCTTTTCTGGGAGTAGGAAAACCGCTTTTAAAGCCGGAGGAGCAAGAGCAAGTTTTGGCTTATCTTGCTGACTCAGCCTCTAGCTCTTTTGCCTCCTCTCGTGAAACTGGTAAATGTCAAAGCAGCGCGTCGTTAGTGGATGTTCACGGTCAGGGACAAGTCGCTTCCTTGTCCTCTTCAGCAAAAACAACAACAGAGAATAATGCAGCAGGCGACACAGTGGGTTACTCCATGGAGCTCTTTACACATACCGTCCCTGGCTTAGAAAGTGAAGCAGTTAACAGTCCATGCCCATTACAAGTTGAATCTGACATGGAGTGCACTGATGCACAGCCACAGCCAGACTACTATGCTGGTCCTTTGACTCAGACCACAACATTGCCCTCGCAGGGTAATGATCAAGAATCAGACCCTGATGAGACTATGTTGCCCCATCACGAGCGCTATACCACCGACCGACACGGTGACACAGACGAAGTTGTACACGAGCTACAAGAAGAGGTAATAGATGACCCAGTTCTTGACCCCGATTGGCAGCCATTGGGGGAACAGGGTGCAGGCGGCAGCAGTTCTGAAGCGGAGGAGGAGGGGCCGCAGCAGGCATCAACATCGCAATAGGTTCCATCTGCCGGGCCCGTATCTTGCCCAAAACGCGTGGCAAATAGAGTTGAGCGACCTTGACCTTTTTAGAGTCGAGCCGGGTTTCGCGACGACTATCTCAAAAGTCGGGTCGAGTGAAATCGGCCGATTATGACGTAAAGTCGGGATCGACCGAAACACGAAACCCAATTCAAGTCAATGGGGCAGCATAGTCGGCAGTGAGTGGGGGCCAGGAAAACACCTAGAGTGCCCATTTTAATGTCAAAATCATCCATTCTTCTTAATGAAGCTTGTCAAGCGTAATTTACCTTATAATAATTGGAAGGCATTTGAAATTGGGGGTCATTTGGCTAAAGTTGTGGTTGGTAGGGCTGGTTCAAGTAATTAGTGGGCCCAGGAAATCTGGACCACGTCACGGCAGTGGAGCAGGGAGAGGTAAGTATTTCAACTTTGCAAGTGCTGTGAACCTGAGCAAGCAGGGGGGGCCCACTCGTTGGCATTGGCACTGGCACAGGGCCCCTCAAAGTACAGCGGTGTGTTTGCACGGCGGGGGCGCCTCCCACCGGCAGCAACACTTTTGCGTACCATGAGAGGCCCTGTGCCAGTGACGTCGCCAACTAGTATTCCTCCCCCTACCTGATGAAGGAACCTGCACTTTCATCTGCACCTTCCTGTTTGTCCCCGTGTAAGGTGGTATGGTATGCGGGAAGGGGGACCTGACTTTCAGCAGGGTCACAATCTTGCAGTGTAGCGTGCACGGGAAATGTTGCGTTATGGGTCAATGTACCAGCAGACTCATCTATCACTGGCTGGGCAATGGGCAGGATGAGGAGGAAACACAGATATAGGCCCAAAGAATAAAGTGGGCTAAATGCAGTTCAAAATTGGTAACACAGGACTAATCAGGGGGCATTGCAGTGGAGGACAACTGGAATGAGAGGCTGACACAGAGAGTAGGCCCAAATCAGTAAGTAGTCGAAATGCAGTTCAAAATTGGCAACAGTAGTAAACAGGCGGCACAGCTTTGTTCAGTGGAGGAGAACAGCAAGGAGTGGCAGACACCGATAGTAGGCCCCAACCCAACTAGTAGGCCAAATGCAGTCTAACATTAACAACTACTTAACGAGCGCCTGAAAACGGAATTTCAGGACAGGAAACCAGGAGAACAGCAAGGAGCGGCAGACACCGATAGTAGGCCCCAAACCAACTAGTACGCCAAATGCAGTTGTTCCGTTTAACCACAATTTAATGAGAGCCTGAAGATAGAAGTTCAGGAAAGGCAACCTGGAGAACACCTTGGAGTGGAACACACCATCTCTCTACACCCCATACCCAATTTGTAGGCCTAATGCAGCGTAGTTTCCAACAACTACTAAACGAGAGCATGATGATCGAAGCATTGGCGAGGAAACCTGGGGAACACCTTGGAGTGGAACACACCATCTCTCTACAGTGGAACACACCATCTCTCTACACCCCATACCCAATTTGTAGGCCTAATGCAGCGTAGTTTCCAACAACTACTAAACGAGAGCCGGAAGATCGAAGCAATGGAGAGGAAACCTGGGGAACACCTTGGAGTGTAACACACCATCTCTCTACACCCCATACCCAATTTGTAGGCCTAATGCAGCGTAGTTTCCAACAACTACTAAACGAGAGCCGGAAGATCGAAGCTCAGGAAAGGCAACCTGGAGAACACCTCGGAGTGGAACACACCATCTCTCTACACCCCATACCCAATTTGTAGGCCCAATGCAGCGTAGTTTCCAACAACTACTAAACGAGAGCCGGAAGATCGAAGCAATGGAGAGGAAACCTGGGGAACACCTTGGAGTGTAACACACCATCTCTCTACACCCCATACCCAATTTGTAGGCCTAATGCAGCGTAGTTTCCAACAACTACTAAACGAGAGCCGGAAGATCGAAGCAATGGAGAGGAAACCTGGGGAACACCTTGGAGTGGAACACACCATCTCTCTACAGTGGAACACACCATCTCTCTACACCCCATACCCAATTTGTAGGCCTAATGCAGCGTAGTTTCCAACAACTACTAAACGAGAGCCGGAAGATCGAAGCTCAGGAAAGGCAACCTGGGGAACACCTTGGAGTGGAACACACCATCTCTCTACACCCCATACCCAATTTGTAGGCCCAATGCAGCGTAGTTTCCAACAACTACTAAACGAGAGCCGGAAGATCGAAGCTCAGGAAAGGCAACCTGGGGAACACCTTGGAGTGTAACAAACCCTCTCTCTACACCACGGAAGGGCTGATTCTTAGGAAGGAAGGCTGTCGGAAAGAAGCAGGGCGCGTCCGAGGGTGATTATATTCTTATTAGGTATATACTCACCCTCGGACGCGCCCTGCTTCTTTATTTGTAATGAATGTTTATTTGCAATGTGGTTTTGACTTACTCTATTTTTTTGGTAAATAATGATTTTATTATTTTCATTGTTTTGCATCTTCTTGGCAATAATATAAAGAAGACGCGACAGGACAACACTCGGTGGATGCCATATCTGTGTTTAAAATTGAAAAAACCTTTCAGTTAACTACTTGCAGGAGAAAGTTATTGTAGCTGGTGGCCATTTTTAGTACTGTACCAGATTTTTGTTGTATGTGTTTGTTTTTAATGTTAAAATGTCTGCATTTGATATCTCTCCAGTATTTTCTTTTTTATGAGCAAAATACTTATTTTTATATTTCCTGATGTTGGTTCCAGGGGTACACGGGCAGCAGTGGTGTGGTCAGTGGAGGCCTAGTGGAAGGAGTGACCGCAGACAGGCATCGAAGGCCTAAAATAATAACACATGGCTGTAGGCAATTTTAATTTGGTTCCAGGGGTACACGGGCAGCAGTGGTGTGGTCAGTGGAGGCCTAGTGGAAGGAGTGACCGCAGACAGGCATCGAAGGCCTAAAATAATAACACATGGCTGTAGGCAATTTTAAATTGGTTACAGGGGTACACGGGCAGCAGTGGTGTGGTCAGTGGAGGCCTAGTGGAAGGAGTGACCGCAGACAGGCATCGAAGGCCTAAAATAATAACACATGGCTGTAGGCAATTTTAAATTGGTTCCAGGGGTACACGGGCAGCAGTGGTGTGGTCAGTGGAGGCCTAGTGGAAGGAGTGACCACAGACAGGCATCGAAGGCCTAAAATAATAACACATGGCTGTAGGCAATTTTAAATTGGTTACAGGGGTACATGGGCAGCAGTGGTGTGGTCAGTGGAGGCCTAGTGGAAGGAGTGACCGCAGACAGGCATCGAAGGCCTAAAATAATAACACATGGCTGTAGGCAATTTTAAATTGGTTCCAGGGGTACACGGGCAGCAGTGGTGTGGTCAGTGGAGGCCTAGTGGAAGGAGTGACCGCAGACAGGCATCGAAGGCCTAAAATAATAACACATGGCTGTAGGCAATTTTAAATTGGTTCCAGGGGTACACGGGCAGCAGTGGTGTGGTCAGTGGAGGCCTAGTGGAAGGAGTGACCGCAGACAGGCATCGAAGGCCTAAAATAATAACACATGGCTGTAGGCAATTTTAAATTGGTTCCAGGGGTACACGGGCAGCAGTGGTGTGGTCAGTGGAGGCCTAGTGGAAGGAGTGACCGCAGACAGGCATCGAAGGCCTAAAATAATAACACATGGCTGTAGGCAATTTTAAATTGGTTCCAGGGGTACACGGGCAGCAGTGGTGTGGTCAGTGGAGGTCTAGTGGAAGGAGTGACCGCAGACAGGCATCGAAGGCCTAAAATAATAACACATGGCTGTAGGCAATTTTAAATTGGTTCCAGGGGTACACGGGCAGCAGTGGTGTGGTCAGTGGAGGCCTAGTGGAAGGAGTCACCGCAGACAGGCATCGAAGGCCTAAAATAATAACACATGGCTGTAGGCAATTTTAAATTGGTTACAGGGGTACACGGGCAGCAGTGGTGTGGTCAGTGGAGGCCTAGTGGAAGGAGTGACCGCAGACAGGCATCGAAGGCCTAAAATAATAACACATGGCTGTAGGCAATTTTAAATTGGTTACAGGGGTACACGGGCAGCAGTGGTGTGGTCAGTGGAGGCCTAGTGGAAGGAGTGACCGCAGACAGGCATCGAAGGCCTAAAATAATAACACATGGCTGTAGGCAATTTTAAATTGGTTACAGGGGTACACGGGCAGCAGTGGTGTGGTCAGTGGAGGCCTAGTGGAAGGAGTGACCGCAGACAGGCATCGAAGGCCTAAAATAATAACACATGGCTGTAGGCAATTTTAAATTGGTTCCAGGGGTACACGGGCAGCTGTGGTGTGGTCAGTGGAGGCCTAGTGGAAGGAGTCACCGCAGACAGGCATCGAAGGCCTAAAATAATAACACATGGCTGTAGGCAATTTTAAATTGGTTACAGGGGTACACGGGCAGCAGTGGTGTGGTCAGTGGAGGCCTAGTGGAAGGAGTCACCGCAGACAGGCATCGAAGGCCTAAAATAATAACACATGGCTGTAGGCAATTTTAAATTGGTTACAGGGGTACACGGGCAGCAGTGGTGTGGTCAGTGGAGGCCTAGTGGAAGGA
This sequence comes from Ranitomeya imitator, assembly GCF_032444005.1. Classification (NCBI taxonomy): domain Eukaryota; kingdom Metazoa; phylum Chordata; class Amphibia; order Anura; family Dendrobatidae; genus Ranitomeya; species Ranitomeya imitator. Next base: position 671,585,658 of record NC_091286.1, on the reverse strand, counting down.
GTGACCACAGACAGGCATCGAAGGCCTAACATAACAAAAATGTCAATACAATGGTATTGTCAGTGGCAGGCATTGAAGGATGTCAGCGCATAGACTAAACATTGGTGGAGCTGTGAGATAATTTTGCAAGTGGTAGAGCACTGTTTGAGCTGGGGTGGGGGGAAACTGTCTTGTGGCCGGCGGTACAGGCCCAGGGCCCCTCATATTACAACGGTGTGTCTGACGTTGGGTGCGCACCACCACCGCCAGAGACACTTTATTGTACTAGGAGGGACCCAGTGGCAGTGCCGTCGACCAAAAGCGGGCTCACCCACCTCTTCAGACAAACTGCACTCTCACGGGTGCTGTCGCCAAGTGTCGATACCACGGCCCCGTGTGGGGAGTTTGGCCATTTAGTGAGGTGTAAACATGTCGTATGCTGGACAATCAGGTGCAGAAAATAACGAGATTGGAAAAGGCATTCAGAATAGTCCACAGGCAAGACCTTTTCATAGGAAAGCTAGGTGTCAGCCGGGCAAGGTGGGGCAAAAGATTTCGAAATCCAGTTGTGGTTCATTTTAATGAAGGTTAGATCATCTACATTTTGGGTAGCCAGACGAGTCCTTTTTTCTGTTAGTATTGAACCTGCAGCACTGAATACTCTTTCTGATAGGACACTAGCTGCCGGGCAAGCAAGCTCCTGCAATGCATATTCTGCCAATTCTGGCCAGGTGTCTAATTTTGATGCCCAGTAATCAAATGGGAATGACGGTTGAGGGAGAACATCGATAAGGGATGAAAAATAGTTTGTAACCATACTGGACAAATGTTGTCTCCTGTCACTTTGAATTGATGCTGCAGTACCTGTCCTGTCTGCAGTCATAGCAAAATCACTCCACAACCTGGTCAGAAAACCCCTCTGGCCAACGCCACTTCTGATTTCTGCCCCTCTAACTCCTCTGGTCTGCTGGCCCCTGCAGCTCGTGTGAGAACGATCACGGGCGCTGTGTGCAGGGAATGCCAGAAGCAAACGGTCAACAAGAGTTGATTGTTTGGTTGCTAATATTAGTTCCAAGTTCTCATGTGGCATTATATTTTGCAATTTGCCTTTATAGCGAGGATCAAGGAGGCAGGCCAACCAGTAATCGTCATCATTCATCATTTTAGTTATGCGTGTGTCCCTTTTGAGGATATGTAAGGCATAATCCGCCATGTGGGCCAAAGTTCCAGTTCTCAAATCTGCGGTTGTGCTTGGTTGAGGGGCAGTTTCAGGCAAATCCACGTCACTTGTGTCCCTCAAAAAACCAGAACCCGGCCTTGCCGCGCCACCAATTTCCAGTGGCCCCGGAAAAGCTTCCTCATTAAAAATATAATCATCCCCATCATCCTCCTCGTCCTCCTCCTCCTCTTCGCCCGCTAACTCGTCCTGTACACTGCCCTGGCCAGACAATGGCTGACTGTCATCAAGGCTTTCCTCTTCCTCAGCTGCAGACGCCTGATCCTTTATGTGCGTCAAACTTTGCATCAGCAGACGCATTAGGGGGATGCTCATGCTTATTATGGCATTGTCTGCACTAACCAGCCGTGTGCATTCCTCAAAACACTGAAGGACTTGACACATGTCTTGAATCTTTGACCACTGCACACCTGACAACTCCATGTCTGCCATCCTACTGCCTGCCCGTGTATGTGTATCCTCCCACAAAAACATAACAGCCCGCCTCTGTTCACACAGTCTCTGAAGCATGTGCAGTGTTGAGTTCCACCTTGTTGCAACGTCTATGATTAGGCGATGCTGGGGAAGGTTCAAAGAACGCTGATAGGTCTGCATACGGCTGGAGTGTACGGGCGAACGGCGGATATGTGAGCAAAGTCCACGCACTTTGAGGAGCAGGTCGGATAACCCCGGATAACTTTTCAGGAAGCACTGCACCACCAGGTTTAAGGTGTGAGCCAGGCAAGGAATGTGTTTCAGTTGGGAAAGGGAGATGGCAGCCATGAAATTCCTTCCGTTATCACTCACTACCTTGCCTGCCTCAAGATCTACAGTGCCCAGCCACGACTGCGTTTCTTTCTGCAAGAACTCGGACAGAACTTCCGCGGTGTGTCTGTTGTCGCCCAAACACTTCATAGCCAATACAGCCTGCTGACGTTTGCCAGTAGCTGCCCCATAATGGGAGACCTGGTGTGCAACAGTGGCAGCTGCGGATGGAGTGGTTGTGCGACTGCGGTCTGTGGACGAGCTCTCGCTTCTGCAGGAGGACGAAGAGGAGGAGGAGGGGGTGCGAACGGCTACAGCCAATTGTTTCCTAGACCGTGGGCTAGGCAGAACTGTCCCAAACTTGCTGTCCCCTGTGGACCCTGCATCCACCACATTTAACCAGTGTGCCGTGATGGACACGTAACGTCCCTGGCCATGCCTACTGGTCCATGCATCTGTTGTCAGGTGCACCTTTGTGCTCACAGATTGCCTGAGTGCATGGACGATGCGCTCTTTAACATGCTGGTGGAGGGCTGGGATGGCTTTTCTGGAAAAAAAGTGTCGACTGGGTAGCTCGTAGCGTGGTACAGCGTAGTCCATCAGGGCTTTGAAAGCTTCGCTTTCAACTAACCGGTAGGGCATCATCTCTAACGAGATTAGTCTAGCTATGTGTGCGTTCAAACCCTGTGTACGTGAATGCGAGGCTAAGTACTTCCTTTTTCTAACCATAGTCTCATGTAGGGTGAGCTGGACTGGAGAGCTGGAGATCGTGGAACTAGCGGGGGTGCCGGTGGACATGGCAGACTGAGAGACGGTGGGAGATGGTATTGTTGCCACCGGTGCCCTAGATGCAGTGTTTCCTACTACGAAACTGGTGATTCCCTGACCCTGACTGCTTTGGCCTGGCAAAGAAACCTGCACAGATACTGCAGGTGGTGCGGAAAATGGTGGCCCTACACTGCCGGAAGGGATGTTGCGTTGCTGACTAGCTTCATTGGCCGAGGGTGCTACAACCTTAAGGGACGTTTGGTAGTTAGTCCAGGCTTGCAAATGCATGGTGGTTAAATGTCTATGCATGCAACTTGTATTGAGACTTTTCAGATTCTGTCCTCTGCTTAAGGTAGTTGAACATTTTTGACAGATGACTTTGCGCTGATCAATTGGATGTTGTTTAAAAAAAATGCCAGACTGCACTCTTTCTAGCATCGGATACCTTTTCAGGCATTGCAGACTGAGCTTTAACCGGATGGCCACGCTGTCCTCCAACAGGTTTTGGCTTTGCCACGCGTTTTGGGCAAGATACGGGCCCGGCAGATGGAACCTGTTGCGATGTTGATGCCTGCTGCGGCCCCTCCTCCTCCGCTTCAGAACTGCTGCCGCCTGCACCCTGTTCCCCCAATGGCTGCCAATCGGGGTCAAGAACTGGGTCATCTATTACCTCTTCTTGTAGCTCGTGTGCAACTTCGTCTGTGTCACCGTGTCGGTCGGTGGTATAGCGTTCGTGATGGGGCAACATAGTCTCATCAGGGTCTGATTCTTGATCAGCACCCTGCGAGGGCAATGTTGTGGTCTGAGTCAAAGGACCAGCATAGTAGTCTGGCTGTGGCTGTGCATCAGTGCACTCCATGTCAGATTCAACTTGTAATGGGCATGGACTGTTAACTGCTTCACTTTCTAAGCCAGGGACGGTATGTGTAAAGAGCTCCATGGAGTAACCCGTTGTGTCGCCTGCTGCATTCTTCTCTGTTGTTGTTTTTGCTGAAGAGGACAAGGAAGCGACTTGTCCCTGACCGTGAACATCCACTAACGACGCGCTGCTTTGACATTTACCAGTTTCACGAGAGGAGGCAAAAGAGCTAGAGGCTGAGTCAGCAAGATAAGCCAAAACTTGCTCTTGCTGCTCCGGCTTTAAAAGCGGTTTTCCTACTCCCAGAAAAGGGAGCGTTCGAGGCCTTGTGTAGCCAGACGACAAACCTGGCTCCACAGCTCCAGACTTAGGTGCAATATTTTTTTCCCACGACCAGCTGATGCTCCACCACTACCACTACCCTCATTACCAGCTGACAATGAACGCCCCCGGCCACGACCTCTTCCACCATACTTCCTCATTGTTTTAAAAACGTAAACAAACTAACGGTATTTGTTGCTGTCACACAAATTACACGGTGAGCTATAACTTCAGTATGATTTAGCTACCCCTTTACAGGTGAATGAGACCACAACGAAAATCAGGCACAATGTTACACACTCTGTTGTTGGTGGCAACAAATGAGAGAGATGCCACACACGCAGGACTGTCACTGAAGCACAAATGTAAATTTTAATCTCCCACTGATTTGATTTTTTTTTTTTCTTAAGGGAGACTTTAGGAAAAAAAAATAATAGAATAAAATGATTTTTTCAGGAAGAATTTAGAAACCAAATAAAATAAAATGATTTTTTCAGGGAGAATTTAGAAAACAAATAAAACAAAAAAAGGCTTTCTATGGCCCACTGAGTGAGAGATGACGCACACAGGAGTCAGGAGTGGCACACAAGCCCAGAGGCCAATATTTATCTCCCACTGATTGATGTAGTGATTTTTTCAGGTAGATTTTGGAACCCAAATCAAGCTAAAAAAAATAATAGGCTTTCTATGGCCCACAATTGGAGAGAGAGAGAGAGAGAGATGGTACACCCAGGAGTCAAGACTGGCACACAAACAGAAAGGGCAATATTAATCTCCCACTGATTTGTTTTTTTTTTTTTTTTTTTCAGGGAGACTTTAGGAAAAAAAAAATAGAATAAAATGATTTTTTCAGGAAGAATTTAGAAACCAAATAAAATAAAATGATTTTTTCAGGGAGAATTTAGAAAACAAATAAAACAAAAAAAGGCTTTCTATGGCCCACTGAGTGAGAGATGACGCACACAGGAGTCAGGAGTGGCACACAAGCCCAGAGGCCAATATTTATCTCCCACTGATTGATGTAGTGATTTTTTCAGGTAGATTTTGGAACCCAAATCAAGCTAAAAAAATAATAGGCTTTCTATGGCACACAATTGGAGAGAGAGAGAGAGATGGCACACCCAGGAGTCAAGACTGGCACACAAGCAGAAAGGGCAATATTAATCTCCCACTGATTTGTTTTTTTTTTTTTTTTTTTCAGGGAGACTTTAGGAAAAAAAAAAATAGAATAAAATGATTTTTTCAGGAAGAATTTAGAAACCAAAGAAAATAAAATGATTTTTTCAGGGAGAATTTAGAAAACAAATAAAACAAAAAAAGGCTTTCTATGGCCCACTGAGTGAGAGATGACGCACACAGGAGTCAGGAGTGGCACACAAGCCCAGAGGCCAATATTTATCTCCCACTTTTTTTTTTTTGTTCCAGGGAAAATTTATAAACCCAATAAAAAAAATAATAAATAGGCTTTCTATGGCCCACTATCTGAGAGACAGAGAGAGATGGCACGCTTAGGACTGGCACACAAGCCCAAAGGCCAATATTAATCTCCCTTTTTTTTTTAAGGGAGAATTTATAAAACCAAAAAAAAATAAATAAATAGGCTTTCTATGGCCCACTATTTGTGAGAGAGATGGCACGCTCAGGACTGGCACACAAGCCCAGAGGCCAATATTAATCTCCCACTTTTTTTTTTTTTTCCAGGGAAAATTTCTAAACCCAATAAAAAAAAAATAAAAATAAATAGGCTTTCTATGGCCCACTATCTGAGAGAGAGAGATGGCACGCTTAGGACTGGCACACAAGCCCAAAGGCCAATATTAATCTCCCACTGATTGATTTATTGATTTTTTCAGGTAGAATTTAGAACCCAAATAAAGCAAAAAAAAAAAAAATGGGCTTTCTATGGCCCACTGAGTGAGTGATGATGCACACAGGAGTCAGGAGTGGCACACAAGCCCTGAGGCCAATATTTTTCTCCCACTGATTGATGTAGTGATTTTTTCAGGTAGATTTTAGAACCAAAATCAAGCAAAAAAATAAATAGGCTTTCTATGGCCCACTGAGTGAGTGATGATGCACACAGGAGTCAAGAGTGGCACACAAGCCCTGAGACCAATATTTTTCTCCCACTGATTGATGTAGTGATTTTTTCAGGTAGATTTTATAACCCAAATCAAGCAAAAAAATAAATAGGCTTTCTATGGCCCACTGAGTGAGAGATGACACAGACAGGGATGGCACTCTAGCAGAAATGTCAATCTTAATCTCCCACAAAAAAAAAAAAAAAAAAAAAACAACAGGGAGTGTCCTTCAATTACTATCTCCCTGCAGTAATCTCAGCCAGGTATGGCAGGCAGCAATAAGGAGTGGACTGATGCACAAATTAAATAAAAAGTGTGTACAAACCAAAAAGATAGCTGTGCAGAAAGGAAGGAACAAGAGGATTTGTGCATTGAAAAAAGCAGTTGGTTTGCACAGCGGCGTACACACAGCAATGCAGCTATCAGGGAGCCTTCTAGGGCAGCCCAATGAGCTACAGCGCTGAGGAAAAAAAAAAAATGTAGCTTCCACTGTCCCTGCACACCGAAGGTGGTGTTGGGCAGTGGAAATCGCTACAGCACAAGCGGTTTGGTGGTTAATGGACCCTGCCTAACGCTATCCCTGCTTCTGACGAAGCAGCAGCAACCTCTTCCTAAGCTCAGATCAGCAGCAGTAACATGGCGGTCGGCGGGAACTCCCCTTTATAGCCCCTGTGACGCCGCAGACAGCAAGCCAATCACTGCAATGCCCTTCTCTAAGATGGTGGGGACCAGGACCTATGTCATCACGCTGCCCACACTCTGCGTTTACCTTCATTGGCTGAGAAATGGCGCTTTTCGCGTCATTGAAACGCGACATTGGCGCGAAAGTCGCGTACCGCATGGCCGACCCCGCACAGGGGTCGGATCGGGTTTCATGAAACCCGACTTTGCCAAAAGTCGGCGACTTTTGAAAATGAACGACCCGTTTCGCTCAACCCTAGTGGCAAAGCCAAAACCTGTTGGAGGACAGCGTGGCCATCCGGTTAAAGCTCAGTCTGCAATGCCTGAAAAGGTATCCGATGCTAGAAGGAGTGCAGTCTGGCATTTTTTTAAACAACATCCAATTGATCAGCGCAAAGTCATCTGTCAAAAATGTTCAACTACCTTAAGTAGAGGACAGAATCTGAAAAGTCTCAATACAAGTTGCATGCATAGACATTTAACCACCATGCATTTGCAAGCCTGGACTAACTACCAAACGTCCCTTAAGGTTGTAGCACCCTCGGCCAATGAAGCTAGTCAGCAACGCAACATCCCTTCCGGCAGTGTAGGGCCACCATTTTCCGCACCACCTGCAGTATCTGTGCAGGTTTCTTTGCCAGGCCAAAGCAGTCAGGGTCAGGGAATCACCAGTTTCGTAGTAGGAAACACTGCATCTAGGGCACCGGCGGCAACAATACCATCTCCCACCGTCTCTCAGTCTGCCATGTCCACCGGCACCCCCGCTAGTTCCACGATCTCCAGCTCTCCAGTCCAGCTCACCCTACATGAGACTATGGTTAGAAAAAGGAAGTACTTAGCCTCGCATCCGCGTACACAGGGTTTGAACGCACACATAGCTAGACTAATCTCGTTAGAGATGATGCCCTACCGGTTAGTTGAAAGCGAAGCTTTCAAAGCCCTGATGGACTACGCTGTACCACGCTACGAGCTACCCAGTCGACACTTTTTTTCCAGAAAAGCCATCCCAGCCCTCCACCAGCATGTTAAAGAGCGCATCGTCCATGCACTCAGGCAATCTGTGAGCACAAAGGTGCACCTGACAACAGATGCATGGACCAGTAGGCATGGCCAGGGACGTTACGTGTCCATCACGGCACACTGGGTAAATGTGGTGGATGCAGGGTCCACAGGGGACAGCAAGTTTGGGACAGTTCTGCCTAGCCCACGGTCTAGGAAACATTTGGCTGTAGCCGTTCGCACCCCCTCCTCCTCCTCTTCGTCCTCCTGCAGAAGCGAGAGCTCGTCCACAGACCGCAGTCGCACAACCACTCCATCCGCAGCTGCCACTGTTGCACACCAGGTCTCCCATTATGGGGCAGCTACTGGCAAACGTCAGCAGGCTGTATTGGCTATGAAGTGTTTGGGCGACAACAGACACACCGCGGAAGTTCTGTCCGAGTTCTTGCAGAAAGAAACGCAGTCGTGGCTGGGCACTGTAGATCTTGAGGCAGGCAAGGTAGTGAGTGATAACGGAAGGAATTTCATGGCTGCCATCTCCCTTTCCCAACTGAAACACATTCCTTGCCTGGCTCACACCTTAAACCTGGTGGTGCAGTGCTTCCTGAAAAGTTATCCGGGGTTATCCGACCTGCTCCTCAAAGTGCGTGGACTTTGCTCACATATCCGCCGTTCGCCCGTACACTCCAGCCGTATGCAGACCTATCAGCGTTCTTTGAACCATCCCCAGCATCGCCTAATCATAGACGTTGCAACAAGGTGGAAGTCAACACTGCACATGCTTCAGAGACTGTGCCAACAGAGGCGGGCTGTTATGTTTTTGTGGGAGGATACACATACACGGGCAGGCAGTAGGATGGCAGACATGGAGTTGTCAGGTGTGCAGTGGTCGAAGATTCAAGACATGTGTCAAGTCCTTCAGTGTTTTGAGGAATGCACACGGCTGGTTAGTGCAGACAACGCCATAATAAGCATGAGCATCCCCCTAATGCATCTGCTGATGCAAAGTTTGACGCACATAAAGGATCAGGCGTCTGCAGCTGAGGAAGAGGAAAGCCTTGATGACAGTCAGCCATTGTCTGGCCAGGGCAGTGTACAGGACGAGTTAGCGGGCGAAGAGGAGGAGGAGGACGAGGAGGATGATGGGGATGATTATATTTTTAATGAGGAAGCTTTTCCGGGGCCACTGGAAATTGGTGGCGCGGCAAGGCCGGGTTCTGGTTTTTGGACGGACACAAGTGACGTGGATTTGCCTGAAACTGCCCCTCAACCAAGCACAACCGCAGATTTGAGAACTGGAATTTTGGCCCACATGGCGGATTATGCCTTACGTATCCTCAAAAGGGACACACGCATAACTAAAATGATGAATGATGACGATTACTGGTTGGCCTGCCTCCTTGATCCTCGCTATAAAGGCAAATTGCAAAATATAATGCCACATGAGAACTTGGAACTAATATTAGCAACCAAACAATCAACTCTTGTTGACCGTTTGCTTCTGGCATTCCCTGCACACAGCGCCCGTGATCGTTCTCACACGAGCTGCAGGGGCCAGCAGACCAGAGGTGTTAGAGGGGCAGAAATCAGAAGTGGCGTTGGCCAGAGGGGTTTTCTGACCAGGTTGTGGAGTGATTTTGCTATGACCGCAGACAGGACAGGTACTGCAGCATCAATTCAAAGTGACAGGAGACAACATTTGTCCAGTATGGTTACTAACTATTTTTCATCCCTTATCGATGTTCTCCCTCAACCGTCATTCCCATTTGATTACTGGGCATCAAAATTAGACACCTGGCCAGAATTGGCAGAATATGCATTGCAGGAGCTTGCTTGCCCGGCAGCTAGTGTCCTATCAGAAAGAGTATTCAGTGCTGCAGGTTCAATACTAACAGAAAAAAGGACTCGTCTGGCTACCCAAAATGTAGATGATCTAACCTTCATTAAAATGAACCACAACTGGATTTCGAAATCTTTTGCCCCACCTTGCCCGGCTGACACCTAGCTTTCCTATGAAAAGGTCTTGCCTGTGGACTATTCTGAATGCCTTTTCCAATCTCGTAATTTTCTGCACCTGATTGTCCAGCATACGACATGTTTACACCTCACTAAATGGCCAAACTCCCCACACGGGGCCGTGGTATCGACACTTGGCGACAGCACCCGTGAGAGTGCAGTTTGTCTGAAGAGGTGGGTGTGCCCGCTTTTGGTCGACGGCACTGCCACTGGGTCCCTCCTAGTACAATAAAGTGTCTCTGGCGGTGGTGGTGCGCACCCAACGTCAGACACACCGTTGTAATATGAGGGGCCCTGGGCCTGTACCGCCGGCCACAAGACAGTTCCCCCCCCCAGCTCAAACAGTGCTCTACCACTTGCAAAATTATCTCACAGCTCCACCAATGTTTAGTCTATGCGCTGACATCCTTCAATGCCTGCCACTGACAATACCATTGTATTGACATTTTTGTTATGTTAGGCCTTCGATGCCTGTCTGTGGTCACTCCTTCCACTAGGCCTCCACTGACCACACCACTGCTGCCCGTGTACCCCTGTAACCAATTTAAAATTGCCTACAGCCATGTGTTATTATTTTAGGCCTTCGATGCCTGTCTGCGGTCACTCCTTCCACTAGGCCTCCACTGACCACACCACTGCTGCCCGTGTACCCCTGTAACCAATTTAAAATTGCCTACAGCCATGTGTTATTATTTTAGGCCTTCGATGCCTGTCTGCGGTCACTCCTTCCACTAGGCCTCCACTGACCACACCACTGCTGCCCGTGTACCCCTGGAACCAATATAAAATTGCCTACAGCCATGTGTTATTATTTTAGGCCTTCGATGCCTGTCTGCGGTCACTCCTTCCACTAGGCCTCCACTGACCACACCACTGCTGCCAGTGTACCCCTGGAACCAATATAAAATTGCCTACAGCCATGTGTTATTATTTTAGGCCTTCGATGCCTGTCTGCGGTCACTCCTTCCACTAGGCCTCCACTGACCACACCACTGCTGCCCGTGTACCCCTGGAACCAATTTAAAATTGCCTACAGCCATGTGTTATTATTTTAGGCCTTCGATGCCTGTCTGCGGTCACTCCTTCCACTAGGCCTCCACTGACCACACCACTGCTGCCCGTGTACCCCTGTAACCAATTTAAAATTGCCTACAGCCATGTGTTATTATTTTAGGCCTTCGATGCCTGTCTGCGGTCACTCCTTCCACTAGGCCTCCACTGACCACACCACTGCTGCCCGTGTACCCCTGTAACCAATTTAAAATTGCCTACAGCCATGTGTTATTATTTTAGGCCTTCGATGCCTGTCTGCGGTCACTCCTTCCACTAGGCCTCCACTGACCACACCACTGCTGCCCGTGTACCCCTGGAACCAATATAAAATTGCCTACAGCCATGTGTTATTATTTTAGGCCTTCGATGCCTGTCTGTGGTCACTCCTTCCACTAGGCCTCCACTGACCACACCACTGCTGCCCGTGTACCCCTGGAACCAATTTAAAATTGCCTACAGTAACTATGTTACTATAAGAGAGGCCTGGATGTCTTCCTGGAGCAGAACAATATTGTATCATACAATTATTAGGTTCTGTAGAAGGACGTAGATCTGGGGATTTATTATGATGGAATTTAGGCTGAACTGGATGGACAAATGTCTTTTTTCGGTCTTACTAACTATGTTACTATGTTACTATGTTACAGCCATGTGTTATTATTTTAGGCCTTCGATGCCTGTCTGCGGTCACTCCTTCCACTAGGCCTCCACTGACCACACCACTGCTGCCCGTGTACCCCTGGAACCAACATCAGAAAATATAAATATAAGTATTTTGCTTATAAAAAAGAAAATACTGGAGAGATATCAAATGCAGACATTTTAACATTAAAAACAAACACATACAACAAAAATCTGGTACAGTACTAAAAATGGCCACCAGCTACAATAACTTTCTCCTGCAAGTAGTTACCTGAAAGGTTTTTTCAATTTTAAACACAGATATGGCATCCACCGAGTGTTGTCCTGTCGCATCTTCTTTATATTATTGCCAAGAAGATGCAAAACAATGAAAATAATAAAATCATTATTTACCAAAAAAATAGAGTAAGTAAAAACCACATTGCAAATAAACATTCATTACAAATAAAGAAGCAGGGCGCGTCCTAGGGTGAGTATATACCTAATAAGAATATAATCACCCTCGGACGCGCCCTGCTTCTTTCCGACAGCCTTCCTTCCTAAGAATCAGCCCTTCCGTGGTGTAGAGAGAGGGTTTGTTACACTCCAAGGTGTTCCCCAGGTTGCCTTTCCTGAGCTTCGATCTTCTGGCTCTCGTTTAGTAGTTGTTGGAAACTACGCTGCATTAGGCCTACAAATTGGGTATGGGGTGTAGAGAGATGGTGTGTTCCACTCCAAGGTGTTCTCCAGGTTGCCTTTCCTGAGCTTCGATCTTCCGGCTCTCGTTTAGTAGTTGTTGGAAACTACGCTGCATTAGGCCTACAAATTGGGTATGGGGTGTAGAGAGATGGTGTGTTCCACTGTAGAGAGATGGTGTGTTCCACTTCAAGGTGTTCCCCAGGTTTCCTCGCCAATGCTTCGATCATCATGCTCTCGTTTAGTAGTTGTTGGAAACTACGCTGCATTAGGCCTACAAATTGGGTATGGGGTGTAGAGAGATGGTGTGTTCCACTCCAAGGTGTTCTCCAGGTTGCCTTTCCTGAGCTTCGATCTTCCGGCTCTCGTTTAGTAGTTGTTGGAAACTACGCTGCATTAGGCCTACAAATTGGGTATGGGGTGTAGAGAGATGGTGTGTTCCACTCCAAGGTGTTCTCCAGGTTGCCTTTCCTGAGCTTCGATCTTCCGGCTCTCGTTTAGTAGTTGTTGGAAACTACGCTGCATTAGGCCTACAAATTGGGTATGGGGTGTAGAGAGATGGTGTGTTCCACTCCAAGGTGTTCCCCAGGTTTCCTCGCCAATGCTTCGATCATCATGCTCTCGTTTAGTAGTTGTTGGAAACTACGCTGCATTGGGCCTACAAATTGGGTATGGGGTGTAGAGAGAAATGTTGTGTTCCACTCCAAGGTGTTCCCCAGGTTGCCTTTCCTGAGCTTCGATCTTCCGGCTCTCGTTTAGTAGTTGTTGGAAACTACGCTGCATTAGGCCTTCAAATTGGGTATGGGGTGTAGAGAGATGGTGTGTTCCACTCCAAGGTGTTCTCCAGGTTGCCTTTCCTGAGCTTCGATCTTCCGGCTCTCGTTTAGTAGTTGTTGGAAACTACGCTGCATTAGGCCTACAAATTGGGTATGGGGTGTAGAGAGATGGTGTGTTCCACTGTAGAGAGATGGTGTGTTCCACTCCAAGGTGTTCCCCAGGTTTCCTCGCCAATGCTTCGATCATCATGCTCTCGTTTAGTAGTTGTTGGAAACTACGCTGCATTAGGCCTACAAATTGGGTATGGGGTGTAGAGAGATGGTGTGTTCCACTCCAAGGTGTTCTCCAGGTTGCCTTTCCTGAGCTTCGATCTTCCGGCTCTCGTTTAGTAGTTCTTGGAAACTACACTGCATTAGGCCTACAAATTGGGTATGGGGTGTAGAGAGATGGTGTGTTCCACTCCAAGGTGTTCTCCAGGTTGCCTTTCCTGAGCTTCGATCTTCCGGCTCTCGTTTAGTAGTTCTTGGAAACTGCACTGCATTAGGCCTACAAATTGGATATGGGGTGTAGAGAGATGGTGTGTTCCACTCCAAGGTGTTCCCCAGGTTGCCTTTCCTGAGCTTCGATCTTCCGGCTCTCGTTTAGTAGTTGTTGGAAACTACGCTGCATTAGGCCTACAAATTGGGTATGGGGTGTAGAGAGATGGTTTGTTCCACTCCAAGGTGTTCTCCAGGTTGCCTTTCCTGAACTTCTATCTTCAGGCTCTCATTAAATTGTGGTTAAACGGAACAACTGCATTTGGCGTACTAGTTGGTTTGGGGCCTACTATCGGTGTCTGCCACTCCTTGCTGTTCTCCTGGTTTCCTGTCCTGAAATTCCGTTTTCAGGCGCTCGTTAAGTAGTTGTTAATGTTAGACTGCATTTGGCCTACTAGTTGGGTTGGGGCCTACTATCGGTGTCTGCCACTCCTTGCTGTTCTCCTCCACTGAACAAAGCTGTGCCGCCTGTTTACTACGGTTGCCAATTTTGAACTGCATTTCGACTACTTACTGATTTGGGCCTACTCTCTGTGTCAGCCTCTCATTCCAGTTGTCCTCCACTGCAATGCCCCCTGGTTATTCCTGTGTTACCAATTTTGAACTGCATTTAGCCAACTTTATTCTTTGGGCCTATATCTGTGTTTCCTCCTCATCCTGCCCATTGCCCAGCCAGTGATAGATGAGTCTGCTGGTACATTGACCCATAACGCAACATTCCCCGTGCACGCTACACAACAACATTGTGACCCTGCTGAAAGTCAGGTTGCTCTTCCCGCATACCATACCACCTTACACGGGGACAAAGAGGAAGGTGCAGATGAAAGTGCAGGTTCCTTCATCAGGTGGGGGGAGGAATACTAGTTGGCGACGTCACTGGCACAGGGCCTCTCATAGTACGCAAAAGTGTTGCTGCCGGTGGGAGGCGCCCCCGCCGTGCAAACACACCGCTGTACTTTGAGGGGCCCTGTGCCAGTGCCAATGCCAACGAGTGGGCCCCCCCTGCTTGCTCAGGTTCACAGCACTTGCAAAGTTGAAATACTTACCTCTCCCTGCTCCACTGCCGTGACGTGGTCCAGATTTCCTGGGCCCACTAATTACTTGAACCAGCCCTACCCACCACAACTTTAGCCAAATGAACCCCAATTTCAAATGCCTTCCAATTATTATAAGGTAAATTACGCTTGACAAGCTTCATTAAGAAGAATGGATGGTTTTGACATTAAAATGGGCACTCTAGGTGTTTTCCTGGCCCCCACTCACTGTCGACTATGCTGCCCCATTGACTTGCATTGGGTTTCGTGTTTCGGTCGATCCCGACTTTACGTCATAATCGGCCGATTTCACTCGACCCGACTTTTGAGATAGTCGGGTTTCGCGAAACCCGGCTCGACTCTAAAAAGGTCAAGGTCGCTCAACTCTAGTTGTGGTGATCGGACAACAGAGACTTGCCTTGTTTTGTCTATCTTATTTTTGAAGTGCATGGCAAAGTCCTCAGCAGAGATTAAGGCTACGTTCACATTAGCGTTGCGCCGCCCTGCGTCGGCGACGCAACGCGCGACGCATGTTAAAACGCGCGCAAACGCGCGCAAAAACGCGCGCGTTTTGCGACGCGTGCGTCGTTTTTGACAAAAATCGGACGCACAGAAAATGCAACTTGTTGCATTTTCTTGCGTCCGACGCTAGCGTCGGAAACGACGCACGTGGCGAAAAACGCCACCCAAAAAACGCACGCGTCCCCTATGTTAAACATAGGGGCGCGTCGCCGCTGCGTCGCCGCTGCGTCGCCGACGCAACAGCGGCGCAACGCTAATGTGAACGTAGCCTAAGGAAGTCGGAGGGGGCAGTGGTTGGCAGAGGAGGGAGTTAAATAATAATAATAATAATAATAATTTTATTTATTTAGCGCCAACATATTCCGCAGCGCTTTACAAATTATGGAGGGGACTTGTACAGACAATAGACATTACAGCATAACAGAAATCACAGTTCAAAATAGATACCAAGAGGAGTGAGGGCCCTGCTGCTTGCAGGCTTACAAGCTATGAGGAAAAGGGGAGACACAAGAGGTGGATGGTAACAATTGCTTTAGTTATTCAGACACGCCATAGTGTAAGGCTCAGGTGTTCATGTAAAGCTGCATGAACCACGTAACTGCCTAAGTATGTAGCAGTACAGACAGAGGTCTAATAACTGCATAAAGTGTATGAGAACATGTGGCGAGGAACCTGATTGTTTTTTTTTTTTAATGGGCCACACAGGGATAGTTAGGTTAATGCATTGAGGCGGTAGGCCAATCTGAACAAATGAGTTTTTAGGGCACGCTTAAAACTGTGGGGATTGGGGATTAATCGTATTAACCTAGGTAGTGCATTCCAAAGAATCGGCGCAGCACGTGTAAAGTCTTGGAGACGGGAATGGGAGGTTCTGATTATTGAGAATGCTAAGCTGAGGTCATTAGCGGAGCGGAGAGCACGGGTAGGGTGGTAGACTGAGACCAGGGAGGAGATGTAGGGTGGTGCTGAGCCACGAAGTGCTTTGTGGATGAGGGTAGTAGTTTTGTACTGGATTCTTGAGTGGATGGGTAACCAGTGTAATGACTGGCACAAGGTAGAGGCATCGGTGAAACGGTTGGTGAGGAATATGATCCTGGCTGCAGCATTCAGGACAGATTGGAGTGGGGAGAGTTTGGTAAGAGGGAGGCCGATTAGTAGAGAGTTACAATAGTCCAGACGAGAATGAATAAGTGAAACAGTAAGAGTTTTTGCAGATTCGAAAGTAAGAAAAGGGCGAATTCTAGAAATGTTTTTGAGATGCAGATAAGAAGAGCGAGCCAGTGATCGGATGTGGGGGGTGAATGAAAGCTCGGAATCAAGTATGACCCAATGAGATGGCAATGTTAGGCAAAGGTAGGTTAATAGAGGGCGTAAACACGAGGAGTTCAGTTTTTGACAGATTCAGTTTCAGATAGAGGGAGGACATGATGTTAGAGACAGCGGTAAGACAATCACTGGTGTTTACTAAAAAGGCAGGCGTGATATCAGGAGAAGAAGTGTATAATTGGGTGTCGTCAGCATAGAGATGGTACTGGAAACGAAATCTACTGATTGTTTGTCCAATATGGGCGGTATACAAAGAGAAGAGGAGGGGGCCTAGGACTGATCCTTGAGGAACCCCAACAGTAAGGGGAAGGTGAGAGGAGGAGGAACCAGCAAAAGATACAGTGAAGAAACGGTCAGAGAGTTAGGAGGAGAACCAGGAGAGAACGGTGTCCTTGAGGCCGATGGAGCGGAGCATAGTGAGGAGGAGCTGATGATCTACAGTGCCGAATGCTGCGGAGAGATCCAAGAGAATTAGCATGGAGTAGTGACCATTAGATTTAGCTGTTAGTAGGTCACTTTAGTGAGGGCAGTTTCAGTAGAGTGTAAAGAGCGGAAACCAGATTGAAGAGGGTCGAGAAGAGAGTTATCTGAGAGATTGTAGGATAAAGAAGATACGAGGGATATGAAATAGGCCTGTTTAGTAGAGGTGAGAGCTGATTTGAATGCAAGTGTTGCTTGTTTAAGTGCAATGATATCATCTTGTGAATGTGTTTTCTTCCAATTCTGGATACTTGTCAAAGCTTTTTGGTGATGTTATTGTGCCAGGGTTGTCTATTGATTTGTTGCACTCTGTTATGCATGACAGGGGCGACCGAGTTGATGGCTGCTGCCAGAGTGGCATTGTAGAAACTAGTGGCAGTGTCTGGTTTGTCAAGTGAAGCTATGGATGACAGTGTTATGATCCGGTGACCTTGGAGCCGCATGAAACTTTCTCTGGAGTAGGTGGAAACTGTACTGACCGCAAATCCTAAACTAACACCGCAACTAGAAGTAGCCGTGGGGTGTGCCTAACAAATCCTAGACACCTCGACACAGCTGGAGGACTAAATACCCCTATAGATGGAAATAGGAATTCTACCTTGCCTCAGAGCAGAACCCCAAAGGATAGGCAGCCCCCCACGAATATTGACTGTGAGTAGTAGAGGAAAGACACACGCAGGCAGAAAACAGGATTCAGCAAAAGAGGCCACTCTAGCTAAATAGGAAAGGATAGGACAGAATACTAAGCGGTCAGTATTAAAACACTTCCAAAAATATCCACAGCAGATAATACAAAAATTCCACCATCTAACTAAAGACGTGGACCCAATATCTGCAACTCCTGAGAATCCAACAAGACTGAGAAAATACTGACACAATCTAAGCTGGACAAGAAAAAACAAATGAATAGCACTGAATAATTAAGCACACAGCATGTGTGCCACAGAAACAAAAACCAGACACTTATCTTTGCTGATTTGGCAGCAAGGCAGGAGGAACCAGACAAAGATCCAAAACCTCCCAACAATCATGGACAACTGGCAAGGACTAATGAATCCTGCACACCTAAATACCCC
The DNA here is from genome assembly GCF_032444005.1 of Ranitomeya imitator. Lineage (NCBI taxonomy): Eukaryota > Metazoa > Chordata > Amphibia > Anura > Dendrobatidae > Ranitomeya > Ranitomeya imitator. Next base: position 671,567,852 of record NC_091286.1, on the reverse strand, counting down.
AGTCAGAACTGCAATCAGCAGATACACCTGACCAGGACTGCAACCCAGGGACAACTGCATTACCACCTACAACCACCGGAGGAAACCCAAAAGCAGAATTCACAACAGTACCCCCCCTTGAGGAGGGGTCACCAAACCCTCACCAGAGCCCCCAGGCCGATCAGGACGAGCCAGATGAAAGGCACGGACCAAATCAGCAGCATGGACATCAGAGGCAAAAACCCAAGAATTATCCTCCTGGCCATAACCCTTCCATTTGACAAGGTACTGAAGCCTCCACCTCGAAAAACGAGAATCCAAAATCTTCTCAACCACATACTTCAACTCTCTATCAATCAACACAGGGGCCGGAGGATCAACAGAGGGAACAACGGGCACCACATATTTCCTCAATAAAGATCTATGGAAGACATTATGGATAGCAAAAAAGGCCGGAAGCGCCAATCAAAAAGACACCGGATTAATAATCCCAGAAATCCTATAAGGACCAATAAACCGAGGCTTAAACTTAGGGGAAGAAACCTTCATAGGAACATGACGGGAAGACAACCAGACCAGATCCCCAACCCGAAGCCGGGAACCAACACACCGACGACGGTTAGCAAAACGTTGAGCCTCCTCCTGAGACAATACCAAATTGTCCACCACATAAGCCCAAATCTGCTGCAACCTGTCAACCACAGAATCCACACCAGGACAATCAGAAGGCTCAACCTGCCCAGAAGAAAAACGAGGATGAAAACCAAAATTACAAAAGAAAGGTGAAACCAAAGTAGCCGAACTAGCCCGATTATTAAGGGCAAACTCGGCCATTGGCAAGAAGGCCACTCAATCATCCTGATCAGCAGACACAAAGCATCTCAAATAAGTCTCCAAATTCTGATTAGTTCGCTCAGTCTGGCCATTTGTCTGAGGATGAAATATAGTAACATAGTAACATAGTAACATAGTTAGTAAGGCCGAAAAAAGACATTTGTCCATCCAGTTCAGCCTATATTCCATCATAATAAATCCCCAGATCTACGTCCTTCTACAGAACCTAATAATTGTATGATACAATATTGTTCTGCTCCAGGAAGACATCCAGGCCTTTCTTGAACCCCTCGACTGAGTTCGCCATCACCACCTCCTCAGGCAAGCAATTTCAGATTCTCACTGCCCTAACAGTAAAGAATCCTCTTCTATGTTGGTGGAAAAACCTTCTCTCCTCCAGACGCAAAGAATGCCCCCTTGTGCCCGTCACCTTCCTTGGTATAAACAGATCCTCAGCGAGATATTTGTATTGTCCCCTTATATACTTATACATGGTTATTAGATCGCCCTCAGTCGTCTTTTTTCTAGACTAAATAATCCTAATTTCACTAATCTATCTGGGTATTGTAGTTCCCCCATCCCCTTTATTAATTTTGTTGCCCTCCTTTGTACTCTCTCTAGTTCCATTATATCCTTCCTGAGCACCGGTGCCCAAAGCTGGACACAGTACTCCATGTGCGGTCTAACTAGGGATTTGTACAGAGGCAGTATAATGCTCTCATCATGTGTATCCAGACCTCTTTTAATGCACCCCATGATCCTGTTTGCCTTGGCAGCTGCTGCCTGGCACTGGCTGCTCCAGGTAAGTTTATCATTAACTAGGATCCCCAAGTCCTTCTCACTGTCAGATTTACCCAGTGGTTTCCCGTTCAGTGTATAATGGTGATATTGATTCCTTCTTCCCATGTGTATAACCTTACATTTATCATTGTTAAACCTCATCTGCCACCTTTCAGCCCAAGTTTCCAACTTATCCAGATCCATCTGTAGCAGAATACTATCTTCTCTTGTATTAACTGCTTTACATAGTTTTGTATCATCTGTAAATATCAATATTTTACTGTGTAAACCTTCTACCAGATCATTAATGAATATGTTGAAAAGAACAGGTCCCAATACCGACCCCTGCGGTACCCCACTTGTCACAGCGACCCAGTTAGAGACTATACCATTTATAACCACCCTCTGCTTTCTATAACTAAGCCAGTTACTAACCCTTACACACATTTTCCCCCAGACCAAGCATTCTCATTTTGTGTACCAACCTCTTGTGCGGCACGGTATCAAACGCTTTGGAAAAATCGAGATATACCACATCCAATGACTCACCGTGGTCCAGCCTATAGCTTACCTCTTCACAAAAACTGATTAGATTGGTTTGACAGGAGCGATTTCTCATAAACCCATGCTGATATGGAGTTAAACAGTTATTCTCATTGAGATAATCCAGAATAACATCCCTCAGAAACCCTTCAAATATTTTACCAACAATAGAGGTTAGACTTACTGGCCTATAATTTCCAGGTTCACTTTTAGAGCCCTTTTTGAATATTGGCACCACATTTGCTATGCGCCAGTCCTGCGGAACAGACCCCGTCGCTATAGAGTCCCTAAAAATAAGAAATAATGGTTTATCTATTACATTACTTAGTTCCCTTAGTACTCGTGGGTGTATGCCATCCGGACGCGGAGATTTATCTATTTTAATCTGATTTAGCTGGTTTCGCACCTCTTCTTGGGTTAGATTGGTGACCCTTAATATAGGGTTTTCATTGTTTCTTGGGATTTCACCTAGCATTTCATTTTCCACCGTGAATACCGTGGAGAAGAAGGTGTTTAATATGTTAGCTTTTTCCTCGTCATCCACAACCTTTCTTTCCTCACTATTTTTTAAGGGGCCTACATTTTTTAGTTTTTATTCTTTTACTATTGATATAGTTGAAGAACAGTTTGGGATTAGTTTTACTCTCCTTAACAATGTGCTTCTCTGTTTCCTTTTTGGCAGCTTTAATTAGTTTTTTAGATAAAGTATTTTTCTCCCTATAGTTTTTTAGATCTTCAATGGTGCCATCCTGCTTTAGTAGTGCAGGAGAAAAAGACAAATCAATGCCCAGCCTAGCACAAAAGGCCCGCCAAGACCTAGAAACAAACTGGGAACCTCTGACGGACACAATATTCTCCGGAATACCATGCAAACGAAGCACGTGCTGAAAAAACAACGTAACCAAATCTGAAGAGGAAGGCAATTTAGGCAAAGGCACCAAATGAACCATCTTAGAGAACCGGTCACAAACAACCCAGATAACAGACATCTTTTGGGAAACCGGAAGATCAGAAATAAAATCCATAGAAATATGCGTCCACGGCCTCTCAGGGACCGGCAATGGCAAAAGCAACCCACTAGCACGGGAACAACAAGGCATGGCCCGCGCACAAGTCCCACAGGACTGCACAAAAGAACGCACATAACGTGACAAAGAAGGCCACCAAAAGGACCTACCAACCAAATCTCTGGTACCAAAAATACCAGGATGACCAGTCAACACAGAACAGTGAACCTCAGAAATCACTCTGCTAGTCCATCTGTCAGGAACAAACAGTTTCCCCACTGGACAGCGGTCAGGTCTGTCAGCCTGAAATTCCTGAAGAACCCGTCGTAAATCAGGGGAAATGGCAGAAAGGACCACCCCTTCTTTCAGAATGCCGACCGGTTCAAGGACCTCAGGAGAATCAGGCAAAAAACTCCTAGAGAGGGCATCAGCCTTAATATTCTTAGAACCCAGAAGATACGAAACCACGAAATCAAAACGGGAAAAAAAACAAGGACCATCAAGCCTGTCTAGGATTCAGCCGTTTGGCAGACTCGAGGTAAATCAGATTCTTATGATCGGTCAAGACCACAATACGGTGCTTAGCTCCCTCAAGCCAATGTCGCCACTCCTCAAACGCCCACTTCATAGCCAACAACTCCGATTGCCGACATTATAATTGCTTGCAGCAGGCAAGAATTTGCGGGAAAAGAAGGCACACGGTTTCATCAAAGAACCAACAGAATCCCTTTGAGACAAAACGGCCCCTGCCCCAATCTCAGAAGCGTCAATCTCAACCTGAAACGGAAGTGAAACATCCGGTTGGCGCAGCACCGAAGCAGAAGTAAATCGGCGTTTAAGCTCCTGAAAGGCAGAGACAGCCGCAGAGGACCAATTCGCCACATCAGCGCCTTTCTTCGTCAAATCGGTCAAGGGTTTAACCATGCTGGAGAAGTTAGCAATGAAACGGCAATAAAAATTTGCAAAACCCAAAAATTTCTGAAGGCTCTTCACGGATGTGGGTTGAATCCAATCATGAATGGCCTGAACCTTAACCGGATCCATCTCCATAGATGAGGGAAAAAAAAATGAAGCCCAAAAAAGAAACCTTCTGCACCCCAAAGAGACACTTAGACCCCTTCACAAACAAAGCATTGTCACGAAGGATCTGAAATACCATCCTGACCTGTTCCACATGAGACTCCCAATCATCAAAAAAAATCAAAATATCGTCCAAATAGACAATCAAGAATTTATCAAGATAAGTCCGGAAGATATCATGCATGAAGGACTGAAAAACAGATGGAGCATTAGTGAGCCCGAATGGCATCACAAGGTATTCAAAATGGCCTTCGGGCGTATTAAACGCAGTTTTCCATTCATCACCCTGCTTAATACGAACAAGATAATATGCCCCCCGAAGGTCAATCTTAGTAAACCAACTAGCCCCCTTAATCCTAGCAAACAAATCAGAAAGTAAAGGTAAAGGGTATTGAAACTTGACCGTGATCTTATTCAAGAGGTGATAATCAATACAGGGTCTCAAGGAGCCATCCTTCTTAGCAACAAAAAAAAATCCCGCTCCCAACGGTGAAGAAGATGGCCGAATATGCCCTTTCGCCAAAGACTCCTTAAAGGGAACCTGTCACCTGAATTTGGCGGGACCTGTTTTGGGTCATATGGGCGGAGTTTTCAGGTGTTTGATTCACCCTTTCCTTACCCGCTGGCTGCATGCTGGCTGAAATATTGGATTGAAGTTCATTCTCTGTCCTCCGTAGTACACGCATGCGCAAGGCAAGATTACCTTGTGCAGGCATGTACTACGGAGGACAGAGAATGAACTTCAATCCAATATTGCGGCCAGCATGCAGCCAGCGGGTAAGGAAAGGGTGAATCAAACACCTGAAAACTCCGCCCATATGACCCAAAACTGGTCCCGCCAAATTCAGGTGACCGGTTCCCTTTAATATAATTCCACATGGCGGTATGTTCAGGCACAGACAGGTTGAAAAGTCGTCCCTTAGGAAACTTACAGCCTGGAATCAAGTCAATAGCACAATCACAGTCCCTGTGCGGTGGAAGGGAACTGGACTTGCTCTCATCGAATACATCCTGAAAATCAGACAAAAACTTAGGAATTTCAGAAGAGGAAGAAGAGGAGATTGACATCAAAGGAACATCATTATGAATCCCCTGACAACCCCAACTAGTCACAGACATAGACTTCCAGTCCAACACAGGTTTATGTACCTGCAACCACGGAAAACCCAGCATGATAGCATCATGCAAATTATGCAACACCAGAAATCGACAATCTTCCTGATGGGCTGGCGCCATGCGCATGGTCACCTGTGTCCAAAACTGTGGCTTATTTTTAGCCAAAGGTGTAGCATCAATGCCCCTTAAAGGAATAGGGTTCTGCAAAGACTGCAAGGGAAAACCACAACACCTGGCAAACTCAAAGTCCATTAAGTTCAAGCCGGCGCCTGAATCCACAAACGCCATGACAGAAAATGATAAAAATGAGCAGATCAAGGACACAGATAACAGAAATTTAGGTTGTACAGTACTGATGGTAAATGAACTGGCGATCCTCTTTGTCCGCTTAGGGCAGACAGAAATGACACGAGAAGCGTCGCCACAATAATAACACAACCTATTCTGACGTCTGAAACCTTGTCGTTCCGTTCTAGACAGAATCCTATCACACTGCATTGACTCAGGAATTTGCTCTGAGGACAACGCCAAAGCGCGCACAGTTCTGCGCTCCCGCAAGCGCCGGTCAATCTGAATGGCCAGAGACATAGAATCACTCAGACCGGAAGGAGTGGAGTGTATATCTGCAACTCCTGAGAATCCAACAAGACTGAGAAAACACTGACACAATCTGAGCTGGACAAGAGAAAACAAATGAATAGCACACAATTATTAAGCACACAGCATGTGTGCCACAGAAACAAAAAACCAGACACTTATCTTTGCTGAATTGGCAGCAAGGCAGGAGGAACCAGACAAAGATCCAAAACCTCCCTGAACCATGGACAACTGGCAAGCACTAATGAATCCTGCACACCTAAATACCCCAGTCAGAACTGCAATCAGCAGATACACTTGACCAGGACTGCAACCCAGGGACATCTGCATTACCACCTACAACCACTGGAGGGAACCCAAAAGCAGAATTCACAACAGCCATTAGCCTCGTGACACCTGGCTTACGATTAGAGTTTGCTCTTGTCCCTCTGGACTCCTTCCTATTGACTTCTCTAAAGTCTCAGGCTCAGCAGGAGGCTTTGTAGTTGGAAATTAAGGGTCTGTTAGCTATACATTTTTTTTAAAATAGGTTTCGGCAGACCAAAGAGGGAAGGGATTTTACTCCCCCTTATTTCTGGTCTCTAAGCCAGATGGCGCTTATAGGAAAATGATTAATTTAAGAAGGTTGAACACCTTTTTAAGATCTCGGACCTTCAAAGTGGAGTCCATTCGATCAGCCATAAAAATGTTATTTCCCAGGTGCTTCATGGCAGTCCTGAATCTCAAAGATGCAAATTACCTTCTCCCAATTCATGTCATGTCATGTTACATCAACAATACCTCCGGGTGGCGGTCGTGTTAGAAGGTCAGATCCATCATCTCCTGTTCATGGCAATGCTTTTTAGATTGTCCATGGTGCCTGGGTCTTCATCACGTTAATGCTAGAGGTAATGTCATATTTACAGTTAAAGGACACTTTAATCGTCCCGCACCTGGACGATCATCTAGTGGTAGGAAACTCAGCCTTTCAATGTGAGCGGCGGCTAGCTGATGTAATTTCATCTTTGCAGGATTTGGGTTGGCTGATCATCTACAAAAAATCCAGGTTGCTCCTGATAACCTGCCAGACATTCCTGGGCCTTCATCTAGACTCCGTAATTCAGAAATACCTCCTTCCAAAAGTGAAGAAATTAACAATAGTTGATAAAGCACGTTCAGCAATTGACAACCCTAGAATGTCCCTGAGGGAGGGTATGTCTCTGCTTGTCTCTCTTACATCATGTATTCCTGCAGTGCAGTGGGCCCAGTTCCATACTAGACAGCTACAGTGGGCATCATACAGGAAGAGGAAAAACTGCAGGGACAGTTGGAGGGAGTAATGTCACTTTCAACTGAGGTAGTTAGATCCCTGGAATGGTGGCTAGATCTAAGACATCTCTCGAGAGGAGTTCTGTGTGTAGTAAGACCCTCAAAAACAAGTTCCATGGATGCTAGCCCCTTTGCATGGGGGAGCACATTTAGGGGCAATCAGAGACAGTGGTCTCCACGAAAGAACACGACTCTTTAAATTTAAGAGAGTTAAAAGCGATTTATCATGCCATACGTAATTTTTTCCACAGTTGCAAGGAACTCATTCAAGAGTTCTATCAGACAACACCACCACAGTAGCAAATTTTAATCATCAAGGAGGAACACGATCAGGAACTCTGATGTCTACCGCAGACAGGATACTTAATCTGGCCAAAGAACATCTCTTGTCCCTGTCAGCCCTGCACATCAGGGGTGTAGACAACTCTGCAGCAGACTTCCTAATTTGCCATACCCTGCATCAAGGAATGGTTGCTCAACCGTTGCATTTTCAAGAAGATAATGGACATGTGGGGCATGCCGGAGATAGACATCTTTGCCGCAAGAAACAACCGGCAGGTTGAAAGGTTCGCTTCGCTATACAGACAGGACCATCCAGATATACTTGTCTCCCTTCAGTCCCCATGGACCTTTCATCAGGCTTATGCCTTTTCCCTGATAATTCTACCGATAGTCATCAGAAAAATAAAGGAGGAAAGAGTGAAAGTGATCTTGATAGTCCCATTTTGGCTCAAGAGGTCGTGGTTTTCATGGCTCAGAGCCATGTCAGTCTCTGACCCTTGGATCCTCCCTTGGGATCGGCACCTGCTTTCTCAAGGACCCTTCTATCATCCACATGTGAGGGGCCTAGGGCTGACGGCATGGAACTTGAGAGGCAGTTGCTGAGACTAAGAGGATTCTCAGAAAATGTAATACATACCCTCCTGAAATGTAGGAAGGAGGCCACAGCCAAAATTTACCCTAGAATTTGGAAAAAAATGTCTTAGTTTCCATTTAGAGGCCCCTTCCAATTAGATTCCTAACCCTGTTATATTAGAAATCCTGCAGAGAGGTCGGGAGTTGGGTCTATCAGTGAACACCTTGTAGATCCAAATATCGGATCTAGGAGCCTTATATAGTTACAATGTTGCTGGAGACAGATGGGTAGCTAGGTTCGTTTCAGCATGGCAGTGAGAGGACCCAATGCATATTTCTCATATATCACCTTGGGATCTCAACCTATTTCTAGATGCATTGACAGTGGGTCCGTTGAGCCTTACACTTAGCCTCTTTAAAATACATTTGATTCAAGACAGTTTTATTAGTAGCCTTAGTATCAGCAAGAAGAGTAAGTGATATCCAGGCCCTGTCAATAGATCCTCCCTTTCTGTCAATATTCCACGATAGTATAGTTTTAAAAACAGGCCTTAGTGTCAACAAGAAGAGTAAAGGTACCTTCACACATAACAATATCGTTGCCGATATTGTTGCTTTTTGTGACGTAGCAACGATATCGTTAAGGAAATCGTTATGTGTGACAGCGACCAACGATCAGGCCCCTTGCTGGGAGATCGTTGGTCGCTGAACAAAGTCCAGAACTTTATTTTGTCGCTGGATCTCCCGTGGACATCGCTGGATTGGCGTGTGTGACACCGATCCAGCGATGTCTTCACTGGTAACCAGGGTAAACATCGGGTAACTAAGCGCAGCGCCGCACTTAGTAACCCGATGTTTACCCTGGTTACCAGTGTAAAAGTAAAAAAAAAAAAACACTACATACTTACCTACCGCTGTCTGTCCCCGGCGCTGTGCTCTGCACTCCTCCTGTACTGGCTGTGAGCGTTGGTCAGCCGGAAAGCAGAGCGGTGACGTCACCGCTCTGCTTTCCGGCCGCTGTGCTCACAGCCAGTACAGGAGGAGTGCAGAGAAGCAGAGCGCCGGGGACAGACAGCGGTAGGTAAGTATGTAGTGTTTTTTTTTTTTACTTTTACGCTGGTAACCAGTGTAAATATCGGGTTACTAAGCGCGGCCCTGCGCTTAGTTACCCGATGTTTACCCTGGTTACCTGGGGACTTCGGGATCGTTGGTCGCTGGAGAGCTGTCTGTGTGACAGCTCTCCAGCGACCAAACAGCGACGCTGCAGCGATCCGGATCGTTGTCGGTATCGCTGCAGCGTCGCTTAACGTGAAGGGGCCTTAAGTGATATCCAGGCCCTGTCAATAGATCCTCCCTTTCTGTCAATATTCCACAATAGGATAGTTTTAAAAACAGACCCTTCCTACCTTCCTAAGGTGTCTACTAAATTTCATAGATCCCAGAAGATTTATCTTCCCTCCTTTTTTGATAACCCGACAACACCGGAGGAGGAAAAATGTCACATTAGACGTGAAGAGGGCTGTCTTAGCCTATTTAGATAGGACTAGATCCTGGAGGCAGAGCAGGGCTCTCTTTGTGTCCTTTCAGGGCCACAGGAAGGGGTCTGGAATAACAAAGGCCATGCTTTCTCGATGGATCAGAGAGGCGATTGTTCTGGCATACTTGGCAAAAGGGGAGAACCCGCTGCAGGGTGTGAAAGCACATTCCGCATTAGCATTCTCCTGGGTGGAGAGAGCGGATATCCCAATTGACCTTATATGTAAGGCAGGGCCGGAGTCAGCACCTGGGCAAGTGCCAAGGCCCTGAGCAGGCAGGGAGCCCACTCACCATCAGGGACACTGGAATGCTATGGGAGCTTGGTGCCGGCCCCCGTGAGTGGACACCCCACCCTGCCGCTCCGGGCCCCGACAATTGTGATACTTACCTCTCCCGTTTCCAGCACTGCAGCATCTTCCATCCTCTGATTGTGATGTTCAGGTCAGAAGGCGTGATGAAGTCACCAGTGTGCGCCCTCTGCCTGAGCAGTCACAGCACAAAGAGCAGGAAGAGGCAATACTGTGGAATCCAGAGCAGAGCAGCAACAAGCAACGAGAGGTGAGCATTTCATTTTTTTTATATTTGGAGCAATATATGGGGACTATAAGAAGGGGTCCATATATAGAGCATTATATGGGGCTAATTCTATATGGAGTTTCTTATGGGGCCAATAATATAGGGAGCATCTTATGGGGCCAGTTTTATGGGGAGCATCTTATGGGGCCAATTTAATATGAAACATCTTATGGGGCCAATTCTATAGGGAGAATCTTATGTGGATAATTCTATAGGGAGCATCCTATGGGGCCAATTCTATATGGAGCTTCTTAATGGGGCCAATTCTATATGGAGCTTCTTAATGGGGCCAATTCTATATGGAGCTTCTTAATGGGGCCAATTCTATAGCAAGCATCTAATGGGGCCAATTACATATGCAGCAGTATATGAGGCCAATTACAAATGGAGCAGTATATGGGGCCAATTACATATGAAGCATACTGTATTATGGGACTAATTATATATGGAGCATTTTATATGGCCAATTATATATGGAGCACTGCACAGTTTTATAGGTCGGGTTGCTGCGGACGCAGCGATACCAAATATGTGTACTTTTATTTCTTACATTTTTTCATTAAAATATTTTTTTACAGATAGAATATATATTGATTTTTTATCATTATTTAGTAACATAGTAACATAGTAAGGCTGAAAAAAGACATTTGTCCATCCAGTTCAGCCTATATTCCATCATAATAAATCCCCAGATCTATGTCCTTCTACAGAACCTAATAATTGTATGATACAATATTGTTCTGCTCCAGGAAGACATCCAGGCCTCTCTTGAACCCCTCGACTGAGTTCGCCATCACCAACTCCTCAGGCAAGCAATTCCAGATTCTCACTGCCCTAACAGTAAAGAATCCTCTTCTATGTTGGTGGAAAAACCTTCTCTCCTCCAGACGCAAAGAATGCCCCCTTGTGCCCGTCACCTTCCTTGGTATAAACAGATCCTCAGCGAGATATTTGTATTGTCCCCTTATATACTTATACATGGTTATTAGATCGCCCTCAGTCGTCTTTTTTCTAGACTAAATAATCCTAATTTCGCTAATCTATCTGGGTATTGTAGATCTCCCATCCCCTTTATTAATTTTGTTGCCCTCCTTTGTACTCTCTCTAGTTCCATTATATCCTTCCTGAGCACCGGTGCCCAAAACTGGACACATTACTCCATGTGCGGTCTAACTAGGGATTTGTACAGAGGCAGTATAATGCTCTCATCATGTGTATCCAGACCTCTTTTAATGCACCCCATGATCCTGTTTGCCTTGGCAGCTGCTGCCTGGCACTGGCTGCTCCAGGTAAGTTTATCATTAACTAGGATCCCCAAGTCCTTCTCCCTGTCAGATTTACCCAGTGGTTTCCCGTTCAGTGTGTAATGGTGATATTGATTCCTTCTTCCCATGTGTATAACCTTACATTTATCATTGTTAAACCTCATCTGCCACCTTTCAGCCCAAGTTTCCAACTTATCCAGATCCATCTGTAGCAGAATACTATCTTCTCTTGTATTAACTGCTTTACATAGTTTTGTATCATCTGCAAATATCGATATTTTACTGTGTAAACCTTCTACCAGATCATTAATGAATATGTTGAAGAGAAGAGGTCCCAATACCGACCCCTGCGGTACTCCACTGGTCACAGCGACCCAGTTAGAGACTATACCATTTATAACCACCCTCTGCTTTCTATAAAAAACTGATTAAATTGATTTGACAGGAGCGATTTCTCATAAACCCATGCTGATATGGAGTTAAACAGTTATTCTCATTCAGATAATCCAGAATAACATCCCTCAGAAACCCTTCAAATATTTTACCAACAATAGAGGTTAGACTTACTGGCCTATAATATCCAGGTTCACTTTTAGAGCCCTTTTTGAATATTGGCACCACATTTGCTATGCGCCAGTCCTGCGGAACAGACCCCGTCGCTATAGAGTCCCTAAAAATAAGAAATAATGGTTTATCTATTACATTACTTAGTTCTCTTAGTACTCATGGGTGTATGCCATCCGGATCCAGAGATTTATCTATTTTAATCTTATTTAGCCGGTTTCGCACCTCTTCTTGGGTTAGATTGGTGACCCTTAATATAGGGTTTTCATTGTTTCTTGGGATTTCACCTAGCATTTCATTTTCCACCGTGAATACCGTGGAGAAGAAGGTGTTTAATATGTTAGCTTTTTCCTCGTCATCTACAACCATTCTTTCCTCACTATTTTTTAAGGGGCCTACATTTTCAGTTTTTATTCTTTTACTATTGATATAGTTGAAGAACAGTTTGGGATTAGTTTTACTCTCCTTAGCAATGTGCTTCTCTGTTTCCTTTTTGGCAGCTTTAATTAGTTTTTTAGATAAAGTATTTTTCTCCCTATAGTTTTTTAGAGCTTCAATGGTGCCATCCTGCTTTAGTAGTGCAAATGCTTTCGTTTTACTGTTAATTACCTGTCTTACTTCTTTGTTTAGCCACATTGGGTTTTTCCTATTTCTAGTCCTTTTATTCCCACAAGGTATAAACCGCTTACACTGCCTATTTAGGATGTTCTTAAACATTTCCCATTTATTATCTGTATTCTTATTTCTGAGGATATTGTCCCAGTCTATAAGATTAAGGGCATCTCTAAGCTGGTCAAACTTTGCCTTCCTAAAGTTCAGTGTTTTTGTGACTCCCTGACAAGTCCCCTTAGTGAAAGACAGGTGAAACTGTACAATATTGTGATCGCTATTTCCTAGATGACCGACCACCTGCAGATTTGTTATTCTGTCAGGTCTATTAGATAGTATTAGGTCTAAAAGTGCTGCTCCTCTGGTTGGATTCTGCACCAATTGTGAAAGATAATTTTTCTTGGTTATTGGCAGAAACCTGTTGCCTTTATGGGTTTCACAGGTTTCTGTTTCCCAGTTAATATCCGGGTAGTTAAAGTCCCCCATAACCAGGACCTCATTATGGGTTGCAGCTTCATCTATCTGCTTTAGAAGTAGACTTTCCATGGTTTCTGTTATATTTGGGGGTTTGTAACAGACCCCAATGAGAATTTTGTTACCATTTTTCCCTCCATGAATTTCGACCCATATGGACTCGACATCCTCATTCCCTTCGCTAATATCCTCCCTTAAAGTGGACTTTAGACAAGACTTTACATAGAGACAAACCCCTCCTCCTCTCCGCTTTTTACGATCCTTTCTAAACAGACTGTAACCCTGTAAGTTAACTGCCCAGTCATAGCTTTCATCTAACCATGTCTCGGTTATTCCCACTATGTCAAAGTTACCTGTAGATATTTCTGCTTCTAGTTCTTCCATCTTGTTTGTCAGGCTTCTGGTGTTTGCGAGCATGCAGTTTAGAGGATTTTGTTTTGTTCCAATCTCCTCGCTGTGGATTGTTTTAGAAATGTTCTTACCTCCCTTCTGAGTATGTTTTCCTGGGTCTTCTTTGTTCGAGTCTAATGTTTTTCTTTCCGTCCCCTCTTCTTCTAGTTTTTTATTTATTTATTTTTTTTAAATATTTTTACAATTATTTAAGAAACATGTTTTACTTTTTTACTTTGATCCACTATGAGACAATTTTTTGATGGCTGATCGCTTCTATAGTTTGCAGATGAAGCAGCATTTGCAAGCCATTGAGGCTGTCACCTACTGGGAGACTTGGTGATCATGCAAGTTTCCTAGTGCTGATGACCCGGATGTCATCATGACTACAATTTGTCACCATGGCAATGATCAGAAGCCTGTGTCACTCAATGGGGTCTCCGATCCAAAGGCACAGGGGGTGTCAACCCTGTGTAATGTTCGATCACAGTATTTCAGGGTTAAAGTGCCGGGAGCGGTCTGTCAGAATAAGCTGACATCCGGCCGCAATCGACCGCGCACCCCCCATGAGGGTGGCCCATCGCAATGACGTTATGGACTGATCATTACGTCAGAAGTCAGAAAGGGATTATTATTATTTATTATTATAGCGCCATTTATTCCATGGCGCTTTACATGTGAGGAGTGGTGCACATAATAAAAACAAGTACAATAATCTTGAACAATGCAAGTCATTTCTGGTACAGGAGGAGAGAGGACCCTGCCCGCGAAGGCTCACAATCTACAAGGGATGGGTGAGGATACAGCAGGTGAGGGTAGAGCTGGTAATGCAGCGGTTTGATCGATCGGTGGTTACTGCAGGTTATAGGTTTGTTGGAAGATGTGGGTCTTCAGGCTCTTTTTGAAGGTTTCTATGGTAGGTGAGAGTCTGATATGTTGTGGTAGAGAGTTCCAGAGTAGGGGTGATGCGCGAGAGAAATCTTGTATGCGATTGAGGGAAGAGGAGATAAGAGGGGAGTAGAGAAGGAGATCTTGTGAGGATCACAGGTTGCATGTAAGAAAGTACCGGGAAATGAGGTCACAGAAGTATGGAGGAGACAGGTTGTGGATGGCTTTGTACGTCATGGTTAGGGTTTTGTACTGAAGTCTCTGGGTAATGGGGAGCCAGTGAATGGATTGACAGAGGGGAGAGGCCAGGGAATAACGAGGGGACAGGTGGATTAGTCGGGCAGCTGAGTTTAGAATAGATTAGAGGGGTGCGAGAGTGTTAGAGGGGAGGCCACAGAGCAGGAGGTTACAGTAGTTAAAATATATCCACAGGTGTTTCTCCAATTATCTCATATGTTGCCAAAAAAAACCAGAAGCTTCCAAAAACATAACATAATTATATGGGCAGTCCAGAATTGTTTAAAGGCATAGTAATCTTAGTGTATGTAAACTTTTGACTTTTCAGTAAGCAATAAAAATGCCTTAAACATCCTCTCTCTCTCATTATTCTGGCATTTGGTAAATAATAATTATGGTAATCCAAATTGACCTAAAACTGGAAAGGTTTATTCTGATTTCATGTCAGATATTGAGAAAAACATTCAGATGTGTCTTTTTAGATTGTGTATGTAAACTTCTGGTTTCCACTGTAGATACCCTATGTTGTGGACTATAAGATGCACCCCAAATTTTGGGGAGGAAAACAGGAAAAATGTTTAATGATATGGTGGTGCATTTTAGAATCCATTTTTACACTAGCATACCAAGGGGTTGGGGTAGATGGCTTGGGTGGAGGGTCCAAGGAGGCAGGGTCGCTGCTGCAGCAAGCTAGCAGTGGGGGCAGGAATGGGGTGATGCTGCGGACCCCACTGGCTTAAGGACCAGGATTTGTGGACACCACAGGCCTGGGCTCCCTGATCGCTCTACTTGCAGATCTATGTTTCTTCTACTTCCCCTAGAATATCTCATGCATCACCTTTATGGGGGTCGCCTTGCTGGAAAACATTTGGTGACTGTAACAATGGATCTTGCAGGACTTCACAGGGGCGAGTGGGTTAATCATCTACTCTGCTATACTATGCTACTCTGTAAAAAGCAAATCAAGGCAGCAAAGATTGAGACAGAGAGACTCATTGCCAGAGAGAGTAAAAATAATCCTAAAATATTCTTTAACTACATAAATAGTAAGAAACTAAAAAATGATAGTGTTGGCCCCCTTAAAAATAGTCTGGGTGAGATGGTGGATGAGGATGAGGAAAAAGCCAATATGCTAAATGACTTTTTTTCATCAGTATTTACACAAGAAAATCCCATGGCAGACAAAATGTCTAGTGATAAAAATTCCCAATTAAATGTCACCTGCTTAACCCAGCAGGAAGTGCGGCGGCGTCTAAAAATCACTAAAATTGACAAATCTCCGGGCCCGGATGGGATACACCCTCGAGTACTGCAGGAATTAAGTACAGTCATTGATAGACCATTATTTTTAATCTTTAAAGACTCCATAATAACAGGGTCTGTGCCACAGGACTGGCGTATAGAAAATGTGGTGCCTATATTCAAAAAGGGAACAAAAACTGAACTCGGAAATTATAGGCCAGTAAGCTTAACCTCTACTGTGGGTAAAATCCTGGAGGGCATTCTAAGGGACGCTATACTGGAATATCTGAAGAGGAATAACCTCATGACCCAGTATCAGCACGGGTTTACTAGGGACCGTTCATGTCAGACTAATTTGATCAGTTTCTATGAAGAGGTAAGTTCCGGATTGGACCAAGGGAACCCAGTGGATGTAGTGTATATGGACTTTTCAAAAGCTTTTGATACGGTGCCACACAAAAGGTTGATACATAAAATGAGAATAATGGGGATAGGGGAAAATATGTGCAAGTGGGTTGAGAGCTGGCTCAGGGATAGGAAACAAAGGGTGGTTATTAATGGAGCACACTCGGACTGGGTAGCGGTTAGCAGTGGGGTACCACAGGGGTCAGTATTGGGCCCTCTTCTTTTTAACATATTTATTAATGACCTTGTAGGGGGCATTCAGAGTAGAATTTCAATATTTGCAGATGACACTAAACTCTGCAGGGTAATCAATACAGAGGAGGACAATTTTATATTACAGGATGATTTATGTAAACTAGAAGCTTGGGCTGATAAATGGCAAATGAGCTTTAATGGGGATAAATGTAAGGTCATGCACTTGGGTAGAAGTAATAAGATGTATAATTATGTGCTTAATTCTAAAACTCTGGGCAAAACCGTCAATGAAAAAGACCTGGGTGTATGGGTGGATGACAAACTTAAATTCAGTGGCCAGTGTCAGGCAGCTGCTACAAAGGCAAATAAAATAATGGGATGCATTAAAAGAGGCATAGATGCTCATGAGGAGAATATAATTTTACCTCTATACAAGTCACTAGTTCGACCACACTTAGAATACTGTGCACAGTTCTGGTCTCCGGTGTATAAGAAAGACATAGCTGAACTGGAGCGGGTGCAGAGAAGAGCGACCAAGGTTATTAGAGGACTGGGGGGTCTGCAATACCAAGATAGGTTATTACACTTGGGGCTATTTAGTTTGGAAAAACGAAGACTAAGGGGTGATCTCATTTTAATGTATAAATATATGAGGGGACAGTACAAAGACCTTTCTGATGATCTTTTTAATCATAGACCTGAAACAGGGACAAGGGGGCATCCTCTGCGGTTGGAGGAAAAAAGGTTTAAGCATAATAACAGACACGGATTCTTTACTGTAAGAGCAGTGAGACTATGGAACTCTCTGCCGTGTGATGTTGTAATGAGTGATTCATTACTTAAATTTAAGAGGGGACTGGATACCTTTCTGGAAAAGTATAATGTTACAGGGTATATACACTAGATTCCTTGATAGGGCGTTGATCCAGGGAACTAGTCTGATTGCCGTATGTGGAGTCGGGAAGGAATTTTTTTCCCCAATGTGGAGCTTACTCTTTGCACATGGGTTTTTTTTGCCTTCCTCTGGATCAACATGTTAGGGCATGTTAGGTTAGGCTATGGGTTGAACTAGATGGACATATAGTCTTCCTTCAACCTTAATAACTATGTAACTATGTAACTATTGCACCTTATTCATCTCTATATATGTAAGAGATATTTTATCTAGCATTCTCTGTATGTTACAGTGTAAGGGTGGATTGAATCAGGTTGACTCCTATTTTTTATCAGTACATCTTAATATTTTTTCTACGTCATATTTATTCTATGGCCTAGATGCCTATCCATTTTACAGCTTGATTGGGTACCTATCCCAAGATATATTAAACAGCTCAAAATGTATATATATCTACTATATAATTCTGTCTGTTTGTCTGTAACGGAAATCCTGCATCGCCGATTGATCGCCACATAGTTCACTCATGTTTACTGAACAAGTTCTGTCAGTCACATTTACTGAACACGTTCAGTCAGTCAATGTAGTGTACAAAAATATTTTGGGTTGATATTGTTAACAAATATAGTGTCGATGTACTTCTTTCGACCGATGATTTATTTAAGTACTGTTATATATTCATGTAATGGTTTATATATTTTGATGATCTGTTTAATAATTTTGTTCAGTTGTATTAAGTTATTTGAGCAAGAAAATTTAATGATAATGTATATATTTCACCCGGAAAATCCTGTGTACTCATTGCATTATTCTTAAATCTTCATAAATAAACTACATACTCTCTCTCTCTCTTTATATATATATATATATATATATATATATATATATATATATATATATATATATATATATACAGGACAGACCAAAAGATTGGACACACCTTCTCATTTAGAGATTTTTCTGTATTTTTATGACTATGAAAATTGTACATTCACACTGAAGGCATCAAAACTATGAATTAGCACATGTGGAATTATATACTTAACAAAAAAATGTGAAACAACTGAAATTATGCCTTATATTCTAGGTTCTTCAAAGTAGCCACCATTTGCTTTGATGACTGCTTTGCGCACTCTTGGCATTCTCTTGATGAGCTTCAAGAGGTAGTCATGGGGAATGGTTTTCACTTCACAGGTGTGCCCTGTCAGGTTTAATAAGTGGGATTTCTTGCCTTATAAATGGGGTTGGGACCATCAGTTGTGTTGAGCAGAAGTCTGGTGGATACACAGCTGATAGTCCTACTGAATAGACTGTTAGAATTTATTTTCTGGCAAGAAAAAAGCTACTAAGTAAAGAAAAACGAGTGGCCATCATTACTTTATGAAATGAAGGTCAGTCAGTCCGAAAAATTGGGAAAACTTTGAAAGTGTCCCCAAGTGCAGTGGCAAAAACCATCAAGCGCTACAAAGACACTGGCTCACATGAGAACCGCCCCAGGAAAGGAAGACCAAGAGTCACCTCTGCTTCTGAGGATAAGTTTATCCGAGTCACCAGCCTCAGAAATCACAGATTAACAGCAGCTCAGATTAGTGACCAGGTCAATGCCACACAGAGTCCAAGCGGCAGACACATCTCTACAACAACTGTTAAGAGGAGACTTTGTGCAGCAGGCCTTCATGGTAAAATAGCTGCTAGGAAACCACTGCTAAGGACAGGCAACATGCAGAAGAGACTTGTTTGGGCTAAAGAACACAAGGAATGGACATTAGACCAGTGGAAATCTGTGATTTGGTCTGATGAGTCCAAATTTGAGATCTTTGGTTCCAACCACCGTTTCTTTGTGCAACGCAGACAAGGTGAGCGGATGGACTCTACATGCCCGGTTCCCACCGTGAAGCATGGAGGAGGAGGTGTAATGGTGTGGGGGTGCTTGGCTGGTGACACTGTTGGGGATTTATTCAAAACTGAAAGCATACTGAATCAGCATGGCTGCCACAGCATCTTGCAGCGACATGCTATTCCATCCGGTTTGCATTTAGTTGGACCATCATTTATTTTTCAACAGGACATTGACCCCAAACACACCTCCAGGCTGTGTAAGGGCTATTTGACTATGAAGGAGAGTGATGGGGTGCTACGCCAGATGACCTGGCCTCCACAGTCACCAGACCTGAATCCAATCAAGATGGTTTGGGGTGAGCTGGACCACAAGAGTGAAGGCAAAAGGGCCAACAAGTGCTAAGCATCTCTGGGAACTCCTTCAAGATTGTTGGAAGACCATTCCCGGTGACTACCTCTTGAAGCTCATCAAGAGAATGCCAAGAGTGTGCAAAGCAGTCATCAAAGCAAATGGTGGCTACTTTGAAGAACCTAGAATATAAGGCATAATTTCAGTTGTTTCACATTTTTTTGTTAAGTATATAATTCCACATGTGCTAATTCATAGTTTTGATGCCTTCAGTGTGAATGTACAATTTTCATAGTCATGAAAATACAGAAATATCTTTAAATGAGAAGGCGTGTCCAAACTTTTGGTCTGTACTGTATATATATATATATATATATATATATATATATATAGTGTGTCTGTATATATATATATATATATATATATATATATATATATATATATATATACACATATATATATATATATATATATATATATATATATATATATATATAATGCCTTGCGAAAGTATTTGGCCCCATGGAGCTTTTCAACCTTTTCCCACATATCATGCTTCAAACATAAAGATACTGAATGTAAATTGAAACAAGTGAAACAAAATTGTGAAATTGAAAAAAAAATATTGGTTATTTTAAATTTTTGTGGAAATTCAACAAGTGAAAAGTGGGGCGTGCAATATTATTCATAGTATGTAAGTGAGCAACGACAGGGTCCTCTTCCCTCTGTACCAGTCTGTCACTGTAAACTTGTTTACTGTAAACGATATCTATAACCCTGTATGTAACCCCTTTCTCATGTACAGCACCATGGAATTAATGGTGCTATATAAATAAATAATAATAATATTTATTATTATTATTCGGCCCCTTTAACGTAATACTTTGTTGCGCCACCTTTTGCTGCGATTACAGCTGCAAGTCACTTGGGATATGACACTATCAGTTTTGTACATCGAGAGACTGAAATTCTTGCCCGTTCTTCCTTGGCAAACAGCTCGAGCTCAGTGAGGTTTGATGGAGATCGTTTGTGAACAGCAGTTTTCAGATCTTTCCACAGATTATCGATTGGATTGAGGTCTGGACTCTGACTTGGCCATTCTAACACCTGGATAAGTTTATTTGTGAACCATTCCATTGTAGATTTTGCTTTATGTTTGAGATCATTGTCTTGTTGGAAGTTAGCTCCCTGTCCCAGTCTCAGGTCTTTTGCAGACTCCAACAGGTTTTCTTCAACAATTGTTCTGTATTTGGCTCCATCCATCTTCCAATCAATTTTAACCATCTTCCCTGTCCCCGTTGAAGAAAAGCAGGCCCAAACCATGATGCTGCCACCACCATGTTTGACAGTGGGGATGGTGTGTTCAGGGTGATGAGCTGTGTTGCCTTTACGCCAAACATATCGTTTGGCATTGTTGCCAAAAAGTTTGATTTTGGTTTCATCTGACCAGAGCACCTTGTTCCACATGTTTGGTGTCTCCCAGGTGGTTTGTTGCAAACTTTTTAAACAACACTTTTTATGAATAACTTTGAGAAATGGCTTTCTTCTTGCCACTCTTCTATAAAGGCCAGATTTGTGCAGTGTACGACTGATTGTTGTCCTATGGACAGACTGTCCCACCTCAGCTGTAGATCTCTGCAGTTCATCCAGAGGGATCATGGGCCTCTTGGCTGCATCTCTGATCAGTCTTCTTGTGTAAGATGAAAGTTTAGAGGGATGGCCGGGTCTTGGTAGATTTGCAGTGGTATGATACTCCTTCCATTTCAATATGATCGCAGAGACTTGATTACACACAGGTGGATTATATTTATCATCATTAGGCATTTAGGACAACATTGGATCATTCCGAGATCCACAATGAAATTCTGGAGTGAGTTTGCTGCACTAAAAGTAAAGGGGCCGAATAATATTGCACGTCCCACTTTTCAGTTTTTGATTTTCCACAAAAATGTAAAATAACCAAATAAATTTTGTTCAACTTCACAATTATGTTCCACTTGTTGTTGATTCTTCGCAAAAAAATTTACATTGGGTATCTTTATGTTTGAAGCATGATATGTGGGAAAAGGTTGAAAAGTTCCAGGGAGCCAAAAACTTTCGCAAGGCACTGTACCTAGCTGCAGTTTTCTGTGGCTTTTTTTTTCAAAAATTCACCAAAACCCCCCCAAAATGTATACAGTCTGTTATGTCATGGTGTATTTGTGGTAGAAAAATCGTAGTTTTGCAGGCACTTGTGGCATTAGGGCTGCCACTAGAAATTTCGGGGTCCCATACTGGCAAAATTTTTGGGGCCCCCTTGAGACTCCGCCCAGGCTCCACCCCAGCCCCTCCACCACGCTCCACCCCTCGAACTGTCCACAGTCCCACCACTCTCTCTTGGAAAAACTCCACTTCTCACCTATCACATATTAACAGTTTTCATCACCAGATCACTAGTGTTGAGTAGGGTTGAGCGACCTTTACTTTTATAGGATCGGGTCGGCTTTTTCAAAAGTCGGGTCGAGTGAAATCGGCCGATCCTATAAAAAAGTTGGGGTCGGGGTCGGCCGAAACTCGAAACCCAATGCACTGCATTGGGTTTCCTTGGTTCCCAGGGTCTGAAGGAGCGGAAACTCTCCTTCAGGCCCTGCGATCCATATTTTAGTGTAAAATAAAGAATTAAAATAAAAAATATCGCAATACTTACCCTCTGACGTGCCCTGGTACTAACCGGGAACCTTCCTCCTTCGAAACAGCGCTTCCAGGACCTTGCGGTGACGTCGCGGTGATGTCGCGGTGACGTCGCGGCTTGTGATTGGTCGCGCAGCCGCCCATGTGACCGCTCGCGTGACCAATCAGAAGCCGTGACGTCACCGCGACGTCACCGAAGGTCCTGCAAGCGCTGATTCTTAGGAAGGAAGGCTGCCGGAAAGAAGCAGGGTGCGTCCGAGGGTGAGTATATTCCTATTAGGTATATACTCACCCTCGGACGCGCCCTGCTTCTTTCCGACAGCCTTCCTTCCTAAGAATCAGCGCTTGAAGGACCTTCGGTGACGTCGCGGTGACGTCACGGCTTCTGATTGGTCGCGCGAGCGGTCACATGGGCGGCCGAGCGACCAATCACAAGCCGCGACGTCACCGCGACGTCACCGCAAGGTCCTGGAAGCGCTGATTCGAAGGAGGAAGGTTCCCGGTTAGTACCAGGGCGCGTCAGAGGGTAAGTATTGCGATATTTTTTATTTTAATTCTTTATTTTACACTTAAATCTGAATTCCGATACCAATTCCCGATATCTTAAACATATCGGGAATCGGTATTGGAATTCCGATTCCAGATTCAAAAGATCGCCGACTTCATGGCCGACCCCACACAGGGGTCGGGTTGGGTTTCATGAAACCCGACCTTGCCAAAAGTCGGCGACTTTTGAAAATTTTCGACCCGTTTCGCTCAACCCTAGTGTTGAGCGATACCTTCCGATATTTGAAAGTATCGGTATCGGATTGTATCGGCCGATATCCGAAAAATATCGGATATCGCCGATACCGATATCCGATACCAATACAAGTCAATGGGACGCAAATATCGGAAGGTATCCTGTAATGGTTCCCAGGGTCTGAAGGAGAGGAAACTCTCCTTCAGGCCCTGGGATCCATATTCATGTAAAAAATAAAGAATAAAAATAAAAAAAATCGATATACTCACCCCTCCGACGGCCCCTGGCTATAAGCGGTGTAACCGGCAGCCTCTGTTCCTAAGAATGCAGGGTGAAAGACCTTCGATTACGTCGCGGCTTGTGATTGGTCGCGTGACCGCTCATGTGACCGCTCACGCCACCAATCACAAGCCGCGACGTCACCGCAGGTCCTTCACTCGCTCATTCTTAGGAGGGGAGACTGCCGGTTACAGCGGTTTCAACCAGGGCGCGTCCGAGGGTGAGTATATCAATATTTTTTATTTTTATTCTTTATTTTACACATGAATATGGATCCCGATAACGATTCCCGATATTGCAAAAATATCAGAACTTGGTATCGGAATTCCGATACCGCAAATATCGGCCGATACCCGATACTTGCGGTATCGGAATGCTCAACACTACAGATCACACATATAGCCAGCAGCTTTTGTTTTGGCCAAAATATTTTTTAAGCCACCACCATAACACGGTAGACTCTTTTGACCGGGCCCTACTCTGCTGTAACCTACTAAATATTTGTTAAAATATGCAATACAATTTAGGTATATTTTTATTTATTTTTCAATTTTTAAAATGACCAATAATATCACATACAAGGAACAAATACAACACCATAACCAGACCACATATTGCCACCACAGTGATCGAATAATATCACATACAAGGAACAAATACCACCGCACCATTACCAGACCACATATTACCACCACTTAGTGACTGAATACAATACTGATCAGTAATGAAAAAAAAATACAATACCATCACCATAAGTGCCATTATACACAGGAGATCTGTACTTAGTATGCAGTGTCTGTGTACAGGTTATACAGTGATCACCGGTGACATTATACACAGGAGCTCTGTATATAGTATACAGTGCATAGGGTCAGTGTATAGGTAATACACTGACTTACCAGTGACGTCTCTAGGTGAAGTCCTTCATCTTTCATCCAGCACAGACTGCCATCACTTCATCCAGCCAGTACTCGTCTCTGCAGGAAATAACACAGTTATCTCGAGCTCCGCTTGTAGAACACATTACTTAATTTTTTCCAACTTCTACATTACACCACATGAAGAAAAAAAGGCGACAGTGTCACTCTACACAGTAACAGGACCGCCCCCCCCTTTTAAAACAGTGTCCTTAAAAAAATTAAATAAATACATCACTGCAGTAATAATATCCCTTAATTAGCCCCTATGGTAATAATAATATCCCCCACCCTGGCCCTGTGTGTCTCATTCCTGGCTTCAGCCATATGTTCACCCATCCTGCCCTCATGGGTATCCATCCTGCCCCATATGATCTCCCCATCCTGCCCCATCTGTCTCCATCGTATCCATCCTGTCCCATGATCCTGTACGATCTGTCTCCAACCCTGCTTCATCTGTCTCCAATCATGCCCCCGTGTCTTTCATCCTGCACCGTGTCTCCAATCATACCATGTATCTCCATTTTGCCCCCATGTCTCCAATCATGCCCCCTGTGTCTCCATTCTGCCCCATCTGTCTCCAGTCATGCCCTGTATCTCCATTCTGCCCTGGTGTCCAGCATTCTGCCCCTGTGTCCAGCATTCTGCCCCTGTGTCCAGCATTCTGCCCCATGTCTCACAGTCTGCCCCTGTGTCCAGCATTCTGCCCCGTGTCTCACAGTCTGCCCCTGTGTCTAGCATTCTGCCCCCATGTCTTACAGTCTGCCCCTCGTGTCCAGCATTCTGCCCCTGTGTCCAGCATTCTGCCCCTGTGTCCAGCATTCTGGCCCCATGTCTCACAGTCTGCCCCTCGTGTCCAGCATTCTGCCCCTGTGTCCAGCATTCTGCCCCTGTGTCCAGCATTCTGGCCCTGTGTCCAGCTTCTGCCCCTGTGTCTCACAGTCTGCCCCTGTGACCAGCATTCTGCCCGATGTCTCACAGTCTGCCCCTCGTGTTCAGCATTCTGATCCTGTGTCCAGCATTCTGCCCCTGTGTCCAGCATTCTGCCCCTGTGTCCAGCATACTGCCCTGTGTCCAGCATTCTGCCCCTGTGTCCAGCATTCTGCCCATGTGTCCAGCATCTCTGCCCCAGCGTGTCCAGCATCTCTGCCCCAGCATCCAGCATTATGCCCCCGTGTCCAGCATTCTGCCCCTGTGTCCAGCATATGCCCCGTTTCTCACAGACTGCCCCTGTGTCCAGCATTCTGCCCCTGTGTCCAGCATTCTGCCCCGTGTCTGTCTGCCCTCGTGTCCAGCATTCTGCCCCCGTGTCACAGTCTGCCCCTCGTGTCCAGCATTCTGCCCCTGTGTCTCAGTCTGCCCCTAATGTCCAGCATTCTGCCCCTGTGTCCAGCATTCTGCCCCATGTCTGTCTGCCCCTTGTGTCCAGCATTCTGCTCCCGTGTTCCAGTCTGTCCCTCGTGTCCAGCATCCGGCCCCCATGTCTCAGTCTGCCCCTCGTTTCCAGCATTCTGCCCCTGTGTCTCAGTCTGCCCCTCGTGTCCAGCATTCTGCACCTGTGTCCAGCATTCTGCCCCGTGTCTCACAGTCTGCCCCTGTGTCCAGCATTCTGCCCCTGTGTCCAGCATTCTGCCCCCTTGTCCAGCATTCTGCCATGTGTCCAGCATTCTGCCCCTGTGTCCAGCATTCTGCCCATGTGTCCAGCATCTCTGCCCCAGCGTGTCCAGCATCTCTGCCCCTGCATCCAGCATTCTGCCCCCGTGTCCAGCATTCTGCCCCCGTGTCCAGCATTCTGCCCCTGTGTCCAGCATTCTGCCCCGTGTCTCAGTCTGCCCCTCATGTCCAGCATTCTGCCCCCGTGTCTCAGTCTGCCCCTCGTTTCCAGCATTCTGCCCCTGTGTCCAGCATTCTGCCCCTGTGTCTCACAGTCTGCCCCTCGTGTCTAGCATTCTGCCCCTGTGCCCAGCATTCTGCCCCTGTGTCTCACAGTCTGCCCCTGTGTCCAGCATCCTGAACCTCATGTCCAGCATTCTGCCCCTGTGTCCAGCATTATGCCCTTATGTGTCACAGTTTGCCCCTGTGTCCAGCATTCTGCCCCTGTGTCTCACAGTCTGCCCCTGTGTCCAGCATTCTGCCCCTCGTGTCCAACATTCTGCCCCTGTATCCAGCATTCTGCCCCTGTCTCCAGCATCTCTGCCCCAGCGTGTCCAGCATTCTGCCCCGGGCCCCCTGGATCGCCGCTCTCAAAAAAAAAAAACACGAGTTCTTACCTGGCCGTGCTCCTGCGGCGGGCGAAGCTCTCTCCCTCCACGCAGGTAAAGCACGCACTTGCCGGCGGCTGACAATGACGTCAGACGCCGGCGAAATGTGCACTGCGGCTTAAGTCAGCTGCCAGCCTCCGACTGGCTGGCGGTTGTTAACTATTGACATGCGGGCGCGGACCCGCACGTCAATAGCGTGCCAGAGCACCTGTAGGGGGGGCCCGATGAGCAGATGAGATGGAGCCCCATACGCCAGTCATGGCTATAATGCCCTGATGGCTGCCCTGCGTGGCATAGTTCTGTGTGCTATCTTTGTTTTACTTTTTTTTTTTTTTAATTCACCAAAAGCCAAAAAAAAAATTATACAGTCTTTTATGTCAGGTTGAGGCCTGGTGTTTCTGTGTTTGAAAAATTGTATTTTCGCAGGCATTTGTAGCATAGTTCTGTGTGCTAGCCTTGTTCAATTTTTTTAATTCACCAAAAAAAAAAAAAATTGAATGCAGTCTGTTAAATCAGGCTGAGGCGTGGTGTATCTCTGTTTTAAAAATCGTAGCTTTGCAGGCATACTGATCAGATATAATTTAGCTCCAAATAAATACATTTGTGTTGAGCTTTAGAAATAGTGCAGTAGTCCATTTAAATTGGGCAAGGCAATGGACGAGGAAATGGACGTGATGCTGATGGTGCTTCGAAGGCATATGTTACATGGTTCTGTCTGCTAGCCTTGGTCTACTCAGTATTTAGGGTTTTCCAAAATTAAAAAAAAATAAATAAAAAACGTATACAGTCTGTTATCACCGTCAGGCGACTGGTGTATCTGTGGTGTCAAAATATTCGCTTCACAGGCATACGTTGCATTGTTCTGCCTGCTAGCCTTGGTCTAATCGGTATTTTCAAAAATTACCAAAAAACATTTTTTTTAAACTTATACAGTCTGTTATCTTTGTCAGACTCCTGGTGTATCTGTGGTGTCAAAATCTTCGCTTCACAGGCATACATTGCATTGTTCTGTCTGCTAGCCTTGGTCTACTCAGTATTTAGTGTTTTCAAAAATTACAAACAAAATTTAAAAAAATGTATACAGTCTGTTATCTCCGTCAGAGGCCTGGTGTATATGTGTTGTCAAAATCTTCACTTTGCAGGCATATGTTGTATTTTTTGTTTACTATCCTTGATCTATTCATTATTTTTTGTTTAAAAAATATTTGAAAAAACCACAAAACATATTTTAACTGTCTGTTATCTCTGTCAGATGCTCGGTGTGTCTGTGGTCTCCAAATACATGCTTTTCAGGCATACTGAGTGATCACATATAGGAGGACATGCAGAGCGAGGACAGCAGCACAAATGGGGAAGGAGGCATATCACCACAACAGGCAAGAAGAAGCAGTGTGGTGGCCACAACCAGAAGGCGTGCATCTGTTCCTCATAACACCAACATGAGGGAAATTCCAACTGTTAGATCTTCCCGAGTGCTCCTAACCACCAGGTCCATAACAGGTGGGGATGTCCAAATTTTGCAGTGGGGCCCATCTGATTCTAGTTATGACACTGAACCCCGCCCACACCACTGTCTGTGTGCACTGCAGATGGCCAGCTGTACTGTTATGGACCTGGTGGTTAGGAGCACCCGGAACGACCTGATGGTTAAACTAACACAAGACAAGCTCTGGGAAGTGGGAGCTCTGCTGACCGCAACCCCTAATCCTATCACACACACTAGAAATAGCCGTGGAGCGTACCTAACGCTGCCTAGACGCCTCTTCACAGCCTAAGAGCTAACTAACCCTAGAGATAGAAAATAAAGCCTACCTTGCCTTAGAGAAATTCCCCAAAGGAAAAGGTAGCCCCCCACAAATATTGACTGTGAGTTAAGATGAAAGTCACAAACACAGAAATTAAACAGGTTTCAGCAAAGGAGGCCAGACTTGCTAAATAGACTGAGGATAGGAAAGGTATCTTTGCGGTCAGCACAAAAACTACAAAAAGACCACTCAGAGTGTGCAAAAAGACCCCTGCACCGACTCACGGGTGCGGAGGTGCCACTCTGCATCCCAGAGCTTCCAGCTAGCAAGGCAAAATCATGATAGCAAGCTGGACAAGAAAACAATGAACAAATAATTGACTAGCACGGACTTAGCTTCTGCTGGAGTAAACAGGTCACCAGAAAGATCCAAGAGCGAACTGAACCAGTACAAGAACATTGACAGCTGGCATGGAGTAACGATCTGAGTGGAGTTAAATAGAGCAGCCAGCCAAAGATTAAACTAAGTCACCTGTGGAAGGAACCTCAGAACCAGCAGCTCCACTCACAGCCACCAGAGGGAGTCCATGGACAGAACTCGACGAAGTACCATTCATGACCACAGGAGGGAGTTCGATAACAGAATTCACAACAAGACAGTGCTACAAGCACAGCTATCATATTGTCTGTTCAGCAGTGATGGCCTGAGGACAGGGAGGAGGAGGATGAGGATGAGGAGGACAGCATGGTCAGTCATCCTGTTGGTGAGGACACAGAAGTCTTGCTTGTTAGCAGTCTGGCATGCATGGCTGACTTTATGTTGCGCTGGGTTTCACGTGACCTTCGTATTATAAAAAATTTTGGTGACACTCATTACTGGTTGGTGACACTTCTAGACCCACACTATAAGTAGAACATTCAATCTCTTCTGCCAGAGGCAGACAGGTGTACTAAAATGTTGGCCCTTGTAGCGGAATTATTTAGCAAATTCCCATTCAAGAACGCTGGCAGCAGATGTCAGAGTCTGTTTTACAACCAAGGAGTCAAAGCGAGAGAGACAGAAGAAAATCCAGCTTAGGCAGGGGAACAATGGCAAAGTTCTGGGACAGTTTTCTCAGGCCCACAGAGTCAAGGGGTGCTGTGACAAGAAGTGCAATGTTTAGGAAGATGATGAGCGAGTACCTTGCAGATCGTACAAACGTCCTCTGTGATTCCTCTGTGCCTTTTAATTATTGGGTATCTAAGCTGGACATGTAGCATGAACTGGCTCTCTATACCTTACATGTCCTAGCCTACCCTGATGCTAGCGTTCTGTCCGAGCGGGTTTTTAGTGCCGCTGGTGGAATTATAACAGATAAACGTATACGCCTGTCAACTGAACAAGCTGAAAGGCTGACTCTTACAAAAATGAGCAAGGGCGGGATTGAACAAGACTTCTGTACACCACCAAGTGAAAACAGCGAAACATAACCTCTAATACATTCTGTTTTTTGGGGAGGTGTATTCTCATGCACCTCTTCTCAACTACACATGGGTGTATGCTTCCAGATTTGGTTTGTTTGTTGTTATCCTCCTCCTTTTCCTCATCCTAATCATCAACAACCAGTAGAACACCAGAGTGAATTGATTATGTGAGGCCAAAGTCACAACATTTTTTGTGCAAGGGTGTTTTTATGATGCCAGTTACTATTTGGAAACCAAAACAAATGTTACTCCCACAGGGGTAAATGTAAAAAAAAAGAGATGTACATCTATTATTCCCATTTCTTCTTATATTTTCCATTTTCCCTATCTCTGGACAGTCCTCTAATGAGGTAGTGTATATCTCTACAATAGAAAATTATTCAAAGACTTTTATATTATAACTTTATTTATAGCCCTGTCTCTGAGCTGTTGCTAGGGAAAAACATATCTCGTTGGACACATTCTGGCTTCAAATCTATGAACCTATGTTAGCCCCTCCCTTTTGTTATTTACTTTCATCAGTGTATTCACATCCTTTATTCATTTGTTTGATTTCATAATGATTTACCTTTGTCTCCTCATTCTCCACCACTGGATTACCAGGCTTAACTTATTCTGTGCCGCTAAAGGCAGTCCTAGTTTTGGCAAGGGTGTCTATGATGCCCATAGTATATTTTTAAAAAATGTTTCACCCTTAGGGAAATGTTTGTCAGCCCATGCACTGCGTGTATGGGCATTACAAGTCTAGGAGGCACACTCCTTTAAATTGAGCCTAGTTTTTACTGAAGCTTTCCTCTACCTCTCATCATTTCCCTCGCTAGATCACCAGGGTTCACGTGTTCCGTGCAGCTACAGCCCCGCTCCTTTGTAATTTGACAGTTTTTTTTACGAGGCCCACCTCCATGTTTCTTCCAAGGGGGCTTGGGGTGCATGCAAATTTGGGTCAAGGCGGCCCTTGCATTCAATTCATAAGGAAACAGTATGGCAGGACCAACTGAAGAATGTGAAGTGGGTTTTCCTGTGGCCATCCAGTACCAGGTTTCAAAGGCTTATTGGGGTGCATATGACTTGGTAGCTGTCACGATCACACCCAGAATGGTTGGCGTGGGCGTGCAGGAGTGTGGCCCCACTGTGCCACAGACCAGACTACCCTCGAAGGGCATGACTAAGTAGCTTCCTTGGTGATCGCTGGAGCCTCTGATGGTGAGGTCAGACTTATGCTGCAGGAAGCTAATAGGTACCACTCCAGGGTGGTGTCTGGCTGTGGCTGCTGATAGCCGCGGGGGATGGAACATGGCAGAGACACTGGGGGGCAAACGGCATGGCTGATACACTGGCAGGCAGGGGGGCGCGGCTGGCACTCTGGCAGATAGGCAGGCACAGCTGGGACACAGGCAGTCAGGCACGGCTGGTACTCAGGGAGGACAGGAGGACTGGAGTGTTACTCTAGCAGGACCGGAAGACAAGCAGGTACGGCTGGTATATGAAACAGGTAAGGACTAGGGTTGAGCGACTTTTACTTTTTAGGATCAAAAGTCGGGTCGGGTGAAATCGGCCGATTATTTTGAAAAGTCGGGAATCGAACGAAACACGAAACCCAATGCAAGTCAATGGGGAATAAAAGTCGGCAGTGAGTGGAGGACAGGAAAACACCTACAGTGCCCATTTTTATGCCAAAAACATGAATTCTTATTTCTTAAGCTTGTCAATCTTAAATTACTTTATAATAATAGTTAGGCATTAAAAACAGGGGGTCATTTGGCTAAAGTTGTGGGGGGTAGGGCTGGCTCAAGATTTTAGTGGGCCCAGGAAACGCGGACTACGTCACGGCGGTGGAGCAGGGAGAGGTAAGTATTGAAACTTTGCAAGTGCTGTGATCCCGAGCAAGAAGGGGGGCCCACTCGTTCCCATTGGCACTGGCACAGGGCCCCTCAAAGTACGGCGGTGTGTTTGACGGCAAGGGCGCCTCCCACCGGCAGAGACACTTTTGCGTACTATGAGAGGCCCTGTGCCAGTGACGTTGCCAACTAGTATGCCTCCCCAACTGATGAAGGAACCTGCACTTTCATCTGCACCTTCCTCTTTGTCCCCGTGTAAGGTGGTATAGTATGCGGGAAGGGGAACCTGACTTTCAGCAGGGTCAGATTCTGGCTGTGTAGAGTGCAAGGGGAATGTAGTGGTCTGGGTCAATGTACCAGCAGACTCATCTAGCAGTGGCTGGCCAATGGGCAGGATGAGGAGGAAACAAAGATATAGTCTGAAAGAATAAAGTAGGCTAAATGCAGTTCAAAATTGGTAAGAGGACTAAACAGGCAGCATTTGTTCAGTGGCGAAAAACTGTAATGAGTTTCAGACACAGTTAGTAGTCCCAATTAATAAAGTGGGCCAAATGAAGTTCAAAATTGGTAACAGAAGTAAACAGGCGGCACAGCTTTGTTCAGTGGAGGAGAACAACAAGCAGCGACAGACACCGTTAGTACGCCCAACCAAACCAGTAGCCCAAATGCAGTATAATATCTGATATAGCCCGAAAGCCAAAAGATTGAAGCTCAGCTTTGTAAAGTGGAGGAGAACACCAAGCAGCCGCAGAAACCGTTAGTAGGCCCAACCAAACAAGTAGGCCAAATGCAGTGTAATATTTGATATAGGCTGAAAACCTGTAAATTTAAGATCACCTTTATTCTGTGGAGAACACCAAGCTGCGGCTCACACCATTTGTAGGCCCAACCAAAGGAGTAGGCCAAATGCAGTTAAATATCTGACACCGGATGAAAATTGAGGCTCAGCTTTGTTCAGTGGAGGACAACAGTAATGGGAGGCAGACACAGTTAGTAGGCCTTAATAAGTAAGTAGGCAAAATACAGTTCAAAATAGGTAAGTGGAGTACACAGGCGGCATAGCTTTGTAAAGCGGAGGACAGTTGTAATGTGTGGCACGGACAGACAGGAAGACAGAGGCCTAAAATAAAAAAGTAGGCTAATGTCAGTTCAAAATTTGTTTGAGTAGTACACAGGCGGCATAGCTTCGTAAAGCGGAGGACAGTTGTAATGTGTGGCACGGACAGACAGGCAGACAGAGGCCTAAAATAAAAAAAAGTAGGCTAATGTCAGTTCAAAATTTGTTTGAGTAGTACACAGGCGGCATAACTTCGTAAAGCGGAGGACAGTTGTAATGTGTGGCACGGACAGACAGGCAGACAGAGGCCTAAAATAAAAAAAGTAGGCTAATGTCAGTTCAAAATTTGTTTGAGTAGTACACAGGCGGCATAAATTCATAAAGCGGAGGACAGTTGTAATATGTGGCACGGACTGACAGGCAGACAGAGGCCTAAAATAAAAAAAGTAGGCTAATGTCAGTTCAAAATTTGTTTGAGTAGTACACAGGCGGCATAGCTTCGTAAAGCGGAGGACAGTTGTAATGTGTGGCACGGACAGACAGGCAGACAGAGGCCTAAAATGAAAAAGTAGGCTAATGTCAGTTCAAAATGTGCTTGAATAGTACACAGGCGGCATAGCTTCGTAAAGCTGAGGACAATTGTAATGTGTGGCACGGACAGACAGGCAGACAGAGGCCTAAAATAAAAAAAGTAGGCTAATGTCAGTTCAAAATTTGTTTGAGTAGTACACAGGCGGCATAGCTTCGTAAAGCGGAGGACAGTTTTAATGTATGGCACGGATAGACAGGCAGACAGTGGCCTAAAATAAAAAAAGTAGGCTAATGTCAGTTCAAAATTTGTTTGAGTAGTACACAGGCGGCATAGCTTCATAAAGCGGTGGACAGTTGTAATGTGTGGCACGGACAGACAGGCAGACAGAGGCCTTAAATAAAAAAAGTAGGCTAATATCAGTTCAAAATTTGTTTGAGTAGTACACAGGCGGCATAGCTTCGTGAAGCGGAGGACAGTTGTAATGTGTGGCATGGACAGACAGGCAGACAGAGGCCTAAAATAAAAAAAGGTGGCAAAATGCAGTTCCAAACTGCTACCAGGACTAACCCGGCGGCCTAGCTTGTTTCAGGGGGGAAGAGTTGTAATGTGTGGCGCAGACAGACAGACAGACAGAGGCCTAAAATAAAAATAGGTGGCTAAATGCAGTTCACAATTGGTAACAGGATTACTCAGGACAACTGTTATAAGTGGTTGACAGTTAGTAGGCATAAATACTATAGTTGGCTAAATGTCAGCCAATGAATTGGTCATAATAAATAAACTGGTGCCATTGCGAGTTACAGGGGTGGGCTCCTATGCAGAGTTGCAGGCAGTGGTAGTTGGCGCAAAGCATTAAGGGGTCTAAATGGAGGGCAGGGCCCCTGTATAATTTTACTATCATCTATCATTGCAACAAACTTGTAATGGCAGTGCCATTTAAGGATTTAACAGCACAGACTACACAGTGGTGGGGCAGGGAACTTTTACAAGTGGTAGAGCACAGTTCGAGCTGGGGGGAACACTCTCTCGTGGGCGGCGGTACTGTAACTGGAACCCTCATATTACGACGGTGTGTCTGATGTTGGTTGTGCACCACCACCGTCAGAGACACTTCATTGTACTATGTGGGACCCTGTGTCAGTGCCGTCGCCCAAAAATGGGAACACACACACATGTCCAAGCAAACGGCACTCGCACGGGTGCTTGCGCCAAGTTGTGACCACGAACCTGTGGGGGGAGTCAGCCCATTTAGGGAGGTATAAAAAGGGCCTATGGTGGACATTCGGCACCTGCAAATGGCATAATTGGAGCAGTCAGTAAGAGGAGGCCAAATACAAGCAATTTTCCAGGCAAGCTACGTGTCTGCAGGTGAAGGTGGGGCAAAATAATTCGAAATCCGTGATTGGTTCATTTAAATGAAGGTTAGATCATCAACAATTCTCCCTGAAAAAATCATTTTATTTTATTTGGTTTCTAAATTCTTCCTGAAAAAATCATTTTATTCTATTTTTTTTTTCCTAAAGTCTCCCTGAAAAAAAACAAAAAACAAATCAGTGGGAGATTAATATTGCCCTTTCTGTTTGTGTGCCAGTCTTGACTCCTGGGTGTGCCATCTCTCTCTCTCTCTCTCTCCAATTGGGGGAACAGGGTGCAGGCGGCAGCAGTTCTGAAGCGGAGGAGGAGGGGCCGCAGCAGGCATCAACATCGCAACAGGTTCCATCTGCCGGGCCCGTATCTTGCCCAAAACGCGTGGCAAAGCCAAAACCTGTTGGAGGACAGCGTGGCCATCCGGTTAAAGCTCAGTCTGCAATGCCTGAAAAGGTATCCGAGGCTAGAAAGAGTGCAGTCTGGCATTTTTTTAAACAACATCCAATTGATCAGCGCAAAGTCATCTGTCAAAAATGTTCAACTACCTTAAGCAGAGGACAGAATCTGAAAAGTCTCAATACAAGTTGCATGCATAGACATTTAACCACCATGCATTTGCAAGCCTGGACTAACTACCAAACTTCCCTTAAGGTTGTAGCACCCTCGGCCAATGAAGCTAGTCAGCAACGCAACATCCCTTCCGGCAGTGTAGGGCCACCATTTTCTGCACCACCTGCAGTATCTGTGCAGGTTTCTTTGCCAGGCCAAAGCAGTCAGGGTCAGGGAATCACCAGTTTCGTAGTAGGAAACACTGCATCTAGGGCACCGGCGGCAACAATACCATCTCCCACCGTCTCTCAGTCTGCCATGTCCACCGGCACCCCCGCTAGTTCCACGATCTCCAGCTCTCCAGTCCAGCTCACCCTACATGAGACTATGGTTAGAAAAAGGAAGTACTTAGCCTCGCATCCGCGTACACAGGGTTTGAACGCCCACATAGCTAGACTAATCTCGTTAGAGATGATGCCCTACCGGTTAGTTGAAAGCGAAGCTTTCAAAGCCCTGATGGACTACGCTGTACCACGCTACGAGCTACCCAGTCGACACTTTTTTTCCAGAAAAGCCATCCCAGCCCTCCACCAGCATGTTAAAGAGCGCATCGTCCATGCACTCAGGCAATCTGTGAGCACAAAGGTGCACCTGACAACAGATGCATGGACCAGTAGGCATGGCCAGGGACGTTACGTGTCCATCACGGCACACTGGGTGAATGTTGTGGATGCAGGGTCCACAGGGGACAGCAAGTTTGGGACAGTTCTGCCTAGCCCACGGTCTAGGAAACAGTTGGCTGTAGCCGTTCGCACCCCCTCCTGCAGAAGCGAGAGCTCGTCCACAGACCGCAGTCGCCCAACCACTCGATCCGCAGCTGCCACTGTTGCACACCAGGCCTCCCATTATGGGGCAGCTACTGGCAAACGTCAGCAGGCTGTATTGGCTATGAAGTGTTTGGGCGACAACAGACACACCGCGGAAGTTCTGTCCGAGTTCTTGCAGAAAGAAACGCAGTCGTGGCTGGGCACTGTAGATCTTGAGGCAGGCAAGGTAGTGAGTGATAACGGAAGGAATTTCATGGCTGCCATCTCCCTTTCCCAACTGAAACACATTCCTTGCCTGGCTCACACTTTAAACCTGGTGGTGCAGTGCTTCCTGAAAAGTTATCCGGGGTTATCCGACCTGCTCCTCAAAGTGCGTGGACTTTGCTCACATATCCGCCGTTCGCCCGTACACTCCAGCCGTATGCAGACCTATCAGCGTTCTTTGAACCTTCCCCAGCATCGCCTAATCATAGACGTTGCAACAAGGTGGAACTCAACACTGCACATGCTTCAGAGACTGTGCGAACAGAGGCGGGCTGTTATGTTTTTGTGGGAGGATACACATACACGGGCAGGCAGTAGGATGGCAGACATGGAGTTGTCAGGTGTGCAGTGGTCGAAGATTCAAGACATGTGTCAAGTCCTTCAGTGTTTTGAGGAATGCACACGGCTGGTTAGTGCAGACAACGCCATAATAAGCATGAGCATCCCCCTAATGCGTCTGCTGATGCAAAGTTTGACGCACATAAAGGATCAGGCGTCTGCAGCTGAGGAAGAGGAAAGCCTTGATGACAGTCAGCCATTGTCTGGCCAGGGCAGTGTACAGGACGAGTTAGCGGGCGAAGAGGAGGAGGAGGACGAGGAGGATGATGGGGATGATTATATTTTTAATGAGGAAGCTTTTCCGGGGCCACTGGAAATTGGTGGCGCGGCAAGGCCGGGTTCTGGTTTTTGGAGGGACACAAGTGACGTGGATTTGCCTGAAACTGCCCCTCAACCAAGCACAACCGCAGATTTGAGAACTGGAATTTTGGCCCACATGGCGGATTATGCCTTACGTATCCTCAAAAGGGACACACGCATAACTAAAATGATGAACAATGACGATTACTGGTTGGCCTGCCTCCTTGATCCTCGCTATAAAGGCAAATTGCAAAATATAATGCCACATGAGAACTTGGAACTAATATTAGCAACCAAACAATCAACTCTTGTTGACCGTTTGCTTCTGGCATTCCCTGCACACAGCGCCCGTGATCGTTCTCACACGAGCTGCAGGGGCCATCAGACCAGAGGAGTTAGAGGGGCAGAAATCAGAAGTGGCGTTGGCCAGAGGGGTTTTCTGACCAGGTTGTGGAGTGATTTTGCTATGACCGCAGACAGGACAGGTACTGCAGCATCAATTCAAAGTGACAGGAGACAACATTTGTCCAGTATGGTTACAAATAGTGTTGAGCGATACCGTCCGATACTTGAAAGTATCGGTATTGGATAGTATCGGCCGATACCCGAAAAATATCGGATATCGCCGATACCGATATCCGATACCAATACAAGTCAATGGGACATCAAGTATCGGAAGGTATTCTCATGGTTCCCAGGGTCTGAAGGAGAGGAAACTATCCTTCAGGCCCTGGGATCCATAGGGATGTGTAAAATAAAGAATTAAAATAAAAAATATTGATATGCTCACCTCTCCGACGGCCCCTGGACTTCACACTGCTAACCGGGAGGCTTCTTTGTTTAAAAAGCGCGCCTTTCGGACCTGTGAATGACGTCCCGGCTTCTGATTGGTCGCGTGCCGCCCATGTGACCGGCACGCGACCAATCAGAGGCCGCGACGTCATTCGCAGGTCCTCAATTCCTAGAATTAGCAGTTTTGTGAATGAGAATGACGTCGCGGCTTCTGATTGGCCGCGTGCCGGTCACATGGGCGGCACGCGGCTAATCAGAAGCCGTGATGTCATTCTCATTCACAAAACTGCTAATTCTAGGAATTGAGGACCTGCGAATGACGTCGCGGCCTCTGATTGGTCGCGTGCCGGTCACATGGGCGGCACGCGACCAATCAGAAGCCGGGACGTCATTCACCGGTCCGAAAGGCGCGCTTTTTAAACAAAGAAGCCTCCCGGATAGCAGCGTGAAGTCCAGGGGCCGCCGGAGAGGTGAGCATATCAACATTTTTTATTTTAATTCTTTATTTTCCACATCCCTATTGATTCGATACCGATACCCGATATCACAAAAATATCGGATCTCGGTATCGGAATTCCGATACCGCAAATATCGGCCGATACCCGATACTTGCGGTATCGGAATGCTCAACACTAGTTACAAACTATTTTTCATCCCTTATCGATGTTCTCCCTCAACCGTCATTCCCATTTGATTACTGGGCATCCAAATTAGACACCTGGCCAGAATTGGCAGAATATGCATTGCAGGAGCTTGCTTGCCCGGCAGCTAGTGTCCTATCAGAAAGAGTATTCAGTGCTGCAGGTTCAATACTAACAGAAAAAAGGACTCGTCTGGCTACCCAAAATGTAGATGATCTAACCTTCATTAAAATGAACCACAACTGGATTTCGAAATCTTTTGCCCCACCTTGCCCGGCTGACACCTAGCTTTCCTATGAAAAGGTCTTGCCTGTGGACTATTCTGAATGCCTTTTCCAATCTCGTAATTTTCTGCACCTGATTGTCCAGCATACGACATGTTTACACCTCACTAAATGGCCAAACTCCCCACACGGGGCCGTGGTATCGACACTTGGCGACAGCACCCGTGAGAGTGCTGTTTGTCTGAAGAGGTGGGTGTGCCCGCTTTCGGTCGACGGCACTGCCACTGGGTCCCTCCTAGTACAATAAAGTGTCTCTGGCGGTGGTGGTGCGCACCCAACGTCAGACACACCGTTGTAATACGAGGGGCCCTGGGCCTGTACCGCCGGCCACAAGACAGTTCCCCCCCCCAGCTCAAACAGTGCTCTACCACTTGCAAAATTATCTCACAGCTCCACCAATGTTTAGTCTATGCGCTGACATCCTTCAATGCCTGCCACTGACAATACCATTGTATTGACATTTTTCTTATGTTAGGCCTTCGAAGCCTGTCTGCGGTCACTCCTTCCACTATGCCTCCACTGACCACACCACTGCTGCCCGTGTACCCCTGGAACCAATTTAAAATCGCCTACAGCCAGCCCAATTTTTTTATTTTAGGCCTTCGATGCCTGTCTGCGGTCCGTTCTTTCTACTACTACTACACTGACCAGGCCACTGCTGCCCGTGTACCCCTGGAACCAATTTAAAATTGCCTACAGCCATGTGTTATTATTTTAGGCCTTCGATGCCTGTCTGCGGTCACTCCTTACAATATGCCTCCACTGACCACACCACTGCTGCCCGTGTACCCCTGGAACCAATTTAAAATTGCCTACAGCCAGCCCAATTTTTTAATTTTAGGCCTTTGATGCCTGTCTGCGGTCCGTTCTTTCTACTACTACTACACTGACCAGGCCACTGCTGCCCGTGTACCCCTGGAACCAATTTAAAATTGCCTACAGCCAGCCCAATTTTTTTATTTTAGGCCTTCGAGGCCTGTCTGCGGTCACTCCTTCCACTAGGCCTCCACTGACCACACCACTGCTGCCCGTGTACCCCTGGAACCAATTTAAAATTGCCTACAGCCATGTGTTATTATTTTAGGCCTTCGATGCCTGTCTGCGGTCACTCCTTCCACTAGGCCTCCACTGACCACACCACTGCTGCCCGTGTACCCCTGGAACCAATTTAAAATTGCCTACAGCCAGCCCAATTTTTTTATTTTAGGCCTTCGATGCCTGTCTGCGGTCACTCCTTCCACTAGGCCTCCACTGACCACACCACTGCTGCCCGTATACCCCTGGAACCAATTTAAAATTGCCTACAGCCAGCCCAATTTTTTTATTTTAGGCCTTCGATGCCTGTCTGCGGTCCGTTCTTTCTACTACTACTACACTGACCAGGCCACTGCTGCCCGTGTTCCCCTGGAACCAATTTAAAATTGCCAACAGCAATGTGTTATTATGTTAGGCCTTCAATGCCTGTTTGCGGTCACTCCTTCCAATAGTTCTCCACTGACCAGACCAATGCTGGCCGTGTACCCCTGGAACCCAGCTGAAAGTGCATGTAGCCTCCTTTTTTTCTTTGTTTTATATTTAGAAAGCCCAGATTAACTACGCTGTGCAACGGTTCAAGCTACCCAGTCGACATTTCTTTTGCGAAAAAAGCCATCCCAGCCCTCCACCGGCATGAAAAAGTCTGCATTGTCATAGCACTCAGACAATCAAACAGTAGAAAGGTGCACCTGACAAGAGACGCATGGACCAGTAGGCATGTCCACAAAAAGTTACGTGTCCATTACGGCGCACTGGGTTAATGTGTTGGATGCATGGTCCACAGGGGACAGCCTACAAAGTCTGTCTGCAGTCCCTAATTCCAATTTTCCTCCGCTGACCACACCACTGCTGCCCGTGTACCCCTGGAACCAATTTTACAGTGTCTACAGCCTAATTTTGTTATGTTAGGCCTACTACGCCTGTCTGCGGTCCCTCCTTCCAATACTCGTCCACTGACCACACCACTGCTGCCCGTGGACCCCTGGAACCTATTTTTAATTGCATAGAGCATCCTTTTTTTAATAGTAGGCGTACAAAGTCTGTCTGCGGTCCACTATTGAAATTGTTCTCCACTGCCCAGAGCACTGCTGCTTGTGTACCCCTGTAAGTTTTTTAAGCTGCAGTGAGCCACATTTTTGGGTTAAGTCCTACTACCTGTGTCTGTCTGCGCCACTCAATTCAGCTGTGTTCCTTTGAAAAAAGCTGAGCGTCAATAGTCTTGTTTTCAGCCTCTAGGAATTTTAAAACTGCATTGGGGGTACAACTTTGGTAGGGCCTACTAACGGTGTCTGCCTCCCCAAGGTGTGCCCCAGGTTTCCTCGCCATTGCTTCGATCTTAATGCTCTCGTTTAGTAGTTGTTGGAAACTACACTGCATTAGGCCTCCAAATTGGGTATGGGGTGTAGAGAGATGGTGTGTTCCACTCCAAGGTGTTCTCCAGGTTGCCTTTCCTGAGCTTCGATCTTCCGGCTCTCGTTTAGTAGTTGTTGGAAACTACGCTGCTTTAGGCCTACAAATTGGGTATGGGGTGTAGAGAGATGGTGTGTTCCACTCCAAGGTGTTCCCCAGGTTTCCTCGCCAATGCTTCGATCTTCATGCTCTCGTTTAGTAGTTGTTGTAAACTACACTGCATTAGGCCTACAAATTGGGTATGGGGTGTAGAGAGATGGAGTGTTCCACTCCAAGGTGTTCTCCAGGTTGCCTTTCCTGAGCTTCGATCTTCCGGCTCTCGTTTAGTAGTTGTTGGAAACTACGCTGCATTAGGCCTACAAATTGGGTATGGGGTGTAGAGAGATGGTGTGTTCCACTCCAAGGTGTTCCCCAGGTTTCCTCGCCAATGCTTCGATCTTCATGCTCTCGTTTAGTAGTTGTTGGAAACTACACTGCATTAGGCCTACAAATTGGGTATGAGGTGTAGAGAGATGGTGTGTTCCACTCCAAGGTGTTCTCCAGGTTGCCTTTCCTGAGCTTCGATCTTCCGTCTCTCGTTTAGTAGTTGTTGGAAACTACACTGCATTAGGCCTACAAATTGGGTATGGGGTGTAGAGAGATGGTGTGTTCCACTCCAAGGTGTTCTCCAGGTTGCCTTTCGTGAGCTTCGATCTTCCGGCTCTCGTTTAGTAGTTGTTGAAAACTACGCTGCATTAGGCCTACAAAATGGGTATGGGGTGTAGAGAGATGGTGTGTTCCACTCCAAGGTGTTCCCCAGGTTTCCTCGCCAATGCTTCGATCTTCATGCTCTCGTTTAGTAGTTGTTGGAAACTACACTGCATTAGGCCTACAAATTGGGTATGGGGTGTAGAGAGATGGTATGTTCCACTCCAAGGTGTTCTCCAGGTTGCCTTTCCTGAGCTTCGATCTTCCGTCTCTCGTTTAGTAGTTGTTGGAAACTACACTGCATTAGGCCTACAAATTGGGTATGGGGTGTAGAGAGATGGTGTGTTCCACTCCAAGGTGTTCTCCAGGTTGCCTTTCCTGAGCTTCGATCTTCCGGCTCTCGTTTAGTAGTTGTTGGAAACTACATTGCATTAGGCCTTCAAATTGGGTATGGGGTGTAGAGAGATGGTGTGTTCCACTCCAAAGTGTTCTCCAGGTTGCCTTTCCTGAGCTTCGATCTTCCGGCTCTCGTTTAGTAGTTCTTGGAAACTACACTGCATTAGGCCTACAAATTGGGTATGGGGTGTAGAGAGATGGTGTGTTCCACTCCAAGGTGTTCTCCAGGTTGCCTTTCCTGAGCTTCGATCTTCCGGCTCTCGTTTAGTAGTTGTTGGAAACTACGCTGCATTAGACCTACAAATTGGTATGGGGTGTAGAGAGATGGTGTGTTCCACTCCAAGGTGTTCCCCAGGTTTCCTCGCCAATGCTTCGATCGTCATGCTCTCGTTTGGTAGTTGTTGGAAACTACACTGCATTAGGCCTACAAATTGGGTATGGGGTGTAGAGAGATGGTGTGTTCCACTCCAAGGTGTTCTCCAGGTTGCCTTTCCTGAGCTTCGATCTTCCGGCTCTCGTTTAGTAGTTCTTGGAAACTACACTGCATTAGGCCTACAAATTGGGTATGGGGTGTAGAGAGATGGTGTGTTCCACTCCAAGGTGTTCTCCAGGTTGCCTTTCCTGAGCTTCGATCTTCCGGCTCTCGTTTAGTAGTTGTTGGAAACTACGCTGCATTAGGCCTACAAATTGGGTATGGGGTGTAGAGAGATGGTGTGTTCCACTCCAAGGTGTTCCCCAGGTTTCCTCGCCAATGCTTCGATCTTCAGGCTCTCGTTTAGTAGTTGTTGGAAACTACGCTGCATTAGG
Source organism: Ranitomeya imitator (assembly GCF_032444005.1). NCBI lineage: Eukaryota > Metazoa > Chordata > Amphibia > Anura > Dendrobatidae > Ranitomeya > Ranitomeya imitator. The sequence continues at coordinate 671,525,086 of NC_091286.1, read as the reverse complement.
CCTACAAATTGGGTATGGGGTGTTGAGAGATGGTGTGTTCCACTCCAAGGTGTTCCCCAGGTTTCCTCGCCAATGCTTCGATCTTCATGCTCTCGTTTAGTAGTTGTTGGAAACTACACTGCAATAGGCCTACAAATTGGGTATGGGGTGTAGAGAGATGGTGTGTTCCACTCCAAGGTGTTCTCCAGGTTGCTTTTCCTGAGCTTCGATCTTCCGGCTCTCGTTTAGTAGTTGTTGGAAACTACACTGCATTAGGCCTACAAATTGGGTATGGGGTGTAGAGAGATGGTGTGTTCCACTCCAAGGTGTTCTCCAGGTTGCCTTTCCTGAGCTTCGATCTTCCGGCTCTCGTTTAGTAGTTCTTGGAAACTACACTGCATTAGGCCTACAAATTGGGTATGGGGTGTAGAGAGATGGTGTGTTCCACTCCAAGGTGTTCTCCAGGTTGCCTTTCCTGAGCTTCGATCTTCCGGCTCTCGTTTAGTAGTTGTTGGAAACTACGCTGCATTAGGCCTACAAAATGGGTATGGGGTGTAGAGAGATGGTGTGTTCCAATCCAAGGTGTTCCCCAGGTTTCCTCGCCAATGCTTCGATCTTCATGCTCTCGTTTAGTAGTTGTTGGAAACTACACTGCATTAGGCCAACAAATTGGGTATGGGGTGTAGAGAGATGGTATGTTCCACTCCAAGGTGTTCTCCAGGTTGCCTTTCCTGAGCTTCGATCTTCCGGCTCTCGTTTAGTAGTTGTTGGAAACTACACTGCATTAGGCCTACAAATTGGGTATGGGGTGTAGAGAGATGGTGTGTTCCACTCCAAGGTGTTCTCCAGGTTGCCTTTCCTGAGCTTCGATCTTCCGGCTCTCGTTTAGTAGTTGTTGGAAACTACGGTGCATTAGGCCTACAAATTGGGTATGGGGTGTAGAGAGATGGTGTGTTCCACTCCAAGGTGTTCCCCAGGTTTCCTCGCCAATGCTTCGATCTTCATGCTCTCGTTTAGTAGTTGTTGGAAACTACACTGCATTAGGCCTACAAATTGGGTATGGGGTGTAGAGAGATGGTGTGTTCCACTCCAAGGTGTTCTCCAGGTTGCCTTTCCTGAGCTTCGACCTTCCGGCTCTCGTTTAGTAGTTGTTGGAAACTACACTGCATTAGGCCTACAAATTGGGTATGGGGTGTAGAGAGATGGTGTGTTCCACTCCAAGGTGTTCCCCAGGTTTCCTCGCCAATGCTTCGATCTTCATGCTCTCGTTTAGTAGTTGTTGGAAACTACACTGCATTAGGCCTACAAACTGGGTATGGGGTGTAGAGAGATGGTGTGTTCCACTCCAAGGTGTTCTCCAGGTTGCCTTTCCTGAGCTTCGATCTTCCGGCTCTCGTTTAGTAGTTGTTGGAAACTACGCTGCATTAGGCCTACAAATTGGGTATGGGGTGTAGAGAGATGGTGTGTTCCACTCCAAGGTGTTCCCCAGGTTTCCTCGCCAATGCTTCGATCTTCATGCTCTCGTTTAGTAGTTGTTGGAAACTACACTGCATTAGGCCTACAAATTGGGTATGGGGTGTAGAGAGATGGTGTGTTCCACTCCAAGGTGTTCTCCAGGTTGCCTTTCCTGAGCTTCGATCTTCCGGCTCTCGTTTAGTAGTTGTTGGAAACTACACTGCATTAGGCCTTCAAAGTGGGTATGGGGTGTAGAGAGATGGTGTGTTCCACTCCAAGGTGTTCTCCAGGTTGCCTTTCCTGAGCTTCGATCTTCCGGCTCTCGTTTAGTAGTTCTTGGAAACTATACTGCATTAGGCCTACAAATTGGGTATGGGGTGTAGAGAGATGGTGTGTTCCACTCCAAGGTGTTCTCCAGGTTGCCTTTCCTGAGCTTCGATCTTCCGGCTCTCGTTTAGTAGTTGTTGGAAACTACGCTGCATTAGGCCTACAAATTGGGTATGGGGTGTAGAGAGATGGTGTGTTCCACTCCAAGGTGTTCCCCAGGTTTCCTTGCCATTGCTTCGATCTTCATGCTCTCGTTTAGTAGTTGTTGGAAACTACACTGCATTAGGCCTACAAATTGGGTATGGGGTGTAGAGAGATGGTGTGTTCCACTCCAAGGTGTTCCCCAGGTTTCCTCGCCAATGCTTCGATCTTCATGCTCTCGTTTAGTAGTTGTTGGAAACTACACTGCATTAGGCCTACAAATTGGGTATGGGGTGTAGAGAGATGGTGTGTTCCACTCCAAGGTGTTCTCCGGGTTGCCTTTCCTGAGCTTCGATCTTCCGGCTCTCGTTTAGTAGTTGTTGGAAACTACGCTGCATTAGGCCTACAAATTGGGTATGGGGTGTAGAGAGATGGTGTGTTCCACTCCAAGGTGTTCCCCAGGTTTCCTCGCCAATGCTTCGATCTTCAGGCTCTCGTTTAGTAGTTGTTGGAAACTACGCTGCATTAGGCCTACAAATTGGGTATGGGGTGTAGAGAGATGGTGTGTTCCACTCCAAGGTGTTCCCCAGGTTTCCTCGCCAATGCTTCGATCTTCATGCTCTCGTTTAGTAGTTGTTGGAAACTACACTGCATTAGGCCTACAAATTGGGTATGGGGTGTAGAGAGATGGTGTGTTCCACTCCAAGGTGTTCTCCAGGTTGCCTTTCCTGAGCTTCGATCTTCCGGCTCTCGTTTAGTAGTTGTTGGAAACTACACTGCATTAGGCCTACAAATTGGGTATGGGGTGTAGAGAGATGGTGTGTTCCACTCCAAGGTGTTCTCCAGGTTGCCTTTCCTGAGCTTCGATCTTCCGGCTCTCGTTTAGTAGTTCTTGGAAACTACACTGCATTAGGCCTACAAATTGGGTATGGGGTGTAGAGAGATGGTGTGTTCCACTCCAAGGTGTTCTCCAGGTTGCCTTTCCTGAGCTTCGATCTTCCTGCTCTCGTTTAGTAGTTGTTGGAAACTACGCTGCATTAGGCCTACAAATTGGGTATGGGGTGTAGAGAGATGGTGTGTTCCACTCCAAGGTGTTCCCCAGGTTTTCTCGCCAATGCTTCGATCTTCATGCTCTCGTTTAGTAGTTGTTGGAAACTACACTGCATTAGGCCTACAAATTGGGTATGGGGTGTAGAGAGATGGTGTGTTCCACTCCAAGGTGTTCTCCAGGTTGCCTTTCCTGAGCTTCGATCTTCCGGCTCTCGTTTAGTAGTTGTTGGAAACTACAATGCATTAGGCCTACAAATTGGGTATGGGGTGTAGAGAGATGGTGTGTTCCACTCCAAGGTGTTCCCCAGGTTTCCTCGCCAATGCTTCGATCTTCATGCTCTCGTTTAGTAGTTGTTGGAAACTACACTGCATTAGGCCTACAAATTGGGTATGGGGTGTAGAGAGATGGTGTGTTCCACTCCAAGGTGTTCTCCAGGTTGCCTTTCCTGAGCTTCGATCTTCCGGCTCTCGTTTAGTAGTTCTTGGAAACTACACTGCATTAGGCCTACAAATTGGGTATGGGGTGTGGAGAGATGGTGTGTTCCACTCCAAGGTGTTCTCCAGGTTGCCTTTCCTGAGCTTCGATCTTCCGGCTCTCGTTTAGTAGTTGTTGGAAACTACGCTGCATTAGGCTACAAATTGGGTATGGGGTGTAGAGAGATGGTGTGTTCCACTCCAAGGTGTTCCCCAGGTTTCCTTGCCAATGCTTCGATCTTCCGGCTCTCGTTTAGTAGTTGTTGGAAACTACACTGCATTAGGCCTACAAATTGGGTATGGGGTGTAGAGAGATGGTGTGTTCCACTCCAAGGTGTTCTCCAGGTTGCCTTTCCTGAGCTTCAATCTTCTGGCTCTCGTTTAGTAGTTGTTGGAAACTACGCTGCATTAGGCCTACAAATTGGGTATGGGGTGTAGAGAGATGGTGTGTTCCACTCCAAGGTGTTCCCCAGGTTTCCTCGCCAATGCTTCGATCTTCATGCTCTCGTTTAGTAGTTGTTGGAAACTACACTGCATTAGGCCTACAAATTGGGTATGGGGTGTAGAGAGATGGTGTGTTCCACTCCAAGGTGTTCTCCAGGTTGCCTTTCCTGAGCTTCGATCTTCCGGCTCTCGTTTAGTAGTTGTTGGAAACTACACTGCATTAGGCCTTCAAATTGGGTATGGGGTGTAGAGAGATGGTGTGTTCCACTCCAAGGTGTTCTCCAGGTTGCCTTTCCTGAGCTTCGATCTTCCGGCTCTCGTTTAGTAGTTCTTGGAAACTACACTGCATTAGGCCTACAAATTGGGTATGGGGTGTAGAGAGATGGTGTGTTCCACTCCAAGGTGTTCTCCAGGTTGCCTTTCCTGAGCTTCGATCTTCCGGCTCTCGTTTAGTAGTTGTTGGAAACTACGCTGCATTAGGCCTACAAATTGGGTATGGGGTGTAGAGAGATGGTGTGTTCCACTCCAAGGTGTTCTCCAGGTTGCCTTTCCTGAGCTTCGATCTTCCGGCTCTCGTTTAGTAGTTCTTGGAAACTACACTGCATTAGGCCTACAAATTGGGTATGGGGTGTAGAGAGATGGTGTGTTCCACTCCAAGGTGTTCTCCAGGTTGCCTTTCCTGAGCTTCGATCTTCCTGCTCTCGTTTAGTAGTTGTTGGAAACTACGCTGCATTAGGCCTACAAATTGGGTATGGGGTGTAGAGAGATGGTGTGTTCCACTCCAAGGTGTTCCCCAGGTTTTCTCGCCAATGCTTCGATCTTCATGCTCTCGTTTAGTAGTTGTTGGAAACTACACTGCATTAGGCCTACAAATTGGGTATGGGGTGTAGAGAGATGGTGTGTTCCACTCCAAGGTGTTCTCCAGGTTGCCTTTCCTGAGCTTCGATCTTCCGGCTCTCGTTTAGTAGTTCTTGGAAACTACACTGCATTAGGCCTACAAATTGGGTATGGGGTGTGGAGAGATGGTGTGTTCCACTCCAAGGTGTTCTCCAGGTTGCCTTTCCTGAGCTTCGATCTTCCGGCTCTCGTTTAGTAGTTGTTGGAAACTACGCTGCATTAGGCTACAAATTGGGTATGGGGTGTAGAGAGATGGTGTGTTCCACTCCAAGGTGTTCCCCAGGTTTCCTTGCCAATGCTTCGATCTTCCGGCTCTCGTTTAGTAGTTGTTGGAAACTACACTGCATTAGGCCTTCAAATTGGGTATGGGGTGTAGAGAGATGGTGTGTTCCACTCCAAGGTGTTCTCCAGGTTGCCTTTCCTGAGCTTCGATCTTCCGGCTCTCGTTTAGTAGTTCTTGGAAACTACACTGCATTAGGCCTACAAATTGGGTATGGGGTGTAGAGAGATGGTGTGTTCCACTCCAAGGTGTTCTCCAGGTTGCCTTTCCTGAGCTTCGATCTTCCGGCTCTCGTTTAGTAGTTGTTGGAAACTACGCTGCATTAGGCCTACAAATTTGGTATGGGGTGTAGAGAGATGGTGTGTTCCACTCCAAGGTGTTCCCCAGGTTTCCTCGCCAATGCTTCGATCTTCATGCTCTCGTTTAGTAGTTCTTGGAAACTACACTGCATTAGGCCTACAAATTGGGTATGGGGTGTAGAGAGATGGTGTGTTCCACTCCAAGGTGTTCTCCAGGTTGCCTTTCCTGAGCTTCGATCTTCCGGCTCTCGTTTAGTAGTTGTTGGAAACTACACTGCATTAGGCCTACAAATTGGGTATGGGGTGTAGAGAGATGGTGTGTTCCACTCCAAGGTGTTCTCCAGGTTGCCTTTCCTGAGCTTCAATCTTCTGGCTCTCGTTTAGTAGTTGTTGGAAACTACGCTGCATTAGGCCTACAAATTGGGTATGGGGTGTAGAGAGATGGTGTGTTCCACTCCAAGGTGTTCTCCAGGTTGCCTTTCCTGAGCTTCGATCTTCCGGCTCTCGTTTAGTAGTTGTTGGAAACTACAATGCATTAGGCCTACAAATTGGGTATGGGGTGTAGAGAGATGGTGTGTTCCACTCCAAGGTGTTCCCCAGGTTTCCTCGCCAATGCTTCGATCTTCATGCTCTCGTTTAGTAGTTGTTGGAAACTACACTGCATTAGGCCTACAAATTGGGTATGGGGTGTAGAGAGATGGTGTGTTCCACTCCAAGGTGTTCTCCAGGTTGCCTTTCCTGAGCTTCGATCTTCCGGCTCTCGTTTAGTAGTTCTTGGAAACTACACTGCATTAGGCCTACAAATTGGGTATGGGGTGTAGAGAGATGGTGTGTTCCACTCCAAGGTGTTCTCCAGGTTGCCTTTCCTGAGCTTCGATCTTCCGGCTCTCATTTAGTAGTTGTTGGAAACTACGCTGCATTAGGCCTACAAATTGGGTATGGGGTGTAGAGAGATGGTGTGTTCCACTCCAAGGTGTTCTCCAGGTTGCCTTTCCAGAACTTCTATCTTCAGGCTCTCATTAAATTGTGGTTAAACGGAACAACTGCATTTGGCGTACTAGTTTGTTTGGGGCCTACTATCGGTGTCTGCCACTCCTTGCTGTTCTCCTGGTTTCCTGTCCTGAAATTCCATTTTCAGGCTCTCGTTAAGCAGTTGTTAATGTTAGACTGCATTTGGCCTACTATTTGGGTTGGGGCCTATTATCGGTGTCTGCCACTCCTTGCTGTTCTCCTCCACTGAACAAAGCTGTGCCGCCTGTTTACTACGGTTGCCAATTTTGAACTGCATTTCGACTACTTACTGATTTGGGCCTACTCTCTGTGTCAGCCTCTCATTCCAGTTGTCCTCCACTGCAATGCCCCCTGGTTAGTCCTGTGTTACCAATTTTGAACTGCATTTAGCCAACTTTATTCTTTGGGCCTATATCTGTGTTTCCTCCTCATCCTGCCCATTGCCCAGCCAGTGATAGATGAGTCTGCTGGTACATTGACCCATAACGCAAAATTCCCTGTGCACGCTACACAGCAAGATTGTGACACTGCTGAAAGTCAGGTTCCTCTTCCCGCATACCATACCACCTTACACGGGGACAAAGAGGAAGGTGCAGATGAAAGTGCAGGTTCCTTCATCAGGTGGGGGGAGGAATACTAGTTGGCGACGTCACTGGCACAGGGCCTCTCATAGTACGCAAAAGTGTTGCTGCCGGTGGGAGGCGCCCCCGCCATGCAAACACACCGCTGTACTTTGAGGGGCCCTGTGCCAGTGCCAATGCCAACGAGTGGGCCCCCCCTGCTTGCTCAGGATCACAGCACTTGCAAAGTTGAAATACTTACCTCTCCCTGCTCCACTGCCGTGACGTGGTCCAGATTTACTAGGCCCACTAATTACTTGAACCAGCCCTACCCCCCACAACTTTAGCCAAATGACCCCCAATTTCAAATGCCTTCCAATTATTACAAGGTAAATTACGATTGACAAGCTTATTTAACAAGAATGGATGTTTTTGCCATTAAAATGGGCAGTGTAGGTGTTTTCCTGGCCTCCACTCACTGCCGACTATGCTCCCCCATTGACTTGCATTGGGTTTCGTGTGTCGGGCGATACCCGACTTTTCGCGATAATCGGCCGATTCCACTCGACTCGACTTCTAAGATAGTCGGGTTTCGCGAAACATGGCTCGACTCTAAAAAGGTCAAGGTCGCTCAACCCTACTGAAGACTATTTCAGAGAGCACATTAGCAGCTGGGCAAGCGAGCTCCTGTAATACATATTCTGCCAATTCGGGCCATGTGTCTAGTTTAGATGCCCCGTAATCAAAGGGGAATGACCTGTGAGGGAGAACATCGATAATGGCGGAAAAATAGTTGGTTACCATACTGGACAAATGCTGTCTCCTGTCACTTTGCATCGATGCAGCAGTACCTGTCGTGTCTTCGGTCATTGCGAAATCACTCCACAACCTGGTCATAAATCCCCTCTGTCCAACGCCACTTCGGCTTTGTGCACCTCTAACACCTCTGCCATGTTGCCCCCTAAAGCTCATGTGAGAACCATCAGCGCCGCTATGTGTTGGGAATGCCAGAACCAAACGGTCTACAAGAGTTACTTGTTTGGTAGCCAATATTTGCTCAAGGTTCTCATGTGGCATGATATTTTGTAATTTGCCTTTGTATCGTGGATCCAGGAGGCATGCTAACCAGTAATTGTCATCGGTCATCATTTTGATAATGCGGGGGGTCCCGTTTTAGGATACACAAGGCATACTCTGCCATGTGGGCTGTTATGAACTGGTGGTTTAGGAGCAACATGGGACAAGCTCTGAAGGAGGTGGTACCTGCACTGACCGCAGTTCCTAAGCTTAACACAACACTAGCAGTAGCCGTGGGATGTTACTTTCACTCCCTAGACACCTCGTCACAGCCGGAGTACTAACTACCCCTGTTATGATACGGTGGTCTAGGAGCAACATGGAACGAGCTCTGAAGGAAGTGGTAACTGTACTGACCGCAGTCCCTAAGCTCAACACAACACTAGAAGTAGCCGTGGAATGCTCCTAACTCTCCCTAGGCATCTCGTCACAGCCTAAGAGCTAACTACCCCTAAAGAAATAAGCAGGAAAGCTATCTTGCCTCAGAGAAAACACCCAAAGGATAGATTAGCCCCCCACAAATAATGACTGTGAGTGGAGAGGGAAAAGACATACACAGAATGAAACCAGGATGAGCACAGGAGGCCAGTCTAGCTAAATAGATAGGACAGGATGGAATACTGTGCGGTCAGTATAAAACACTACAAAAATCCACGCAGAGTTTACAAAAAAAATCTCCACACCTGACTAAAGGTGTGGAGGGCAAATCTGCCTCCCAGAGCTTCCAGAAAGACAGAATTAATTCACACTGATAAGCTGGACAAACATAGAAAGCACAGAATGGATAAGTCCACAATCTATGGACAGAAAAGAGCAAGCAAAAACTTAGCTTTGCTGAACTGGTCAGGATAACAGGGAACTCCAAAGAGATGTGAATCCAACCAGGAACCATTTACAAGTGGCACTGGCTGAAGAAAGAGCCAGGCCTAAATAGCAGAGCAGAAAAGACGATAAGTGGAGGCAGCTGATGACAGCTAACTCCAAGGAGCAGCCATACCACTAGAAACCACAAGAGGGAGCCCAAGAGCAGAACTCACAAAAGTGCCACTTACAACCACCGGAGGGAGCCCAAGAGTGGAATTCACAACACCTGACTAAAGGTGTGGAGGGTAAATCTGCTTCCCAGAGCTTCCAGCTTAACTGAATAAATCCATACTGACAAGCTGGACAAAAAACATAGAATGTACAGAACAATTAAGTCCACAACATGTGGACAGAAAAGAGCAAAGCAAGGACTTATCTTGCTGAACTGGTCAGGATATCAGGGAAATCCAAGCAGAGATGTGAATCCAACCAGGAACCATTGACAAGTGGCACTGTCTGAAGGAAAGAGCCAGGCAAAAATAGCCGAGCAGAAAGACAATCAGTGGAAGCAGCTGCAGACTGCTAAATCCAAGGAGCAGCCATTCCACTTAAAACCACCGGAGGGAGCCCAAGAGCAGAACTCACAAAAGTGCCACTTACAACCACCGGAGGGAGCCCAAGAGCGGAATTCACAACAGTACCCCCCCTTGAGGAGGGGTCACCGAACCCTCACCAGAGCCACCAGGCCGATCAGGACAAGCCAAGTGAAAAGCACGAACCAAATCGGCAGCATGGACATCGGAGGCAACAACCCAAGAATTATCCTCCTGGCCATAACCCTTCCACTTGACAAGATACTGAAGCCTCCGCCTCGAAAAACGAGAATCCAAAATTTTCTCAACCTCATATTCCAACTCTCCCTCAACCAACACAGGGGCAGGAGGATCAACCGAGGGAACAACGGGCACCACATATCTCCGTAACAAAGATCTATGGAAAACATTATGAATGGCAAAAGAGGCTGGAAGGGCCAAACGAAAAGAAACCGGATTGATAATTTCAGAAATCTTATAAGGACCAATAAACCGAGGCTTAAACTTAGGGGAAGAAACCTTCATAGGAACATGACGAGAAGACAACCAAACCAAATCCCCCACACGAAGCCGGGGACCAACACCACGACGGCGGTTAGCAAAACATTGTGCCCTTTCCTGAGACAACGTCAAATTGTCTACCACATGAGTCCAAATCTGCTGTAACCTGTCAACCACAGAATCCACACCAGGACAATCAGAAGGCTCAACCTGCCCCGAAGAAAAACGAGGATGAAAACCAAAATTACAAAAGAAAGGTGAAACCAAAGTAGCCGAACTAGACCTATTATTAAGGGCAAACTCGGCCAACAGCAAGAAAGCCACCCAATCATCCTGATCAGTAGGGTTGAGCGACCTTCACTTTTATAGGATCGGGTCGGGTTTCACAAAACCCGACTTTTGGAAAAGTCGGGTCGAGTGAAATCGGCCGATCCTATAAAAAAGTCGGGGTCGGGGTCGGCCGAAACTCGAAACCCAATGCAGTGCATTGGGTTTCCATGGTTCCCAGGGTCTGAAGGAGCGGAAACTCTCCTTCAGGCCCTGGGATCCATATTTAAGTGTAAAATATAGAATTAAAATAAAAAATATTGCAATACTTACCCTCTGACGCGCCCTGGTACTAACCGGCAGCCTTCCTCCTTCGAATCCGCGCTTCTAGGACCTTGCCGTGACGTCGCGGTGACGTCGCGGCTTGTGATTGGCCGCGCGAGCGGTCACATGGGCGGCCGCGCGGCCAATCACAAGCCGCGACGTCACCGCGACGTCACGGCAAGGTCCTAGAAGCGCGGATTCGAAGGAGGAAGGCTGCCGGTTAGTACCAGGGCGCGTCAGAGGGTAAGTATTGCAATATTTTTTATTTTAATTCTATATTTTACACTTTAATCTGAATTCCGATACCAATTCCCGATATCTTAAACATATCGGGAATCGGGATCGGAATTCCGATTCCAGATTCAAAAGATCGCCGACTTCATGGCCGACCCCCCACTGGGGTCGGGTCGGGTTTCATGAAACCCGACCTTGCCAAAAGTCGGCGACTTTTGAACAATTTCGACCCGTTTCGCTCAACCCTACTGATCAGCAGACACAAAGCATCTCAAATAGGTTTCCAAGGTCTGATTAGTTCGCTCAGTTTGGCCATTTGTCTGAGGATGAAACGCCGAAGAAAAAGACAAATCAATGCCCATGCTAGCACAAAAGGCCCGCCAAAACCTAGAAACAAACTGGGAACCTCTGACAGACACAATATTCTCCGGAATGCCATGCAAACGAACCACATGCTGAAAAAACAATGGAACCAAATCTGAGGAGGAAGGCAACTTAGGCAAAGGTACCAAATGGACCATTTTGGAGAACCGGTCACAAACCACCCAGATAACAGACATCTTCTGGGAAACAGGAAGATCCAAAATAAAATCCATGGAAATATGCGTCCAGGGCCTTCCAGGGACCGGCAAAGGCAAAAGCAACCCACTAGCGCGGGAACAGCAAGGCTTGGCCCGGGCGCAAGTCCCATAGGACTGCACAAAAGCACGCACATCCCGCGACAAGGAAGGCCACCAAAAGGACCTAGCAACCAAATCTCTGGTACCAAAAATCCCAGGATGACCAGCCAACACTGAACAATGAACCTCAGAAATTACCTTACTTGTCCATCTATCAGGAACAAACAACTTCCCCACTGGACAGCGGTCAGGTTTATCAGCCTGAAATTCCTGAAGCACCCGCCGCAAATCAGGGGAGATGGCAGAAAGAATCACCCCTTCCTTAAGAATGCCAACCGGCTCAAGGAATCCAGGAGAATCAGGCAAAAAACTCCTAGAGAGGGCATCAGCCTTAACATTCTTAGATCCCGGAAGATACGAGACCACAAAATCAAAACGGGAGAAAAACAGGGACCATCGAGCCTGTCTAGGGTTCAGCCGCTTGGCCGACTCGAGGTAAATCAGATTCTTATGATCAGTCAAGACCACAACGCGGTGCTTAGCTCCCTCAACCCAATGTCGCCACTCCTCAAATGCCCACTTCATAGCCAACAACTCACGATTGCCGATGTCATAATTGCGCTTCGCAGGCGAAAACTTTCTGGAAAAAAAAAGCACACGGTTTCATCAAAGAACCATCAGAATTCCTCTGAGACAAAACGGCCCCTGCCCCAATCTCAGAAGCGTCAACCTCAACCTGAAAAGGAAGAGAAACATCTGGCTGACGCAACACAGGGGCAGAAGTAAATCGTCGTTTAAGCTCCTGAAAGGCCTCAACAGCCGCAGAGGACCAATTCGTCACATCAGCACCTTTTTTCGTCAAATCAGTAAGGGGCTTAACCACACTGGAAAAGTTGGCAATGAAACGGCGATAGAAATTAGCAAAGCCCAACAATTTCTGAAGGCTCTTCACAGATGTGGGTTGAATCCAGTCATGAATGGCTTGGACCTTAACAGGATCCATTTCCATAGACGAGGGAGAAAATATAAAACCCAAAAAAGAGACCTTCTGCACTCTGAATAGGCACTTAGACCCCTTCACAAATAAAGCATTATCACGAAGGATCTGGAATACCATCCTGACCTGCTTCACATGAGACTCCCAATCATCGGAAAAAATCAAAATATCACCCAAATACACAATCATAAATTTATCAAGGTAATTGCGGAAAATATCATGCATGAAGGACTGAAATACAGAAGGAGCATTAGAAAGCCCGAAAGGCATCACAAGATATTCAAAATGGCCTTCGGGCGTATTAAATGCAGTTTTCCATTCGTCACCCTGTTTAATACGAACAAGATTATATGCCCCTCGGAGGTCAATCTTAGTAAACCAACAAGCCCCCTTAATCCGAGCAAACAAATCAGAAAGCAAAGGCAAGGGGTATTGGAATTTGAGCGTGATCTTATTAAGAAGATGATAATCTATACAGGGTCTCAAGGAGCCATCCTTCTTTGCAACAAAAAAGAAACCCGCTCCCAATGGTGACGAAGATAGCCGAATATGCCCCTTCTCCAAAGACTCCTTAACATAACTCCGCATGGCGGCATGCTCTGGCACAGACAGATTGAAAAGTCGTCCCTTAGGGAACTTGCAGCCAGGAATCAAATTAATAGCACAATCACAGTCCCTATGTGGAGGAAGGGAACTGGACTTGGGCTCATCAAATACATCCTGGAAATCCGACAAAAACTCAGGGACCTCAGAAGAGGGGGAAGAGGAAATTGACATCAAAGGAACGTCACTATGTACCCCTTGACAACCCCAACTAGTCACAGACATAGAATCACATATAGAACTGGCCTATTCAAATGACTCTTCCCAAAAATATAGAGAAAACCAACAAGAAAATATAGGAAGAAACTGTCATAGGTCTAAAATCAACAAATTTTATTAAATACACACAAAGAAATTATTTTAAATTGTTACATGTATAAAGTTAAGATAAAATATACTGTCCTCAGGAAAACACACATGCAAAATATGACCGCAGGTGCACGGCCATGCACAGCAACCGCATAAAATCTCCAAAATTAGTATCAAAAGATGCCCAGAGGCAAAAAGGTAGAAACGTATAGTGCAATACTGTAATAGATCAGTTAAGACAACTAATAGTGTGTCCTTAGTATATGTTGATCACTATCTCCTTGCTTTATTATGTGTGGAACGGTATATTAACCCTAGCTGCCATAACACTAAAGTGCCTAGTGCTTACTGAGGATACCTCTCATAGTAGCCACTGCATGGTAGACAGTCCAGATCTCAGCCTACATTGAAGGAGCTAGTAACCATAACATGTCTCATATATGTTAAAGCTGAACAGTAATGGAGTACGGGTGCAATACATAACCTGCACGTGCTGTCCTGATGGCCCCAACGCGCGTTTCGCGTCCTGCTTCTTCCGGGGGGATGTGTATGTGGGTGAGTATATACCGGGCTTTTATATTCATGTCTTTCATTGGTAGCAGCGGCGTTGTAATGGCGCTCTCACCGCTGAAACAGGCCACAGTGCACGCACAGATCGGCGTCCCACGTCACTGCTGCCGTTCCCCCGCCCGACGCATCAGGGCGGGGGGCGGCGCCAGTGACGCTAAGGACGCGTCACCACGGCAACGCGGCAACCCGAACAGCGGCGGAGCGCACACGCCGCAGGGAAAGTAGGAGGAAGTAAATGGATCGATGGTTGCCTGGGAACGGAGGCGGGGAGGGAGGGAGGGTATAGTATATTTACCACAGTGAGTTGAATATGCTCAGCACAGCAAGAAAGGTGGGAGGGAAGGGGCGAATATATACAGGTATATATACTTAGTCTGTACGGCGTAAGGAGGAGACCCACAGGGCAACACGTGCAAGTCCCGCACCACCTCCATAGATAACTACAAATAGTGGATTAACCCTTTAGTGCTCAGGACAGGAATCCTTTAGTGTAATTATTTTTAATATATATATATATATATATATATATATATATATGTATATGTAGAGGGAGGGTTGGTTGGTTAGAAATTAAGAAATATTAAGTGAGCAATATTTTGAAAAATATATTAAAGATATACTGAGAAAAAATAATAATAAATATATAAGTTTATATAAAAACGGATAAAAACCTTGTGAAAATATATGAATATACTAAAGTGCAAAGGTGCTGGACATAAAAAGTCAATTTTTAGAGACTGATAATTATAATTAGTTATTGCATACGGTTACTCTAAAAAGAGAAAAGTGCAGAGGTGTCTCGTGCTTCATTACTGATTTAGTGTCTAAAAGATGATAAATATAAATAGCGTGTAAAGGTTACCTACATATTTTCAAATATTTTTAAAGGATTGTCTAAAAAGTCCACATATCAGCTGAACATAGTTATAGCAGACATTACCCAAAGCTGATATACAACCATGGGTATGTTTTTTGTATACTCATATTGTACATTGATGAGAGTTCATGTCTTCTCACAGGGGGTCCTCTTGTTTAATTCCAAATTCTTAGCTCCCTTTGAACCATCCCAGTACTCCGCAGAGATGCCGTTCCACTCCAGATCACCGACTGCAAACCACCAGATCCCGGCTATCATCCTCCGAAAAATGATCTCCAACAAACACCGGTAAGTATATACTGTAAACTAAAGAGAAAGGTTATTAAAAACTGACAATATAAACACTAAAACCAACATAAAAAACACCGCTTAAAGACACCACTCATATAAAACTTAAAGAAAGGGGGCAAAACTCAACTTTTCATTTAAACCTTTTGGATGAACACAATCAATCCTTTTAATCCATTTGGTTTCCAATTGCGCAAGGGTTTTCTTCCAGTTACCACCTCTTTGGTCAATGAGGACTCTATCAATTCCTGATACCCACAATAGTTTGGCATCGCAATTGTGTGCTTGTTTAAAATGCCGAGGTATTGGTTTTAGTTCCGCCATATCAGTTGCCTCTCGTGCATTCAGGATATCCCGGACGTGTTCTCGGACTCGTAATTTCAGTGGTCTTGATGTTAAACCCACATAGATTTTCCCACATGGGCATTTAGCGTAATATATTACGCCCATCGTATTGCATGTTATGTGTTGTGTGATGGTGAAATTTTTAACACCATCACTGGACTCAAACATTGATGCTTTCTGCATGTTTGGACATGCGATGCAATTATTGCATGGGAAGAAGCCCCATTTAGGTCCTTTAGATCCAAATGCTTTACTTGGGTCTTCCCCAGGGTGATAGCTGTGGACTAGGATGTCTTTGAAGTTTTTTTACCTTCTGTACGTAATGGATGATGTGTTGCTGATGTGTTTGCTGAGGATTTGATCAGCTTTTAGTATTGCCCAATACTTATTCAGGGCTTGTCTCATATCTCTCCATTTTTTGTTGTACGTTGAGATGAACCTGATCATTGGATCTTGTGCATTCCTTTTTACTTTCGGCTGTAAAAGATTAGTCCGATTTTCTGCTGCTGCCCGTTTCCATCCCTTCTTGATGCTCCTGTTTGAGAAACCTCGATTTCTAAATCTTTCTGCCAATTCACCCGCTTGTTGGTTGAATGATGTCTCATCAGAGCATATTCTTTTGATCCGCAGGAATTGTCCCGTTGGTATAGCATTCACCACCTGTTGAGGGTGGGAAGAGGTGGCGTGAAGCAGGGAGTTCACAGCCGTCTCCTTGCAGAACACATCAGTCACTAACACATTAGATTCTCCCTTCAAAATGAGTATGTCAAGAAATTCAATCCTAGTTTGACTATACTTAAACGTCAGTTTTACGTTGATATTGTTATTGTTCAACATGTTCACAAACGACAGGTGGTTAATGCTATACCTACAGGACAATAACATGATCTTATGGAAACGCTATATCGATGATGTTTTTGCATATGGGGGGGCACGTTGGAGGCCCTCGCCTCTTTCTTCGGCTGGCTCAATACAGCCTGGCCAGGCATTTCTTTTACAATGTCCCACGATGACACACGGATAAACTTCCTGGACACAATGGTTATTCTCCAGTCAGACGGCTCCATCTCCACTGATTTGTACACTAAAAGCACCGATCGGAATAGCCTGTTACATTTTACAAGCTTCAACCCTCCCGCTACAAAGAGATCGGTACCCAAGTCTCAGTTTCAGCGGGTGTCCAAAATTGTATCAGACGGAGACCTAAGGCCTCTTCGTCTTCAGGAAATGTCCACTAAATTTTCCGAACGGGGCTATCCATCATCAGTACTACAACAGGCTGTCCTACCTTCTCCCCCACGACTAAACAGAGCCACCAATAGAATTCCATTTATACACACTTATCATCCATTCGCATATATCTTACACAGGTCTATCCGTCAAAATTGGCATCTACTATCAAAAGCTTATCCTCAGGTACCCAAGTTTCAAAATCCATTTCTCCCTAGTTTCAAACGCCCATTGAACCTTAAAGATTCTCTCGTAAGGGCAGACGTGGGGTCTTGTAAAGCTTCACCTCGCCAACAATTTCTACAAAATCCCCATAGGGGACTTTCCCATGCCTCAACTGTGCGCAATGCCACAATGTCCTTAAGGGTTCTTCCTTTCACCATCCTCGTTCTGGCAAAACATTCCGTATCCCAGGGTACTTCATGTGTGCCTCATCATGGGTCATATATCTGATCAAATGCCCCTGCGGACTCCTCTACGTGGGAGAAACCACACAATCCATACGTGATCGCATCTCAAAACACAAATCCACAATCCGGTGTAAGAATCTTCTATTACCCATCCCGTCACATTTCAGCAATCAAGGCCATAGTGTTTCACAACTACAGTTCCAAGTCATTGAGCACATCCCCCCTAACAGACGGGGTGGCGACCGAGTGGCCCGTCTAAAACGTAGGGAGGCCTTTTGGATCCATACATTAGAGACCCTTCATCCATTGGGCCTTAATAGAAAGTATGATTTGGCATCATTTTTGTAAGACTATGTGGTTTTTCCCTTTTTCTTTTGGTAGACCTATATGTTATATATGTTTAGCTGGGTAGATACCACTTTTGGGTCTCCCCCTCTATACAATTTTCTGTCATACCACTATCCTAAGTGTTTTACTCCCTGGTTCTATACTCGCGCCAAACATGACTATAATGCGCATAGATTTATGCATATTTATCTGTATGTATTTGTATGTCAGGTTATTAATTATTTCTCTTTTTCCTTTATTATTAGAATCGGCTGTATTGAGGTCCGCTCATGTCGCTCATCTAGCACACTGGAATATGTTTACGTTCTTCACTCTGCTCCTCTATCTTCGGCTCAACTCAGCGCAGACACTTAGGAGATCCTCCACCAGTCACTGGTTCTCCTTTTAGGCACCGCCTCCCCCTGTCTGTGAGAACTTTTTCCTCTTGCTTTAAGCGGAACCTCCTTCTCTGTGACTTTGTATTGCCGGACTGTAACACTAGATCGTCATTTCCGCCGGACCTGTAATGCGGCTCACACACGCCGCTGCTTCTCAGCGCTGCCGCGTTGTCATGGCAGCGTGACGCACTTCCGGTTTCGCCGCACGTTTTCCTATTGGTCTATGAGCCCCTCCTCCTGCCTTTATACAGCGGTCTTTCTTTCTTCCGACTAGACCAGCGGTGGATACCGCGTCTAGCTCATGGCACAGCTCTATTCACCTGGAACAGGTAACTCCTTCCTCCAGCGGAGCATGACATCTTTCACATAGTCCTATAGGAGGCTCACCTTTCTCATCCCTCCTTTTTTTCCCTCTAGTATTTGGTCCTATATAGATTTCCCTACGGAGCTCTGGTATTAGGTATGACGTAAGTTATATTCCCTTTACACTCCACCAATAGGGCACTATTTTTATACCATCTATTGTGACCCTTTAGACGCTGCTTTACACGTGTGCCTAGACACCTTGGTCTCTTTGACCCTACTTAAAGTTCAGTACGGTACGTGTCACACGGTTTTCTATAATTTTCCTTTGTACTTCCTACTCCGGTATATGGAACATGATAGTGCCTCGATATTCAACATGGTTCTCTCTGGCGATTTTGTCGGTGTATCTATAGACCTGTATATATGATATCGATGCCATTGTTCTAAATCTCTGTATGTTATGTATATACTTTATTTATTTATGTATTCATTTTTGTTTTTTTTGTTTATTTGTATTATTATTTTCACATGTAGTTACTGATGAAGGTCCGTGTGGTGGACCGAAACGTTTATTTGGTACTACAATAAATCCTTCACTTTGAGCATCAAGTTGAGTGCTAGGTTCTTTTTGTATATTACACTAAGGTGTGGGAACCTACCATAGCACCATCCTCACAGTAGTGCACACGGTTTTTTCTACTAGGTGATCTGGAGTGGAACGGCATCTCTGCGGAGTACTGGGATGGTTCAAAGGGAGCTAAGAATTTGGAATTAAACAAGAGGACCCCCTGTGAGAAGACATGAACTCTCATCAATGTACAATATGAGTATACAAAAAACATACCCATGGTTGTATATCAGCTTTGGGTAATGTCTGCTATAACTATGTTCAGCAGATATGTGGACTTTTTAGACAATCCTTTAAAAATATTTGAAAATATGTAGGTAACCTTTACACGCTATTTATATTTATCATCTTTTAGACACTAAATTAGTAATGAAGCACGAGACACCTCTGCACTCTTCTCTTTTTAGAGTAACCGTATGCAATAACTAATTATAATTATCAGTCTCTAAAAATGGACTTTTTATGTCCAGCACCTTTGCACTTTATTATATTCATATATTTTCACCAGGTTTTTATCCGTTTTTATATAAACTTATATATTTATTATTATTTTTTTTCAGTATATCTTTAATATATTTTTCAAAATATTGCTCACTTAATATTTCTTAATTTCTAACCAACCAACCCTCCCTCTACATATACATATATATATATGAACAATAATTACACTAAAGGATTCCTGTCCTGAGCACTAAAGGGTTAATCCACTATTTGTAGTTATCTATGGAGGTGGTGCGGAACTTGCACGTGTTGCCCTGTGGGTCTCCTCCTTACTCCGTACAGACTAAGTATATATACCTGCTATATTCGCCCCTTCCCTCCCACCTTTCTTGCTGTGCTGAGCATATTCAACTCACTGTGGTAAATATACTATACCCTCCCTCCCTCCCCGCCTCCGTTCCTAGGCAACCATCGTTCCATTTACTTCCTCCTACTTTCCCTGCGGCGTGTGCGCTCCGCCGCTGTTCGGGTTGCCGTGTTGCCGTGGTGACACGTCCTTAGCGTCGCTGGCGCCGCCCCCCGCCCTGACGCGTCGGGCGGGGGAACGGCGGCAGTGACGTGGGATGCCGATCTGCGCGTGCGCTGTGGCCTGTTCCAGCGGCGAGAGCGCCATTACATCGCCGCTGCTACCAATGAAAGACATGAATATAAAAGCCCGGTATATACTCACCCACATACACATCCCCCCGGAAGAAGCAGGACGCGAAACGCGCGTTGGGGCCATCAGGACAGCACGTGCAGGTTATGTATTGCACCCGTACTCCATTACTGTTCAGCTTTAACATATATGAGACATGTTATGGTTACTAGCTCCTTCAATGTAGGCTGAGATCTGGACTGTCTACCATGCAGTGGCTACTATGAGAGGTATCCTCAGTAAGCACTAGGCACTTTAGTGTTATGGCAGCTAGGGTTAATATACCGTTCCACACATAATAAAGCAAGGAGATAGTGATCAACATATACTAAGGACACACTATTAGTTGTCTTAACTGATCTATTACAGGATTGCACTATACGTTTCTACCTTTTTGCCTCTGGGCATCTTTTGATACTAATTTTGGAGATTTTATGCGGTTGCTGTGCATGGCCGTGCACCTGCGGTCATATTTTGCATGTGTGTTTTCCTGAGGACAGTATATTTTATCTTAACTTTATACATGTAACAATTTAAAATAATTTCTTTGTGTGTATTTAATAAAATTTGTTGATTTTAGACCTATGACAGTTTCTTCCTATATTTTCTTGTTGGTTTAGTTTTCCAATCGAGCACCGGATTATGTTCCTATAACCATGGAAAACCCAGTACAACAACATCATGCAGGTTATGCAACACCAGAAAACGGCAATCTTCCTGATGTGCAGGAGCCATGTACATGGTCATCTGTGTCCAGTACTGAGGTTTATCCTTGGCCAAGGGTGTAGCATCAATGCCCCTCAAAGGAATAGGGCTCTGCAAAGGCTGCAAGGAAAAACCACAGCGCCTGGCGAATTCCAAGTCCATTAAGTTCAGGGCAGCTCCTGAATCCACAAATGCCATGACAGAAAAGGACGATAATGAGCAAATCAGGGTCACAGATAAGAGAAATTTAGGCTGTACAGTACTGATGATAACAGACCTAGCGACCCTCTTAGTACGCTTAGGGCAATCAGAAATAACATGAGCAGAATCACCACAGTAAAAACACAGCCTATTCTGACGTCTGAATTCCTGCCGTTCTGCTCTAGTCAAAATCCTATCACATTGCATAGGTTCAGGACTCTGCTCAGAGGACACTGCCATATGGTGCACAGCTTTGCGCTTGCGCAGACGCCGATCAATCTGAATGGCTAGAGACATAGATTCGCTCAAACCAGCAGGCGTAGGGAAGCCCACCATAACATCTTTAAGGGCTTCAGAAAGACCTTTTCTAAAAATTGCAGCCAGAGCATCCTCATTCCATTTAGTGAGCACAGATCATTTTCTAAATTTCTGGCAGTATAATTTTGCCGTTTCCTGACCTTGACACAGGGCCAGCAGGGTTTTTTCTGCATGATCCACAGAATTAGGTTCGTCATAATACAAAAAATGTGTCTACATTCAGCAATGCCGGATCCCCTGATTCAAGGGAGAATGCCGAATCCTGAGGGTCACCACACAGCAGAGAGATGACAATTTTAACCTGCTGAATGGGATTACCAGAGGACCGGGGTTTCAAAGCAAAAAACAATTTGCAGTTATTTTTAAAGTCCAAAAAACAAATCAGGAGTAGGGATTTTAGGCTCTAAAGCCGGAGTCTGGACAACATAATCTTGGATACTCTACTCTTGCAGCAAGTTGATCCACACGAGAAAACAAACCCTGAGCATCCATGCCAGCGCCAAAATCCTGAACCACCCAGATATCAAGAGGAAAAAACATACAAAACAGAGTGCAGAAAAAAAAATGGCTCAGAATTTTTTTTTCTTCCTTTGAGATGCATTCAATTCATTTTTGTCCACTTGTACTGTTATGAACTGGTGGTTTAGGAGCAACATGGGACAAGCTCTGAAGGAGGTGGTACCTGTACTGACCGCAGTTCCTAAGCTTAACACAACACTAGCAGTAGCCGTGGGATGTTCCTGTCACTCCCTAGACACCTCGTCACAGCCGGAGAACTAACTACCCCTAAAGATAGAAACAGGAAAGCTATCTTGCCTCAGAGAAAATCCCCAAAGGATAGACAGCCCCCCACAAATAATGACTGTGAGTGGAGAGGGAAATGACATACGTAGAATGAAACCAGGATATAGCAGAGGAGGCCAGTCTAGCTAGATAGATAGAACAGGACAGAATACTGTGCGGTCAGTATTAAAAAACTAGAAAAATCCACACAGAGTTTACAAAAATCTCCACACCTGACTAAAGGTGTGGAAGGTAAATCTGCTTCCCAGAGCTTCCAGCTTAACTGAATAAATCCATACTGACAAGCTGGACAAAAAACAGAGAATGTACAGAACAATTAAGTCCACAACATGTGGACAGAAAAGAGCAAAGCAAGGACTTATCTTGCTGAACTGGTCAGAATATCAGGGAAATCCAAGCAGAGATGTAAATCCAACCAGGAACCATTGACAAGTGGCACTGTCTGAAGGAAAGAGCCAGGCAAAAATAGCCGAGCAGAAAGACAATCAGTGGAAGCAGCTGCAGACTGCTAAATCCTAGGAGCAGCCATTCCACTTAAAACCACCGGAGGGAGCCCAAGAGCAGAACTCACAAAAGTGCCACTTACATCCACCGGAGGGAGCCCAAGAGCGGAATTCACAACAGTGGGCCAAAGTTCCAGGTGTCAATTCACTGCTTGTGCTCGGTTGAGGAGCACTTTCTTGAAAATCTACATCACTTGTGGCCCACAAAAACCCTGTACCTGACCTTGCAATACCACCAGTATCTATTTCCCCCTGTGAAGCATCCTTCTCCCATGAATATTCCGCCCCATTATCCTCCTCCTCCTCTTCATCCGCCACCTCGTCCAGGAAAGTTCCCTGAGCAGACAATGGCTGACTGTCATCAAGGCTTCCCTCCTCCTCAGCCACAGACGCCTGCTCCTTGATGTGCGTCAAACGTTGCATCAGCAGACGCATTAGTGGGATGCTTATGCTTATGATGGCGTCGTCCGCACTGACCAGCCATGGGCATTCCTCAAAACACTGAAGGACTTGACAGAGGTCTTGGAGCTTCGACCACTGCACACCAGACAACTCCATGTCTGCCATCCAACTGCCTGCCCGTGTATGTGTATCCTCCCACAAATACATGACAGCACGCCTCTGTTTGCACAGCCTCTGAAGCATGTGCAATGTGGAGTTCCACCTTGTTGCCACATTGATTATTAGGTGGTGCTGGGGAAGATTCTGTGATCGTTGATGGTTAAGCATATGGCTGGAGTGTACGGGCGACCGGCGGATGTGGGAGCAAAGTCTGCGCACCTTCAGGAGCAGGGCTGGTAAATCTGGGTAATTCTTGAGGAAGCATTGCACCACCATGTTCAATGTGTGAGCCAGGCAAGGTATGTGTTTCAGTTCTGAAAGGGCTATGGCAGCCATAAAATTCCTTCAGTTATCACTGACTACCTTGCCTGCCTCAAGATGTACACTGCCCAGCCCTGACTCAGTTTCTTGCTGCAAGTACTCGGCCAGTACTTCCGCGGTGTGTCTGTTGTCGCCCAAACACTTCATTTGCAGCACAGCCTGTTGACACTTCCCACTAGCTGTTCCATAATGGGACACCACGTGTGCAACACTGACAGCTGCGGTTCTGGTCTGGTCTGGTTTCCGGTGTATAAGAAAGACATAGCTGAACTGGAGCGGGTGCAGAGAAGAGCGACCAAGGTTATTAGAGGACTGGGGGGTCTGCAATACCAAGATAGGTTATTACACTTGGGGCTATTTAGTTTGGAAAAACGAAGACTAAGGGGTGATCTTATGTTAATGTATAAATATATGAGGGGACAGTACAAAGACCTTTCTGATGATCTTTTTAATCATAGACCTGAAACAGGGACAAGGGGGCATCCTCTATGTTTGGAGGAAAAAAAGGTTTAAGCATAATAACAGACGTGGATTCTTTACTGTAAGAGCAGTGAGACTATGGAACTCTCTGCCGTATGATGTTGTAATGAGTGATTCATTACTTAAATTTAAGAGGGGACTGGATACATTTCTGGAAAAGTATAATGTTACAGGGTATATACACTAGATTCCTTGATAGGGTGTTGATCCAGGGAACTAGTCTGATTGCCGTATGTGAAATCGGGAAGGAATTTTTTCCCCAAGGTGGAGCTTACTCTTTGCCACATGGGTTTTTTTTTGCCTTCCTCTGGATCAACATGTTAGGGCATGTTAGGTTAGGCTATGGGTTGAACTAGATGGACTTAAAGTCTTCCTTCAACCTTAATAACTATGTAACTATGTAACTATGGATGGAGTGGTCGTGCGACTGCGCTCTGTGGACAAGCTTTCGCTTCTGGAGGATGAGGAGGAGCAAATGCCTACAGCAAACTGTTGTCTAGACCGTGGGCTAGGCAGAACTGTGCCAGTATTGTTGTCCCCTGTGGACCCTGCATCCACCACATTAACCCATTGTGCGGTAATGGACACGTAACGTCCCTGGCCATACCTACTGGTCCATGCATCAGTTGTGAGGTGCGCCTTTCTACTGACCGATTGCCTGAGTGCATAGACAATGCGTTCTTTGACTTGTTGGTGTAGTGCTGGGATGGCTTTTCTAGCAAAGAAGTGTCGACTGGGTAAGTCATAGCGTAGTACTGCATAGGCAATCAGGGCTTTGAAAGCTTCGCTTTCAACCAAACGGTAGTGCATCATCTCCAACGAGATTAGTCAAGCAATGTAGCCGTTCAAACCCTGTGTACGTGGATGAGAGGAAGAGTACTTTCTTTTCCTATTGGGAGTCTCTTTTAGGCTGAGCTGGACTGGAGAGCTGCATATGGTGGAACTAGCGGGGGTGGTGGTGGACATGGCAGATTAAGAGAGGCTTGGCGATGGTATTCTTGATGTGGGCCTACCTACAGTGTTTCCAACCAAGAACCTTGAGATTGCCTGACTGCTTTGGCCTTGCGACATTACCTCCGCATTTGCTACTGGTGGTGTCATAACCGGTGGGCTTCCAGTTAGGGAAGCAATGTTGCAATGCTGACTAGCTTCTTTTCAATGTTCTTTTTATTGATTTTAACAGGTTTAAACGTACAATAACAAAGTGTAACAAGATATAACAGGGCAAAGGCCTTGAGTCATACTATACAGACAGGTGGTCAATCATAAATCGTGTATATATAGACTTGGGAGTGGATAATAATAATAACGATGGGGAATTACATTCCAGACAGCAACTCCCTAGTGATCAATGTTATCGTAATTCAAAAATTTCGTTAGAAAACATATGGTCTGTAGTTAAGACATTGGTTATAACTTGTCCTAGATGCAGACAAGAAGTATTCCTAAAAGAATACCTAACAATAGAAAAGTAGAGATGACAGGAAAGGGGGGGGGGTTTAGCGGGTGAAAAGAGAAGAAGGTGGTATAGATTAGGAAGGAAAGGGGGGGGGACACTACACATCAATCTCGGATGGTCCTCAATTTGAGTCTTCAGATTATATGTATCGGTTAGCTCTATATAGGGTCCATGGACGCCACTGTTCTATAAATTTTGAAGAAAAGCATACACCGAATATGGATCAAGCCAGAAAAGAAAAACGGATATCAGGGAGTACGTAGAATAGATCACTTTTATTTATGTGTAACAAACAGCAACCAAAAAATATATTTATTATATATGTTAAAATATGTATATGTATACTCATAAAATACGCTTTTTTGGCGTGCACATGTCAAAGGACATATAACAAATGATTCGTATTAGGGAGGTCAAACAATATATATTATGACAAAAAGATGATAACTGGACACCCCACAAGGAATTAGTAAGTAGAAAAAGTATAATAAAATGGATCATAAGTGGAAAAACTAATAAAAAAATATATAAAAAACATGTATATTTAAAAACCAAAAAATATATATATATAAGGGAAAGCACAAAAAACACTAATGTTATAAATAATGACTAGTGTTGAGCATTCCGATACCGCAAGTATCGGGTATCGGCCGATACTTGCGGTATCGGAATTCCGATACCGACTTCCGATACTTTTGTGGTATCGGGAATCGGTATCGGATCCATATTAATGTGTAAAATAAAGAATTAAAATAAAAAATATTGATATGCTCACCTCTCCGGAGGCCCCTGGACATCACCGCTGGTAACCGGCAGGCTTCTTTGTTTAAAATGAGCACGTTTAGGGACTTCCATGACGTCACGGCTTCTGATTGGTCGCGTGCCGCTCATGTGACCGCCACGCGACCAATCAGAAGCCGCGACGTCATTCTCAGGTCCTAAACTCCTCATTCTAGGAATTTAGGACCTGAGAATGACGTCGCGGCTTCTGATTGGTCGCGTGGCGATCACATGAGCGGCACGCGACCAATCAGAAGCCGCGACGTCATTCTCAGGTCCTAAACGCGCTCATTTTAAGCTAAGAAGGCTGCCGGTTACCAGCGGTGATGTCCAGGGGCCTCCGGAGAGGTGAATATATCAATATTTTTTATTTTAATTCTTTATTTTACACATTAATATGGATCCCAGGGCCTGAAGGAGAGTGTTAGGGCTAGCGGAACGCACCAAATAATAAGACTGATAGTGTACGGTGCGTTTGTAGCCCGGGGTCCACCGTGCAGAGATGGAACCTGCTGCTGAGTAATGACGGACTATATGGCGGTACTCATAAGTATACTCGCGTGGGTTAAACTTCACCCAACGTGAAGGAAGCGAACCTGTTGCGTCACAGGATCGCGGTACCGCACATAGAAGGCGGGCAAGCAGTCAGCGAACTTAACCCCAACTAGGATTGAAGTCCGATTAGACCACTTGCTGACACAACACCGCAACAGGGTGTGTTAGGCAACTCATATAATTAGAGCACCGAAGTGCGAACTGTGCCGTGCTGGCAGGCACCACTAAGCACCCAGACGTGGGTCAGGAAGCGCACTACTGGCGCGTGGCGCCGCACTGGCGGTCACAGCAATAGACGCTGATACGTGTGTGACACGTTGAGTGATTTGTCGGGCGCTAGATAGCAGCCATACTCCATACGCGAACAGTCATACAATAGGGTAGGGGTATTTAATGAACGACTTGCACTCACAACAAACACACGTATTCAATTGTACACTAGCGCATGGCCGTGCGGTCATGCGCAGTTTATATAATTGCAGGACAGGAAGTGGCCACAGAATCTTTGCCCTTCCAAGACCTGCCAAGAGGACCAATGGAATGCGCTGCAGAGCCAGAGCACATGACCCTCGATCTCCAACGGGAGATCTTGCTCTGGGCATGCTCAGTGTGCGCAAACAAGGACTTAGTCCCAGGGAAGTCCGCTCGCCGCTGACCAGCACTGACTTTAATGGCAGGAGCTAAAGAAGCAGCAGTAACTCTCTGTACAGAGTGAGAGCGAGCAAGACACTGGGAGCAACGTCCCTGCTGAGCAGACTCCACTGCGGCTGGAAGAGAATGGGAGACCGCAGCGGAGACGGATCGAGATTCCCCCTGTGCAGCAGAGGAAACTCGACTCCTAACATTACCCCCCCTCCTAGGGCCCCCCCCTCCTTGGGCCTCGCTACGCTCGAAGGCAGCAATGAGCTGTGGGGCCCGAATGTTTTCAGCAGGCTCCCAAGACCTGTCCTCTGGACCATAACCCTTCCAATCCACCAAATAAAACTTTTTGCCGTGTACCACCTTGCACCCCAAAATAGCGTTCACCTCGTAATCGTCCGTAGACGAACCCGATGTCCCGGCAGATGACTCGGAAAACCGGGACATGTATACGGGTTTCAAGAGGGACACATGAAAGGTGTCGGTGATACCCAAGCGTGGAGGAAGAGCCAGGCGGTAGACCACAGGATTAACCTGTTCGAGAACCTTGAAGGGACCCAAATAGCGAGGAGCAAACTTAGTGGACTCAACTCGCAGCCTGATGTTACGGGCGGAGAGCCACACCAAGTCGCCAGGGGCAAAAGTCGGAGCGGGGCGCCGATGAACATCGGCGGAGGACCTCATTCTCTCCTTGGAGGCCCGAATGGCATCCTGCGTGCGATCCCAAATGTCCCGTGCCTCCACAGCCCAGTCTGCCACCCTGGGATCAGCGGAAGACACAGGCATGGGCACAGGAACACGCGGATGCTGGCCGTAATTTAAGAGGAATGGAGTCTGACCGGTGGAGTCGGCTACGGCATTGTTAAGTGCAAACTCTGCCCACGGTAGCAAGGATGCCCAGTCATCCTGTCTGGCAGAAACAAAATGTCGCAGATATGTGACCAAGGTCTGGTTGGCCCTTTCTACCAACCCATTTGTCTCGGGATGATATGCCGAAGAGAGATTTAACTCAATACTGAGTAGACGACATAGCTCCCTCCAGAATCGAGACGCAAGCTGGGGACCCCGGTCACTAACAATTTTGTCTGGCATACCGTGTAAGCGAAAGATATGCTTGATAAACAAGACAGCCAACGCCCGTGCAGATGGTAGCCGTGGAAGAGGCACCAAATGCACCATTTTGGAAAAATGATCGGTGATCACCCAGATAATGGTGCAATTACGAGACTTGGGTAAGCCCACCACAAAGTCCATCCCGACCATCTCCCAGGGCCTGTCAGCCACGGGCAGAGGATAAAGCAAACCAGTTGGCCGTTGCCGAGGAGTCTTGTTCCTGGCGCAAGAGACACACGCCCGAACGTACTCCGCGACATCACGAGCCATATGCGGCCACCAGTATGTCCTCGCCAGTAACTCTGATGTCCTTTTAGTACCAAAATGTCCACCCACCCTGGACGAGTGCGCCCAAGAGAGAACCTTCGGTCGCAAACTAGATGGAACAAAAGTCTTGCCCGGGGGCACAGACTCCAGCGAAACCGGGGCCACGGTTCTCAAACTCTCGGTGGGGACAATAAGCCGAGGCTCCTCCTCCTCCGCAGATGACACAATGGAGCGAGAGAGAGCGTCGGCCCGAATGTTCTTCTCCCCAGAAAGGAAATGGAGGGTGAAATGAAACCGGGAGAAGAACAAGGACCATCTGGCCTGGCGAGAATTCAACCGCTGAGCTGTCTGCAGATACACCAAATTTTTGTGATCTGTGAAGACTTGGATGGGAAAACGTGCTCCCTCCAAGAGATGTCTCCACTCCGAGAAAGCCAACTTCATGGCTAGCAACTCCCTGTCCCCGATGGAATAATTCCTCTCTGCTGGTGCGAAGGTCTTGGAGAAAAAGAAGCAAGGATGCTTCCGACCTTGAGCATCCTTTTGGAAGAGGACTGCTCCAGCACCAACAGAAGAGGCATCCACCTCCATGATAAATGGCTTATCAACATCGGGGCGATGAAGAATGGGAGCGCTAGCGAAGTGTGACTTTATAGAGATAAAGGCCTTGGAGACCTCCTCAGACCACAATTTGGGATTCGCCCCCTTCTTGGTGAGGGCAACCAAGGGAGCTACCAAAGTTGAGAAATGCGGGATGAACTGGCGATAATAATTGATGAACCCCATAAAGCGCTGCACCGCTTTAAGAGAATGGGGTTCCTGCCAGTCCATCACAGCCTGTAGTTTGGCAGGATCCATAGCCAATCCCTGGGCTGAGATGATGTAGCCTAGGAAAGGTAAGGACTCCTGCTCAAACATACACTTCCCCAACTTGGCATAGAGGGAGTTTGCCCGTAGGAGGTCGAAGACTTTGCAAACATCTCTCCGGTGGGAGTCAATATCTGGAGAGTAGATGAGAATATCATCCAGATAGACTACGACCGAGGTGGAAAGCATATCCCGGAAGATATCGTTCACAAAGTCTTGGAAAACGGCTGGGGCATTACAGAGCCCAAAGGGCATCACCAGATATTCATAGTGCCTATCCCTGGTGTTAAAAGCCGTCTTCCATTCGTCCCCCTCACGGATGCGAATCAGGTTGTAAGCACCCCGCAGATCTAATTTAGTAAATACCCTTGCTCCCCGAAGCCTATCGAACAGTTCAGATATCAAAGGCAAAGGGTATTTATTCTTAACGGTGATGGCGTTAAGACCCCTGTAGTCTATGCATGGACGCAATTCCCCACTCTTCTTCTGCACGAAGAAGAACCCTGCCCCAGCAGGTGACACTGACTTCCTAATGAATCCTTTTGCCAGATTTTCCTGGATGTACTGTGACATTGCCTTCGTCTCCGGGAGAGATAGCGGATAGACTCGACCCCGGGGAGGCTCAGCACCAGGCAAGAGGTCAATAGGACAGTCATAGGGGCGATGGGGCGGAAGGGTCTCTGCCGCCTTTTTGGAGAATACGTCTGCATACAACGAATACTGCTTGGGGAGAGAGGAAAGATCTGCGGGTACCTCAGTTGTAGCTACCTGAACGCACTCCCTCTGACACCTACCCCCACAAGATTCACCCCATCCCAGAATTCTGCCTGAGGACCACTCGATATGAGGAGAGTGGTACCGTAGCCAAGGTATTCCCAACAGGACCTCATCAATTCCCTCTGGAATGACGAGCAGAGAAATAATCTCCTGATGAGATGTTGACATGGACAGAGTAAAAGGGATGGTCTGGTGAGTTATCTGTGAGGGCAGAGTCGACCCATTCACCACTCGTACCGTTACAGGCTGAGCTAGCATAACCAGAGGTATTGCGTGGCTTTGGGCGAAGGCAGAAGACATAAAATTGCCCTCCGCCCCAGAATCCACGCAGAGCTCTACCGAGTGGGAGAATGAGCCTATAGTAATTGTCCCCTTAAAGGACAATTTAGAGGCAAACGTCGCCGTGTCTAGTGTACCTCCACCTACGACCACTAGACGCTGACGTTTCCTCGACCGCTGAGGACATCTGGTGGCTAAATGTCCAGACTGCTGGCAAACATGACAGACCCTGAGAGCACAAGCGGTCCGGGACTTAGGTCCCGCTTGTGACACTTCCCTGGCCTCATGTGACTCAGGAACCAGGACCGGAGATTCCAGAGGTTTGGCGAAAGTAGGAGCCAGCCGAAACCTCTGCCTACACTGGGCTCGCTCTAACCTCCGCTCGTTAAAACGGAGGTCAATTCGAGTGGAGACTGTTATTAACTCCTCCAGTGTGGCAGGAATCTCCCTAGTGGCCAGAGCGTCCTTTACATGGTCAGCCAAGCCCCTCCAAAATATGGGTATAAGAGCTTTATCCGACCATTCCAGCTCAGATGCTAAAGTGCGGAATTGGACGGCAAAATGACTGACCAAGGACTCACCCTGAGTTAATGCCAGCAGTTGGAGCGCAGTGTCATGGGTGACTTGAGGTCCTAAGAAGACCTGTTTTAAAGTGCTCAAAAACAGAGGAGCACTCTGCACCACATGATCGCCACGCTCCCACAGCGGCGTAGCCTATTCCAACGCCCTGTCCGACAATAGAGACACAATAAATCCCACCTTAGCCCGCTCTGTGGGGAAACGTGCAGCCAGAAGCTCGAGATGAATAGAGCACTGACTCACGAATCCCCTACAAAATTTGCTATGACCAGAAAATTTTTCTGGCAGCGGGAGGCGAGAAAATGTCGGAACAGGGGTGGCAATCGACAAAGTTGCTGCAGCCACGCTGGCAGCCTGTACAGCAACTGCGGTAACATCCACAGCTGAGGTTGCGCTCTCGAGAACCGCCAACCTACCCTCCAGCTGCTGTATATACCGCAGGGATTGCTGTTTGTCCGTCATCACTAGCCAGACCCTGGCGCTAGTGTAATGTTAGGGCTAGCGGAACGCACCAAATAATAAGACTGAT
Source organism: Ranitomeya imitator (assembly GCF_032444005.1). Lineage (NCBI taxonomy): Eukaryota > Metazoa > Chordata > Amphibia > Anura > Dendrobatidae > Ranitomeya > Ranitomeya imitator. The sequence goes on along the minus strand of NC_091286.1, from coordinate 671,493,586 downwards.
AGTGTACGGTGCGTTCGTAGCCCGGGGTCCACCATGCAGAGATGGAACCTGCTGCCAAGTAATGACGGACTATATGGCGGTACTCATAAGTATACTCGCGTGGGTTAAACTTCACCCAACGTGAAGGAAGCGAACCTGTTGCGTCACAGGATCGCGGTACCGCACATAGAAGGCGAGCAAGCAGTCAGCGAACTTAACCCCAACTAGGATTGAAGTCCGAGTAGACCACTTGCTGACACAACACCGCAACAGGGTGTGTTAGGCAACTCATATAATTAGAGCACCGAAGTGCGAACTGTGCCGTGCTGGCAGGCACCACTAAGCACCCAGACGTGGGTCAGGAAGCGCACTACTGGCGCGTGGCCCCGCACTGGCGGTCACAGCAATAGACGCTGATACGTGTGTGACACGTTGAGTGATTTGTCGGGCGCTAGATAGCAGCCATACTCCATACGCGAACAGTCATTCAATAGGGTAGGGGTATTTAATGAACGACTTGCACTCACAACAAACACACGTATTCAATTGTACACTAGCGCATGGCCGTGCAGTCATGCGCAGTTTATATAATTGCAGGACAGGAAGTGGCCACAGAAACTTTGCCCTTCCAAGACCTGCCAAGAGGACCAATGGAATGCGCTGCAGAGCCAGAGCACATGACCCTCGATCTCCAACGGGAGATCTTGCTCTGGGCATGCTCAGTGTGCGCAAACAAGGGAAGTCTGCTCGCCGCTGACCAGCACTGACTTTAATGGCAGGAGCTGAAGAAGCAGCAGTAACTCTCTGTACAGAGTGAGAGCGAGCAAGACACTGGGAGCGACGTCCCTGCTGAGCAGACTCCACTGCGGCTGGAGGAGAATGGGAGACCGCAGCGGAGACGGATCGAGATTCCCCCTGTGCAGCAGAGGAAACTCGACTCCTAACAGAGAGTTTCCTCTCCTTCAGACCCTGGGAACCATCAGGATACCTTCCGATACTTGGTGTCCCATTGACTTGTATTGGTATCGGGTATCGGTATCGGCGATGTCCGATACTTTTCGGGTATCGGCCGATACTATCCGATACCGATACTTTCAAGTATCGGACGGTATCGCTCAACACTAATAATGACTAATAAGGTGTACTGAAGTGTATATAAAAAAATATATGTATAAAAATATAAGAAGGGAAATGATATATATGTATCTCAAATTATTAGAGGTTCAAATTACCTCACAAGTAACGTGATATAAATCATGTACAGTGATACATATAAAAAGTGCTGCGTGCTAGTAATAAAGTGCTGTAGGCATATAAAGTGTGCACAGTATAAGTCAAAAAGTGCAATGTGCCATTATATAGTATGGTTTATAGTATGTGCCCAGCGAGGTCTCCTTCCATGAGAAGGGAACAGCTTAATAAATATATGATCCGATATTACTTACATATAATCAGATAGGGTATATATATCCAGGACCGCCTGTATGGGACTGTGTGCACCCCTATAAATTTTGCCCGTGAGTGGTGAACTGAAGCAACTAGTTCGGCCATGCGATATAGTTGATCTATTTTCGCTAATAACTGGGAATGTGAGGGTACGTTCGGTGACTTCCAGTATAACGGAATCAGTAGTATAGCAGCAGCTATGATATTGCCGATGAGAGTGGATCAGCAGGTATACTCGGACCCTATAGGGAGATTTAGCAGTGCAGTTTCGGGTGTCAGCTTCAGTGTTTTCGTCATAACTTCTTGAATGGTCTTCTCCACTGATGACCAAAAGATTTTTATCATTGGACATGACCACCACAGATGCATGTAGTCTCCGATCCCCTTCTCACATCTCCAGCACGTGGTTGGGGTATCTGCCCTCCAGGCCCGAATTTGCATCTCCGATATATACCTTCTTGAAATTATTTTGTAGGAGTTTTCCTGAGTTTTCACACATCTTGTAGGACCATGTGAATGTTTATAAATGTGTTGCACTTGAGCCGTGGAAAGCAGATAGCCCAGATCCTTTTCCCATTTTGTTATGTAAGCTCTTTTTAAACATAGGTTTTCGGTTAAGAGTGAGTGGTATATTGTGGAGAGTATTTTTGAAGGTATAGATGTTCTAATGCATAAGGTTTCAAAAGGAGTAAGATTTTGCGTGGAGTCTGGGTTATAATGCAGTTGTCTCAGTGAATTTTTGAGAGAGGAGTATTGTATAAAATTGAGATTTGCTAGGACCGGAAGTTTTCTGATTTCCGTTAGTGGGAGGAGTACACCGTCCAACATTAATCTATCTATATGTATATCAAATCCCTGTTGTCCGAGAACATCTCTTTTGGTTATTATGAGTGTGTGTGGTAAGACGTCTGCAAGTGAAAGTAGTGGGGATGAAGGAGGAATGAGAATGTTGTACGTTTTGGCCCAGATTCTAATAAGTGATTGGGTAAGCGGGTTACAGGACTTAGGTGGCAGCTGCGCCTTAGTATAAGACAGTAGAAGTGGTCTAAGAGGTAGAGGAGAGAGTCTCCCCTCCACCACCAGCCACTGTTTGTTCCGAGTGTCTCGGATTAAGTCAACTGCTCGCGATAATCTGCAAGGACTTTGAAGAGTTGGGGAAGAAAGTAAAGGAACTGGATGCACAGGTAGTTTTTTCTTCTATCCTTCCAGTAGACGGGCATGGCACCAGGAGATGGAACAGGATCCTTGATGCCAACAACTGGCTAAGACGATGGTGCAGACAACAAGGATTTGGATTCCTGGACCACGGTGTGAATTACTGGTATGATGGACTCCTCGCCAGAGACGGACTACACCTCAACAAACCTGGGAAACACACATTCGCCAGAAGACTCGCTACACTCATCAGGAGGGCGTTAAACTAGAAGAAGAGGGGACGGGAAGAAAAACATTAGACTCGAACAAAGACGACCCAGGAAAACATACTCAGAAGGGAGGTAAGAACATTTCTAAAACAAACCACAGTGAGGAGATTGGAACAAAACAAAATCCTCTGAACTGCATGCTCGCAAACGCCAGAAGCCTGACAAACAAGATGGAAGAACTAGAAGCAGAAATATCTACAGGTAACTTTGACATAGTGGGAATAACCGAGACATGGTTAGATGAAAGCTATGACTGGGCAGTTAACTTACAGGGTTACAGTCTGTTTAGAAAGGATCGTAAAAATCGGAGAGGAGGAGGGGTTTGTCTCTATGTAAAGTCTTGTCTAAAGTCCACTTTAAGGGAGGATATTAGCGAAGGGAATGAGGATGTCGAGTCCATATGGGTTGAAATTCATGGAGGGAAAAATGGTAACAAAATTCTCATTGGGGTCTGTTACAAACCCCCAAATATAACAGAAAGCATGGAAAGTCTACTTCTAAAGCAGATAGATGAAGCTGCAACCCATAATGAGGTCCTGGTTATGGGGGACTTTAACTACCCGGATATTAACTGGGAAACAGAAACCTGTGAAACCCATAAAGGCAACAGGTTTCTGCTAATAACCAAGAAAAATTATCTTTCACAATTGGTGCAGAATCCAACCAGAGGAGCAGCACTTTTAGACCTAATACTATCTAATAGACCTGACAGAATAACAAATCTGCAGGTGGTCGGGCATCTAGGAAATAGCGACCACAATATTGTACAGTTTCACCTGTCTTTCACTAGGGGGACTTGTCAGGGAGTCACAAAAACATTGAATTTTAGGAAGGCAAAGTTTGAACAGCTTAGAGATGCCCTTAATCTGGTAGACTGGGACAATATCCTCAGAAATGAGAATACAGATAATAAATGGGAAATGTTTAAGAACATCCTAAATAGGCAGTGTAAGCGGTTTATACCTTGTGGGAATAAAAGGACTAGAAATAGGAAAAACCCAATGTGGCTAAACAAAGAAGTAAGACAGGCAATTAACAGTAAAAAGAAAGCATTTGCACTACTAAAGCAGGATGGCACCATTGAAGCTCTAAAAAACTATAGGGAGAAAAATACTTTATCTAAAAAACTAATTAAAGCTGCCAAAAAGGAAACAGAGAAGCACATTGCTAAGGAGAGTAAAACTAATCCCAAACTGTTCTTCAACTATATCAATAGTAAAAGAATAAAAACTGAAAATGTAGGCCCCTTAAAAAATAGTGAGGAAAGAATGGTTGTAGATGACGAGGAAAAAGCTAACATATTAAACACCTTCTTCTCCACGGTATTCACGGTGGAAAATGAAATGCTAGGTGAAATCCCAAGAAACACTGAAAACCCTATATTAAGGGTCACCAATCTAACCCAAGAAGAGGTGCGAAACCGGCTAAATAAGATTAAAATAGATAAATCTCCGGGTCCGGATGGCATACACCCACGAGTACTAAGAGAACTAAGTAATGTAATAGATAAACCATTATTTCTTATTTTTAGTGACTCTATAGCGACAGGGTCTGTTCCGCAGGACTGGCGCATAGCAAATGTGGTGCCAATATTCAAAAAGGGCTCTAAAAGTGAACCTGGAAATTATAGGCCAGTAAGTCTAACCTCTATTGTTGGTAAAATATTTGAAGGGTTTCTGAGGGATGTTATTCTGGATTATCTCAATGAGAATAACTGTTTAACTCCATATCAGCATGGGTTTATGAGAAATCGCTCCTGTCAAACCAATCTAATCAGTTTTTATGAAGAGGTAAGCTATAGGCTGGACCACGGTGAGTCATTGGACGTGGTATATCTCGATTTTTCCAAAGCGTTTGATACCGTGCCGCACAAGAGGTTGGTACACAAAATGAGAATGCTTGGTCTGGGGGAAAATGTGTGTAAATGGGTTAGTAACTGGCTTAGTGATAGAAAGCAGAGGGTGGTTATAAATGGTATAGTCTCTAACTGGGTCGCTGTGACCAGTGGGGTACCGCAGGGGTCAGTATTGGGACCTGTTCTCTTCAACATATTCATTAATGATCTGGTAGAAGGTTTACACAGTAAAATATCGATATTTGCAGATGATACAAAACTATGTAAAGCAGTTAATACAAGAGAAGATAGTATTCTGCTACAGATGGATCTGGATAAGTTGGAAACTTGGGCTGAAAGGTGGCAGATGAGGTTTAACAATGATAAATGTAAGGTTATACACATGGGAAGAGGGAATCAATATCACCATTACACACTGAACGGGAAACCACTGGGTAAATCTGACAGGGAGAAGGACTTGGGGATCCTAGTTAATGATAAACTTACCTGGAGCAGCCAGTGCCAGGCAGCAGCTGCCAAGGCAAACAGGATCATGGGGTGCATTAAAAGAGGTCTGGATACACATGATGAGAGCATTATACTGCCTCTGTACAAATCCCTAGTTAGACCGCACATGGAGTACTGTGTCCAGTTTTGGGCACCGGTGCTCAGGAAGGATATAATGGAACTAGAGAGAGTACAAAGGAGGGCAACAAAATTAATAAAGGGGATGGGAGAACTACAATACCCAGATAGATTAGCGAAATTAGGATTATTTAGTCTAGAAAAAAGACGACTGAGGGGCGATCTAATAACCATGTATAAGTATATAAGGGGACAATACAAATATCTCGCTGAGGATCTGTTTATACCAAGGAAGGTGACGGGCACAAGGGGGCATTCTTTGCGTCTGGAGGAGAGAAGGTTTTTCCACCAACATAGAAGAGGATTCTTTACTGTTAGGGCAGTGAGAATCTGGAATTGCTTGCCTGAGGAGGTGGTGATGGCGAACTCAGTCGAGGGGTTCAAGAGAGGCCTGGATGTCTTCCTGGAGCAGAACAATATTGTATCATACAATTATTAGGTTCTGTAGAAGGACGTAGATCTGGGTATTTATTATAATGGAATATAGGCTGAACTGGATGGACAAATGTCTTTTTTCGGCCTTACTAACTATGTTACTATGTTACTATGTTACTATGATAATACTGCGGCATAATAATATTTTCTTATGTCTGGAGCACCCATGCCACCATTGGGTCTAGATAGCGTTAGCGTGCGGTAACCAATTTGCGGTTTAATATTTTTCCACATATATTGGAGAAATAAAGAGTTTATTTTAGCTAGATAGGAGTCTGGGATGTGTATAGGGAGCATTTGAAATAAATAGATGAATTTAGGTAGTATTATACTTTTAAGGAGATTTTTCCTCCCTGTCCATGATAAGTATTGGTCTCTCCAGGATTTAATAGTAGATTTCACCCTATTGAGTAAAGGGTAGAAGTTAAGCGCAACTAATTTTTTATGGTTCCTGCATATTTTAATTCCGAGGTACGTAATGAATTGTTTAGGCCATGAGTAGGGATACAGCCCCTTTAGTTTAGCCAGAGTATGTGGGGGGACATTGAGGTCTAGCGCTTCCGATTTTGATAAGTTTACTTTGAAATTAGTAAGGGAGCTATATTCCTCCAAGACCCTCATCAGGGCAGGGAGACTTCTGAGCGGTCTCGTCATCAGTATAAGAAGGTCATCGGCAAAGGCCGCTGTTTTGTATTGAATGTTACCTATTTTGATACCTTCAATTTCTGTGTTCTGCTGTATGGCTCTCAGTAAGGGTTCCATCGAGAATCGAAAAGAATCGGCGACAGGGGGCAGCCTTGATGGGTGCCATTTTTAATTGTGAATGCATCAGTCAACGAACCATTAATTCTAATTCAAGCCCTGGGGTTTCTATACATTTCCATTATTGATGCAATTAGTTGCTGTGGAAAACCAAAACCAACCAGGGTCTCTTCTAGGTAGATCCAGTCCACCCTGTCAAAGGCTTTCTCTGCATCGGTCCCAAGTAAAACTAGGGGTATTTTTCTTTTCTTAGTATAGTGCATCAGGTGCAGTATCTTATAAGCGTTGTCCTTTCCCTCTCTGCCCGCAACAAAGCCCGTCTGATTTGTCGTGATCAATTCTGGCAAGAACCTAGCCACCCTTCATGCTATCATACTAGCGAATAATTTCAGGTCTACATTTAACAACGAGATTGGCCTGTAGCTGCTGCACTGTTCTTTATCTTTGCCCTCTTTGTATATTAGTGAAATTTTTGCTTCTAACGTTTGTGTAGGGAAGTGATCTCCCTTTAATATTGAATTGCACATGTTTAAGAGGCGCGGGAGGAGCACGAGAGGGAAGGACTTGTAATATATTGTTGATAGTCCATCAGGACCAGGGGCTTTCCCTGTGGTGGACCCCGACAGGGTGGACTGGAGTTCCTCCATCTGAAATGGTTTAATCAAAAGGTGTTTTTGAGGGACTGTCAGCTGGGGTAAATTCAGACGTGTTAGGAAAGTCTTAATATTGTATTTCCGTTCGGATTTGTCGGGATTGGACTCTGTTGGGCGTAGATTGTAGAGATGTTTTTAATAATTTAGGAATTCTGACTCTATTTGCTTATAATTTTGAGTACTATGGCTACTTGGGGTTTTGATAGAATGTATATAGGTAAGCGCTTGCCGTTGTCTGAGCTTTGATATCGTGAATTTTGTTGCTTTGTCACCGCGCACGAACATTTTGGTTCGCCAACAAGTGTACCATTTCATTGATTTTAAATTTAAAATTTCCTTTAAGCGCTGTCCTTTTTTTGTTAATTCCTTCAATAGTTGTTCTTCTGCCTGTTTTTTGTGTTGGGTTCCTAGATTATAAATCTCTTCATATAAGGTGTTTAACTCCTGTTGTCTCTGTTTATTGAGATGCGAGGAGATTGAGATTAGTTCTCCTCTAATTACAGATTTATGGGCTTCCCATAGCATCGAGGCGGAAATCTCTCCAGTATCGTTTTGTTCAAAGTATTGATTAAGTTTTTTTTCAATGCGAGTTTTGATATCCGAAGAATTCAGAATGGATTCATTAAGTTGCCATGATCTGTTAATAGAGTAAGGTTTGGTTAGTGTTGTTTGAAACAGCACTATGGAGTGATCTGAGTGAATATTAGGGACTATGTTGGCTTTCAATGCGTTGGGTAGTAGCTGTCTAGGCGTAAAAATGTAATCAAGTCGATGGTATGATTTGTGGGGATGAGAGTAGTAAGTGTAATCAAGATCCGACAGGTGCAAATACCTCCAGACGTCAATATCTGCATTGACCCAAGATTTGCTTTTATCCTAATTAAATCTTTTGTGGAAAGCATGCTCTTTTTTGTCGTTGTATCTATTAAAGGTTCTAATGCTATATTCAGGTCTCCGCCTATGATAAGAGATCCTTCTCGAAAATCCTCAATCTTCCTTAGCAGTGCCATTAAACATTTCAGGGCTTTTTTGTTGGGAGCGTATAGGCTACAAATAGTGACTAGATTTCCGGCCAGGAGGCCCTTGACCAGTACATATCTGCCATTGGGATCTGTTATTAAATTACGAGGTTGAAAAGGCATTCCTTTCGCTATCGCTATCGAGGTACCCCTTGAGCCGGTTTGTGTTGTGGTAGCATGGAACCATGTATCATACTGGGAGTGTTCGAAGTTAGGAAGTTTGTCAGGTTTGAAGTGCGTTTCTTGAATTAGTAAAACGTCTGCTTTTTGTTTTTTAAGTTGGTTTAATGTATGTCGTCTGGTGATCGGTGAATTTAAGCTATTTGCGTTTAGGGTAGCGAAGGTAATTACCTTATCCTGAGATGCTGTGCCCATTAGATTCGGGGGAGTCGGGTGTCAGAAGGATAGTCATCATCCGATGATGCGGGTGTCCTAGGGAGCTGGGATAGAGGTTAGGAAGGAAGGAGGGGCGGAAGAAGCAAAGGGGGAAAAAGAGAGAAATAGAGGGAAACCAGAACCGGTAAGCGCTGCAGGGACTCCCTCAGTGAAGCGCCGATCTCGTGTCAGGGGCTCACCAGTCGCAAGATCTGCTGTTAGGGTCTGCGGGTAGGGAGCGCTGCTGATGGAGCTGCGGCTAAGCTCAGACGCCTCGGATGCTCTCTCTCCTCGGCTCCGGATCTGGCCTGGGGGGACCGCTCAGTATCCGAGGTGCACCGGTGGAATGAATAGGGTCTCTGCTGGCTCCCCCTCCACTTCGTCTCAACTAGGTGAGGAAAGAGCAGGAAATACGCCTCAGTCCAAGGGTGGGAACCGCGTCCATAAGGCCTCTAGTCCTCCTATAGGCCTCAGCTCACTGCCAGGCCCAAAGTTGTGGTTTGCGTCCTGGATGCCCAGATATTGGCACAGGGGCTCTAGGGCAAGTTGATAATGCTTTATATTGGTACGGATGGGCACCAAAAAGCAATAAATTGCTTGGATTGCAGCTGCTATCCACGGAGCTCAGGGAGCACACATCTTGTCTCTTCAGTTGCTGGCCACGCCCCCCACAATGCTGACTAGCTTCAATATGAGCAGGTGCACCAATGGTACGGGACGTTTGGTAGTTAGTCCATGCTTTCAAGTGCCTGCTGGTTAGATGTCTACGCATGCACGTTGTATTTAAATTTAGAACATTCTTCCCTATGCTAAAGGTCTTTGAGCATTTCTTACAGATAACTTTTGACTGATCATTCGGATCTTGGTTAAAAAATTGCCACACTGCACTCTTCCTACTATGGAATACCTTTTCAGGCATTGCACGCTGTGCTACTTTCACCGGATGGCCACGCTGTCCTAAAACTGTTTTTGACAACCGTTTTTGGCCTGATACGGGCCTCTCAGATGACTGCTGTTGCGATATAGATGGCTGCTGCGGATCATCCTCCTCCGCTTCTGAGCTACTGGAAGTGACACCCTCTTCCCCCAATGGCTGCCAATCTGGGTCAACAACTGGGTCATCTATCACCTCCTCTTCAATGTCATGTGCACCTTCCTCTGTGTCACTGTGTAAGGTGCTATAGCGTTCGGGACGGGGCACCATAGTCTCATCAGGGTCAGATTCTGGCTCAGTACACTGCGAGGGCAATGTAATGATCTGACTCAATGGAACAGCATTATAATCTAGCTGTGACTGTGCATCAGTGCACTCCATGTCCGATTCATCTTGTAATGGGCAGTAAATAATTTCCCGTTCTAACCCAGGCACGATATGTGTAAAGAGCTCCATGGAGTAACCTATATTGTCACCTGACGCATCCTTCACTTTTGGTTTGGGTGAAGGACACAAGGAAGCATCTTGTTCCTTACTGGGAGCATCCACTGACGACTCGCTGCTTTTATATTTGGAACTTTCTGAAGAGGAGGCGAAAGAGCTAGAGGCTGAGTCAGCAAGGAAAGCCAAAACTTTTTCCTGCTGCTCCGGCTTTAAAAGCCGTTTTCCTACTCCCAGATAAGGGAGCCTTCGAGGCCTTGTGTAGCCAGACGATGACGCTGGCTCAACTCCTCCAGCCTTAGGTGCAATTGTGCTTTTGCCACTACCACCAGAGGCAACACCACCACCATCAGTACCAGCTGGCAACGACGCCCACGGCCTCTTCCACCAGACTTCCTCATTTTTTGGAAAATCTAACCAAAATAACAACCGTTATATGGTACTGTAATACAAGGTAGAGGGTGAATATAAACGTGTTGCGATTTTAAATCTCCCTTTTTTTTTTGGGGGGGGGAGACTGAACAAAAAATCAGGCCCTGTGCAAAAAACAATACAATGTAAGTGGCTGGCTGATATACGACAAGCTAACAGGACAGAAGTATATCCACTTTGTGAGAATTTGAATCTCCCTTTTTGGGGGGGAGACTGAACCACTACTTAGGCCCAGTGTATATAACATCGCTATCTAAGTGGCAGAAAGTGGCTGGCTGATATACGACAAACTAACAGGACAGAAATCTATCCACCTTGTCATCATTTGAATCTCCCTTTTTTTGGGAGACTGAACAAAAAAACAGGCCCTGTGCAAAAAAACAACACATTGTAAGTGGCTGAAAGTGGCTGGCTGATATACCGCAAACTAACAGGACAGAAGTACCGTATATCCACTTTGTGAGAATTTGAATCTGCCTTTTTTTGGTGGGAGACTGAACCACAACTTAGGCCCAGTGTATATAACAACGCAATCTAAGTGGCAGAAAGTGGCTGGAAGATATATGAAAAAATACAAGGACTGTAATACAGTTTTAATCTCCCTACAATGATCTCAGGAAAAGTATGGCAGCAATAAAAAGGACTGCTGCACACAAAAGTGTGGACAAATAAACAAGAGAACTGTGCAGAAAGGAGCAACAGGATTTTTGCTTTTTAAAAAGCAGTTGGTTTGCATAGCGGCGTGCAAACAACAATGCAGCTATCATGGAGCCTTATAAGCTACAGAGCTGATGCACAAAAATATAAACTCCACTGTCCCTGCAAACAAATGGTGGTGTTGGACAGTGGAAATTGCTACAGCACAAGCAGTTTGGGGGTTAATCTTCCCTCCCTAACTATATCCCTTCTTCTGGTGCAGCTGCGGCAACCTCTCCCTATGCTACAATCGGCAAAAGTAAGATGGCGGTTGGCGTGCATGCCCCTTTATAGCCCCAGTGATGCCGCAGAAAGCAAGCCAATCACTGTCAAGGCCTTCTCTAAGATGGTGGGGACCGAGACCTATGTCATCACGCTGCCCACACTCTGCGTCCTCCTTCATTGGCTGAAAGATGGCGCTGAACGCATCATACGAAACGCGACTTTGGAGCAAAGATTGGTGATCTCATGGCCGATCCCACGCTAGGATCGGGTCAGGTTTCATGAAACCCGACTTTGCAGAAAGTTGGCGATTTTTGAATTTGCCCGATCCATTTCGCTCAACCCTAATCGTGAGTGATTGAATGTACTTGGTCTTTGGTGTAAAAGAACCACACACATAGCAGAATCTGTTCAAATGATTGATACACTGTTGGGGCATTTTTCTGTTGTAAATCAGATCAAACAGTAGAGTAAGTTCAGTTCAATGACAAACAAAAAAAAAATGCGATGAGCTGACCATATGTAGATATTTTACTGGAGGTAATCTGGTAGTTAACTACACTGCTCAAAAATCTTTATGGGCTGAGAAAGGGTTAAATGCAATAAAATATTGTTTCCCCCTATCCCTGCTACCGAAACACAATGCTGGCCCTGTGCTCGCTCCTTGAGTCCTGGCTCTGGTCTTCTCTTCACCGACGCTGACTTGGTCTCGACACATGTGGATTGACAAGAAGGGTTGGATGATGATATAACACATATAAAGACCTGCCCAATGAAGAGAATAATGAAGCTGAAGCTTAGGGGGCGAGCGGAGGACCATCAGGAAGCTTGGGTGGTAAGTGCAGATGAGTGGTGAAGCAAGTATGATAATTATTTATGATATCACCCGTGTATTACACTTTATTATAAGGTGAGGGTTTCTTCACCCTAAACAGCTTCTTTCCAACAGAATCAAATACATTCAATGTAAATTGAATTTCCTGGTTAAATTTGAGCACAGTTTGAATTATATCAAATTTCTAAATTTGTCTAAATTCCTACATTTCTTTTCATTTTGGGGCAATAATAAGTCATGTTTTTGCTTTTTACTGTTCAGTAACATTCCTGAAAATGCAGCTGAACTGCAATGTCAGACAAAGCCTACAGGAGAAGAGAGCACCAGAGAAATAGTAACAAAAAAATGATATCCTCCAGCTGTAGCCCAAAAATATATAAAATGTAAGATTAAGGCGTTAAGCTGAACCTAGCTGGTCTGTTTTTCCTATGTCTATTGATCTCTTTTGGTGAATTGCTACTTCAGTTTTTAATGTGATCAATAAACCTAGACATTACGGGGCTACCGCTGAAGGATATTATATTTTTTACCATTTTTCTCCATGCTGAGACTGGGACAGCTCCATGCACTGGCTTACAGATGAAAACTGCTAATCAACGTTTGGTAAACTGACTATTCCTGTACCCCTTATTCCCCTCTGTTCTTTAAGTATTGGCACCAGAGAAAAACTTCAAAAGTCAAAATGTCAAAGGTTCGCTATATTTTTTTGTGGGATAATCAGGCTTATTACAACCTGTCATGTCCCACAACTTGGGAATCATACAGTATTGTATTGTGATTGTATTGTTGCTGTTACAATAGTATGAAATCAGGTTTGCCTGTTACAAGTTTGTCCTGTCTCTCTCCCTGTAACTCCGCTCTGATATACTCTATATACTTGAGTATAAGCTGACTCGAGTATAAGCCGAGCCACCTCATTTTGCCATGAGAAACTGGGTAAGCTTATCGAGTATAAGCCGGGTCTGCATTGTCCTGTCATCACTGTCCTGATATGCATGGCTCCCTTATCTTGTCCTGGTATGCATGGCTCTCTCATCCTGTCCTGGTATGCTTGGCTCCTTGTCCCCTCTCCTTGTATGAATGGTTCCTACTTAAAAAAAACAAAAAAAAATATCCTACTCACCTTTCACACGCCCTTGCAGCATCTCGTTGGTCGTGGCGCCGGCAGCACTTCCTGTGCCGAGCAATCACATGGCCCCACTCATTAAGGTAATGAATATTCCCTCCACGCCTATGAGAGTGGATAGGTGTGCATATTCATTACCTTAATGAGCGGGGCCATGTGATCGCTAGGCACAAGAAGAGCTGCCGTCACCGAGACCAACGAGATGCTGCGAGGGCGCTAGGACCTATGAGATGCTGCGAGGGTGTGCAGGAGGCTGAGTAGGATGTCTTCTGGAAGCTGGCAGTTGCGGGTGTCACTCTGCACGCTGTAAGAGAAATGAATATTCATTTCTCTTTAGCAGCTGCACAGGCTTTAGCCACAGCTGCCGGCTCCTGCCTCTGTCCCCCGCCGCTCCCCCTCCCCCACAGGCTTTCTTGGACAATTGATTCATGTAGAAGTCGAGGGGGGTGTTTTCAGCACAAAAAAATATGCTGAAAAACTCGGCTTATACACGAGTATATAATCCTGTGTTATTGTATGTCAGCCATATTCGTTTGATGCTCATCTCTGTATATCTCTGGTTCAGAATAGTCTTTTTATCTACTGCAATTGTGCATATCTACAAGAATTCAGCTTGAAAATAAACCTTCTGAAATTTTCATACATGCCTCTGCAGTCGAGTTTAAGCTATCTGACTTATCCTTCATGTAACTACTGGTTCAGTACAGACATTCAGAGAAATACAGTCTCAAGAGCCACATACTTTCAGACTAGTTATGTAGTCAGAATAAATGACATTGAGTAGAAATAATGGAGTTTAATAATTTTATTGCAACAATGTTTTAAACATTTCTAATATCTTCTCGACATCCAGATTCACTTCCAATGGGAGCAACTTAGTATGTCACTATTTATTAGAGACTAGATGGTGGCCCGATTCTAACGCATCGGGTATTCTAGAATATGCATGTCCACGTAGTATATTGGCCAGCGACGTAGTATATTGCCCAGCCACGTAGTATATTGCCCAGTCACATAGTATATTGCCCAGCCACGTAGTATATTGCCCAGTCATGTAGTATATTGCCCAGTCACGTAGTATATTGCCCAGTCACGTATTGCCCAGCCACATAGTATATAGCAGAGCCACGTAGTATATTGCACAGCCCACGTAGTATATTGCCCAGCCACGTAGTATATTGTCCAGTCACGTAGTATATTGCCCAGTCACATAGTATATTGCCCAGTCACGTAGTATATTGCCCAGCCACGTAGTATATTGCCCAGTCACGTAGTATATTGCCAGTCACGTAGTATATTGCCCAGCAACGTAGTATATTGCCCAGTCACGTAGTATATTGCCCAGTCACGTAGTATATTGCCCAGCCACGTAGTATATTGCCCAGCCACGTAGTATATTGCCCAGGCACGTAGCATATTGCCCAGCACAGAGCCACGTAATATAGAGACTTAAAAAAAACCCATATACTTACCTATAGCCCGTTGAAGTCCTGCTATACTCACCATCCGCTGCCTTTGCCGCTCCTCGCCACGCTCCCTGGATCGCTCCATTGCAAGCGACAGCTTGCGCTCCCAGGGCTGGTGTGAGCAGGACCTATGATAACGTCACGGTCACATGACCGTGACGTCACGGAAGGTCCTTGCCGCACACCAGCCCTTGGACGGGACCAGAAGCTGCCGCTTGCAATGGAGCGGTCCCGGGAGCGTGGCGAGGAGCGAGAAAGGCGGCGGAGGGTGAGTATAGCAGGTTTTTTGCTTTTTTTATTATTTTTAACATGATATATTTTTACTATTGATGCTGCATAGGCAGCATCAATAGTAAATAGTTGGGGACACGCAGGGTTAATAGCAGCGGTAATGGAGTGCGTTACACCGTGGGCCGTTACCGCTGCCATTAACCCTGTGTGAGCGGTGAGTGGAGGGGATTCTGGAGCGGGCGCCGGGCAGTGAGTGCAGGGGAGGGACTAATCGGACTGTGGCCGTCGCTGATTGAACACGGCAGCCATGACAGGGAGCTGCCGAGACCAATCAGCGAACAAATAACCGTGACAGAAGGACAGACAGACGGAAGTACCCCTTAGACAATTATGTACATAGATCAGCGGATCGATTTGAAGCAAATCAAATTTGCGCTGAATTTTTACCAAAAATTTGAATTTAGAATATTTGAAGATTCTATTCGCTGCAATGGGACAAACGCCAACTGTCAAATTGTTGGATTAATTTTAAAGCATGGAATGAGTGAAAAAAATATATATATAAAGTGTATAGATAATGCTCACTTCTCGGCAGCCTTCAACTTTCGAGCTGTACAGATCACTCTGGCTCCAGTGACTCCACCGGGTGGGCTCTGGTACAGACTTAGCCTCACAACGTAATGACATCAGGTGATGAAGCATGTCCTGATGCATCATCAGGCCTACTCAGTACCCTGAGACATCATGATATTATGAGGCCTAATCCACAACCGAGGCACTGAAGAGCGACTAGTGCCAGAGAGAGTTGAACAGGTGGAAACAGGGATTTTTGTGTTACTCACTGTAAAATCCTTTTCTCCGAGTCGTTCATTGGGGGACACAGGACTGTGGGTGTATGTTACTGCCGCCAGGAGGCTGACACTAAGTAGACACAAAAAAAGTTAGCTCCTCCTCCATAGTATACATCTTGACACTGGCCCTGACAGCTCCAGTTTGGTGCACAAGCAGTAGGAGATAGAGAAAACAAACAGCATTAGTGCAAGGTCAATATGTCTAGAATAACTCTACTGACTGAACAACCCCATTGACAATCAAAAGATGAATAGGACGGGAGCTGTCTCCCCCAAGGAACGACTCGGAGAAAAGGATTTTATGGTGAGTAACACAAAAATCCCTGTTTCTCCATCATCTCATTGTGGGACACAGGATGTCCCAAAGCAGTCTCAGGGTGGGAAGAAGACTCACTGGAATAAACCTCTAGGCACTTACCGCCTATAGGTGTGATACCGCAGCCTGAAGAATCCTTTTTCCCAAACTTTCATCAGCAGAGGCCTGAGTGTGGATATTATAATGTTTGGAGAAGGTGTGCAGACTGGACCAAGTTGCCGCTTTGCAAACCTGTTCTGCTGATGCTTGGTGCCGAAGTGCCCAGGGAGCCCCTACCGCTCGAGTGGAGTGTGCCCTGATCCCAGCCGGGATGGCTATGCCCTTGATGCGATAGGCCTCCTGAATGGTGACTTGTATCCATCTGGCTAAGGTCGATCTAGAGGCTGCGAGTCCCTTCCTATGACTAACAGGAAGAATGAACAGCAGATCCGTCTGTTGTAAAGAAGTGGTCTGAGAAACGTATCTTCTCAGAGCTCTCACCGGATCCGGGGTATGGAGAGCTTTTTCCACACCGTGCGTTGGCGCGGGACAAAAAGAAGGCAAGACAATGTCCTCATTGATGTGAAATGAGGAAACTACCTTTAGCAAAAAAGACGGCGCTGGTCTTAGCACCACCTTATCCTGATGAAATTGTAAAAACGGAGCCTGGCAGGACAAGGCCACCAATTCCGACACCCGCCTAATGGAGGTTATAGCTACCAAGAACAAAACCTTCCAAGAAAGATATGTTAAAGAGACTTCTTGGAGGGGCTCAACTGGAGCTTCCTGAAGAGCACTCAAGACCAAGTTAAGGTCCCAAGCTTCTAGTGGAGCTCTGTAAGGGGAAACCATGTGAGAGACTCCCTGCAAAAAAGTTTTTACTTGCAAATTGATAGCGATCTGGGGATTTATTACGATGGAATATAGGCTGAACTGGATGGACAAATGTCTTTTTTCGGCCTTACTAACTATGTTGCTATGTTACTATGATCCTGCGCTTAAAAAGAACTGATAAGGCTGATATTTGCCTTCTAAGGGTTCTTGGTGCGAGACCTGAGTCCAGACCAGCTTGGAGAAAAGCTAAAATATTAGGAATGGAGAACCGTAGGGTAGGAAGACCCTGCTTCCTGAAGCATGAGAGGAAGACTTTCCAGGTGTGATGGTAAATGCGCGCTCAGACGGTCTTTCGAGCATTAATCATAGTGGAAGCTACCTTTTGAGAAAAACCGGCCTGGGTCAGAATCCAAGATTCAATGGCCAGGCCGTCAAACGCAGGGCCTTTAAGTTCTGGTGGAATATCAGCCCCTGCGACAGAAGATCTGGCTGTATTGGAATTTGCCAAGGAACCCCGGCAAGCAGCTGTACCAGGTCTGCATACCATGACCGCCGAGGCCAATCTGGAGTGACTAGTATTGCTAGAACTCCCTCTGTCTTGATCTTCCTGACTACCTTTGGGAGCAGCGCCAGAGGGGGAAACAGATATGGGAGACTAAATTGGTTCCAAGATAGGACTAGTGCATCCACGACAATTGCTCTTGGATCTCGATACCGTGCGACGAACCTGGGTACCTTGGCATTCAACCCGGAGGCCATTAGATCCACGTTCGGGTTTCCCCAGCATTGGCATATCTGCCAAAAAATGTCGGAGTGAAGAGACCATTCCCCGGACGCAAGACCCTGTCGGCTCAGAAAATCCGCTGCCCAGTTCACCTTGCCAGGGATGTGAACTGCCGAGATCACCGAATGGTTGTTTTCGGCCCAGCGGAGGACTTGCTCTCGTGCATGGCTGACCTGGTGGCCCCCTGATGATTTATGTAGGTCACAGCCGTGACATTGTCCAATTGGATCCGGACCGGGCGATCCACCAGAAAGTGGTGAAAGTGCTGCAGTGCCAGCCAAATCGCCCTTATTTCCAACAGATTGATCGGAAGAGATGACTCCCTTGGGGACCAACGTCCCTGTACTGTGTGTTGGCAAAACACTGCTCCCCAACCGAGAAGACTGGTGTCTGTAGTGACTACCAGCCAATGGTCTGGAGGGAAGGATTTCCCCTGCTGCAGAGAGGAACTCCTTATCCACCATATTAGGGATTGCCTGACCCGGGGTGACAGACGACACCTGAGATTGAGTGAAAAAGCACTCCTGTCCCAGGCTGTCAAAAGTGCATGTTGGAGTGGGCGAAAATGGAATTGTGCGAATGGTACTGCTTCTATAGCAGCCACCATCCTTCCTAAGACCTTCATGCAGAATCGGATTGTGTGGGAACTCGGCTGCCGAAGAATTTCTGCTTCCTGCCGGAGGCAGAGAACCTTGTCCTGGCCCTGGGGAAGGACAGTCAGACCCCGAGAGGTGTCAAAGACCATCCCTAAAAAAGTAATATTTCGAGATGGTACTAGAGATGACTTCTTTAAATTGACCAGCCACCCTAGGCGAGAGAGAGTGTCCAGAGTGATGCTGACGTTCTCTTTTCATGCCCGAAAATTTGACCCCTTTACCAAGAGGTCGTCTAAGTATGGCAGAATGACTATGCCCCGAGAGTGCAGGATGGACACAACTGCTGCCATTCCCTTTGTGAACACCCTGGGAGCGGTGGCGAGCCCAATAGGCAACGCCGTGAATTGGAAGTGCAGTTCACCTATGGAAAAACGTAAAAATCTTTGATGTGGAGGAAATATGGGGACGTGCAGATAGGCATCTTGAATGTCTATGGAAGCTAGGAATTCTCCCTTTTCCATAGCCGCTTTGGCAGAGCGGAGAGACTCCATTCGGAAGTGACGAGTGCTGACAAATTTGTTTAAACACTATAGGTCCAGAATGGGTCTTACGGCCCCATCCTTCTTTGGAACTATAAACAGATTGGAATAGAATCCTTGAAACCTTTCTTCCTTTGGAACGGGAACAATGACCCCATTGAACTGAAGAGACTCGACTGCCTTGAAAAAAACTCGTAAGCGGGACTTTGAACTGGGAAGACTGGACGGAAAAAAACGGCCTGGAGGGAGACTGATAAACTCTATGTTCCAGTTCTTTTATCCATCTGTCGTGAACGACCGACAGCCAGGACTGATGGAACAGAAGTAGGCGACCGCCTACTCTGTTGGAAACGACCTGAGGCTGCCTCCAGTCATTTAGCTGAAAACCGAGGATACCTAGATCCCCTTGATCTTGGCAGTTGGGATTGCATTCTTGTCAATGGATTGGCCCTATATGAAACCTGGTGCTCTCTGTCTTGGTTAGACCGACTTGGAGGGACTGAGCTTGGTGCTGCAGTCCACCGGGTGTTACGAAAGGATTTAAACCTTGCTTGAAATTGTCGAAGAAACGGTTGTTTAACCTTTTGTTGTGGAAGAAAATTGCTCTTTCCTCCTGTGGCATCAGATATAAGCTGATCCAATTATGAGCCAAATAGTCGGCCACTCTGTTAGGAAAAGATGTAAGGGACTTCTTTGAGGTAGAGTCCGCCCGCCAAGTTCTCAGCCATAGAGCCCTTCTGATTGAAATAGCATTTGCAGCTGCCAATGCTGCACAATTTGCTGCATTCAGGGCTGCGTTAATCAGGTATCTGATTAGACATCTATGTCACTTCTATAGGTAACTCCCTATCCTGAAGTGCCTTAGTTACGGACTCTGACCAAGCTATCATAGCTTTGGCAACCCATGTCGCCGCAAAAGACGGCGCGAGGGCTGAACCTGAAGCCTCAAACACAGACCGAGCTAGACTCTCTATGAGCCAATCAGTCGGATCCTTAATAGCAGACCCATTGGGCAGAGACAGCAGCGTGTTAGAGGCCAAATGGGACATGGGGGGATCCACTGAAGGGGATTCTGCCCACCTTTTACGAAGCTCTGGTGCGAAAGGATACCTTGCACCTAGGGCCTTCTGGCCTAAAAACGTTTCCATGAGGTTGCTTGAATTTCTTAAAAGACACCTTATGACCCGAAGGTAAGGTGGCTGCGTCCTCTACTCCCAAAGTCTGGTTAATGGCCTCAATGAGACTGTCAACTGATTCCTGATAATCAGGAGCTTCTAAATCAAGACACCCTTCTGAGTCATAGTCCGAACCGTGTTCACTCATTTCCACAGGTGAGGGAGAACGAGAGATGGAACTCAAAGATGCTGATGCACCCGACGGACCGGGAGACGCTGTGTGGGTTCGTTTCCCCTGCGTCTGCCTAGAGGGAGCACGGCCCCTGCAGGCCGGAGGATCCTGAGAACCGGAGGATCTTTCCAAGACATGTGGATGAATGTCCCTGACAGGGGCTTGAAGGGACTCAACCGCCTTTGTTAGTGACGCCATAGATTGCGTTAAGGATATGACCCACTCAGGGGGCGATACCGCAGTCTCAGGTACAGGCACACCGGACAGGGTCGCAGGGGGGGTTCCTGAGTGCGTTCAGAGTTGCAAGCCTCACAGAAATGGTTAGTTTGCGCATGCGGAAAAGCAGACCGACAGGTAATACATGAGGTATACAGAACTGTATGAGTCTTAGTCTTTCTAGACATGATCACTCTGCTGCTGCTGCTATGATCCATACCCTTCATGAGCTACTGGATCTAAAACAATGCCGCTGTCAGGCTGAGGGAAGTAGCACTTACCCCAGTCCTGTGTCCCCGTATGTATTGACCCGACACTGAACCATGCCTCTGTGCAAAACCTCCTTATGTCCAGATTACAGGGCGGATGTGCCCGAAGAAAAAGGGGGAGGAGTTACCAGCGTACGGCCCGGAAATAGGCCGAAGCAGGAGGCTTGATTTTTCATTCCCTGAACTCTCCCAGGAAAGCTGGGCGCGTGGCCGGAAGTAAACGCGGCCGATGGGGGCGGGACTTCCACCTGTGTCTGTTGTGAATTCTGTTTTTGGGCTCCCTCCAGTGGTTGTGGATGGTAATGCAGTTGTGCCTGGACTGCAGGATTGGACAGGTGTATCTGCTAATTGCAAAGCTGGCTGGGGTATTTAGCTTTGCAGGACTCATTAGTCCCTGCCAGTTGTCAATGTTCTATTGCCAGTAATGGTTCTCTGCCGGGCCTCTCCTGCCTGCTGCCATTTCAGCTAAAGATAAGTGTCTGATTCTGTTTCTTTGGCTCACAGGTTGTGTGTCTATTTTTCAGTCCTGTTCATAGTTTCATATTTTGTTCCAGCTTCGACTGTCCTGTTGTTTTTTCAGTCTGGTTGGATTCGCTGGAGTTGCAGATATACTCTCCACACCTTTAGTTAGGTGGTGGAGTTTTTGTATTTTTCTGCTGTGGATATTTTGTAGATTTTTTGCTGACCGCTCAGTATCCTGTACTATACTTTCCTATCTAGGTAGAAGTGGCCTCCTTTGCTAAATCTGTTTTCCGCCTGCGTGTGTCTTTTCCTCTCCTACTCACCGTCATTATTTGTGAGGGGGCTGCTTATACTATGGGGGTCTACTCTGAGGCAAGTCAGTTTTCCTATTTTCTATCTTTAGGGATAATTAGTCCTCCGGCTGTGTCGAGGTGTCTAGGTCTGGATAGGCACACCCCACGGCTACTTCTAGTGTCTGTGATAAGTTCAGGGTTAGCGGTCTGTATAGTTACCACTACTCCAGCGAAGGATTTTTCATGTGGTTCCAAGGCCGCCTGATCAGATCAGTACAACTGGCCCACAATGAGTTAATTGCATCTCAGAAGAAGGGAGGAAAGGTTTTGAGCCATTTTTTTTCTTCAGCCTGTTTTGTCTTCTCCTCCCTCTTAATCTCTGGGTGGCTGAGGAACCTAGTACTAACATGAATGTTCAGGAGTTAGCTTCTCATGTGGATCAGCTTGCTGCTAGGGTACAGGGTATTTCAGATTATATTGTTCAGACTCCTGCTTTAGAACCTAAGATTCCCATTCCTGATTTATTTTTTGGTGACAGATCCAAATTTTTGAGTTTCAAAAATAACTGTAAACTGTTTTTTGCATTGAGACCCCGGTCCTCTGGTGATCCCATTCAGCAGGTTAAAATCATCATATCCCTGCTGCGTGGTGACCCACAGGATTGTGCATTTTCCCTGGAATCTGGGGATCCTGCTTTGCTTAATGTTGATTCTTTCTTTCAAGCATTGGGGTTATTGTATGATGAGCCTAATTCTGTGGATCAAGCTGAGAAGACCTTGTTGGCCCTATCTCAGGGGCAAGAGGCGGCTGAATTGTATTGTCAGAAATTCAGAAAATGGTCTGTGCTGACTAAATGGAATGATGATGCTTTGGCGGCAATTTTCAGAAAGGGTCTTTCTGAATCCGTTAAGGATGTTATGGTGGGGTTTCCCACACCCTCCAATCTGAGTGATTCTATGTCTTTGGCCATTCAGATTGACCGGCGCTTGCGGGAAAGCAGAACTGTGCGCGCTATTTCGTTATCCTCAGAGCAAATTCCTGAGCCTATGCAGTGTGATAGGATTCTGTCTAAAACGGAACGACAAGGTTTTAGACATCTCAACAGGTTATGTTTTTATTGTGGCGACGCTTCTCATGTCATTTTTGTCTGCCCTAAGTGGACAAAAAGGATCGCCAGTTCATTTACCATCAGTACTGTACAACCTAAATTTCTGTTATCTGTGTCCTTGATCTGCTCATTGTCATCATTTTCTGTCATGGCGTTTGAGGATTCAGGCGCCGGCTTGAATTTGATGGACTTTGACTTTGCTAGGCGTTGTGGTTTTCCCTTGCAGCCTTTGCAGAATCCTATTCCTTTAAGGGGCAATGATGCTACACCTTTAGCTAAAAATAAGCCACAGTTTTGGATCCAGGTGACCATGCGCATGGCGCCAGCCCACCAGGAAGATTGTCAATTTCTGGTGTTGCATAATTTGCATGATGCTGTCGTGCTGGGTTTCCCGTGGTTGCAGGTCCATAATCCTGTTTTGGATTGGAAGTCCATGTCTGTAACTAGTTGGGGTTGTTAGGGGGTTCATAATGATGTTCCTCTGATGTCAATCGCCCCTTCTTTCTCTTCTGAAATTCCGGAGTTTTTGTCTGATTTTCAGGATGTATTCGATGAGCCTAAGTCCAGTTTCCTTCCACCGCATAGGGACTGTGATTGTGCTATTGATTTGATTCCAGGCTGTAAGTTTCCTAAGGGTTGACTATTCAACCTTTCTGTACCTGAACATACTGCCATGCGGAGTTATATTAAGGAGTCTTTGGAGAAGGGGCATATTCGTCCATCCTCTTCACCGTTGGGAGCGGGGTTCTTTTTTGTTGCTAAAAAAGATGGTTCTTTCAGACCCTGTATTGATTATCGCCTCTTAAATAAGATCACGGTCAAGTTTCAATACCCCTTGCCTTTGCTTTCTGATTTGTTTGCTAGGATTAAGGGAGCTAGTTGGTTTACTAAGATTGACCTTCGGGGGGCTTATAATCTTGTTCGTATAAAGCAGGGTGATGAATGGAAAACTGCGTTTAACACGCCTGAAGGCCATTTTGAATGCCTTGTGATGACATTCGGACTCTCTAGTGCTCCATCTGTTTTTCAGTCCTTCATGCATGATATCTTCCGGAGTTATCTTGATAAATTCTTTATCATATATTTGGACGATATTTTGATTTTTTCTGATGATTGGGAGTCTCATGTGCAGCAGGTCAGGATGGTATTTCAGATCCTTCGTGACAA
Organism: Ranitomeya imitator; assembly: GCF_032444005.1. Classification (NCBI taxonomy): domain Eukaryota; kingdom Metazoa; phylum Chordata; class Amphibia; order Anura; family Dendrobatidae; genus Ranitomeya; species Ranitomeya imitator. The sequence continues at coordinate 671,469,870 of NC_091286.1, read as the reverse complement.
TGCCTTGTTTGTGAAAGGGTCTAAGTGTCTTTTTGGGGAGCAAAAGGTTTCCTTTTTGGGCTTTATTTTTTCTCCCTCATCTATAGAGATGGATCCGGTTAAGGTTCAGGCCATTCATGACTGGATTCAGCCCACATCCGTGAAGAGCCTTCAGAAATTTTTGGGTTTCGCTAATTTTTATCGCCGTTTCATTGCTAATTTTTCCAGCGTGGTTAAACCCTTGACTGATTTGACTAAGAAGGGGGCTGATGTGGCGAATTGGCCCTCTGCGGCTGTCTCTGCCTTTCAAGAACTTAAACGTCGTTTTTCTTCTGCTCCAGTGTTGCGCCAGCCGGATGTTTCTTTTCCGTTTCAGGTTGAGGTTGACGCTTCTGAGATTGGGGCAGGGCCGTTTTGTCTCAGAGGGATCCTGTTGGTTCCTTGATGAAACCGTGTGCCTTCTTTTCCCGTAAATTTTTGCCTGCGGAACGCAATTATGACGTCGGCAATCGGGAGTTGTTGGCTATGAAGTGGGCGTTTGAGGAGTGGCGACATTGGCTTGAGGGAGCTAAGCACCGTATTGTGGTCTTGACCGACCATAAGAATTTGATTTACCTCGAGTCTGCCAAACAGTTGAATCCTAGACAGGCTCGATGGTCCTTGTTTTTTTCTCGTTTTGATTTTGTGGTCTCGTACCTTCCTGGTACTAAGAATGTTAAGGCTGATGCCCTCTCTAGGAGTTTTTTGCCTGATTCTCCTGAGGTCTTGGAACAAGTCGGTATTTTGAAGGAAGGGGTGGTCTTTTCTGCCATTTCTCCTGATTTACGAAGGGTTCTTCAGAAATTTCAGGCTGACAAACCTGACCGTTGTCCTGTGGGGAAACTGTTTGTTCCTGACAGATGGACTAGTAAAGTGATTTCTGAGGTTCATTGTTCTGTGTTGGCTGGTCATCCTGGTATTTTTGGTACCAGAGACTTGGTTGGTAGGTCCTTTGGTGGCCTTCTTTGTCGCGTGATGTGCGATCTTTTGTGCAGTCTTGTGGGACTTGTGCACGGGCCAAGCCTTGTTGCTCCCGTGCTAGTGGGTTGCTTTTGCCATTGCTGGTTCCTGAGAGGCCCTGGACGCATATTTCTATGGATTTTATTTCCAATCTTCCTGTTTCCCAAAGGATGTCGGTTATCTGGGTTGTTTGTGACCGATTTTCTAAGATTGTTCATTCGGTGCCTTTGCCTAAATTGCCTTCTTCTTCTGATTTGGTTCCGTTGTTTTTTCAGCATGTGGTCCGTTTGCATGGTATTCCGGAGAATATTGTGTCTGACAGAGGTTCCCAGTTTGTTTCTAGTTTTTGGCGGTCCTTTTGTGCCAAGCTGGGCATTGATTTGTCTTTTTCTTCTGCATTTCATCCTCAGACAAATGGCCAGACTGAGCGAACTAATCAGACCTTGGAGACCTATTTGAGATGCTTTGTGTCTGCTGATCAGGATGATTGGGTGGCTTTTTTGCCATTGGCCGAGTTTGCCCTTAATAATCGGACTAGTTCGGCTACTTAGGTTTCGCCTTTTTTTTGTAATTTTGGTTTTCATCCTCGTTTTTCTTCTGGGCAGGTTGAGCCCTCTGACCTTCCTGGTGTGGATTCTGTGGTCGACAGGTTGCAGCAGATTTGGGCTCATGTGGTGGACAATTTGGTGCTGTCTCAGGAGGAGGCTCAACGTTTTGCTAACCGTCGTCGGTGTGTTGGTTCCCGGCTTCGGGTTGGGGATCTGGTTTGGTTATCTTCCCGTCATGTTCCTATGAAGGTTTGTTCCCCTAAGTTTAAGCCTCGGTTTATTGGTCCTTATAGGATTTCTGAGATTATTAATCCGGTGTCCTTTCGCCTGGCGCTTCCGGCCTCTTTTGCTATTCATAATGTTTTCCATAGATCTTTGTTGCGGAAATATGTGGAGCCCGTTGTTCCCTCTGTTGATCCTCCGGCCCCTGTGTTGGTCGATGGGGAGTTGGAATATGTTGTTGAGAAGATTTTGGATTCTCGTTTTTCGAGGCGGAAGCTTCAGTACCTTGTCAAATGGAAGGGTTGGATAATTCTTGGGTTTCTGCCTCTGATGTCCATGCCGCTGATTTGGTTCGTACCTTTCATCGGGCTCATCCTGATCGGCCTGGGGGCTCTGGTGAGGTTTCGGTGACCCCTCCTCAAGGGGGGGGTACTGTTGTGAATTCTGCTTTTGGGCTCCCTCCAGTGGTTGTGGATGGTAATGCAGTTGTGCCTGGACTGCAGGATTGGACAGGTGTATCTGCTAATTGCAAAGCTGACTGGGGTATTTAGCTTTGCAGGACTCATTAGTCCCTGCCAGTTGTCAATGTTCTATTGCCAGTAATGGTTCTCTGCCGGGCCTCTCCTGCCTGCTGCCATTTCAGCTAAAGATAAGTGTCTGATTCTGTTTCTTTGGATCACAGGTTGTGTGTCTATTTTTCAGTCCTGTTCATAGTTTGTATTTTGTTCCAGCTTCGACTGTCCTGTTGTTTTTTAAGTCTGGTTGGATTCGCTGGAATTGCAGATATACTCTCCACACCTTTAGTTAGGTGGTGGAGTTGTGTATTTTTCTGCTGTGGATATTTTGTATATTTTTTGCTGACCGCTCAGTATCCTGTACTATACTTTCCTATCTAGGCAAAGAAGTGGCCTCCTTTGCTAAATCTGTTTTCCGCCTGCGTGTGTCTTTTCCTCTCCTACTCACCGTCATTATTTGTGAGGGGGCTGCCTATACTTTGGGGGTCTACTCTGAGGCAAGTCTGTTTTCCTATTTTCTATCTTTAGGGATAATTAGTCCTCCGGCTGTGTTGAGGTGTCTAGGTCTGGATAGGCACACCCCATGGCTACTTCTAGTGTCTGTGATAAGTTCAGGGTTAGCGGTCTGTATAGTTACCACTACTCCAGCGAAGGTTTTTTCATGTTGTTCCAAGGCCGCCTGATCATAACTTGTGTCCTTGCTGGAAACTACAGGATCCATGATGCAACAGGCCGTGGGTCTAAAACTGGAAGTAGCCGATAGGGGCCGGACTTCCGCCCACGCTTGGAAATAACAAATAAGCAAGCACCGTGCCGGGTCCCTGCAGTATGGCACTTTGCACCAGTAGAACGCGCGACGAAGCAGGAGCCTCCCCCCCCCCGCAGCCTCTTGACAGAGCATGAGGTCAGAGAGACATACATATGTATACATATGAAAATATATATATATATGGAAAGACGATGCAGGCACCCTAACTCCGTATACCCTTCAGAAGGTGAGGAGAGGGACCGTCTGCCTCCTTTAAACACCGCAGTCAGTGCATTTGTGATGAAGTGGAGGCTGCACGGACAGAGCATGTATGCCTCTACAACCTAGGGTTCCGTTACCCCAGGGTGATCAGGTTTTAGTCCGGCAAACGAGGTCCCACGTTGCGGGAGAGGATACGTGGAGGCATCACTCCACGTGCTTGCCCGTTGTTGGTTTAGGGAAATTCGACCCCTTCAAAAGGATCCGTCACCCCTGTCTCATCCTCAGAGAAAATGTATCTGGGGAAACCCAGAGATGTGCCTCCTACGGACACTAAGCATAAACTGGAGCTGTCAGGGCCAGTGTCAAGGTGTATACTACGGAAGAGGAGCTAACTTTCTTTGTGTCTACTTAGTGTCAGCCTCCTGGCGGCAGTAGCATACACCCACAGTCCTGTGTCCCCCAATGGGACAATGGAGAAAAGCTATTTTTTATAACCTTGCGTTTATTAAGCTTTGTGATCTGCCAAGATCTCCGGAGTAAAATTTCAAATTCGATTTGTGTGAAATATATTTGACATGAATCAAAGTTCACAAAATCATGCAAATCTGACGAATCTGAATTTCCCCTCTAGTACTGTAGTTAACTGTTCATAAGGCTATCTCTACATTTTACATTCACCCATAGCATGACATGGCTGCCTACTATGCAGCTGAATTTCTCCTCTTATGAAAGACGGCAAAGGCTGAAGTGAGGATCAACATGTAAGAATTTAAGCCTCCATTTTACTTTAACAATTAGCGAAGCATTTATCTTAGACTTGCTTATTTTCATTCCTAATATTTTATAGAAAGAATCTTCAAATTGAAGGGCAACTATAAATTGGCTATAGATGCACACTATGTCTCATCCGCGAGGGATTGCACACAATTCATAGGGTAATGGAGGATTCAAAAATCCCACTGCAGGTGAAAGGTCTAGCTTTGCCTCTGATGGAGCCTTGAATGTGAAGTTCTGGAGCAGGGTTGTGAAGAACAGGAAAATTTCCATGTTTGCCAAGTTCTCTCCGGCACAACTTCTTTTACCTGTGTAAGAAAAAAAAAAGAAAAACAAAACAAATTTCCAGTGATCAGTCATATTGAGGGGTTCAAGAGAGGCCTGGATGTCTTCCTGGAGCAGAACAATATTGTATCATACAATTATTAGGTTCTGTAGAAGGACGTAGATCTGGGTATTTATTATGATGGAATATAGGCTGAACTGGATGGACAAATGTCTTTTTTCGGCCTTACTAACTATGTTACTATGTTACTATGATCATGCATGTTATAGAGCAGGACCAACAAGCTTTATTTTAGTTTTTCTTTTTTTCCAGAAAGCCATAAATCATAATGGTATACAATGTAATTGAAAGAGTTACTAATATTTCAGAAGATTTTTAGGACTTAATTCTGAGCAGATACATTGGAGTTTGAGTGACTTGTTAGAAGTGATACAAATTAGTTAGCAGGGTTATCTGTAGTGAGTGGACAGGAGACATTTAGGCTATATTCACACTTAGCGGTTTTTACCGCGGAACCGCCGCGATTTTGATGCTGCGGGTCCGCAGCAGTTTCCATAGCGTTTACAGTAACATGTAAACCCTATGGAAACCGCAAACCGCTGTGCACATGCTGCGGGAAAAACCGCGCGGGAACGCAGCGGTTTACAACCCGCAGCATGTCACTTCTTTGTGCAGAATCGCTGCGATTCTGCACCCATAGGAATACATTGAACCGCTTACTTCCCGCATGGGGCTGTGCCCACGTTGCGGGAAGTAAGCGGATAATGTGCGGGTGGTACCCGGGGTGGAGGAGAGGAGACTCTCCTCCAGGCCCTGGGAACCATATTTGGGGTTAAAAAATAAAAAATCTGATTATACTCACCCTCTGATGTCCGGAGCTCCTGGGCGCTGCACGCGGCAGTCCGGTCAGAGTTGCTGTGCGACCAGGACCTGCGGTGACGTCGCGGTAACATGACCGTGACGTCACGAAGGGTCCTTCTCCCACAGCATCTTTGGAACCGGACCGCCGGGTGCAGCGCCCAGGAGATCCGGACATCAGAGGGTGAGTATAACCAATTTTTATTATTTTTAACATTACTATTGATGCTGCATATTGCTGCATATGCAGCATCAATAGTATAGGCGGAAACCCGCAGCGGAAAACGCGGAACAAACCGCGATAAATCTGCAGGGAGAACCGCAGTTGTTTTGCCCTGCAGATTTATCAAATCCGCTGCGGGAGAACCCGCAGGGACCCGACGCAAGGTGTGAACATAGCCTTAAACTTCCTCCTACCTTCCGCCATCTGCAGCCCTTGAGTAGCTGGCCTAGTGCAATGTCACATGAGTAAGGTGGATGCGGGTCCCGGGCTTCCAGAAAATGTTTGCAGAGTCTCCGCGCTGCTCATTGTTTTCACGGCAGTGGAGTTCGGGAAAATGGCAGGAGGAGGTGGCACATGCAAAGATTAAGACATTTGCTCCTGAGATTTTAGGAGACGAGATCTCAGGAGACAAGATCTTGGTCTGTGCATGCACAGCATATTAATAGTCTCTTCTAATGAAGGAAACCGAGATTTCCAAAAAGTGTAAGGACCAGGATTTGTGGACAACACCAGCCTGGGCTCCCTGATAGCTCTACTTGCAGCTCCATGTTTCTTCTACTTCCCTTAGAGCATCTCATGAATTATATACAGTGGGGCAAAAAAGTATTTAGTCAGTCAGCAATAGTGCAAGTTCCACCACTTAAAAAGATGAGAGGCGTCTGTAATTTACATCATAGGTAGACCTCAACTATGGGAGACAAACTGAGAAAAAAAAATCCAGAAAATCACATTGTCTGTTTTTTTAACAATTTATTTGCATATTATGGTGGAAAATAAGTATTTGGTCAGAAACAAAAAATCAAGATTTCTGGCTCTCACAGACCTGTAACTTCTTCTTTAAGAGTCTCCTCTTTCCTCCACTCATTACCTGTAGTAATGGCACCTGTTTAAACTTGTTATCTGTATAAAAAGACACCTGTGCACACCCTCAAACAGTCTGACTCCAAACTCCACTATGGTGAAGACCAAAGAGCTGTCAAAGGACAACAGAAACAAAATTGTAGCCCTGCACCAGGCTGGGAAGACTGAATCTGCAATAGCCAAACAGCTTGGAGTGAAGAAATCAACAGTGGGAGCAATAATTAGAAAATGGAAGACATACAAGACCACTGATAATCTCCCTCGATCTGGGGCTCCACGCAAAATCCCACCCCGTGGGGTCAGAATGATCACAAGAACGGTGAGCAAAAATCCCAGAACCACGCGGGGGGACCTAGTGAATGAACTGCAGAGAGCTGGGACCAATGCAACAAGGCCTACCATAAGTAACACACTACGCCACCATGGACTCAGATCCTGCAGTGCCAGACGTGTCCCACTGCTTAAGCCAGTACATGTCCGGGCCCGTCTGAAGTTTGCTAGAGAGCATTTAGATGATCTAGAGGAGTTTTGGGAGAATGTCCTATGGTCTGATGAAACCAAACTGGAACTGTTTGGTAGAAACACAACTTGTCGTGTTTGGAGGAAAAAGAATACTGAGTTGCATCCATCAAACACCATACCTACTGTAAAGCATGGTGGTGGAAACATCATGCTTTGGGGCTGTTTCTCTGCAAAGGGGCCAGGACGACTGATCCGGGTACATGAAAGAATGAATGGGGCCATGTATCGTGAGATTTTGAGTGCAAACCTCCTTCCATCAGCAAGGGCATTGAAGATGAAACGTGGCTGGGTCTTTCAACATGACAATGATCCAAAGCACACCGCCAGGGCAACGAAGGAGTGGCTTCGTAAGAAGCATTTCAAGGTCCTGGAGTGGCCTAGCCAGTCTCCAGATGTCAACCCTATAGAAAACCTTTGGAGGGAGTTGAAAGTCCGCGTTGCCAAGCGAAAAGCCAAAAACATCACTGCTCTAGAGGAGATGTGCATGGAGGAATGGGCCAACATACCAACAACAGTGTGTGGCAACCTTGTGAAGACTTACAGAAAACGTTTGACCTCTGTCATTGCCAACAAAGGATATATTACAAAGTATTGAGATGAAATTTTGATTCTGACCAAATACTTATTTTCCACCATAATATGCAAATAAATTGTTAAAAAAACAGACAATGTGATTTTCTGGATTTTTTTTTCTCAGTTTGTCTCCCATAGTTGAGGTCTACCTATGATGTAAATTACAGACGCCTCTCATCTTTTTAAGTGGTGGAACTTGCACTATTGCTGACTGACTAAATACTTTTTTGCCCCACTGTATATGGGGGTTGTCTTGCTGGAAAATTTTTGGTGACTGTGACCCTGGATCTTGCAGGACTTCACAGGGGCGAGTGGGCTAAACATCTACTCTGCTATTGAATCTTATTCATCCTCTCTATATATGTAAGAGATATTTTATCTAGCATTCTCTGTACAGTATGTTACAGTGTAAGGGCGGATTGAATCAGGTTGACTCCTATTTTTTATCAGAACATCAAAATATTTTTCCTACGTCATATTTATTTTATGGCCTAGATGCCTATCCATTTTACAACTTGATTGGATACCTATCCCAAGATATCAAAAACAGCTCTTAATGCATATACGGTATATTTTAATATTTCTTATATTATATTATTATAGTGCTTTTCATCTAGTGCTATTAGATTTGTCTTCACCTGCTCCTGGCATGGTCCCTGCACGTCCCTGGTTCTCTGTGCGCCGGCAGCTTCTTCATGTAGTGAGCGGTCACATGGTACTGCTCATTACAGTAATGAATATGAACCCGGCTCCACTCCCATAGGGGTGGAGCTACATATCCATAACTGTAATCAGCGGTACCATGTAACCGCTCACTACAGGAAGAAGCTGTCGGCGCCGGAGAACCAGGGACTGCACCGCGTCAGGAGCAGGTGAGTATAACTCAGTGCGCGATATTCACCTGTTCCCCGTTCCACTGACAGCCGCCGCTGCATCTTCCCCATCCTCTGCAGTGATGCTCAGGTCATAGGGCGCGGTGACGCAATTCGTGTGCGCGCCGCCCTTTGCCTGAGCAGTCAGTGCAGCGGACAGGGAAGACACAGCAGCGGCCATCGGTGGAACGTAGACCGGTGAATATATCAAGTGCCGGGGGCCTGATAGTATCATTATTATTATTTTTTTTTTTAATCGCAGCACCAGCATATGGGGCAAATGTCTGTATGGAGCATCTTATGGGGCCATGGGCAGCATTATATGGGGCAAATATCTGTATGGGGCCATGTGCAGCATTATATGGGGCAAATATCTGTATGGAGCATCTTATGGGGCCATGTGCATCATTATATGAGGCAAATATCTGTATGGGGCAACTTATGGGGCCATGTGCAGCATTATATGAGGCAAATATCTGTATGGGGCCATGTACAGCATTATATGGGGCAAATATCTGTATGGAGCATCTTATGGGGCCATGTGCAGCATTAAATGGGGCAAATATCTGTATGGGGCCATGCGCAGCATTATATGGGGCAAATATCTGTATGGGGCTATGTGCAGCATTATATGGGGCAAATATCTGTATGGAGCCATGTGCAGCATTATATGGGGCAAATATCTTCATGGGGCCATGTGCAGCATTATATGGGGCAAATATCTCAATGGAGCATCTGATGGGGCCATAATCAGCATTTGTGGAGCATTATATGGGGCAAATGTGTCTCTGGAGCATTTTATGGGGCCATAATCAGCATTTGTGGAGTATTATATGGGGCAAATGTCTGTATGGAGCATCTTATGGGGCCATGGGCAGCATTATATGGGGCAAATATCTGTATGGGGCCATGTGCAGCATTATATGGGGCAAATATCTGTATGGAGCATCTTATGGGGCCATGTGCATCATTATATGAGGCAAATATCTGTATGGGGCAACTTATGGGGCCATGTGCAGCATTATATGAGGCAAATATCTGTATGGGGCCATGTACAGCATTATATGGGGCAAATATCTGTATGGAGCATCTTATGGGGCCATGTGCAGCATTAAATGGGGCAAATATCTGTATGGGGCCATGCGCAGCATTATATGGGGCAAATATCTGTATGGGGCTATGTGCAGCATTATATGGGGCAAATATCTGTATGGAGCCATGTGCAGCATTATATGGGGCAAATATCTTCATGGGGCCATGTGCAGCATTATATGGGGCAAATATCTCAATGGAGCATCTGATGGGGCCATAATCAGCATTTGTGGAGCATTATATGGGGCAAATGTGTCTCTGGAGCATTTTATGGGGCCATAATCAGCATTTGTGGAGTATTATATGGGGCAAATGTCTGTATGGAGCATCTTATGGGGCCATAATCAACATTTGTGCAGCATTGTATGGGGCATATTTTAATATGGAGCATCTTATGGGGCCCATCATAAACGGTATGGAGCATTATATGGGGCTCCTAATTCATTATGGATATTCAAAAACACTTAACCTACTGATGCCTCAATTAATTTTACTTTTATTGGTATCTATTTTTATTTTTGAAATTTACCAGTAGCTGCTGCATTTCCCACCCTAGGCTTATACTCGAGTTATTAAGCTTTCCCAGTTTTTTGTGGCAAAATTAGGGGTCTCGGTTTATACTCAATTATATACGAGTATGTTTAAACCAAGGCCAATTTTGTGGACAGTTTCTACAGTTCCCTTTACGTTATATAAATGCATGATGCCATTAAAAGGAAATGAAAGAAATGTACCTAATGAGAAGGGAACGAAGGCTTCGTTCTTCTTAAATTTTCCTTCTGAGTCAAGAAAGTGCCCAGGATAAAACTCTTCTGGCTTCTCAAAATAAGCTTTATCTCTAAGAGCAGAGTGAAGTAACGGAATGACAGTTGTGCCCTGGAAAAACAAAAGGCAATATGAATTACCATAAAAAATATAATGAAAATATTATAAATATACGTCATTTATTAAATTATTCAATGGAAAACACACACAAGTCCAGACTTAAGATATAAAATAATTCTCCTAACCTTTGAAAGATTATAACCCCTGAATGTGATGTCCGTAGTTGTGGCATGTGGGAGGCTTCCAGGTACGACGTCCCCAAATCTTTGAATTTCATGAATGACAGCATTAGTATATGGCATTTCCTTTCTATGTTCTACTTGAGGTTGAGCAGATCCAATAATGTTTTCAATTTCATTTTGCACTTTTTCTAAAAGGTAAAAATAGTATGTATTGTGAGTTACAAAGCAAATTCTGAAAGATATAAAACAAAGTACAAGTTCAATATATGTTGGACCTGTAAAACATTTTTTTATATATTGTTATTCTACACTTTCATTAACCCCTTAAGCCCCGAGGGTGGTTTGCACGTTAATTACCGGGCCAATTTTTACAATTCTGACCACTATCCCTTTATGAGGTTATAACTCTGGAACACTTTAACGGATCTTGGCGATTCTGACAATGTTTTCTCGAGACATATTGTACTTCATGGTAGTGGTAAAATTTATTCGATATAACTTGTGTTTATTTGTGAAAAAAGCGGAAATTTGGCGAAAATTTTGAAAATTTCGCAATTTTCCAACTTTAAATTTTTATGCCCTTAAATCACAGAGATATGTCATGCAAAATACTTAATAAGTAACATTTCCCACATGTCTACTTTACATAAGCACAATTTTGGAACCAAATTTTTTTTTTGTTAGGGAGTTATAAGGGTTAAAAGTTGACCAGCAATTTCTCATTTTTACAACACCATTTTTTTTTTAGGGACCACATCTCATTTGATGTCATTTTGAGGGGTCTATATGATAGAAAATACCCAAGTGTGACACCATTCTAAAAACTGCACCCCTCAAGGTGCTCAAAACCACATTCAAGAAGTTTATTACCCCTTCAGGGGTTTCACAGGAATTTTTGGAATGTTTAAATAAAAATGAATATTTAACTTTTTTTCACACAAAATTTATTTCAGCTCCAATTTGCTTTATTTTACCAAGGGTAACAGGATAAAATGGATGCCAAAAGTTGTTGTACAATCTGTGCTGAGTACGCTGATACCCCATATGTGGGGGTAAACCACTGTTTGGGCGCATGGCAGAGCTCGGAAGGAAAGGAGCGCCATTTGACTTTTCAATGCAAAATTGACAGGAATTGAGATGGGACGCCATGTTGCGTTTGGAGAGCCCCTCATGTGCCTAAACATTGAAACCACCCACAAGTGACACCATTTTGGAAAGTAGACCCCTTAAGGAACTTATCTAGATGTGTGGTGAGCACTTTGACCCACCAAGTGCTTCACAGAAGTTTATAATGCAGAGCCGTAAAAATAAAAAATCATATTTTTTCACAAATATGATTTTTTGCCCCCAATTTTTTATTTTCCCAAGAGTAAGAGAAGAAATTGGACCTCAAAAATTGTTGTCCAATTTGTCCTGAGTACGCTGATACCCCATATATGGGTGTAAACCATTGTTTGGGCGTATGGCAGAGCTCGGAAGGGAAGGAGCGCCATTTGACTTTTCAATGCAAAATTGACTGGAATTGAGATGGGATGCCATGTTGCGTTTGGAGAGCCCCTGATGTGCTTAAACATTGAAACCCCCACAAGTGACACGATTTTGGAAAGTAGACCCCTTAAGGAACTTATCTAGATGTGTGGTGAGCACTTTGACCCAACAAGTGCTTCACAGAAGTTTATAATGCAGAACTGTAAAAATAAAAAATCATATTTTTTCACAAAAATGATCTTTTCGCCCCCCATTTTTTATTTTCCCATGGGTAAGTGAAGAAATTAGACCACAAAAGTTGTTGTGCAATTTGTCCTGAGTGCGACGATACCCCATATGTTGGGTAAACCACTGTTTGGGCGCATGGCAGAACTCGGAAGGAAAGGAGCGCCATTTGACTTTTCAATGCAAAATTGACTGGAATTGAGATGGGACGCCATTTTGCGTTTGGAGAGCCCCTGATGTGCCTAAACATTGAAACCCCCCACAAATGACACCATTTTGGAAAGTAGACCCCTTAAAGAACTTATCTAGATGTGTGGTGAGCACTTTGACCCAACAAGTGCTTCACAGAAGTTTATTATGCAGAGCTGTAAAAATAAAAAATCATATTTTTTCACAAAAATGATTTTTTCGCCCCCAATTTTTTAATTTCCCAAGGGTAAGAGAAGAAATTAGACCACAAAAGTTGTTGTGCAATTTGTCCTGAGTGCGACGATACCCCATATGTGGGGGTAAACCACTTTTTGGGCGCATAGCAGAGCTCGGAAGGGAAGGAGCGCCATTTGACTTTTCAATGCAAAATTGACTGGAATTAAGATGGGTTGCCATGTTGGTTTGGAGAGCCCCTGATGTGCCTAACCATTAAAACCCCCCACAAGTGACACCAATTTGGAAACTAGACCCCCTAAGGAACTTATCTAGAAGTATTTTGAGAGCTTTCAACCCCCAAGTGTTTCACTACAGTTTATAACGTAGAGCCGTGAAAATAATTTTTTTTTCGCAAAAATTATTTTTTAGCCCCCAGTTTTGTATTTTCACAAGGGTAACAGAATAAATTGGACCCCAACGTTGTTGTCCATTTTGTTCTGAGTACGCTGATACCCAATATGTGGGGGGAAACCACTGTTTGGGTGCATGGCAGAGGTCGGAAGGCAAGGAGCGCCATTTGGAATGCAGACTTAAATGGATTGGTCTGCAGGGGTCACGTTGCATTTGCAGAGCCCCTGATGTACCCAAACAGTACAAACCCCCCACAAGTGACTGCCCATTAGAAACTAGACCTCCCAAGGAACTTATCTAGATGTGTTGTGAGAACTTTGAACCCCTAAGTGTTTCACTACAGTTTATAACGCAGAGCAGTGAAAATAAAAATTCTTTTTTTTTTTTCACAAAAATGATTTTTTAGCCCCCAGCTTTGTATTTTTACAAGGGTAACAGAATAAATTGGACCACAAAAGTTGTTTTCCAATTTGTCCTGAGTACGCTGATACCTCATATGTGGAGGGAAACCACTGTTTGGGGGCATGGCAGAGCTCGGAAGGGAAGGAGCGCCATTTGGAATGCAGACTTAGATGGATTGGTCTGGAGGCGTCACGTTGCATTTGCAGAGCCCCTGATGTACCCAAACAGTACAAACCCCCCACAAGTGACCTCATATTGGAAACTAGACCTCCCAAGGAATTTATCTAGATGTGTTGTGAAAACTTTGAACCCCCAAGTGTTTCACTACAGTTTACAACGCAGAGCCGTGAAAATAAAAAATCCTTTTTTTTCCTCCAAAAATGATTTTTAGCCCCCCAAATTTTTATTTTCCCAAGGAACTTGGACCCAAAAAGTTGTTGTCCAATTTGTCTCGAGTACGCTGATACCCCACATGTTGGAGTAAACCCCTGTTTGGGCGCACGGGAGAGCTCGGAAGTGAAGGAGCACTGTTTTACTTTTCAATGCAGAATTGGCTGGAATTGAGATCGGACGCCATGTCGCGTTTGGAGAGCCCCTGATGTGCCTAAACAGTGGAAACTCCCCAATTCTACCTGAAACCCTAATCCAAACGCACCCCTAACCCTAATCCCAACTGTAACCCTAACCACACACCTAACCCTGACACACCCCCAATTCTAATCCCAACCCTAATCCCAACCGTAAATGTAATCCAAACCCTAACCCTAACCCTCGCCCTAACCCTAACCCTAGCCCTAACCCTAATGGGAAAATGGAAATAAATACATTTTTTTTTATTTTACTATTTTTCCCTAAGGCTAGGTTCACATTGCGTTAGGGCATTCCGTTTAGCGCTAGCGCTAGCGGATTGCGCTAATGCAATGTCTTTTTAGGTGTCGCATTTAGTGGTCGCGTTAACGTCCCCGCTCTGGAAGATCGGGGATCGGACCTCGGGCGCGCCGCGGACGCTGTAAGCAGCGTCCGCGGCGCGCCACAAAAGAGTGGCACCTTGCTAGCGCGAGCCGAAAATGGCACGCTCTAGCGATGCGCTACACCCGAAAATCACATTGCTGTCAATGGGTGCGCTAACGGACCCGTTGTATGGCGTTAATTGCGACATTTTCACCGTGCAACGCTGTCCGTTAGCGTTAACCCATTAACGCCATGTGAACCTAGCCTAACTAAGGGGGTGATGAAGGGGGTTTTGATTTACTTTTATAGCGTTTTTTATATCGGATTTTTATGATTGGCAGCCGTCACACACTAAAAGACGCTTTTTATAGCAAAAATGTTTTTGCATCTCCACATTTTGAGACCTATAATTTTTCCATATTTTGGTCCACAGAGTCATGTGAGGTCTTGTTTTTTGCGGGACGAGTTGACGTTTTTATTGGTAACATTTTCGGACACGTGACAGTTTTTGATCGCTTTTTATTCAGATATTTTGTGAGGTAGAATGATCAAAAACCAGCAAAGCAGTTTTGTTCTTCAGGTCAGTACGATTACAGCGATAACTCATTTATATCATTTTTTTATGTTTTATACGATAAAAGCTATTTTATAGAAAAAATTATTATTTTGGCATCGCTTTATTCTGAGGACTATAACTTTTTTATTTTTTTGGTTATGATGCTATGTCACAGCTCGTTTTTTGCAGGACAAGATGACGTTTTCAGCGGTACCATGGTTTTTTATATCCGTCTTTTTGATCGCGTGTTATTCCACTTTTTGTTCGGCGGTATGATAATAAAGCGTTGTTTTTTGGCTCGTTTTTTTTTTTTCTTACGCCATTCACTGAAGGGGTTAACTAATGGGCCAGTTTTATAGGTTGGGTCGTTACGGATGCGACGATACTAAATATGTGTACTTTTATTGTTTTGTTTTTTTTTTTAGATAAAGAAATATATTTATAGGAATAATATTTTTTTTTTTTCTTCTTTATTTAGGAATTTTTTTTTTTTTTTACACGTGTGGAAATTTTTTTTTTTACTCTTTCACTTTGTCCCAGGGGGGGGACATCACAGATCACCGATCTGACAGTGTGCACAGCACTCTGCCAGATCGGTGATCTGACAAAAAGTCGGGCAGGATTAGAGCTGCAGCTGCAGCCTGCTCCTGACCTGGAAGTGCTCCCTGCAGGACCCGGATGCAGCCCCGTGGCCATTTTGGATCCGGGGCCTGCAGGGAGAAGATGCTCGGTACACGGTGAGTACATCACCGTGTACCGATCATCTCAGGGAAGCCCGCAGGGAGCCCCCTCCCTGCGGATGCTTCCCTGCACCGGCGGCACATCGCGATCATCTTTGATTGCGGTGTGTCGGGGGTTAATGTGCCGGGAGCGGTCCGTGACCACTCCTGGCACATAGTGCCGGATGTCAGCTGCGATATGCAGCTGACACCCGGCCGCGATAGGCCGCGCTCCCCCCGTGAGTGCGGCCGATCGCTATGAAGTACTATTCCGTCGGTGGGAATTAAGGCCCACACCACCTTGACGGGATAGTACGTCATATGGGATTAAGGGGTTAAAGGAGTATTCCCATCTCCAAGATTCTATCCCAACATGCAGTAAATGTAGTAATATTAGCAAATAACGACAATTAGAAATATAGTATAGTCCCTTGATTAACTATGTCTCTAAACCATTAGCTTAGGTATCCATGGTTACAACCACTCATGTAGTGACAGCTACAGTTAGGTCCATATTTATATTTGGACACAGACAACATTTTTCTAATTTTGGTTCTAGACGATACCATAATGAATTTTAAGCAAAAACAATTCAGATGCAGTTGAAGATCAGACTTTCAGCTTTCATTTGAGGGAATCCACATTAAAATTGGATGAAGGGTTTAGGAGTTTCAGCTACTTAACAGGTGCCACCCTGCTTTTACAGGGACCAAAAGTAATGGACATCACCTGACACTGTGTCTCCTTCTTTTTGATGCTCTGCCAGGCCTTCTCTGCATCTGGTAATGTCCATGAGTTCAAGACTTCAGGCAGTCATTGCCAACAAAGAGTTTTCAACCAAGTACTAAAAAGGAACATTTTATTTAAAATTATTGAATCTGTCCAATTACTTTTGGTCCCTTTAAAAACAGGGTGGCACATGTTAAGGAGCTGAAACTCCTAAACCCTTCATCCCATTTTAATGTGGATACCCTCAAATTAAAGCTGAAAGTCTGAACTTTAACTGCATTTGAATTGTTTTGTTTAAAATTCATTGTGGTAATGTCTATAACCAAAAAATATTTTCTCTGTCCAAATATATATGGACCTATCTGTATTTAGCTGTTGAAGGAAACAAAGGATTTAATCCCTTCACCCTGAAGCCTATTTTTACCTTCTTGACCAGGTCAATTTTTCCAATTCTAACCACTGTCAATTTATGAGGTAAAAACTCTGGAACGCTTCAATGAATCCCAGGGATTCTGAGAATGTTTTCTTGTGACATATTGTACTTTATGGTAGTGGCAAAATCTCTTTAATATGACTATGTTTATTTAAAAAAAAATGGAAATTTGGCAATTTTGAAAATTTCGCAATTTAAATCATAGTTATATTGCACAAAATAGTCTATATACTGTATTTAATCATCTAAGGTCCATTTCCTTCTGTTTGTCTGTAACGGAAATCCCGCATCGCTGATTGGTCACGCCAGCTGCCCGCGACCAATCAGCGGCTCGCGCAGTCTAGCCGAGGCGAATTGGCGTGGGATTTGAACCACGCTTCGCTGATTGGCCGCGCCCGGCCGGAAGTGACCAATCAGCGAAGCAGTGTTTAAATCCTGCGCCAATAACGCTGATTGGACGTGGCCAGCTGGCGCAACAATCAGCGACGTGGGATTCCTGTTACAGACAAACAAACAGACTGTAACAGAAATACCGCATCTCTGATTGGTCACTCCCGGCCAACCACGACCAATCAGTGACAGGCTTTACTATTGATTCTGCCTATGCAGCATCAATAGTAAAAAGATATAATGTTAAAAATAATAAAAAATAAAAAATCATGCTATTCTCACCTTCCGGCGGCCCTCAAAGCCTTCCCCATCCTCGCTATGCTCTCGGCAGCTCCGTTCCCAGTAATGTTTTGCAAAATTACCCCAGATGACGTAGGATCACGCAAAAACGCTACGTCATTACAGGTAATTGCCGCAAAGCATCACTGGGAACGGACCTGGCGAGAGCATCGCTAACTCCTGAGCTGGATCCGGGGGCAGCCGGAAGGTGAGCATATAACTATTTTTTATTTTAATTATTTTTTTCACAGGGATATGGTGCCCACACTGCTATATACTATGTGGGCTCTGCTATATACTTCGTGGGCTGCTATATACTACGTGGCTGTGCTATAAACTACGTGGGCTGTGCCTGTGCTATATACTACGTGGCTGTGCTATATACTATGTGGCTGTGCTATATGCTATGTTGGCTGTGTTATATAGCACGTGGACTTTTCCATATACTACGTGGATTGTGCAATATACTACGTGGACTGTGCTATATACTACGTGGACTGTGGTATGTGTTATATACTATGTGGTCTGTGTTATATACTATGTGGCTGCTATATACTACGTGGCTATGCTATACACTATGTGGGCTGTGCCTGTGCTATATACTACGTGGCTGTGCTATATACTACATGGCTGTGCTTTGTACTACGTGGCTGTGCTACACAGTACAGACCAAAAGTTTGGACACACCTTCTCATGTAAATATTTTTCTGTATTTTCATGACTATGAAAATTGTACATTCACACTGAAGGCATCAAAACTATGAATTAACACATGTGGAATTATATACTTAACAAAAAAGTGTGAAACAACTGAAAATATGTCTTATAATCTATGTTCTTCTAAGTAGCCATCTTTTGCTTTGATGACTGCTTTGCACACTCTTGGCATTCTGTTGACGGGCTTCAAGAAGTAGTCACCGGGAATTGTCTTCCAACAATCTTGAAGGAGTTCCCAGAGATGCTTAGCACTTGTTGGCCCTTTTGCCTTCATTCTGCACTCCAGCTCACCCAAAACCCTCTCGATTGGGTTCAGGTCTGGTTACTGTGGAGGCCAGGTCATCTGGCGTAGCACCCCATCACTTTCCTTCTTGGTCAAATAGCCCTTACACAGCCTGGAGGTGTGTTTGGGCTCATTGTCCTGTTGAAAAATAAATGATGGTCCAACTAAACGCAAACCGGATGGAGTAGCATGCCGCTGCAAGATGCTGTGGTAGCCATGCTGGTTCAGTATGCCTTCAAATTTGAAAAAGTCCCCAACAGTGTCACCAGCAAAGCACCCCCACACCATCACACCTCCTCCTCCATGCTTCACGGTGGGAACCAGGCATGTAGAGTCCATCCATTCACCTTTTCTGTGTTGCATAAAGACACGGTGGTTGGAACCAAAGATCTCAAATTTGGACTCATCAGACCAAAGCAAAGATTTCCACTGTTTTAATGTCCATTCCTTGTGTTCTTTAGCCCAAACAAGTCTCTTCTGCTGTTGCCTGTTCTTAGCAGTGGTTTCCTAGCAGCTATTTGGCATTGACCTGGTCTCTAATCTGAGCTGCTGTTATCCTGTGATTTCTGAAGCTGGTGACTCAGATAAACTTATCCTCAGAAGCAGAGTTGACTCTTGGTCTTCCTTTCCTGGGGTGGTCTTCATGTGAGCCAGTTTCTTTGTAGCGCTTGATGGTTTTTGCCACTGCACTTGGGGACACTTTCAAAGTTTTCCCTATTTTTTGGACTGACTGACCTTAATTTCTTAAAGTAATGATGGCCACTCGGTTTTCTTTACTTAGCTGCTTTTTTTCTTGCCATAATACTAATTCTAACAGTCTATTCAGTAGGACTATCAGCTGTGTATCCACCAGACTTCTGCTCAACACAACTGATGGTCCCAATCCCATTTATAAGGCAAGAAATCCCACTTATTAAACTTGACAGGGCACACCTGTGAAGTGAAAACCATTCCCGGTGACGACCTCTTTATGCTCATCAAGAGAATGCCAAGAGTGTGCAAAGCAGTCATCAAAGCAAAATGTGGCTACTTTGAAGAACCTAGAATATAAGGCATAATTTCAGTTGTTTCACACTTTTTTGTTAAGCATATAATTCCACATGTGTTAATTCATAGCTTTGATGCCTTCAGTGTGAATGTACAAATTTCATAGTCATGAAAATACAGAAAAATCTTTAAATGACAAGGTGTGTCCAAACTTTGGTCTGTACTATATATATACAGTGGGGCAAAAAAGTATTTAGTCAGTCAGCAATAGTGCAAGTTCCACCACTTAAAAAGATGAGAGGCGTCTGTAATTTACATCATAGGTAGACCTCAACTATGGGAGACAAACTGAGAAAAAAAAATCCAGAAAATCACATTGTCTGTTTTTTTAACATTTTATTTGCATATTATGGTGGAAAATAAGTATTTGGTCAGAAACAAACAATCAAGATTTCTGGCTCTCACAGACCTGTAACTTCTTCTTTAAGAGTCTCCTCTTTCCTCCACTCATTACCTGTAGTAATGGCACCTGTTTAAACTTGTTATCAGTATAAAAAGACACCTGTGCACACCCTCAAACAGTCTGACTCCAAACTCCACTATGGTGAAGACCAAAGAGCTGCCAAAGGACACGAGAAACAAAATTGTAGCCCTGCACCAGGCTGGGAAGACTGAATCTGCCATAGCCAACCAGCTTGGAGTGAAGAAATCAACAGTGGGAGCAATAATTAGAAAATGGAAGACATACAAGACCACTGATAATCTCCCTCGATCTGGGGCTCCATGCAAAATCCCACCCCGTGGGGTCAGAATGATCACAAGAACGGTGAGCAAAAATCCCAGAACCACGCGGGGGGGCCTAGTGAATGAACTGCAGAGAGCTGGGACCAATGTAACAAGGCCTACCATAAGTAACACACTACGCCACCATGGACTCAGATCCTGCAGTGTCAGATGTGTCCCACTGCTTAAGCCAGTACATGTCCGGGCCCATCTGAAGTTTGCTAGAGAGCATTTGGATGATCCAGAGGAGTTTTGGGAGAATGTCCTATGGTCTGATGAAACCAAACTGGAACTGTTTGGTAGAAACACAACTTGTCGTGTTTGGAGGAAAAAGAATACTGAGTTGCATCATCAAACACCATACCTACTGTAAAGCATGGTGGTGGAAACATCATGCTTTGGGGCTGTTTCTCTGCAAAGGGGCCAGGACGACTGATCCGGGTACATGAAAGAATGAATGGGGCCATGTATCGTGAGATTTTGAGTGCAAACCTCCTTCCATCAGCAAGGGCATTGAAGATGAAACGTGGCTGGGTCTTTCATCATGACAATGATCCAAAGCACACCGCCAGGGCAACGAAGGAGTGGCTTCGTAAGAAGCATTTCAAGGTCCTGGAGTGGCCTAGCCAGTCTCCAGATCTCAACCCTATAGAAAACCTTTGGAGGGAGTTGAAAGTCCGTGTTGCCAAGCGAAAAGCCAAAAACATCACTGCTCTAGAGGAGATCTGCATGGAGGAATGGGCCAACATACCAACAACAGTGTGTGGCAACCTTGTGAAGACTTACAGAAAACGTTTGACCTCTGTCATTGCCAACAAAGGATATATTACAAAGTATTGAGATGAAATTTTGTTTCTGACCAAATACTTATTTTCCACCATAATATGGAAATAAAATGTTAAAAAAACAGACAATGTGATTTTCTGGATTTTTTTTTCTCAGTTTGTCTCCCATAGTTGAGGTCTACCTATGATGTAAATTACAGACGCCTCTCATCTTTTTAAGTGGTGGAACTTGCACTATTGCTGACTGACTAAATATTTTTTTGCCTCACTGTATATATATATATATATATATATATATATATATATATATATATATAGTGTGTTTTCAAAGCTTTAATTCTATTTTACATTAGGGCTGCAGACCCCTGTGCTCGTTGTCATGGACCCCCAATCTCAAGATCGCTGGGAGTCCCAAGAGTCAGGTACCCAGCAATCAGCAAGCTATCCCCTATCTCGTTGGATAGGAGATATGGTATGGGAGAAGAGTGAACTTTTGCCGGCAGCAGGTTACAATTGCTGAGATACACTGTTTTACTGTCTAACCTTGAATACAGATAAAAGCTTAATCAAAAACAAGAATTCTATATTCCCTTTGTTCACAAGTTTCTCTTAACTTTCTTTCTGAAAGTTCCCAGCATCAGTTTTATATATGTCCCTGACTAATGACATTTCAAATATACAGATTTGTCAATCATTACCCTTTCAGCAATCTCTCATTGTATATATTCATATACAGGTGCATCTCACTAAAAAAAGAACATCATCAAAAAGTTAAGTTTTTTCTGTTCTTCAATGCAAAAAGTGAAATTCATATATTATATAGAGTCACTACAAACAGTGATTGATTTCAAGCGTTTATTTCTGTTAATGTTTATGATTATTGTTTACAGCCAATGAAACTTCAAAAGTCATTATCTCAGTAAATTAGAATACTTTTTAACACTAGCTTGAAAAATTATTGTAAAGTCCAAAATGTTGGCCTACTGAAATGTATGTTCAGAAAATGCACTCAATACTTGGTCAGGGATCCTTTTGCATCGATTACTGCATCAATACGGTGTGGCATGGAGGCGATCAGCCTGTGGCGCTACTAATTTGTTATGGAAGCCCAGGTTGCTTTGATAGCAGCCTTCAGCTATTCTACATTGTTGGGTCTGGTGTCTCTCATCTTCCTCTTGACAATACTCCATAGATTCTCTATGGGGTTAAGGTCAGATGAGTTTTCTGACCAATTATACAGCAGGGATACTGCTGTTTTTTAAACCAGGTATTGATACTTTTGGACAGGTGCCAAGTCATGGTTGAAGATTAAATTTCCATCTCCTAAAAGCTTGTTGCAGAGGGAAGCATGAAGTGCTCTAAAATTTCCTGGTAGACGGCTACTCTGACTTTGGTGTTGATAAAACACAGTGGACCTACACCAGCAGATGACATGGCTCCCCAAACCATCACTGATTGTGGACACTTCACACTAGACGTCCAGCAGCTTGGATTGTGGCCTCTCCATTCTTCCTCCAGACTCTGGGACCTTGATTTCCAAATGAAATGCAAAATTTGCTTTCTTCTGAAAACAACACTTTGGACCACTGACAACAGTCCAGTTCTTTTTCTCCTTGGCCCAGGTAAGACGCTTCTGGCGTTGTCTATTGGTCATGAGTGGCTTGACACAAGGAATGTGACACTTGTAGCCCATGTCCTGGATACGTCTGTGTGTGGTGGCTCTTGAAGCAATGTCTCCAGCAGCAGTCCACACCTTGTGAATCTCCCCAAAATTTTTGAATGGCATTTTCTTAACAGTCTTTTCAAGGCTGCGGTTATCCCGGTCGCTTGTGCACCTTTTTCTACCACACTTTTTCCACCCAACTTTCAATTAATATGCTTGGATACAGCACTCTCTGTACGGCCAGCTTCTTCTGCAATTACTTTTTGTGGCTTCCCCTCCATGTGGAGTGTGTCAATGACTGCCTTCTGGAGATCTGTCTATTCAGCAGTCTTCCCCATGATTGTGGAGCTACTGAAACAGACTAAGGAACCTTTTAAAATGTTAGGAAGCCTTTGCAGGAGTTTTGTTAGTTATTCTAATTTACTGAGATAATGACTACTGGGTTTTCATTGGCTGTAAGCCATAATCATCAACATTAACATAAATAAACACTTGAAATAGATCAGTCTGTTTCTAATGACTCCATATAATATATGAGTTTCACTTTTTGTATTGAAGAACTGAAATAAATAAACTATTTGATAATATTCCAATTTAGTGAGAAGCACTTGTATATTAGTCATGTCAATAGCTTTGCCAGCATAACCACTGTGTGATGATTTAAGTCATAAACAAGAAATATACCATGCAGAAAAGAAAAAGTGCAGATAGTGTCTTATCTCATAATTTAAGAGAATATTTGACAGTAATGTTACTGTTCACAGTAAGTAGTGGTGGCTGCCGCAGATCCACCAGTCGACTTGCGACCGTAGCTAAAATGCTGAATAGGAGGATTTGTGGGTTATGATCCATGCTGCCACCTTATCTAAAACAGACAATTACAATTGAACAGTGATTTATTCAATAAGTAAGAATAAACCACTGTTCAATTGTACACTTTAGACAACATGTAGGGAACTCAGTATGAATTAACCCATGAGCCCAAGGAAGAGAACCAAAAGGATAACAATAAAATATCATAGTTTATTGACAAAAATTAAAAAAGAGATCAGGTATGGTACATAAAATGCAAAAAGGACCCAGGGGACCAGAATAATCACAGCGAGGATAAAAGTCTAAAGCTATTTAAGGTTGGCTTAAGTTATTAATCATTGCAGCGTTGCCAAATCTGCCCAGTATATGAGACGAAAATTAACCATTCAACAGTTCCCTGACCGGGCATACATCATAAATCATACTCCTATTAGGCACAGATCCTAGAAAATGTATTACCTCTCAGCCGTGAGGCGTAAGTGTGTTGGGACTCTGCATCAGATGATGCCGGCTGATTCCGTGCTCCCCTGTCGCCCTTTTGTCCGTTTTGGATGAGCTAACCCACAAATCCTCCTATTCAGCGTTAAGTAGTGTTGAGCGATACCTTCCGATATTCGGAAATGTCTGTATCGGATTGGATCAGCCGATATCCAAAAAAATATCGGATAACGCCGATACCGATTCCCGATACCAATGCAAGTCAGTGGGACACAAATATCGGAATTAAAATAAACCCTTTCTTTCCTTGTAAGTTAATTCTACATGAAGGAAAACAGCTAAGAATAATGTAGAATGTATTAAGGGAGGTGGAGGAGACATTAAAGGCCTAGAGGTTTAGCCCAATCAAATGGAATAGCAGGAATTATTATTTTTTTTAAAAACGTTCGGAGTTACAAAGATATTGACTATGTTAAGCATTTTTATATCTTGTCAGATATTTATGTTTCACTAATTCCATGCTCTTCGCCTTCTTTTTTACTTCTCCCACACTTTCTTCTTCATCATCCTCCTCAGCAGCAGCATCTTTTTCATCAACTTCTTCATCTTATTCATCTTCTTCCTCTTCACCTTCTTCCTATTATTCTTTTTTTTACATTCTTCATATTCTCCTTATTCAACTATTATTTTTCTTCATATTCTACTTCTTCATCTTGTTCATATTCTTCTTCTTCTTCATCATATTCTTAATTGTGACAGGCATTTCTGTAGTTATCTATAAAAGTTTTACAACAGGATTTGTCCGCGTTCAGCTTGGACTGCTTAGTCTTCTTCTGCTTATAATTTAGATAATATCTTTTGCTCTGATTTTTAGTCTTATGCTTAATGTTCTTCTGCTTTTTGTTCTGCAGCTTCTTGTTCTTCTGCTTCTTGGACTTCTTCAGGGTGGTCTTCAGGGTCGTCGTCTCCAGGGTCATCGTCTCCAGGGTCGTCATCTCCTGGGTCATCGTCTCCGAGGTCGCCATCTTCTTCGGGGTGGTCTTCATGGTCGTCGTCTCCAGGGTCGTCGTCTTCGGCGTCGGCGTCTCCGGATTGTCGTCTTCTTTGGGGTGGTCTTCAGGGTCGTCGTCTTTAGCGTCGTCGTCAGGGAGATCCAGAGTGATTAGCAAAAACCATTTCTAAAAGCTTGAACTTGGAAATGTAGCAGAAGTTACAAGAAGGTTGAGGAACTGCACAGAACCAGCTGATGGTACCGGAACCCGGATGCGTAGCCGAAGGTACAAGAGCCAATGGAACTACCGAGGACCAGCTGATGGTACAGGAACCCGGTTATTAAGCAGGAGGTAACCATGCCAGAAAGCACTACCAAGGACCACCAGACACTGGTGAAACTCGGATACCGAGAAGAAGGCACCTAAGCCAAAGGCTCTGTCTGGAACCAGCTGACAGTACTGGAACCAGGATGAGGAGCAGAAGGTACAAGAGCAAAAGACATTGACGAGAACCAGCTGACAGTACTGGAACCCGGATGGGTAGCCGAAGGTACAAGAGCCAATGGAACTACCGAGGACCAGCTGACGGTACTGGAACCTGGTTACTAAGCAGGAGGTACCTGTGCCAGAAAGCACTACCAAGGACCACCAGACGTTGGTGGAACTCAGATAGCGAGAAAGAGGTACCTAAGCCAAAGGCTCTGCCTGGAACCAGCTGACAATACAGGAACCAGGGGGACCTATTCAAGATTGACTTCCAAAGAACCAGCTAATTGTGCTGGAACTCAGGCAGCAGAAGGTCTACATGAAAAGAAATTGCTAGGCCGCGAGCCGGCTGGAGTTACCGAATACCCACAATCCTACAGGAGGAGCTTGTCCTATTGGCACTACGGAACCAGCCTCGATTGCCAGTTCCCGCAGCCCACATAGGAAGCACCTAAAATGGAATGCACCATAGTGTCGGCTAACCCGACCACAAACCGACAGGACAACATATTGGAGGCAAAGTAACTTGACACTTCCAGGAAACAGCTGGCGTGCTGGAACCAGGCTGGGCAGGAGGGAGTAACCGTGCCAAAGACAATGCCAAGAACCAGCTGACGGTACTGGAACCCAGATGGGTAGCCGAAGGTTCAAGAGCCAATGGAACTACCGAGGACCAGCTGATGGTACTGGAACCCTGTTACTAAGCAGGAGGTACCCATGCCAGAAAGCACTACCAAGGACCACCAGACATTGGTGGAACTCGTATACCGAGAAGGAGGCACCTAAGCCAAAGGCTCTGCCTGGAACCAGCTGACTGTACTGGAACCAGGATGGGGAGCAGAAGGTACAAGAGCAAAAGACACTGCCGAGAACCAGCTGACAGTACTGGAATCCGGATAGGTAGCCGAAGGTACAAGAGCCAATGGAACTATGAGGACCAGCTGACGGTACTGGAACCCGGTTACTAAGCAGGAGGTACCTGTGCCAGAAAGCACTACCAAGGACCACCAGACATTGGTGGAACTCGGAAACCCAGAAGGAGGCACCTAAGCCAAAGGCTCTGCCTGGAACCAGCTGACAGTACTGGAACCAGGATGGGGAGCAGAAGGTACAAGAGCAAAAGACACTGCCGAGAACCAGCTGACAGAACTGGAACCCGGATGGGTAGCCGAAGGTACAAGAGCCAATGAAACTACCAAGGACCAGCTGACGGTACTGGAACCTGGTTACTAAGCAGGAGGTACCCGTGCCAGAAAGCACTACCAAGGACCACCAGACGTTGGTGGAACTCGGATACTGAGATGGAGGCACCTAAGCCAAAGGCTCTGCCTGGAACCAGCTGACGGTACTGGAACCAGGGGGACCTATTCAAAATTGACTTCCAAAGAACCAGCTAATGGTACTGGAACTCAGATAGGCAGCAGAAGGTCCACATGAAAAAAAAATGGCACTTCCGAGCAGCAACTGGCAGTGTTAGAGCTCAGGGTCAATGTTAGAAGCAGAGTGTAGGCCGAGGCCTAATTTGAGCAAGTTTAATATCTGCTCTAGTCTTAGTGTGGAGGGAGCAGGAGAAATTGCCACATACACAGCAGGGGAGCAGCTGGCATTACTGAACCCCAATGACAGAGGAGCAACTGTTGACTGTGAGGAAGGCACTTCAGAGCAGCAACTGGTCATGTTGGAACCCAGGGTCAATGCTAGAAACAGAATGGAGAAATTGCCGCATACACAGCAGGGGATCAGTTGACATTACTGAACCCCAATAACACGGCAGCAAGTGTTGACGGCACTTCCGAGCAGCAACTGGTGGTGTTGGAGCCCAGGGAATCCAGGAGGAGCAGAGTGTAGGCTGAGGCCTAATTGGAGCAAGTTTAATATCTGTAGTAGTGTGGGAGTAGATGAGCAGGAGAAATTTCCGGACACACAGCAGGGGAGCAGCTGACGTTACTGAACCCCAATAACATGGCAGCAAGTGTTGACTGTGCAGAATGCACTTCTGAGCAGCAACTGGCGATGTTGGACCCAGGGATTACAGTTCAGGTGGTAGCAACATGAACACAAAAGGAGACCTGGATACTGTTGCCAACCAATTATTTAATCTGGAAGAGGAGTGAGATCCAGGCCTTGATCATTTTCAGAAAAGTAAGCCGCTCAACATTATCAGAGGATAGTCGCATGCGACGGTCTGTTAGTACACCACCTGCGGCACTAAAGATGCATTCCGATAATACACCAGCAGCAGGGCAAGCCAGCACCTCCAATGCATACTGGCTAAGCTCTGGCCACGTATCCAGCTTAGAGACCCAAAACTTGAAGGGGGAAGAGCCGTGTGGGAGTACACTGAGAGGGCAAGACATGTAGTCTGTCACCATCTGATGGAAACGTTGCCTCCTGCTGACTGGAGCCGTCTGTGATGGTGTAGACATTTGTGGCGGGCACACAAACTTTGCCACATTTGGGCCAAACTGGTCTTGCCTTGTGCTGAGGCACTGCTTCTGCTCACTCTTTGTGCAGGTCTTCCTCCACTGCCTCGACGCACTGAGCTGCTTTGTAAAGCATTAGCAGCACTGCTCTCCGATGGAATGGACCAGTGTGTCTTGGTACTCCCACATTTTACGGTGTTATGAGGCTTTGTAAGTTGTCCCAATAGCGAGGATCTAGGAGGGTGTAGACCCAATAATCAGCCGTGTTGAGAATGTGGGCGATGTGGCGGTCATTTCTAAAGCACTGCAGCATGAAATCAACAATGTGCTGCAGACTGCCAACGGGCCAAGAAAAGCTGTCCCCTGCTTGAGGCGTGATCTCTGCCTGCTCTGCATCACCCCACCCTCGCTCTATATACTGACTACTAGAGCATTGTGTACCTCCCTCCTCTGGACAGATGTCTTCCTTCTCCATTGACTCCTCCTCATCCTCCTCACAAAGTGTCCCCAGCCTAGGCCTTTATAAGGAACCACGTTGCGCAGACGGTGAGCCCGCATCAAAGCCGGGACATGTCAGCTGTTTTGAACAGCTGACATGTGCCCGCGATAGGCGCGGGCAGAATCGCGATCTGCCCGCATCTATTAATTAGTTAAATGCCGCTGTCAATCGCAGACAGCGGCATTTAACTACCATTTCCGGCCGGGTGGCCGGAAATGACGTCATCGCCGACCCCCGTCACATGATCGGGGGTCGGCGATGCTTCAGAATGGTAACCATAGAGGTCATTGAGACCTCTATGGTTACTGATCCTCGGCAGCTGTGAGCGCCACCCTGTGGTCGGCGCTCACAGCACATCTGCAATTCTGCTACATAGCAGCGATCTGATAATCGCTGCTATGTAGCAGAGCCGATCGCGTTGTGCCTGCTTCTAGCCTCCCATGGAGGCTATTGAAGCATGGCAAAAGTAAAAAAAAAAGTAAAAAAAAAATGTGAAAAAAATAAAAAAAATATAAAAGTTTAAATCACCCCCCTTTCGCCCCAATCAAAATAAATGAATAAAAAAAAATCAAATCTACACATATTTGGTATCGCCGCGCTCAGAATCGCCCGATCTGTCAATTAAAAAAAAGCATTAACCTGATCACTAAACAGCGAAGCGAAAAAAAAATGCGAAACGCCAGAATTACGTTTTTTTGGTCGCCGCAACATTGCATTAAAATGCAATAACGGGCGATCAAAAGACCGTATCAGCACCAAAATGATATCATTAAAAACGTCATCTCGTCACGCAAAAAATAAGCCCTCAACCGACCCCAGATCATGAAAAACGGAGACGCTACGGGTATCGGAAAATGGCGCAATTTTTTTTTTTTTTTTTTAGCAAAGTTTGGAATTTTTTTCACCACTTAGATAAAAAATAACCTAGTCATGTTAGGTGTCTATGAACTCGTACTGACCTGGAGAATCATAATGGCAGGTCAGTTTTAGCATTTAGTGAACCTAGCAAAAAAGCCAAACAAAAAACATCCGGCACTATGTGCCAGGAACGGTCACGGACCACTCCCGGCACATTAACCCCCGGCACACCACGATCAAACATGATCGTGGTGTGCCGGCAGTATAGGGAAGCATCGCACAGGGAGGGGGCTCCCTGCGGGCTTCCCTGAGACGAGATGTGATCGCGTTGCTGTGATGGTCTCTTACCTCTCCTCCCTGCAGCAGGCCCGGATCCAAGATGGCCGCGGCATCTGGGTCCTGCAGGGAGGGAGGTGGCTTAGTAAGTGCCTGCTCAGAGCAGGCGATTGGTAAGCCTGCAGCGTTGTAAGTCAGATCGCTGATCTGACAGAGTGGTGTGCAAACTGTCAGATCAGCGATCTGTGATGTCCCCCCCAGGACAAAGTAAAAAAGTAAAAAAAAAAAAATTCCACAATGTGTAAAAAAAAAAAATCCTAAATAAAGAAAAAAATATATTTATATTATTCCCATAAATACATTTCTTTATTTAAAAAAAAAACAAAACAATAAAAGTACACATATTTAGTATTGCCGCGTCCGTAACAACCCAACCTATAAAACTGGCCCACTAGTTAACCCCTTCAGTGAAAGGCGTAAGAAAAAAAAAAAAGAAAAACGAGCCAAAAAACAACGCTTTATTATCATACTGCCAAACAAAAAGTGGAATAACAAGTGATCAAAAAGACTGATATATATATCCATGGTACCGCTAAAAACGTCATCTTGTCCCGCAAAAAACGAGCTGCCATACAGCATCATCAGCAAAAAAATAAAAAAGTTATAGTCCTCAGAATAAAGCGAGGCCAAAATAATAATTTTTTCTATAAAATAGTTTTTATCATATAAAAGCGCCAAAACATAAAAAAATGATATAAATGAGGTATCGCTGTAATCTTACTGACCAAAAGAATAAAACTGCTTTATCAATTTTACCAAACGCGGAACGGTATAAATGCCCCCCCCAAAAGAAATTCATGAATAGCTGGTTTTTGGTCATTCTGCCTCGCAAAAATCGGAATAAAAAGCGATCAAAAACTGTCACGTGTCCGAATATGTTACCAATAAAAGTGTCAACTCGTCCCGCAAAAAATAAGACCTCACATGACTCTGTGGACCAAAATATGGAAAAATTATAGGTCTCAAAATGTGGAGACGCAAAAACTTTTTGCTATAAAAAGCGTCTTTTAGTGTGTGACGCCTGCTAATCATAAAAATCCGCTATAAAAGACGCTATAAAAGTAAATCAAACCCCCCTTCATCACCCCCTTAGTTAGGAAAAAATAATAATATTAAATTTTTTTTATTTATTTCCATTTTCTCGTTAGGGTTAGGGCTAGGGTTAGGGCTAGGGTTAGGGTAAGGGCTAGGGTTAGGGTTAGGGCTAGGGTTAGGGTTAGGGCTAGGGTTAAGGTTAGGGCTAGGGTTGAGGTTAGGGCTAGGGTTAGAGTTAGGGTTAGGGTTAGGGCTAGGGCTAGGGTTGGGGCTAAAGTTAGGGTTAGGGTTAGGGTTGGAGCTAAAGTTAGGGTTAGGGTTGGGGCTAAAGTTAGGGTTAGGGTTGGGCCTAAAATTAGGGTTAGGGTTGGGGCTAAAGTTAGGTTTAGGGTTTGGATTACATTTATGGTTGGGATAAGGGTTGGGATTAAAGTTAGGGGTGTTTCAGGGTTAGGGGTGTGGTTAGGGTTACTGTTGGGATTAGTGTTAGGGGTATGTTTGGATTAGGGTTTCAGTTAGAATTGGGGGTTTCCACTGTTTAGGCACATCAGTGGCTCTCCAAACCCGACATGGCATCCGATCTCAATTCCAGCCAATTCTGCGTTGAAAAAGTAAAACAGTGCTCCTTCCCTTCCGAGCTCTCCCGTGCGCCCAAACAAGGGTTTACCCCAACATATGGGGTATCAGCGTACTTGGAACAAATTGGACAACAACTTTTGAGGTCCAAGTTCTCCTTTTACCCTTGGGAAAATAAAAATTTGGGGGGCTAAAAATCATTTTTGTGGGAAAAAAAGATTTTTTATTTTCACGGCTCTGCGTTGTAAACTGTAGTGAAACACTTGGTGGTTCAAAGTTCTCACAACACATCTAGATAAGTTCCTTGGGAGGTATAGTTTCCAATATGGGGTCTGTTGTGGGGGGGTTCTACTGTTTGGGTACATCAGGGGCTCTACAAATGCAATGTGACGCCTGCAGACCAATCCATCTAAGTCTGCATTCCAAATGGCACTCCTTCCCTTCCGAGCTCTGCCATGCACCCAAACAGTGGTTCCCCCCACATATGGGGTAACAGGTGCTCAGTACAAATTGTACAACAACATTTTGGGTCCAATTTATCCTGTTACCCTTTTGAAAATGCAAAACAGGGGGCGAAAAAATCATTATTGTGAGAAAAAAAGAATTTTTGTTTTCACAGCTCTGCGTTATGAACTGTAGTGAAACACTTGGGGGTTCAAAGTTCTCACATTACATCTAGATAAGTTCCTTGGGGGGTCTATTTTCCAATATGGGGTCACTTGTGGGGATTTCTACTGTTTGGGTACATTAAAGGTTCTGCAAATGCAACGTGACGCCTGAAGACCAATCCATCTAAGTCTGCATTCCAAATGGCACTCCTTCCCTTACGAGCTCTGCCATGTGCCCAAACAGTGGTTCTCCCCCACATATGGGGTATCAGCGTACTCAGGACAAATTGTTCAAAAACTTCTGGGGTCCAATTTATTCTGATACCCTTGTTAAAATACAAAACTGGGGGCTAAAAATCATTTTTGTGAAAAAAAAATAATTTTTATTTTCATGGCTCTGCATTGTAAACTGTAGTGAAACACTTGGGGGTTCAAAGTTCTCACAACACATCTAGATAAGTTCCTTGGGAGGTCTAGTTTCCAATATGGGGACACTTGTGGGGGTTTCTACTATTTGGGTACATCAGGGGCTCTGCAAATGCAACGTGACGCCTGCAGACCAATCCATCTAAGTCTGCATTCCAAATGACGCTCCTTGCCTTCCAAGCTCTGCCATGTGCCCAAACAGTGGTTACCCCCACATATGGTGTATCAGCATACTCAGGACAAATTGTACAACTTTTTGGGTCCAATTTATCCTGTTACCCTTGTGAAAATACAAAACTGGGGGCTAAAAAATCATTTTTGTGAAAAAAAAAAAGAATTTTTATTTTCACGGCTCTGCGTTATAAACTGTAGTGAAACACTTGGGGGTTCAAAGCTCTCAAAACACATCTAGATAAGTTCCTTAGGGGGTCTACTTTCCAAAATGGTGTCACTTGTGGTGGGTTGTAATGCTTAGGCACATCAGTGGCTCTCCAAAGCCGACATGGGGTCCCATCTCAATTCCAGTCAATTTTACATTGAAAAGTCAAACGGCGCTCCTTCTCTTCGGAGCTCTGCAATGCGCCCAAACAGTAGTTTACCCCCACATATCGGGTATCAGCGTACTCAGAACAAATTGCACAACAATTTTGAATGTCTAATTTCTTCTCTTTCCATTGGGAAAATAAAAAATTGGGGGCGGAAAGATCATTTTTGTGAAAAAATATATTTTTTTATTTTTACGGCTCTGCATTATAAACTTCTGTGAAGCACTTGGTGGGTAAAATTACTCACCACACACCTAGATAAGTTCCCTAGGGGGTCTACTTTCTAAAATGGTGTCACTTGTGGGGGGTTTCAATGTTTAGGCACATCAGTGGCTCTCCAAACGCAACATGTCGTCCCATCTCAATTCCAGTCAATTTTGCATTGAAAAGTCAAATGGCGCTCCTTCCCTTCCGAGCTCTCCCAATGCGCCCAAACAGTGGTTTACCCCCACATATGGGGTATCAGCGTACTCAGGACAAATGGTACAACAACTTTTGGGGTCCATTTTCTCCTGTTACACTTGGTAAAATAAAAGAAATTGGAGCTGAAATAAATTTTGTGTGAAAAAAAGTTAAATGTTAATTTTATTTAAACATTCCAAAAATTCCTGTGAAACACCTGAAGGGTTAATAATGTTCTTGAATGTGGTTTTGAGCACCTTGAGGGGTGCAGTGTTGTGAATTCTGCTCTTGGGCTCCCTCCGGTGGTTATGAGTAGTGTTGAGCGATACCGTCCGATACTTGAAAGTATCGGTATCGGATAGTATCGGCTGATACCCGAAAAGTATCGGATATTGCCGATACCGATATCTGATACCAATACAAGTCAATGGGACACCAAGTATCGGAAGGTATCCTGATGGTTCCCAGGGTCTGAAGGAGAGGAAACTCTCCTTCAGGCCCTGGGATCCATATTAATGTGTAAAATAAAGAATTAAAATAAAAAATATTGATATATTCACCTCTCCGGCGGCCCCTGGACATCACCGCGGGTAACCGGAAGGCTTCTTTGTTTAAAATGCGCGCATTTAGGACCTGAGGAATGACGTCGCGGCTTCTGATTGGTCGCGTGCCGCCCATGTGACCGCCACGCGACCAATCAGAAGCCGCGACGTCATTCCTCAGGTCCTAAATTCCTAGAATGAGGAGTTTAGTGCCTGAGAATGACGTTGCGGCTTCTGATTGGTCGCATGGCGGTCACATGGGCGGCACGCGACCAATCAGAAGCCGCGACGTCATTCCTCAGGTCCTAAACGCGCTCATTCTAGGAATTTAGGACCTGAGGAATGACGTCGCGGCTTCTGATTGGTCGCGTGGCAGTCACATGGGCGGCACGCGACCAAACAGAAGCCGCGACGTCATTCCTCAGGTCCTAAACGCGCTCATTTTAAACAAAGAAGCCTACCGGTTACCCGCGGTGATGTCCAGGGGCCGCCGGAGAGGTGAATATATCAATATTTTTTATTTTAATTCTTTATTTTACACCTCACTATGGATCCGATACCGATACCCGATACCACAAAAGTATCGGATCTCGGTATCGGAATCCCGATACCGCAAGTATCGGCCGATACCCGATACTTGCGGTATCGGAATGCTCAACACTAGTTATGAGTGGTAGTAATGTGGTAGTTGGTTCGCAGCATTTATCAGGTGTATCTATTTTTTGCAATTTGGGCTGGGCTATATAGCCTTGCTTGATCCTTTAGTCAGTGCCAGTTGTCCATTGTTTTTGGAGGATTCACATCCCTTCTGGTCTCTCCTGTTTGCTGTGCTTTTCTTCAAAGATAAGTCCTGGCTTTGTTTTTGCTGTCCACCTGCTGTGGACCTTATAGTTCTGTGACTTTTCATGTTTTTGTCTTGTCCAGCTTTGTCTGTGAAGGATTTTTTGCAGCCTAGCTATTTCTCTGGAGATGCAGATATACCCTCCATGTCTTTAGTCAGATGTGGTGTTTTGTATCTTCTGTGGTGGATATTTTCTAGTGTTTTGATACTGACCGCATAGTACCCTGTCCTATTCTTTCTTTTTAGCTAGTATGGCCTCCTATGCTAAATCCTGATTTCATTTCTGCGTATGTTATTTCCCTCTCCTCTCACAGTCAATATTTGTGGGGGGCTGTCTTTCCTTTGGGGATTTTCTCTGAGACAAGATAGGTTTCCTGTTTCTGTCTTTAGAGGAAGTTATTTCTTAAGCTGTGTCGAGGGGTATAGGGAGTGTTAGGTACCCCCCACGGCTACTTCTAGTTGCGCTGTTAAGTTCAGGGTTTGCGGTCAGTACAGGTTCCATCTTCTCCAGAGTACGTCTCATGCTGCTCCAAGGCCAGCAGATCATAACAGAGAAGTTTTTAGAATGGTGTCACACTTGGGTATTTTCTATCATATAGACCCGTCAAAATGACTTCAAATGAGATCTGGTCCCTAACAAAAAAAAATTTTGGTTCCAAAATTGTGCTGATGTAAAGTAGACATGTGGGAAATGTTACTTATTAAGTATTTTGTGTGACATATCTCTGTGATTTAAGGGCATAAAAATTCAAATTTGGAAAATTGCGAAATTTTCAAACTTTTCGCAAAATTTCCATTTTTTCACAAATAAACGCAAGTTATATCGAAGAAATTTTACCACTATCATGAAGTACAATATGTCACGAGAAAACAATGTCAGAATCGCCAAGATCTGTTGAAGCGTTCCATAGTTATAACCTCATAAAGGGACAGTGATCAGAATTGTAAAAATTGGCCCGGTCATTAACGTGCAAACCACCCTAAGGGGTTAAATAAAACTGGCTCATTGCATAATGGGAACTTCCGATTCCGGTATCCGCTATTGCAAAAGTATCGGAACTCGGTATCAGAATTCCGATACCGCAAATATCTTCCAATACCTGATATTTGCAGTATCGGAATGCTCAACACTAGCGTTAAGGCATAAACAAGAGATAATCCAACCATTTTAAATTCAAATTCGCTGGCTTTTCCTAGAAAAAATTGATTTGCCATGAATCACAATAATATATAACCTTTAACTGCATGAAAATAGGTGTATGCCAGGGGTGTCAAACTGCATTCCTCGAGGGCTGCAAACAGGTCATGTTTTCAGGATTTCAATAATTTAATCACCTGCAGAGAATGATTCTAGCACCTTGTGCAATGCTAAGGAAACCTTGAAAACACGCATGGTTTGAGGCCCTTGAGGAATGCAGTTTGACACCCCTGGTGTATGCCACTCGAAGATCTTCTATTATAGTATTATTCACTTTTTGAGCTTTTTAACCCCTTAACCCCCAGGGCCATAACTATTTTATCTTACTGTCAATATGGCCATGTGTTGTACTTTTGCCCGACACCATTGGTATTAACATATCTTGTACTGGAAAATGGGATAAAAATTGCAAGTGCGGTGAAATTACAAAAAAAGCGCAATTACACATTTGTTTTTTTTTTCCTTTACCATTTTCATTAAATGCTAGAACTTACTTGCCATTATGATTCTCCAGGTCATTGCAAGCTCACAGACACCAAACAAGTATAAGTTCTTTTTTATTTAAGTGGTGAAAACAAGAACCAAAATTGATAAAAATATTAAAAAAAATGTAAATTTTAAAAGGCGCCATTTTCCAAGACCTGTAGCGTCTCCATTTTCCGTGCTCTAGAGCTAGGTGAGGGCTTATATTCTGCATGCAAAGCTTATGTTTTTTTTTATACATTTTAGTGAAGATACAATATTGCAAAGTAGCGGCAACAAAAAAACATAATTGTAGCATTTTAATTTTTTTTTTCTCATTACGCAGTCTAACGATCAGGTTACTTCTTTTTTTATATTGATTGATTGGGTGATACCAAATATGTGAATATTTGATTTTTTTATTTTCAATGGGGCAAAAAAAATGATTTGAACTCTTTTTTTTTTAACTATTTTTCAAAACATCTTTTTTAACTTTTTCCATGCTTCAATAGTTTCCATGGGAGACTAGAAGCTGCAGTACTTTGATCGCCTCTGCTACACACAGGCGATGATCAGATTGCCTGCCTGTGACAGAAACGCTCACTTGCTCTGAGTGCCGACCCCCAGGCGGCGCTCATAGCACTCTGGCAATGACATCCATAGAGGTCTGTTGCCGTCCTCTGGTTGTCATACTGACCCATCTGTCACCCGTGATCATGTTCTGGGGTCACTGATGGATGGTATTAATGACGTGATTCCTGTAAGCGTGAGTTAAATGCCGCTGTCAGAGATTGACAGCGGCATTTAACTAGTTAAAAGCTCCATATGGATTACGATTGCTCCCGTGGCTATTGGGGGCTCTATAGATCAGCTGTAATGTGCTCGGAAAGGTACGGTCTCAGTGCCGGAGCCTGCACTAAATAGGGTGAGTCCGACATGTGCATACTATTACACCCAATGGAAATGAGTTAATGCAAACACAGCCATAAAGGGCATTTATACTGCAAGATAATCGTGAATAAAGGTTGTTAAAAATACTTGTGCAACAAATATTTTGGTGGGTAAACAGGCAGCAGGAAGCAAAATGCTCGTTCATCAATGAAATCATCTTTTCTGCAACACAAATGAAATAATTCTCACCAATTGACTGTCCTGTAATGGGGACTTACACCGCCCAGAATCATGGCAGCCTATGCACACTGAGCGACCTAATATAAATTGATCAGTGCAAGTTATTTACTTTGGTCTGCCTGTGTAAAGAGGCATTTAAATGACTGCTGATCGGTAAAAGTTTACTGATCGGCAGTCGTTTCATGTTGCCAGTCTGTCCATGTATGCAGACCTTTAGTAATGTGCAATTGACCTCAACCTATAGGGAAAAGAACAAACGAATAATAACTTTTGGTGAACAGCAAAAAAACTCACTACAGTATGAGATATTATAGGCCACTTAAATTGTAAAAAATTATCCGAACATTATCCATTTTGGAGGGAAAATCTTTGCCTTGCTGTTGTTAATACACAGGGAGTGCAAACAAAAGCACCCAGGGCCTTTTCTCATGAAGTGGTGAAAACATCATCCCTGTTAGGGGAGTCTCAATTGATTTTTGCTTTGCTAAATGAAGAAGTGAAAGCTTTTCACAAGGATCCCTTTGAATAAAAGTTGGTAAATTCGCTCTTCTGTGACTGTGCGCCGTGACTCTACCTACTCTTCCAAATTTTTTATGTGAATGAGATAGGCAATTATGACTTTTGTTACTTGGCCTGGTCTACTTGGCTGTTAAAGTGACCAGCCACTCTCAATCTTGCTTATAGCAACCTGTGTCAATGATTTCCACTGGTTCAATTTGCTGAGCTAGAAATCCATGGGATTGGAGCTTAGGGCATCTATTGGACAGGGCCGGTTTTAGACAAAGTGGGGCCCTGGGCAAAAGTTTGAAGTGAGGCCCCAAATGCTCACACATTTCACCATCACACAGAAACATTTCAATTGTATTTACATGGCCTGAGTTCTGGCCATTAAATGAGCGTGATAGACAATGATGAAGTTGCTCGATGCTTGTTCTTGAGATTTTTTTCACCAGCTGAGGAAGAATTATGGGGACAGATAGTCTCTTCGATACAGCATGATACATATCCTGTATAGTACATATAGTTTAATGCACTCCTCATGGTCCGTGATAGAGTATACTGTAGCCTCCCTCAGAGTATACTGTAGCCATCTCAGAGTATACTGCAGCCCTCCTCAGAGTACACTGCAGCCCCTCTCATAGGGGTGTAATGTAGACCCCGCATAGAGTATAATGTAGCCCACTGATAGCGTATGATGTAGTTCCCTCAAAGTATAATGCAGCCCCCTCAGAGTATAATGCAGCCCCTCCTCAGAGTACACTGCAGCCCCTCTCATAGGGGTGTAATGTAGACCCCGCATAGAGTATAATGTAGCCCACTGATAGCGTATGATGTAGTTCCCTCAAAGTATAATGCAGCCTCCTCAGAGTATAATGCAGCCCCTACTCAGAGTATAATGCAGCACTGAATATAGTATATTGCAGATTCTCTCAGAGTGTTAGGCAGCACCCATCAAAAAGGAATGCAGCCCCAAACTCACACAGTATAATGTAGCCCCTCATAGAGAATGATATAGCCCCCTCACAGTATAATGCATCGCCCCTCAGAGTATGCTTCAGCACCCCTCAAAGTAAACTGCAGCCCACTCAGAGTATATTGCAGCTCCCCTCAGAATATAATGCAGCACTGCATAGAGTATAAAGCAGCCCGCCTCAACGTATTATGCAATTCCCCTCAGAATATAAAGCATGCCCACACACACAGTATAACGTATTCGCTTATAGAGTATAATGTAGCCCCCTCAGAGTGTAATGTAGCCCCCTCAGAGTATATTGCAGCCCCCCTCAGAATATAATACAGCACTGCATTGAGTATAAAGTAGCCCCCTCAAAGTATTATGCAGTACCCCTCAGAATGTAATGCATGCCCACACACACAATATAACGTATCCCCTTATAGAGTATAATGTAGCCCCCTCAGAGTATAATGCAGCCCCCATTAGAGTATAATGCAGCCCCCCTCAGATTATACTGCACCCTTCCTCAGAGTAAACAGCAGCCCCTTCAGAGTATAATGCAGCCCTCTACACACAGTGTAATGTGGCCCTCTCACATACATTATAATGTAGCCCCCTCAAAGTATAATGTAGTCCCTTCAGAGTGTAATGTAATCCCCTCAGAGTATAATTCAGCCCCTTCAGAGTTAAATGCAACCCCCTCAGAGTATAATGCAGCCCCCTTCAAAGTATTATGCAGTACCGCTCAGAATGTATTTCATCCCCACACACATAGTATAACGTATCTCCTTACAGAGTGTAATGTATCCCTCTCAGAGTATAATGCAGCACTCCACAGATTATTATGCAGCCCCCCTCAGAGTATAATGCAGCACTCCTCAGATTATTATGCAGCCCCCCTCAGAGTATAATGCAGCACTCCTCAGATTATTATGCAGCCCCCTTCAGAGTATAATGCAGCCCTCCACACACAGTGTAATGTAGCCCCTTTGTATAGTATCACGTAACCCCCTCATAGTATAATATAGTCCCCACAGAGTAAAATGTAATCCTCTCAGAGTATAATGCAGCCCCCTCAGAGTACAATACAACCCCCATCAGAGTACACTGGAGCCCCCTCTTGGAGTATAATTCAGCACTCTTCAGAATATAATGCAGCCCTCTTCAGAGTATAATGCAGCTTTCTCAGAGTATAATGCAGCCCCCTCACACACAGTATAATGTAGTCACCCCCACATACAGTATAATGTAGTCACATATGCACACATGCACGCACACACACATATATACAAAAATAAAATACCCAGCTCTCCTCCTCATTCCCCGCTGCTCTGGTTTCTGCACCTTCTAGCACATTATGGTGCGCGATAAAGTGACATCATCGTGCACCCGCTGAGTCCAAGCACAGGGGAATGATGAGGGAGAGAGTGCATCATCTAATGCTCTATCCTCTCTCTTCCATCACTGCTTTCAACTGTATTGGCATCTATTATGCCGATTAGTTGAATAAGCCATGCGGGGGGAACTGGTGTCGCGTCCCTCTTACTCATGAGCCCCTCTTACTCACGGGCCCCACAGTGGCCGTGTCTTGTGCCACTATTAGCATCACACCACTGGCTGGGGGCCCATGGAGAAATGTGGGCCCTAGGCATCTGCCTAGTATGCCTGCCCTTAACGCCGGCCCTGCTATTGTAGAAAAGACACGGTACAAGTACAATTGAACCTGGCTGTTTAGGCAGTGCAAATCCATTTGCTGATGTTTTTTCTGCTGGTGCACAAGCTTGATGCACCAGCAGAAAAAAACATCTGGCCCATCATGTCATATATTTTACTCTTCGGCAGTGTATGAAATGATGGTGAGCATTTTATTTTGACCAATAAGCATGAGAAGAATTGCAAACTGTTCAAATTTGTGTGTATCTGTGACTATTATTAAATTCGACTAAAAGTCAATTTTCAAAGGATCAACTCAATCCTCTCTAGCACAAACTTATCCTAAAGAATTATCAGAAATATGAGAAAATCATGCTTTGCTTTGTTTTTGTTTACTTGTTTCTAGGGATGAGCGAAACGGATCGGACAATTTCAAAAATCGCCGACTTTCGGCAAAGTCGGGTTTCATGAAACCTGACCCGATCCCAGTGTGGGATCGGCCATGCTGTCGGCGATCTTCGCGCCAAAGTCGCATTTCGTATGACGCTTTCAACGCCATTTCTCAGCCAATGAAGGAGGACGCAGAGTGTGGGCAGCGTAATGACATAGGTCTCGGTCCCCACCATCTTAGAGAAGGGTATGACAGTGATTGGCTTGCTTTCTGCGGTGTCACAGGGGCTATAAAGGGGCATGCACGCCGGCTGCCATCTTACTTCTGCCGATCTGAGCATAGGGAGAGGTTGCTGCACCTTCGTCAGAAGCAGGGATATAGTTAGGGAGGGAAGATTAACCCCCAAACTGCTTGTGCTGTAGCGATTTCCACTGTCTAACACCACCTTTTCTTTGCAGGGACAGTGGAGGCTAGATTTTTGTGCATCAGCTCTGTAGCTTATAAGGCTCCCTGATAGCTGCATTGCTGTTTGTACGCCGCTGTGCAAACCAACTGCTTTTTTAAAAGCAAAAATCCTGTTGCGCCTTTCTGCAGTTCTCTTGTTTATTTGTCCACACTTTTGTGTGCAGCAGTCCTTTTTGTTGCTGCCATACTTGTCCTGAGATCACTGTAGGGAGATAGAAATAGTACTACAGTCCTTGGATTTTTTCAGATATCTTCCAGCCACTTGCTGCCACTTACATTGCGTTGTATTACACACTGTGCCTGCGTTGTGGTGCTGTCTCCCCCCCAAAAAAGTGAGATTGAAATTCTCACAAAGTGGATTTACCTCAGTCCTCTTAGTTTGTGCTGTGTCAGCCAGCCACTTGCTGCCACTCACATTGCGTAGTAAAATGCACTGGGCCTGAGTTTTTCTGCAGTTTAACCCCCAAAAAAGGGAGATTTAAATTGCCACTAAGTGGATCTACGTCAGTTCTGTTTGTCGTATATCTGCCAGCCACGTTCTGCCACTTACATTGTGTAGTGTAATACACTGGGCCTGATTGTTACAGCAGTCTCCCACCCAAAAAAGG
The DNA here is from genome assembly GCF_032444005.1 of Ranitomeya imitator. Taxonomy (NCBI): domain Eukaryota; kingdom Metazoa; phylum Chordata; class Amphibia; order Anura; family Dendrobatidae; genus Ranitomeya; species Ranitomeya imitator. Next base: position 671,428,218 of record NC_091286.1, on the reverse strand, counting down.
GAGATTTAAATTCTCAACAAGTTTATATACACCTTCTACCTTAACCTATTTTAAACTGCATTCAGCCAACTTTTTTATTTTAGGCCCACTACCTGTGTCTGTTTGCGCCACTCAATACAGCTGTACTCCACTGAACAAAGCTGAGCTTCAATTTTCAGGATTTCAGCCTATATCAAATATTAAACTGCATTTGGCCTACTTGTTTGGTTGGGCCTACTAACGGTGTCTGCCGCTGCTTGTTGTTCTCCTCCACTGAACAAAGCTGAGCTTCAATTTTCAGCCTATATCACATAATGAACTGCATTTGGCCTGCTTGTTTGGTTGAGCCTACTAACGGTGTCTGCCGCTCCTTGCTATTCTCCTCAACTGAACAAAGCTGAGCTTCAATTTTCAGGATTTCAGTCTATATCAAATATTAAACTGCATTTGGCCTACTTGTTTGGTTGGGCCTACTAACGGTGTCTGCCGCTGCTTGTTGTTCTCCTCCATTGAACAAAGCTGAGCTTCAATTTTCAGCCTATATCACATATTACACTGCATTTGGCCTACTTGTTTGGTTGGGCCTACTAACGGTGTCTGCCGCTGCTTTTTGTTCTCCTCCACTGAACAAAGCTGAGCTTCAAATTTCAGGATTTCAGCCTATATCAAATATTAAACTGCATTTGGCCTACTTGTTTGGCTGGGCGTACTAACGGTGTCTGCCGCACCTTGCTTTTCTCCTCAACTGAACAAAGCTGAGCTTCAATTTTCAGGATTTCAGCCTATATCAAATATTAAACTGCATTTGACCTACTTGTTTGGCTGGGCCTACTAACGGTGTCTGCCGCTGCTTGTTGTTCTCCTCCTTTGAACAAAGCTGAGCTTCAATTTTCAGACTATATCACAATTTAAACTGCATTTGGCCTACTTGTTTGGTTGGGCCTACTAACGGTGTCTGCCGCTCCTTGCTTTTCTCCTCAACTGAACAAAGCTGAGCTTCTATTTTCAGGATTTCAGCCTATAGCAAATATTAAACTGCATTTGGCCTACTTGTTTGGCTGGGCCTACTAACGGTGTCTGCCGCTGCTTGTTGTTCTCCTCCTTTGAACAAAACTGAGCTTCAATTTTCAGCCTATATCACATATTACACTGTATTTGGCCTACTTGTTTGGTTGGGCCTACTAACGGTGTCTGCCGCTCCTTGCTTTTCTCCTCCACTGAACAAAGCTGAGCTTCAATTTTCAGGCTTTCAGCCTATATCAAATATTAAACTGCTTTTGGCCTACTTGTTTGGTTGGGCCTACTGAAGGTGTCTGCCGCTGCTTGTTGTTCTCCTCCACTGAACAAAGCTGAGCTTCAATTTTCAGGCTTTCAGCCATTATCAAATATTAATTTGCATTTGGCCTATTTGTTTGGTTGGGCCTACTAACGGTGTCTGCTGCTTCTTGTTGATCCCCTCTATTGAACAAAGCTGAGATTCAATTTTCAGCCTATATCACATATTAAACTGCATTTGGCCTACTTGTTTGGTTGGGCCTACTAACGGTGTCTACCGCTCCTTGCTTTACTCCTCCACTGAACAAAGCTGAGCTTCAATTTTCAGGCTTTCAGCCTATATCAAATATTAAACTGCATTTGGCCTACTTGTTTGGTTGGGCCTACTAACGGTGTCTACCGCTCCTTGCTTTACTCCTCCACTGAACAAAGCTGAACTTCAATTTTCAGGCTTTCAGCCTATATCAAATATTAAACTGCTTTTGGCCTACTTGTTTGGTTGGGCCTACTGAAGGTGTCTGCCGCTGCTTGTTGTTCTCCTCCACTGAACAAAGCTGAGCTTCAATTTTCAGGCTTTCAGCCATTATCAAATATTAATTTGCATTTGGCCTACTTGTTTGGTTGGGCCTACTAACGGTGTCTACCGCTCCTTGCTTTACTCCTCCACTGAACAAAGCTGAGCTTCAATTTTCAGGCTTTCAGCCTATATCAAATATTAAACTGCATTTGGCCTACTTGTTTGGTTGGGCCTACTAACGGTGTCTGCCGCTGCTTGTTGTTCTCCTCCATTGAACAAAGCTGAGCCTCAGTTCTCAGTCTATATCACATATTAAACTGAATTTGGCCTAATTGTTTGGTTGGGCCTACTAACGGTGTCTGCCGCTCCTTGCTTTTCTTTTCAACTGAACAAAGCTGAGCTTCAATTTTCAGGCTTTTAGACTATATTAAATATTAAACTGCATTTGGCCTACTTGTTTGGTTGGGCCTACTAATGGTGTCTGCCGCTGCTTGTTGTTCTCCTCCACTGAACAAAGCTGAGCTTCAATTTTCAGGCTTTCAGCCTATATCAAATATTAAACTGCATTTGGCCTACTTGTTTGGTTGGGCCTACTAACGGTGTCTGCCGCTGCTTGTTGTTCTCCTACATTGAACAAAGCTGAGCTTCAATTTTCAGCCTATATCACATATTAAACTGCATTTGGCCTACTTGTTTGGTTGGGTTACGTAACCGTGGCTGCCGCTCCTTGCTTTTCTCCTCAACTGAACAAAGCTGAGCTTAAATTTTCAGGATTTCAGCCTATATCAAATATTAAACTGCATTTGGCCTACTTGTTTGGTTGGGCCTACTAACGGTGTCTGCCACTGCTTGTTGTTCTCCTCCACTGAACAAAGCTGAGCTTCAAATTTCAGGATATCAGCCTATATCAAATATTAAACTGCATTTGGCCTACTTGTTTGGCTGGGCCTACTAACGGTGTTGGCCGCGGCTTGTTGTCCTCCTCCATTGAACAAAGCCGAGCTTCAATTTTCAGACTATATCACAAATTTAACTGCATCTGGCCTACTTGTTTGGTTGGGCCTACTAACGGTGTCTGCCGCTGCCTTTGTTCTCCTCCACTGAACAAAGCTGAGCTTCAAATTTCAGGATTTCAGCCTATATCAAATATTAAACTGCATTTGGCCTACTTGTCTGGCTGGGCCTACTAACGGTGTCTGCCGCTGCTTGTTGTTCTCCTCCTTTGAACAAAGCTGAGCATCAATTTTCAGACTATATCACAATTTAAACTGCATTTGGCCTACTTGTTTGGTTGGGCCTACTAATGGTGTCTGCCGCTCCTTGCTTTTCTCCTCAACTGAACAAAGCTGAGCTTCAATTTTCAGGATTTCAGCCTATATCAAATATTAAACTGCATTTGGCCTACTTGTTTGGCTGGGCCTACTAACGGTGTCTGCCGCTGCTTGTTGTTCTCCTCCTTTGAACAAAGCTGAGCTTCAATTTTCAGACTATATCACAATTTAAACTGCATTTGGCCTACTTGTTTGGTTGGGCCTACTAACGGTGTCTGCCGCTCCTTGCTTTTCTCCTCAACTGAACAAAGCTGAGCTTCTATTTTCAGGATTTCAGCCTATATCAAATATTAAACTGCATTTGGCCTACTTGTTTGGCTGGGCCTATTAACGGTGTCTGCCGCTGCTTGTTGTTCTCCTCCTTTGAACAAAACTGAGCTTCAATTTTCAGCCTATATCACATATTAAACTGTATTTGGCCTACTTGTTTGGTTGGGCCTACTAACGGTGTCTGCCGCTCCTTGCTTTTCTCCTCCACTGAACAAAGCTGAGCTTCAATTTTCAGGCTTTCAGCCTATATCAAATATTAAACTGCTTTTGGCTTACTTGTTTGGTTGGGCCTACTGAAGGTGTCTGCCGCTGCTTGTTGTTCTCCTCCACTGAACAAAGCTGAGCTTCAATTTTCAGGCTTTCAGCCATTATCAAATATTAATTTGCATTTGGCCTATTTGTTTGGTTGGGCCTACTAACGGTGTCTGCTGCTTCTTGTTGATCCCCTCCATTGAACAAAGCTGAGATTCAATTTTCAGCCTATATCACATATTAAACTGCATTTGGCCTACTTGTTTGGTTGGGCCTACTAACGGTGTCTACCGCTCCTTGCTTTACTCGTCCACTGAACAAAGCTGAGCTTCAATTTTCAGGCTTTCAGCCTATATCAAATATTAAACTGCATTTGGCCTACTTGTTTGGTTGGGCCTACTAACGGTGTCTGCCGCTGCTTGTTGTTCTCCTCCATTGAACAAAGCTGAGCCTCAATTCTCAGTCTATATCACATATTAAACTGAATTTGGCCTAATTGTTTGGTTGGGCCTACTAACGGTGTCTGCCGCTCCTTGCTTTTCTTTTCAACTGAACAAAGCTGAGCTTCAATTTTCAGGCTTTTAGACTATATCAAATATTAAACTGCATTTGGCCTACTTGTTTGGTTGGGCCTACTAATGGTGTCTGCCGCTGCTTGTTGTTCTCCTCCACTGAACAAAGCTGAGCTTCAATTTTCAGGCTTTCAGCCTATATCAAATATTAAACTGCATTTGGCCTACTTGTTTGGTTGGGCCTACTAACGGTGTCTGCCGCTGCTTGTTGTTCTCCTACATTGAACAAAGCTGAGCTTCAATTTTCAGCCTATATCACATATTAAACTGCATTTGGCCTACTTGTTTGGTTGGGTTACGTAACCGTGGCTGCCGCTCCTTGCTTTTCTCCTCAACTGAACAAAGCTGAGCTTCAATTTTCAGGATTTCAGCCTATATCAAATATTAAACTGCATTTGGCCTACTTGTTTGGTTGGGCCTACTAACGGTGTCTGCCACTGCTTGTTGTTCTCCTCCACTGAACAAAGCTGAGCTTCAAATTTCAGGATATCAGCCTATATCAAATATTAAACTGCATTTGGCCTACTTGTTTGGCTGGGCCTACTAACGGTGTTGGCCGCGGCTTGTTGTCCTCCTCCATTGAACAAAGCCGAGCTTCAATTTTCAGACTATATCACAAATTTAACTGCATCTGGCCTACTTGTTTGGTTGGGCCTACTAACGGTGTCTGCCGCTGCCTTTGTTCTCCTCCACTGAACAAAGCTGAGCTTCAAATTTCAGGATTTCAGCCTATATCAAATATTAAACTGCATTTGGCCTACTTGTTTGGCTGGGCCTACTAACGGTGTCTGCCGCTGCTTGTTGTTCTCCTCCTTTGAACAAAGCTGAGCTTCAATTTTCAGACTATATCACAATTTAAACTGCATTTGGCCTACTTGTTTGGTTGGGCCTACTAATGGTGTCTGCCGCTCCTTGCTTTTCTCCTCAACTGAACAAAGCTGAGCTTCAATTTTCAGGATTTCAGCCTATATCAAATATTAAACTGCATTTGGCCTACTTGTTTGGCTGGGCCTACTAACGGTGTCTGCCGCTGCTTGTTGTTCTCCTCCACTGAACAAAGCTGAGCTTCAATTTTCAGGCTTTCAGCCTATATCAAATATTAAACTGCTTTTGGCCTACTTGTTTGGTTGGGCCTACTAAAGGTGTCTGCCGCTGCTTGTTGTTCTCCTCCACTGAACAAAGCTGAGCTTCAATTTTCAGGCTTTCAGCCATTATCAAATATTAATTTGCATTTGGCCTATTTGTTTGGTTGGGCCTACTAACGGTGTCTGCTGCTTCTTGTTGATCCCCTCCATTGAACAAAGCTGAGATTCAATTTTCAGCCTATATCACATATTAAACTGCATTTTGCCTACTTGTTTGGTTCGGCCTACTAACGTTGTCTACCGTTCCTTGCTTTACTCCTCCACTGAACAAAGCTGAGCTTCAATTTTCAGGCTTTCAGCCTATATCAAATATTTAACTGCATTTGGCCTACTTGTTTGGTTGGGCCTACTAACGGTGTCTGCCGCTGCTTGCTGTTCTCCTCCATTGAACAAAGCTGAGCCTCAATTCTCAGTCTATATCACATATTAAACTGAATTTGGCCTACTTGTTTGGTTGGGCCTACTAACGGTGTCTGCCGCTCCTTGCTTTTCTTTTCAACTGAACAAAGCTGAGCTTCAATTTTCAGGCTTTTAGACTATATCAAATATTAAACTGCATTTGGCCTACTTGTTTGGTTGGGCCTACTAAAGGTGTCTGCCGCTGCTTGTTGTTCTCCTCCACTGAACAAAGCTGAGCTTCAATTTTCAGGCTTTCAGCCTATATCAAATATTAAACTGCATTTGGCCTACTTGTTTGGTTGGGCCTACTAACGGTGTCTGCCGCTGCTTGTTGTTCTCCTACATTGAACAAAGCTGAGCTTCAATTTTCAGCCTATATCACATATTAAACTGCATTTGGCCTACTTGTTTGGTTGGGCCTACTAACGGTGTCTGCCGCTCCCTGCTTTTCTCCTCAACTGAACAAAGCTGAGCTTCAATTTTCAGGATTGCAGCCTGTATCAAATATTAAACTGCATTTGGCCTACTTGTTTGGTTGGGCCTACTAACGGTGTCTGCCGCTGCTTGTTGTTCTCCTCCTTTGAACAAAGCTGAGCTTCAATTTTCAGACTATATCACATATTTAACTGCATTTGGCCTACTTGTTTGGTTGGGTTACGTAACCGTGGCTGCCGCTCCTTGCTTTTCTCCTCAACTGAACAAAGCTGAGCTTCAATTTTCAGGATTTCAGCCTATATCAAATATTAAACTGCATTTGGCCTACTTGTTTGGTTGGGCCTACTAACGGTGTCTGCCGCTGCTTGTTGTTCTCCTCCACTGAACAAAGCTGAGCTTCAAATTTCAGGATATCAGCCTATATCAAATATTAAACTGCATTTGGCCTACTTATTTAGCTGGGCCTACTAACGGTGTTGGCCGCTGCTTGTTGTTCTCCTCCATTGAACAAAGCCGAGCTTCAATTTTCAGACTATATCACAAATTTAACTGCATTTGGCCTACTTGTTTGGTTGGGCCTACTAACGGTGTCTGCCGCTGCTTTTTGTTCTCCTCCACTGAACAAAGCTGAGCTTCAAATTTCAGGATTTCAGCCTATATCAAATATTAAACTGCATTTGGCCTACTTGTTTGGCTGGGCCTACTAACGGTGTCTGCCGCTGCTTGTTGTTCTCCTCCTTTGAACAAAGCTGAGCTTCAATTTTCAGACTATATCACAATTTAAACTGCATTTGGCCTACTTGTTTGGTTGGGCCTACTAACGGTGTCTGCAGCTCCTTGCTTTTCTCCTCAACTGAACAAAGCTGAGCTTCAATTTTCAGGATTTCAGCCTATATCAAATATTAAACTGCATTTGGCCTACTTGTTTGGCTGGGCTTACTAATGGTGTATGCCGCTGCTTGTTGTTCTCCTCCTTTGAACAAAGCCGAGCTACAATTTTCAGACTATATCACATATTTAACTGCATTTGGCATACTTGCTTGGTTGGGTTAAGTAACCGTGGCTGCCGCTCCTTGCTTTTCTCCTCAACTGAACAAAGCTGAGCTTCAATTTTCAGGATTTCAGCCTATATCAAATATTAAACTGCATTTGGCCTACTTGTTTGGTTGGGCCTACTAACGGTGTCTGCCGCTGCTTGTTGTTCTCCTCCACTGAACAAAGCTGAGCTTCAAATTTCAGGATATCAGCCTATATCAAATATTAAACTGCATTTGGCCTACTTGTTTGGCTGGGCCTACTAACGGTGTTGGCCGCTGCTTGTTGTTCTCCTCCATTAAACAAAGCCGAGCTTCAATTTTCAGACTATATCACAAATTTAACTGCATTTGGCCTACTTGTTTGGTTGGGCTAACTAACGGTGTCTGCCGCTGCTTGTTGTTCTCCTCCACTGAACAAAGCTGAGCTTCAAATTTCAGGATTTCATCCTATATCAAATATTAAACTGCATTTGGCCTACTTGTTTGGCTGGGCCTACTAACGGTGTCTGCTGCTTCTTGTTGATCCCCTCCATTGAACAAAGCTGAGATTCAATTTTCAGCCTATATCACATATTAAACTGCATTTGGCCTACTTGTTTGATTGGGCTTACTAACGTTGTCTACCGTTCCTTGCTTTTCTCCTCAACTGAACAAAGCTGAGCTTCAATTTTCAGGATTTCAGCCTATATCAAATATTAAACTGCATTTGGCCTACTTGTTTGGCTGGGCCTACTAATGGTGTATGCCGCTGCTTGTTGTTCTCCTCCTTTGAACAAAGCCGAGCTACAATTTTCAGACTATATCACATATTTAACTGCATTTGGCATACTTGCTTGGTTGGGTTAAGTAACCGTGGCTGCCGCTCCTTGCTTTTCTCCTCAACTGAACAAAGCTGAGCTTCAATTTTCAGGATTTCAGCCTATATCAAATATTAAACTGCATTTGGCCTACTTGTTTGGTTGGGCCTACTAACGGTGTCTGCCGCTGCTTGTTGTTCTCCTCCACTGAACAAAGCTGAGCTTCAAATTTCAGACTATATCACAAATTTAACTGCATTTGGCCTACTTGTTTGGTTGGGCTAACTAACGGTGTCTGCCGCTGCTTGTTGTTCTCCTCCACTGAACAAAGCTGAGCTTCAAATTTCAGGATTTCAGCCTATATCAAATATTAAACTGCATTTGGCCTACTTGTTTGGCTGGGCCTACTAACGGTGTCTGCTGCTTCTTGTTGATCCCCTCCATTGAACAAAGCTGAGATTCAATTTTCAGCCTATATCACATATTAAACTGCATTTGGCCTACTTGTTTGATTGGGCCTACTAACGTTGTCTACCGTTCCTTGCTTTACTCCTCCACTGAACAAAGCTGAGCTTCAATTTTCAGGCTTTCAGCCTATATCAAATATTAAACTGCATTTGGCCTACTTGTTTGGTTGGGCCTACTAACGGTGTCTGCCGCTGCTTGTTGTTCTCCTCCATTGAACAAAGCTGAGCCTCAATTCTCAGTCTATATCACATATTAAACTGAATTTGGCCTACTTGTTTGGTTGGGCCTACTAACGGTTGTCTGCCGCTCCTTGCTTTTCTTTTCAACTGAACAAAGCTGAGCTTCAATTTTCAGGCTTTTAGACTATATCAAATACTAAACTGCATTTGGCCTACTTGTTTGGTTGGGCCTACTAACGGTGTCTGCCGCTGCTTTTTGTTCTCCTCCACTGAACAAAGCTGAGCTTCAATTTTCAGGCTTTCAGCCTATATCAAATATTAAACTGCATTTGGCCTACTTGTTTGGTTGGGCCTACTAACGGTGTCTGCCGCTGCTTGTTGTTCTCCTACATTGAACAAAGCTGAGCTTCAATTTTCAGCCTATATCACATATTAAACTGCATTTGGCCTACTTGTTTGGTTGGGCCTACTAACGGTGTCTGCCGCTCCCTGCTTTTCTCCTCAACTGAACAAAGCTGAGCTTCAATTTTCAGGATTTCAGCCTGTATCAAATATTAAACTGCATTTGGCCTACTTGTTTGGTTGGGCCTACTAACGGTGTCTGCCGCTGCTTGTTGTTCTCCTCCACTGAACAAAGCTGAGCTTCAATTTTCAGGCTTTTAGACTCTATCAAATATTAAACTGCGTTTGGCCTACTTGTTTGGTTGGGCCTACTAACGGTGTCTGCCGCTGCTTGTTGTTCTCCTCCACTGAACAAAGCTGAGCTTCAATTTTCAGGCTTTCAGCCTATATCAAATATTAAACTGCATTTGGCCTACTTGTTTGGTTGGGCCTACCAACGGTGTCTGCCGCTGCTTGTTGTTCTCCTCCATTGAACAAAGCCGAGCTTCAATTTTCAGACTATATCACAAATTTAACTGCATTTGGCCTACTTGTTTGGTTGGGCCTATTAACGGTGTCTGCCGCTGCTTTTTGTTCTCCTCCACTGAACAAAGCTGAGCTTCAAATTTCAGGATTTCAGCCTATATCAAATATTAAACTGCATTTGTCCTACTTGTTTGGCTGGGCCTACTAACGGTGTCTGCCGCTGCTTGTTGTTCTCCTCCTTTGAACAAAGCTGAGCTTCAATTTTCAGACTATATCACAATTTAAACTGCATTTGGCCTACTTGTTTGGTTGGGCCTACTAACGGTGTCTGCCGCTCCTTGCTTTTCTCCTCAACTGAACAAAGCTGAGCTTCAATTTTCAGGATTTCAGCCTATATCAAATATTAAACTGCATTTGGCCTACTTGTTTGGCTGGGCCTACTAATGGTGTCTGCCGCTGCTTGTTGTTCTCCTCCTTTGAACAAAGCCGAGCTACAATTTTCAGACTATATCACATATTTAACTGCATTTGGCATACTTGCTTGGTTGGGTTAAGTAACCGTGGCTGCCGCTCCTTGCTTTTCTCCTCAACTGAACAAAGCTGAGCTTCAATTTTCAGGATTTCAGCCTATATCAAATATTAAACTGCATTTGGCCTATTGTTTGGTTGGGCCTACTAACGGTGTCTGCCGCTGCTTGTTGTTCTCCTCCACTGAACAAAGCTGAGCTTCAAATTTCAGGATATCAGCCTATATCAAATATTAAACTGCATTTGGCCTACTTGTTTGGCTGGGCCTACTAACGGTGTTGGCCGCTGCTTGTTGTTCTCCTCCATTAAACAAAGCCGAGCTTCAATTTTCAGCCTATATCAAATATTAAACTGCATTTGGCCTACTTGTTTGGTTGGGCCTACTAACGGTGTCTGCCGCTGCTTGTTGTTCTCCTCCCTTGAACAAATCCGAGCTACAATTTTCAGACTATATCACATATTTAACTGCATTTGGCATACTTGCTTGGTTGGGTTAAGTAACCATGGCTGCCGCTCCTTGCTTTTCTCCTCAACTGAACAAAGCTGAGCTTCAATTTTCAGGATTTCAGCCTATATCAAATATTAAACTGCATTTGGCCTACTTGTTTGGTTGGGCCTACTAACGGTGTTGGCCGCTGCTTGTTGTTCTCCTCCATTGAACAAAGCCAAGCTTCAATTTTCAGACTATATCACAAATTTAACTGCATTTGGCCTACTTGTTTGGTTGGGGTAACTAACGGTGTCTGCCGCTGCTTTTTGTTCTCCTCCACTGAACAAAGCTGAGCTTCAAATTTCAGGATTTCATCCTGTATCAAATATTAATCTGCATTTGGCCTACTTGTTTGGATGGGCCTACTAACGGTGTTTGCCGCTGCTTGTTGTTCTCCTCCATTGAACAAAGCCGAGCTTCAATTTTCAGACTATATCACAAATTTAACTGCATTTCGCCTACTTGTTTGGTTGGGCTAACTAACGGTGTCTGCCGCTGCTTGTTGTTCTCCTCTACTGAACAAAGCTGAGCTTCAAATTTTAGGATTTCAGCCTATATCAAATATTAAACTGCATTTGGCCTACTTGTTTGGCTGGGCCTGCTAACCGTGTTTGCCACTGCTTGTTATTCTCCTCCTTGGAACAAAGCTGAGCTTCAATTTTCAGCCTATATCACATATTAATCTGCATTTGGCCTACTTGTTTGGTTGAGCCTACTAACGTTGTCTGCCGCTCCTTGCTTTTCTCCTCCACTGAACAAAGCTGAGCTTCAATTCTCAGACTATATCACAAATTAAACTGCATTTGGCCTACTTGTTTGGTTGGGCATACTAACGTTGTCCACCGCTCCTTGCTTTTCTCCTCCACTAAACAAAGCTGAGCTTCAATTTTCAGCCTATATCACATATTAAACTGCATTTGGCCTACTTGTTTGGTTGGGCGTACTAACGATGTCTGCCGCTCCTTGCTTTTCTCCTCCACTGAACAAAGCTAAGCTTCAATTTTCAGGCTTTCAGCCTTTATCAAATATTAAACTGCATTTGGCCTACTTGTTTGGTTGGGCCTACTAACGGTGTCTGCCGCTGCTTGTTGTTCTCCTCCACTGAACAAAGCTGAGCTTCAATTTTCAGGCTTTCAGCCTGTATCAACTATTAATCTGCGTTTGGCCTACTTGTTTGGTTGGGCCTACTAACGGTGTCTGCCGCTGCTTGTTGTTCTCCTCCACTGAACAAAGTTGAGCTTCAATTTTCAGGCTTTCAGCCTGTATCACATATTGAACTGCATTTGGCCTTCTTGTTTGGTTGGGCCTGCTAACGGTGCCTGCCGCTCCCTGCATATCTCCTCAACTGAACAAAGCTGAGCTTCAATTTTCAGGCTTTCAGCCAATATCAAATATTAAACTGCATTTGACCTACTTGTTTGGTTGGGCCTACTAACGGTGTCTGCCGCCGCTTGTTGTTCTCCTCCACTGAACAAAGCTGAGCTTCATTTTCAGGCTTTCAGCCTTTCTCAAATATTAAACTGCATTTGGCCTACTTGTTTGGTTGGGTCTACTAACGGTGTCTGCCGCTGCTTGTTGTTCTCCTCCATTCAACAAAGCTGAGCTTCATTTTTCAGCCTATATCACATATTAAACTGCATGTGGCCTACTTGTTTGGTTGGGCCTACTAACGGTGCCTGCCGTTCCCTGCATTTCTCCTCAACTGACCAAAGCTGAGCTTCAATTTTCAGGCTTTCAGCTAATATCAAATATTAAACTGCATTTGGCGTAGTTGTTTGGTTGGGCCTACTAACGGTGTCTGCCACTCCATGCTTTTCTCCTCCACTGAGAAAAGCTGAGCTTCATTTTTCAGGCTTTCAGCCTATATCAAATATTAAACTGCATTTAGTACTTGTTTGGTTGGGCCTACTAACGGTGTCTGCCGCTGCTTGTTGTTCTCCTCCACTGAGAAAAGCTGAGCTTCAATTTTCAGGATTTCAGCCTGTATCAAAAATTAAACTGCATTTTGCCTACTTTTTTGGTTGGGCCTACTAACGGTGTCTGCCGCTGCTTTTTTTTCTCCTCCACTGAACAAAGCTGAGCTTCAATTTTCAGGATTTCAGCCTATATCAAATATTAAACTGCATTTGGCCTACTTGTTTGGCTGGGCCTACTAACGGTGTCTGCCGCTGCTTATTGTTCTCCTCCTTTGAACAAAGCTGAGCTTCAATTTTCATCCTATATCACATTTTAATCTGCATTTGGCCTGCTTGTTTGGTTGAGCCTACTAACGTTGTCTTCCGCTCCTTGCTTTTATCCTCAACTGAACAAAGCTGAGCTTCAATTTTCAGACTTTCAGCCCATATTAAATTATAAACTGCATTTGGCCTACTTGTTTGGTTGGGCCTACTAACGGTGTCTGCCACTGCTTGTTGTTCTCCTCCACTGAACAAAGCTGAGCTTCAAATTTCAGGATTTCAGCCTATATCAAATATTAAACTGCATTTAGCCTACTTTTTTGTTTGGGCCTACTAACGGTGTCTGCCGCTGCTTGTTGTTCTCCTCCTTTGAACACAGCTGAGCTTCAATTTTCAGCCTATATCACATATTAATCTGGATTTGGCCTACTTGTTTGGTTGGGCCTACTAACGGTGTCTGCCGCTTCTTGCTTTTCTCCTCCACTGAACAAAGCTGAGCTTCAATTTTCAGGCTTTCAGCCTATATTAAATATTAAACTGCATTTGGCCTACTTGTTTGCTTGGGCCTACTAACGGTGTCTGCCGCTGCTTGTTGTTCTCCTCCATTTAACAAAGCCGAGCTTCAATTTTCAGACTATATCACAAATTAAACTGCATTTGGCCCACTTGTTTGGTTGGGTCTACTAACGGTGTCTGCCGCTGCTTGTTGTTCTCGTCCCTTCAACAAAGCTGAGCTTCATTTTTCAGCCTATATCACATATTAAACTGCATGTGGCCTACTTATTTGGTTGGGCCTACTAACGGTGCCTGCCGTTCCCTGCATTTCTCCTCAACTGACCAAAGCTGAGCTTCAATTTTCAGGCTTTCAGCCAATATCAAATATTAAACTGCATTTGGCGTACTTGTTTGGTTGGGCCAACTAACGGTGTCTGCCACTCCATGCTTTTCTCCTCCACTGAGAAAAGCTGAGCTTCAATTTTCAGGCTTTCAGCCTATATCAAATATTAAACTGCATTTAGCCTACTTGTTTGGTTGGGCCTACTAACGGTGTCTGCCGCTGCTTGTTGTTCTCCTCCACTGAGAAAAGCTGAGCTTCAATTTTCAGGATTTCAGCCTGTATCAAAAATTAAACTGCATTTTGCCTACTTTTTTGGTTGGGCCTACTAACGGTGTCTGCGGCTGCTTTTTTTTCTCCTCCACTGAACAAAGCTGATGTTAGGGCTAGCGGAACGCACCAAATAATAAGACTGATAGTGTACGGTGCGTTCGTAGCCCGGGGTCCACCGTGCAGAGATGGAACCTGCTGCTGAGTAATGACGGACTATATGGCGGTACTCATAAGTATACTCGCGTGGGTTAAACTTCACCCAACGTGAAGGAAGCGATCCTGTTGCGTCACAGGATCGCGGTACCGCACATAGAAGGCGAGCAAGCAGTCAGCGAACTTAACCCCAACTAGGATTGAAGTCCGATTAGACCACTTGCTGACACAACACCGCAACAGGGTGTGTTAGGCAACTCTTATAATTAGAGCACCGAAGTGCGAACTGTGCCGTGCTGGCAGGCACCACTAAGCACCCAGACGTGGGTCAGGAAGCGCACTACTGGCGGTCACAGCAATAGACGCTGATACGTGTGTGACACGTTGAGTGATTTGTCGGGCGCTAGATAGCAGCCATACTCCATACGCGAACAGTCATACAATAGGGTAGGGGTATTTAATGAACGACTTGCACTCACAACAAACACACGTATTCAATTGTACACTAGCGCATGGCCGTGCGGTCATGCGCAGTTTATATAATTGCAGGACAGGAAGTGGCCACAGAAACTTTGCCCTTCCAGGGCCTGCCAAGAGGACCAATGGAATGCGCTGCAGAGCCAGAGCACATGACCCTCGATCTCCAATGGGAGATCTTGCTCTGGGCATGCTCAGTGTGCGCAAACAAGGACTTAGTCCCAGGGAAGTCCGCTCGCCGCTGACCAGCACTGACTTTAATGGTAGGAGCTGAAGAAGCAGCAGTAACTCTCTGTACAGAGTGAGAGCGAGCAAGACACTGGGAGCGACGTCCCTGCTGAGCAGACTCCACTGCGGCTGGAGGAGAATGGGAGACCGCAGCGGAGACGGATCGAGATTCCCCCTGTGCAGCAGAGGAAACTCGACTCCTAACATTACCCTCCCTCCTAGGGCCCCCCCTCCTTAGGCCTCGCTACGCTCGAAGGCAGCAATGAGCTGTGGGGCCCGAATGTTTTCAGCAGGCTCCCAAGACCTGTCCTCTGGACCATAACCCTTCCAATCCACCAAATAAAACTTTTTGCCGCGTACCACCTTGCACCCCAAAATAGCGTTCACCTCGTAATCGTCCGTAGACGAACCCGATGTCCCGGCAGATGACTCGGAAAACCGGGACATGTATACGGGTTTCAAGAGGGACACATGAAAGGTGTCGGTGATACCCAAGCGTGGAGGAAGAGCCAGGCGGTAGACCACAGGATTAACCTGTTCGAGAACCTTGAAGGGACCCAAGTAGCGAGGAGCAAACTTAGTGGACTCAACTCGCAGCCTGATGTTACGGGCGGAGAGCCACACCAAGTCGCCAGGGGCAAAAGTCGGAGCGGGGCACCGATGAACATCGGCGGAGGACCTCATTCTCTCCTTGGAGGCCCGAATGGCATCCTGCGTGCGATCCCAAATGTCCCGTGCCTCCACAGCCCAGTCTGCCTCCCTGGGATCAGCGGAAGACACAGGCATGGGCACAGGAACACGCGGATGCTGGCCGTAATTTAAGAGGAATGGAGTCTGACCGGTAGAGTCGGCTACGGCATTGTTAAGTGCAAACTCTGCCCACGGTAGCAAGGATGCCCAGTCATCCTGTCTGGCAGAAACAAAATGTCGCAGATATGTGACCAAGGTCTGGTTGACCCTTTCTACCAACCCATTCGTCTCGGGATGATATGCCGAAGAGAGATTTAACTCAATACTGAGTAGACGACATAGCTCCCTCCAGAATCGAGACGCAAACTGGGGACCCCGGTCACTAACAATTTTGTCTGGCATACCGTGTAAGCGAAAGATATGCTTGATAAACAAGACAGCCAACGCCCGTGCAGATGGTAGCCGTGGAAGAGGCACCACATGCACCATTTTGGAAAAATGATCGGTGATCACCCAGATAATGGTGCAATTACGAGACTTGGGTAAGCCAACCACAAAGTCCATCCCGACCATCTCCCAGGGCCTGTCAGCCACGGGCAGAGGATAAAGCAACCCAGCTGGCCGTTGCCGAGGAGTCTTGTTCCTGGCGCAAGAGACACACGCCCGAACGTACTCCGCGACATCACGAGCCATATGCGGCCACCAGTATGTCCTCGCCAGTAACTCTGATGTCCTTTTAGTACCAAAATGTCCACCCACCCTGGACGAGTGCGCCCAAGAGAGAACCTCCGGTCGCAAACTAGATGGAACAAAAGTCTTGCCCGGGGGCACAGACTCCAGCGAAACCGGGGCCACGGTTCTCAAACTCTCGGTGGGGACAATAAGCCGAGGCTCCTCCTCCTCCTCCGCAGATGACACAACGGAGCGAGAGAGAGCGTCGGCCCGAATGTTCTTCTCCCCAGAAAGGAAATGGAGGGTGAAATGAAACCGGGAGAAGAACAAGGACCATCTGGCCTGGCGAGAATTCAACCGCTGAGCTGTCTGCAGATACACCAAATTTTTGTGATCTGTGAAGACTTGGAAAGGAAAACGTGCTCCCTCCAAGAGATGTCTCCACTCCGAGAAAGCCAACTTCATGGCTAGCAACTCCCTGTCCCCGATGGAATAATTCCTCTCTGCTGGTGCGAAGGTCTTGGAGAAAAAGAAGCAAGGATGCTTCCGACCTTGAGCATCCTTTTGGAAGAGGACTGCTCCAGCACCAACAGAAGAGGCATCCACCTCCATGATAAATGGCTTATCAACATCGGGGCGAAGAAGAATGGGAGCGCTAGCGAAGTGTGACTTTATAGAGATAAAAGCCTTGGAGACCTCCTCAGACCACAATTTGGGATTCGCCCCCTTCTTGGTGAGGGCAACCAAGGGAGCTACCAAAGTTGAGAAATGCGGGATGAACTGGCGATAATAATTGATGAACCCCATAAAGCGCTGCACCGCTTTAAGAGAATGGGGTTCCTGCCAGTCCATCACAGCCTGTAGTTTGGCAGGATCCATAGCCAATCCCTGGGCTGAGATGATGTAGCCTAGGAAAGGTATGGACTCCTGCTCAAACATACACTTCTCCAACTTGGCATAGAGGGAGTTTGCCCGTAGGAGGTCGAAGACTTTGCAAACATCTCTCCAGTGGGAGTCAATATCTGGAGAGTAGATGAGAATATCATCCAGATAGACTACGACCGAGGTGGAAAGCATATCCCGGAAGATATCGTTCACAAAGTCTTGGAAAACGGCTGGGGCATTACAGAGCCCAAAGGGCATCACCAGATATTCATAGTGCCCATCCCTGGTGTTAAAAGCCGTCTTCCATTCGTCCCCCTCACGGATGCGAATCAGGTTGTAAGCACCCCGCAGATCTAATTTAGTAAATACCCTTGCTCCCCGAAGCCTATCGAACAGTTCAGATATCAAAGGCAAAGGGTATTTATTCTTAACGGTGATGGCGTTAAGACCCCTGTAGTCTATGCATGGACGCAATTCCCCACTCTTCTTCTGCACGAAGAAGAACCCTGCCCCAGCAGGTGACACTGACTTCCTGATGAACCCTCTTGCCAGATTTTCCTGGATGTACTGTGACATTGCCTCCGTCTCCGGGAGAGATAGCGGATAGACTCGACCCCGGGGAGGCTCAGCACCAGGCAAGAGATCAATAGGACAGTCATAGGGGCGATGGGGCGGAAGGATCTCCGCCGCCTTTTTGGAGAACACATCTGCATAAGACCAATACTGCTTGGGGAGAGAGGAAAGATCTTCGGGTACCTCTGTAGTAGCAACCTGAACGCACTTCCTCTGACACCTACCCCCACAAGATTCACCCCATCCCAGAATTCTGCCTGAGGACCACTCGATATGAGGAGAGTGGTACCGTAGCCAAGGTATTCCCAACAGGACTTCATCAATTCCCTCTGGAATGACGAGCAGAGAAATAATCTCCTGATGAGATGGCGACATGGACAGAGTAAAAAGGATGGTCTGGTGAGTTATCTGTGAGGGCAGAGTCGACCCATTCACCACTCGTACCGTTACAGGTTGAGCTAGCATAACCAGAGGTATTGCGTGGTGTTGGGCGAAGGCAGAAGACATAAAATTGCCCTCCGCCCCAGAATCCACGCAGAGCTCTACCGAGTGGGAGAATGAGCCTATAGTAATTGTCCCCTTAAAGGACAATTTAGAGGCAAACGTCGCCGTGTCTAGTGTACCTCCACCTACGACCACTAGACGCTGACGTTTCCTCGACCGCTGAGGACATCTGGCTAAATGTCCAGACTGCTGGCAAACATGACAGACCCTGAGTGCACAAGCGGTCCGGGACTTAGGTCCCGCTTGTGACACTTCCCTGGCCTCATGTGACTCAGGAACCAGGACCGGAGATTCCAGAAGTTTGGCGAAAGTAGGAGCCAGCCGAAACCTCTGCCTACACTGGGCTTGCTCTAACCTCCGCTCGTTAAAACGGAGGTCAATTCGAGTGGAGACTGTTATTAACTCCTCCAGTGTGGCAGGAATCTCCCTAGTGGCCAGAGCGTCCTTTACATGGTCAGCCAAGCCCCTCCAAAATATGGGGATAAGAGCTTTATCCGACCATTCCAGCTCAGATGCTAAAGTGCGGAATTGGACGGCAAAATGACTGACCAAAGACTCACCCTGAGTTAATGCCAGCAGTTGGAGCGCAGTGTCATGGGTGACTTGAGGTCCTAAAAAGACCTGTTTTAAAGTGCTCAAAAACAGAGGAGCACTCTGCACCACATGATCGCCACGCTCCCACAGCGGCGTAGCCCATTCCAACGCCCTGTCCGACAATAGAGACACAATAAATCCCACCTTAGCCCGCTCTGTGGGGAAACGTGCAGCCAGAAGCTCGAGATGAATAGAGCACTGACTCACGAATCCCCTACAAAATTTGCTATTACCAGAAAATTTTTCTGGCAGCGGGAGGCGAGAAAATGTCGGAACAGGGGTGGCAATGGACAAAGTTGCTGCAGCCACGCTGGCAGCCTGTACAGCAACTGCGGTAACATCCACAGCTGAGGTTGCGCTCTCGAGAGCCGCCAACCTACCCTCCAGCTGCTGTATATACCGCAGGGATTGCTGTTTGTCCGTCATCACTAGCCAGACCCTGGCGCTAGTGTAATGTTAGGGCTAGCGGAACGCACCAAATAATAAGACTGATAGTGTACGGTGCGTTCGTAGCCCGGGGTCCACCGTGCAGAGATGGAACCTGCTGCTGAGTAATGACGGACTATATGGCGGTACTCATAAGTATACTCGCGTGGGTTAAACTTCACCCAACGTGAAGGAAGCGATCCTGTTGCGTCACAGGATCGCGGTACCGCACATAGAAGGCGAGCAAGCAGTCAGCGAACTTAACCCCAACTAGGATTGAAGTCCGATTAGACCACTTGCTGACACAACACCGCAACAGGGTGTATTAGGCAACTCTTATAATTAGAGCACCGAAGTGCGAACTGTGCCGTGCTGGCAGGCACCACTAAGCACCCAGACGTGGGTCAGGAAGCGCACTACTGGCGCGTGGCGCCGCACTGGCGGTCACAGCAATAGACGCTGATACGTGTGTGACACGTTGAGTGATTTGTCGGGCGCTAGATAGCAGCCATACTCCATACGCGAACAGTCATACAATAGGGTAGGGGTATTAAATGAACGACTTGCACTCACAACAAACACACGTATTCAATTGTACACTAGCGCATGGCCGTGCGGTCATGCGCAGTTTATATAATTGCAGGACAGGAAGTGGCCACAGAAACTTTGCCCTTCCAGGGCCTGCCAAGAGGACCAATGGAATGCGCTGCAGAGCCAGAGCACATGACCCTCGATCTCCAACGGGAGATCTTGCTCTGGGCATGCTCAGTGTGCGCAAACAAGGACTTAGTCCCAGGGAAGTCCGCTCGCCGCTGACCAGCACTGACTTTAATGGCAGGAGCTGAAGAAGCAGCAGTAACTCTCTGTACAGAGTGAGAGCGAGCAAGACACTGGGAGCGACGTCCCTGCTGAGCAGACTCCACTGCGGCTGGAGGAGAATGGGAGACCGCAGCGGAGACGGATCGAGATTCCCCCTGTGCAGCAGAGGAAACTCGACTCCTAACAGCTGAGCTTCAATTTTCAGGATTTCAGCCTATATCAAATATTAAACTGCATTTGGCCTACTTGTTTGGCTGGGCCTAATAACGTTGTCTGCCGCTGCTTATTGTTCTCCTCCTTTGAACAAAGTTGAGCTTCAATTTTCATCCTATATCACATTTTAATCTGCTTTCGGCCTACTTGTTTGGTTGGGCCTACTAACGTTGTCTGCCGCTCCTTGCTTTTCTCTTCCACTGAACAAAGCTTAGCTTCAATTTTCAGGCTTTCAGCCTATATCAAATATTAAACTGCATTTGGCCTACTTGTTTGGTTGGGCCTACTAACAGTGTTTGCCGCTGCTTGTTGTTCTCCTCCATTGAACAAAGCCAAACTTCAATTTTCAGACTATATCACAAATTAAACTGCATTTGGCCTACTTGTTTGGTTGGGCCTACTAACGGTGTCTGCCGCTCCTTGCTTTTATCCTCAACTGAACAAAGCTGAGTTTCAATTTTCAGGCTTTCAGCCCATATTAAATTATAAACTGCATTTGGCCTACTTGTTTGGTTGGGCCTACTAACGGTGTCTGCCACTGCTTGTTGTTCTCCTCCACTGAACAAAGCTGAGCTTCAAATTTCAGGATTTCAGCCTATATCAAATATTATACTGCATTTAGCCTACTTTTTTGTTTGGGCCCACTAACGGTGTCTGCCGCTGCTTGTTGTTCTCCTCCTTTGAACACAGCTGAGCTTCAATTTTCAGCCTATATCAAATATTTAACTGCATTTGGCCTACTTGTTTGGTTGGGCCTACTAACGGTGTCTGCCGCTTCTTGCTTTTCTCCTCCACTGAACAAAGCTGAGCTTCAATTTTCAGGCTTTCAGCCTATATTAAATATTAAACTGCATTTGGCCTACTTGTTTGCTTGGGCCTACTAACGGTGTCTGCCGCTGCTTGTTGTTCTCCTCCATTTAACAAAGCCGAGCTTCAATTTTCAGACTATATCACAAATTAAACTGCATTTGGCCTACTTGTTTGGTTGGGCCTACTAACGGTGTCTGCCGCTCATTGCTTTTCTCCTCAACTGAACAAAGCTGAGCTTCAATTTTCAGGCTTTCAGCCTATATCAAACATTAAACTGCATTTGGAATACTTGTTTGGTTGGGCCTACTAACGGTGTCTGCCGCTGCTTGTTGTTTTCCTTCACTGAACAAAGCTGAGCTTTAAATTTCAGCATTTCAGCCTATATCAAATATTAAACTGCATTTGGCCTACTTGTTTGGTTGGGCCTACTAACGGTGTCTGCCGCTCATTGCTTTTCTTCTCCACTGAACAAAGCTGAGCTTCAATTTTCAGCCCATATCACATATTAAACTGCATATGGCCTACTTATTTGGTTGGGCCTACTAACAATGTCTGCTGCTCCTTGCTATTCTCCTCAACTGAACAACGCTGAGCTTCAATTTTCAGGCTTTCAGCCTATATCAAATATTAAACTGCATTTGGCCTACTTGTTTGGTTGGGCCTACATAAGTGTCTGCTGCTCCATGCTTTTCTCCTCCACTGAACAAAGCTAAGCTTCAATTTTCAGGATTTCAGCCTATATCAAATATTAAATTGCATTTTGCCTACTTGTTTGGTTGGGCCTACTAACGGTGTCTGTCGCTGCTTGTTGTTCTCCTCCATTGAACAAAGCTGAGCTTCAATTTTCAGCCTATATCACATATTAAACTGGATTTGGCCTCCTTGCTTGGGCCTACTAACAGTGTCTGCCGCTCCTTGCTTTTCTCCTCCACTGAACAAAGCTGAGCTTTAATTTTCAGGCTTTCAGCCTATATCAAATACTAAATTGCATTTGGCCTACTTGTTTGGTTGGGCCTACTAACGGTGTCTGCCGCTCCTTGCTTTTCTCCTCCACTGAACAAAGCTGAGCTTCAATTTTCAGCCTAAATCACATAGTTCACTGCATTTGGTGTTGTGAATTCTGCTTTTGGGTTCCCTCCAGTGGTTGTAGGTGGTAATGCAGTTGTCCATGAGTGGCAGTCATGGTCAGGTGTATCTGCTGATTGCAGTTCTGACTGGGGTATTTAGGTGTGCAGGATTCATTAGTCCTTGCCAGTTGTCCATGATTCTGGGAGGAGTTGGTTCTCTGTCTGGTTCCTCCTGCCTTGCTGCTAAATCAGCAAAGATAAGTGTTTGGTTTTTTTTTCTGTGGCACACATGCTGTGTGCTTTATAATTTTGAGCTATTCTTTTGTTTCCTCTTGTCCAGCTTAGATTGTGTCAGTGTTTTCTCAGTTTTGTTGGATTCTCAGGAGTTGCAGATATACGCTCCACATCTTTAGTTAGATGGTGGAATTTTTTGTATCATCTGCTGTAGATATTTTTTGGAAGGGTTTTAATACTGACCGCTTAGTACTCTGTCCTATCCTTTCCTATTTAGCTAGAAGTGGCCTCTTTTGCTAAATCCTGTTGCCTGCCTGCGTGTCTCTCTCCTCTCCTACTCACAGTCAATATTTGGGGGGGCTGCCTATCCTTTGGGGTTCTACTCTGAGGCAAGGTAGAATTCCTACTTCCATCTATAGGGGTATTTAGTCCTCCGGCTGTGTCGAGGTGTCTAGGACTTGTTAGGCACACCCCACGGCTACTTCTAGTTGCGGTGTTAAGTTCAGGATTTGCGGTCAGTATAGTTTCCACCAACTCCTGAGAAAGTTCCATGCGGCTCCAAGGCCACCAGATGATAACAATTTGGCCTACTTGTTTGGTTGGGCCTACTAATGGTGTCTGCCGCTGCTTGTTGTTATCCTCCACTGAACAAAGCTGAGCTTCAATTTTCAGGCTTTCAGCCTATATCAGACATCAAACTGTATTTGGCCTACTTGTTTGGATGGGCCTACTAACGGTGTCTGCTGCTCCTTGCTTTTCTCCTCCACTGAACAAAGCTGAGCTTCAATTTTCAGCCTATATCACATATTAAACTGCATTTGGCCTACTTGTTTGGGCCTACTAACGGTTCCTGCCGCTCCTTGCTTTTCTCCTCTACTGAACAAAGCTGAGCTTCAATTTTCAGGCTTTCAGCCTATATCAAATATTAAACTGCATTTGGCGTACTTGTTTGGTTGGGCCTACTAACGGTGTCAGCCGCTCCTTGATTTTCTCCTCCACTGTTGTGAATTCTGCTCTCGGGCTCACTCCGGTGGTTATAAGTGGTAGCGCTGCTGTTTTTGGATTGCAGCAGCCATCAGGTGGGTCCGCTGATTACAATTCTAACTGGGCTATTTAGTCTTGCTTTACCCTTTAATTAGTGCCAGTTGTCCATTGTTCCTGGAGGATTCACATTCCTGCCTGGTCTCTGCTGCTTTGCTGTTCATTTCATCCAAGCTAAGTTCTGGCCTTTGATTTTTGCAGTCCACATGCTGTGGGCTTATTGTTCAGTGCTTCCTCATGTTTTGTTTTGTCCAGCTTGGTCTGTATAAGGATTTGTTATCCAAGCTGGTATCTCTGGAGATGCAGATATACCCTCCATGCCTTTAGTTAGTTGTAGAGATTTTTGTATTTTCTGTGGTGGATATTTTCTAGTATTTTAATACTGACCGCATAGCACTCTGTCCTATTCTTCCTATCTAGCTAGAATGGCCTCCTTTGCTAAATTCTGATTTTCAGTCTGCGTATGTTATTTCCCTCTTCTCTCACTGTCAATATTTGTGGGGGGCTGTCTATTCTTTGGGGATTTTCTCTGAGGCAAGACTGGTTTTCCTTTTCTGTTTTTAATGTTAATTAGTCCTTTAGCTGTGTCGAGATGTCTAGGGAGCGTTAGCTACATTCCACGGCTACTGCTAGTTGTGGCGTTAAGTTAAGGCCTGCAGTCAGTACAGGTCCCACCTTCTCCAGAGAACGTCTCATGTTGCTCCTAGGCCACCAGTTCATAACACTCCACTGAGCAAAGCTGAGCTTCAATTTTCAGGCTTTCAGCCTTAATCATATATTAAACTGCATTTGGCCTACCTGTTTGGTTGGGCTTTCTAACGGTGTCTGCCGCTCCTTGCTTTTCTCCTCCACTGAACAAAGCTGAGCTGCAATTTTCAGGCTTTCAGCCTATATCAAATATTAAACTGCATTTGGCATACTTGTTTGGTTGGGCCTACTATCGGTGTCTGCCGCTCCTTGATTTTCTCCTCCACTGAGCAAAGCTGAGCTTCAATTTTCAGGCTTTCAGCCTATATCAAATATTAAACTGCATTTGGCCTACTTGTTTGGTTGGGCCTACTAACGGTGTCTGCCGCTCCTTGCTTTTCTTCTCCACTGAACAAAGCTGAGCTTCAATTTTCAGGCTTTCAGCCTATATCAAACATTAAACTGCATTTGGCCTACTTGTTTGGTTGGGCCTACTACCGGTGTCTGCTGCTGCTTGTTGTTCTCCTCCATTGAACAAAGCTGAGCCTCAATTTTCAGCCTATATCACATAATAAACTGCATTTGGCCTACTTGTTTGGTTGGGCCTTCTAAGGGTGTCTGCCGGTCCCTGCTTTTCTCCTCAACTGAACAAAGATGAGCTTCAATTTTCAGGCTTTCAGCCTATATCAAATATTAAACTGCATTTGGCGTACTTGTTTGATTGGGCCTACTAACGGTGTCTGCCGCTGCTTGTTGTTCTCCTCTATTGAACAAAGCTGAGCTTCAATTTTCAGCCTATATCACATATTAAACTGCATTTGGCCTATTTGTTTGTTTGGGCCTACTAACAGTGTCTGCCACTCCTTGCTTTTCTCCTCCACTGAACAAAGCTGAGCTTCAATTTTCAGGCTTTCAGCCTATATCAAATATTAAACTGCATTTTGCCTACTTGTTTGGTTGGACCTACTAACGGTGTCTGCCGCTGCTTGTTGTTCTCCTCCACTGAACAAAGCTGAGCTTCAATTTTCAGGCTTTCAGCCTATATCAAATATTAATCTTCATTTGGCCTATTTGTTTGGTTGGGCCTACTAACGGTGTCTGCCGCTGATTGTTGTTCTCCTCCTTTGAACAAAGCTGAGCTTCAATTTTCATACTATATCACATATTAATCTGCATTTGGCCCACTTGTTTGGTTGGACCTACTAACGTTGTCTGCCGCTCCTTGCTTTTCTCCAGAACTGAACAAAGCTGAGCTTCAATTTTCAGGCTTTCAGCCTATATCAAGTATTAAACTGCATTTGGCCTACATGTTTGGTTGGGCCTACTAACAGTGTCTGCCTCTGCTTGTTGTTCTCCTCCACTGAACAAAGCTGAGCTTCAATTTTCAGGCTTTCAGCCTATATCAAATAAACTGCATTTGGCTTACTTGTTTGGTTGGGCCTACTAACAGTGTCTGCCGCTCCTTGCTTTTCTCCTCAACTGAGCAAAGCTGAGCTTCAATTTTCAGGCTTTCAGCCTATATCAAATATTAAACTGCATTTGGCCTACTTGTTTGGTTGGGCCTACTAAAGGTGTCTGCCGCTGCTTGTTGTTCTCCTCCACTGAACAAAGCTGAGCTTCAATTTTCAGGATTTCAGCCTATATCAAATATAAAACTGCATTTGGCCTACTTGTTTGGTTGGGCCTACTAACGAACGGTGTCTGCCACTGCTTGTTGTTCTCCTCCCTTGAACAAAGCTGAGCTTCAATTTTCAGCCTATATCAATTATTAAACTGCATTTGGCCTACTTGTTTGGTTGGGCCTACTAACGATGTCTGCCGCACATTGCATTCTTCTCCACTGAACAAAGCTGAGCTTCAATTTTCAGGCTTTCAGCCTATCTCAAATATTAGACTGCATTTGGCCTACTTGTTTGGTTGCCCCTACTAACGGAGTATGCCGCTGCTTATTGTTCTCCTCCACTGAACAAATCTGAGCTTCAATTTTCAGGCTTTCAGCCTATATCAAATATTAAACTGCATTTGGCCTACTCGTTTGTTTTGGCCTACTGTTAACAGGCTTTAATCGTTATTCATTTCTTTTCATCTCCTATGATCCAGGGAGGCGCCAACAGATTCCTGTTATGTCTACTGAGAAGCCAAGAATATTGTCTGATTTTTTTCAATTTTTTTCTACTTCCTATTTATCTGTTACAGTGTTGCGGTGTCTATTTATTCTCTTACATTGTCGATTGGGATTATATATTTTTGTACACTCTCTATAGGTACGCTATACTGCATCTATTGTAAGCTATGCTTACAACCTTTTAACATTTTATCTGTATACTATCCACACTATCTCGATATATATATTTTTTTATTACGGCTCATATGATCTTGTTTCGGCTTTCCTTCATTATTCATCTTTCATATGTTCTCACATAACGCTGCTCTTTTCAGCCTTTAAGCATAGTTGGTATCTTTGCACATTAGTCCTTTTATTTTATTTTTATTTATCTTCCATGCCAGCTCATCTTTATATTTTTATACATTTATTTCTCTCTGTGTCACGGTATACATATGACTCTCTCATCCCTCCTTACACCCACTCCTGCACGTCACTTCCCCTGTACTAACGGTGTCTGCCGCTCCTTACTTTTCTCCTCCACTGAACCGGAAGCGCGTCATCGAGTGCGTCCAGAGGTCACAGTCAATGACGAGCTAAGCCACCAGCACCAGGACGGAGCACGCGAATGCGCTGCCCGGCGCTCAGCGTACCCGCAGCCATTTTGTTCAAGGGAAAAGTAGAGGGCATAGAACATACCTAAAGCTGAAGGATATATATATACACACACATATGTATGCATGGGGAACAAACACTGAGGCATCGTATATAACAAGATACCTGTTGATATAAAAATATATACCACTTTTATACATAGGGAATTGTACAATATACAGAATAAAAATTAAATAAAATAATTAAATAATATATAAACGTACTGAAATACATATATGAATACATACATGATGAAAAATAAAAAAGTGATTTTCATGCCCATATACAACCATCATTCATACCATCAGCCTATCATCATACACACCATCCATATGAGTAAAATACAAAAACATAAATATAGTAAATATGAAAAACATATATATATATATCAATTTATTAAAAAAATAAGATAAAAAATAAAAATGAAATTTATATATAAAAAATATATTATATTAATTAATTTATATAAAAAATATTATTGTCCAGCCCCAGAAAATATGAAAAAAGAATTTATAAATAAATATGAATAAAAATAATAATATGTGAAAACATATTGCATAAATTAAAAAAAGGCACCCTACAACCAAAGGAAGGACACAAAAAAAGGACACAAAAAGAGGGAGGCTAAATTTTATTAAAAAATAAAAAATGTAATAAGAAAAAATAATAAAAAATAAAAATACCTCCCAAAAATTATAAAAATATGAAAAAATAAAATGTGAAAAAATATAATAAAAAACCTGTAAATAAGAATTATTTAATTAATAAAGAAATAATAAAATAAAAAATAAAATATGCAATAAGATATAAATAAATCTAATTATATATAATAAATATAAAGAAATGAAATTATATTCATTGAAAAATATATAACATCTTCAATTGTATATATATATATATATATATGGATTGAAAAAAGGATCAGAGAACATAAAGAAGTGGATTTAAAGAAAGCTGGAGAATCCCCATTGCTCGTTGAGTCTCTTACTGGCATCCCCTCTTCTGTTGCCCAAATGCAACCGATCTATCCCTTTTACTTGAAGTAAGTGGGATTGATTGGGGTGATGATTACGAAAATGTCTCGCTAAAGGTTTCAACTTTGATATGGCATTAATATCATTGATCTAAATTTTTTCTGCTGTTTTGATGGAGCTTTTGGAGTATGCATTATTTCACAACTATTTTATTTTCAAGGATCGATTTTATTTGTTTGGTTGGGCCTACTAACGGTGTCTGCCGCTGCTTGTTGTTCTCCTCCACTGAACAAAGCAGTGCCGCCTGTTTACTCCTCTTACCAATTTTGAACTGCATTTAGCCTACTTTATCCTTTGGGCCTATATCTGTGTTTCTTCCTCATCCTGCCCATTGCCCAGCCACTGATAGATGAGTCTGCTGGTACTTTGACCCAGACCACTACATTCCCCTTGCACTCTACACAGCCAGCATCTGACCCTGCTGAAAGTCTGGTTCCCCTTCCAGCATACTATACCACCTTACATGGGGACAAAGAGGAAGGTGCAGATGAAAGTGCAGGTTCCTTCATCAGATGGGGGGGCATACTCGTTGGCGACATCACTGGCACAGGGCCCCTCATAATATGCAAAAGTGTCTTTGCC
Organism: Ranitomeya imitator; assembly: GCF_032444005.1. Lineage (NCBI taxonomy): Eukaryota > Metazoa > Chordata > Amphibia > Anura > Dendrobatidae > Ranitomeya > Ranitomeya imitator. Next base: position 671,399,945 of record NC_091286.1, on the reverse strand, counting down.
GGTGGGAGGCACCTTCGCCGTCAAACACACCGCTGTACTTTGAGGGGCCCTGTGCCAGTGCCAATGTGAACGAGTGGGCCCCCCCTGCTTGCTCAGTCTCACAGCACTTGCAAAGTTGAAATAATTACCTCTCCCTGCTCCACTGCCGTGATGTAGTCCGCGTTTCTTGGGCCCACGAAAAACTTGAGCCAGCCCTACCCCCCCACAACTTTAGCCAAATGACCCCCAATTTTCAATGCCTAACTATTATTATAAGATAAATGAAGATTGTCAGGATTAAGTAATAAGAACTGATGTTTTTGGCATTAAAATGGGCACTGTAGGTGTTTTCCTGTCCTGCACTCACTGCCGACTTTGCTTCCCCATTAACTTGCATTGGGTTTCGTGTTTCAGTCGGCCCCCGACTTTTCGCAATAATCGGCTGATTTCATCCGACCCGACATCTGACAAAGTCGGGTTTCGCGAAACCCGACTCGATCCTAAAAAAGTAAAAGTCGCCCAACTCTACTTGTTTCCCCTTTCAAGGCTGGTAATATACACACTCCACTCTTTTCTGCATAAAAGTCACGCACAGAAGAGAGGTAAAAAATACCTTTAACTACAACTACAAGACAGCAACACTGAGGGTATGTGCACACATCAGGATTTTTTCCTGACATAATCCTGAGAATTCTGCCAGAAGTCCGCGTGCTTTTTTTCGCGCGGATTTCTCACGGAATTTGCGCGTTTTTTTGCGCAGACTTTTTGCGGATTTTTTGCGTTTTTTTAAATTTTCCGGAATGTCCTTTTTGATAGGAAATCTGCAAAAAATCCGCAAAAAGATAGAGCATGTCCGGATTTTTGCGGTATGCGGTTTTTTGGCGGAAAAAAACGCTAACATTTGCACAAAAAATGCGGAATGCATTCTAAATGATAGGATGCATAAAGTTAGCGGTTTTTTTAGCGGATTTATAGCGTTTTTATAGCGAAATTCCGCAAAAAAAACGCTAAAAATCCGGACGTGTGCACATACCCTGAAAGCCTTCACAAAAGTTGTAGGAGTGATCAGCGCAACATAGGGTCTTATCTGAACAGTATATGACAGGCAGTAAATTTAAAATTACACTCAATTTTTATGAATATCTAGAAAGCATGTAATAAATCACGTCAGCTGCAGCAGATGCGCGGGTCAGTAACTGACCATACAATATTCAGGACAGAAAGGAGAGGTTTTGTGGATGATATCCATACTTGCTGATAAATGATTAGATATATATCCCAGAATGTCAAACGAAATTGTGGTTTATTCTACGCATTTCAAAGTACAAAAGACTTTTTAATCAGGAAGGACCACAAGTATAACAAAGGCAGCAAGGGTAACATTTAAAGAGATTAGTGATTTCACTGTTATTTAAATGTTAAGGTACCTTCACACTGAACGATATCGCTAGCGATCCATGACGTTGCAGCGTCCTGGATAGCGATATCGTTCAGTTTGACACGCAGCAGCGATCAGGATCCTGCTGTGACATCGTTGGTCGGAGCAGAAAGTCCAGAACTTTATTTCGTCGCTGGACCTCCTGCAGACATCGCTGAATCAGCGTGTGTGACGCCGATTCAGCAATGTCTTCACTGGTAACCAGGGTAAACATCGGGTTACTAAGCGCAGGGCCGCGCTTAGTAACCTGATGTTTACCCTGGTTACCAGCGTAAACGTAAAAAAAACAAACACTACATACTTACATTCCGCTGTCTGTCCCCCGGCGCTGTGCTTTCCTGCACTGGCTGTGAGCGCCGGCTGGCCATAAAGCACAGCGGTGACATCACCGCTGTGCTTTATGGCTGGCCGGCGCTGACAGTGCAGGAAAGCACAGTGCCGGGGGACAGACAGCGGAATGTAAGTATGTACTGTTTGGTTTTTTTTACGTTTATGCTGGTAATCAGGGTAAACATCGGGTTACTAAGCGCGGCCCTGCGCTTAGTAACCCGATGTTTACCCTGGTTACCAGGGGACCGGCATCGTTGGTCGCTGGAGAGCTGTCTGTGTGACAGCTCTCCAGCGACCAAACAGCGACGCTGCAGCGATCGGGGTCGTTGTCTAGATAGCTGCAGCGTCGCTAAATGTGACGGTACCATTACTCTTGCTGTCTTTGTTATGCTTGTGGTCCCTCCTGATGAAGTCTTTTGTACTTTGAAACGTGTAGAATAAATGGCAGTTTTGTTGGATATTCTGGGATATATGTCTAATCATTTATCAGCAAGCGCTGAAATCATCCACAAACTATTTCATTTCTGTCCTAAATATTGAATGCCTGGCAACTACACAAATTTTACTTTAATTTCCAAAATATTTAAAGATGCTACTATTATTCTCCAAATACATAGTATACATACACTAATCATGGTATGATTTTTAAAATGTATATTATATTATTATATCAAATCAAAATTCGGCATCATTCACTTTCATATCTTGAGCTAAAAGGCACCGGTGGCATCACTCTACAGATACTATACCTCTGGATCACTTGCTTAATCACCAGGTATCATGACCATGTCCTCTTCATGACCCATGCACAGTGCTTAAAATTTAATTCAGGTAATACAATGAAATTAATAAACTGAGGTAGATTTAGTGCCCATTGCGGTACCATAACTTATTACATTGATGCAAAACAGAAATCTACGTTCATATCTGTTTCAGTTCATTGTTCAGTTACAATTTCTTGTTACTTACGTACTTTGGATTTCAGGATATTTAATCATTAGCAAAAGGCCCCATCGCAAAGTGGATGATGTGGTCTCCATTCCAGCAGCAAACAGATTGGTCACCAGTTTGCCCAAGTTTTGATCATGAAAGTATAACGTAGATTCCGGCTTATCCTTTGTAAGATTTAAATATACAGTTTGGATAATTATTTTATTTTAGGAGTTGAATTATGCAACTTAAATCTTAAGATTATCTGCAGCATAATACTTAGTATTAACATTATAATAACTTTGTAACATATAATATGAAAAGTTCAATTGTCTGTGCCTCACAACCAGCAGCTTGCAATCATCAGTTTGCTGATGACTCCCTATGAATAGCAGACAGGAAGGATGGGTATATAGTTTCAGTATTTGTCAGATTGTTTCCTGAAAGATTGAGTGACAAAGGGAAAGAGAACGTGGATCAATTGGTGGGAGATGATATTTGATCCTAAAAAAACTAAGGAGACTTACTTATTTTATTTTTTTTATGTCCATAAATGGAAATATTGTTTATATCCAAAATGTTAAATCCCCTATAGACTAATAACATATCAACTTACATCCAACTCTGAGGAACGAAAGTATTCCTTTTGTGACAAAGCAAACGTGAAATACGAGTCAATGGAGGTGCGCTCAGCTCCAGTGAAGTCATTTCTTGCACTATGGGTAAGCGCTTAAGCTTTTAAGGGCAAACAAAAAGTTCTTTTTGTGCATATACTTTGTCACTATGGCACTTAAGGGAGATTTTTCTCCCAGATAAATTGGTTTACCTTATTATGCACTAATATACGAGCATGATCATTATACTGTATTAAGTTCTAATGGATTTTTTTATGTGATTATTAGTGTTGAGCATTCCGATACTGCAAATATCGGGTATCGGCCGATATTCACTGTATCGGAATTCCGATACTGAGTTCCGATACTTTTGCGATATCAGATACCGGAATCAGAAGTTCCTATAGTGCAATGATGCACTATAATGGAGTATGGGTGGTGCGTGGAAGGAGACTGCGTGTTTGTGTGCGAGCGGGGTCTGTGCGTGACCGTGGGGGGTCTGTGCGTGCCTGCCGGGGGTCTGTGCGGCATGCCGGGGCTCTGTGCATGTGTGCTGGGGCTCTGTGCGGGCCTGCCGGGGCTCTGAGCGTGCCTGCTGGGGCTCTATGCATGTATGCCAGGGCTCTGTGCGGCATGCCGGGGGTCTGTGCGGGCCTGCCGGGGCTCTGTGTGGCGTGCCGGGGCTCTTCACAGCGTGCCGGGGCTCTGTGCAGCTTGCTGGGGCTCTGTGCGGCATGCCGGGGCTCTGTGAGGCGTGCGTGGCTCTGTGCATGTGTGCCGAGGCTCTGTGCGGCGTGCTGGGGCTCTGTGCGGTGTGCGGGGCTCTGTGCATGTGTGATGGGGCTGTGTGCGGCGTGCAGGGGCTCCGTGAGGCGTGTGGGGCTCTATGCGTGTGTGCCGGGGCTCTGTGCGGCATACCGGGCTCTGTGCGGCATGCCGGGGCTCTGTGCGGGCTGCCGGGGCCCTGTGCCTGTGTGCAGGCATCGTCTGATGGGACTACAAGTCCCATCGCATGATGCCTACTACAGTGACAGTGATTGACACATTAGCCAATGATGGGACAGTAGTAGTCCCATCATCTGGCTAATGTGTTGAATGATAAAAAAAACATACATACTACATACATGCTACATACATACTACATACATGCTAAATACATACTACATCCATACTACATACATGCTACATACATGCTACATACATACTACATACTACATACATACTACATACATGCTACATACATGCTACATACTATATACATACTGTATGCATGCTACATACTACATGCATGCTCCATACATGATACATACTACATACATGCTACATACATGCTCCATACATACTACATGCATGCTCCATACATGCTACATACCACATACATACTACATACATACATACTACATACATGCTACATACATGCTACATACTACATACATGCTACATACATGCTACATACATACTACATATGTGCTACATACATGCTACATACATGCTGCATATGCAGCGCCCCAGAGATCTGGTCGTTGCAGTATGACACTCTGCTACTAAGGCGAGTGATGGTACGTCCGATGGCACTGAAGGAATTCTACTGACCAGGTATCACCAGCACACATTACACTTCACACTCCGGCCACTAGGGGGAGAAAAAGGCTTTATTTATTGGGCCACTCCTCAAACTGGTAAAACTAGGGGTTGGGGAGGAAGTTAGTCAGAAGCTGACTGGGTTGGATTCAGGCAACATACCGTGGCAGGGGGTGTTGCAGGGAGAAGACACAGGGAGTCCCTGTCAGGCGTGGGAACCTGGCAGGTGCCTAGCGAACAGAGCAGAACGTAACGGAACCGCGCCTGCACACCCCGCGGCGGTATTCAAAAGAGAGACACGAAGGGAAGGATATTGTGGAACAGTGTAAACGAGATCAAGCACAAAGGAGTACCAGTAGGAGTCGTGCCGTGAGACCGAGGCAACATCCTACTGAGGCGCGTAGCCGGTGGCCGGAACACCGCAGGAGTAACTGACTCTAGGCCTTACTTCAAACTCCGCGGGACAGTTAAATATAGGTTGGCTGTCTACCTTACATCACCTACGAAGACATAGGGGGCGACACGTGGAGAGGGGTGTCTCTAGGCTCCCGGAAGAGCTCCGAGCCTTCCTTCCTGTCATACGGGTGCGTCCTAGCCATAACATTCCTGGGGGACGAGAAACTAGTAACATCTGCAACCAAAGAGAAAGAGAGCTGTAGAGAACGAACGAACGAGAACAGCAGTTGTGAGGACTATTCTGAATGCTCAGCAGGGTAGGACTGCAACACACAGGTGCTAGTGGTAGGCAACGATTTCCACCTGCAAAGTGAACTCTGGATGTGCCCATCGGACCAGCCGGTCTCAGATAGCCCTGTTAAGCGTGCTCTGGATTGAGGATCCTGAAGTCTTCAGTAAAGAGGTAAAGAGACTGCAACATTGTGTCCTCGTTATTGACTGCACTTTACACCATCACCATCCACCTTACTGGGAAGCCCCGGGGACATACTTCACCTGTGGGAAGGTATACCATCCGGCTGCTATTCCATCACCCCAGCGGACCCCACAGCAGCGTCGGTCACCCTGACCGAACACCACAAGTGGCGTCACGAATCCCTGACAGACTGTACCACCTTTATTGGACGCCCCTTAGCAGTGTCGCAGACCGGGTCTAGCCACCGTGACAGCCTCAGAACCGAACCAGAGAGGCCTGATGCCGAGAACTCGTGGCCCTGTGTCTGGGGGCGCTACACATGCATACTACATGCATGCTACATACATGCTACATACCACATACAGTGGGGCAAAAAAGTATTTAGTCAGTCAGCAATAGTGCAAGTTCCACCACTTAAAAAGATGAGAGGCGTCTTTAATTTACATCATAGGTAGACCTCAACTATGGGAGACAAACTGAGAAAAAAAAATCCAGAAAATCACATTGTCTGTTTTTTTAACATTTTATTTGCATATTATGGTGAAAAATAAGTATTTGGTCAGAAACAAACAATCAAGATTTCTGGTTCTCACAGACCTGAAACTTCTTCTTTAAGAGTCTCCTCTTTCCTCCACTCATTACCTGTAGTAATGGCACCTGTTTAAACTTGTTATCAGTATAAAAAGACACCTGTGCACACCCTCAAACAGTCTGACTGCAAACTCCACTATGGTGAAGACCAAAGAGCTGTCAAAGGACACCAGAAACAAAATTGTAGCCCAGCACCAGGCTGGGAAGACTGAATCTGCAATAGCCAACCAGCTTGGAGTGAAGAAATCAACAGTGGGAGCAATAATTAGAAAATGGAAGACATACAAGACCACTGATAATCTCCCTCGATCTGGGGCAACAAGCAAAATCCAACCCTATGGGGTCAGAATGATCACAATAACGGTGAGCAAAAATCCCAGAACCACACGGGGGGACCTAGTGAATGAACTGCAGAGAGCTGGGACCAATGTAACAAGGCCTACCATAAGTAACACACTACGCCACCATGGACTCAGATCCTGCAGTGCCAGACGTGTCCCACTGCTTAAGCCAGTACATGTCCGGGCCCGTCTGAAGTTTGCTAGAGAGCATTTGGATGATCCAGAGGAGTTTTGGGAGAATGTCCTATGGTCTGATGAAACCAAACTGGAACTGTTTGGTAGAAACACAACTTGTCGTGTTTGGAGGAAAAAGAATACTGAGTTGCATCCATCAAACACCATACCTACTGTAAAGCATGGTGGTGGAAACATCATGCTTTGGGGCTGTTTCTCTGCAAAGGGGCCAGGACGACTGATCCGGGTACATGAAAGAATGAATGGGGTCATGTATCGTGAGATTTTGAGTGCAAACCTCCTTCCATCAGCAAGGGCATTGAAGATGAAACGTGGCTGGGTCTTTCAACATGACAATGATCCAAAGCACACCACCAGGGCAACGAAGGAGTGGCTTCGTAAGAAGCATTTCAAGGTCCTGGAGTGGCCTAGCCAGTCTCCAGATCTCAACCCTATAGAAAACCTTTGGAGGGAGTTGAAAGTCCGTGTTGCCAAGCGAAAAGCCAAAAACATCACTGCTCTAGAGGAGATCTGCATGGAGGAATGGGCCAACATACCAACAACAGTGTGTGGCAACCTTGTGAAGACTTACAGAAAACGTTTGACCTCTGTCATTGCCAACAAAGGATATATTACAAAGTATTGAGATGAAATTTTGTTTCTGACCAAATACTTATTTTCCACCATAATATGCAAATAAAATGTTAAAAAAACAGACAATGTGATTTTCTGGATTTTTTTTTCTCAGTTTGTCTCCCATAGTTGAGGTCTACCTATGATGTAAATTACAGACGCCTCTCATCTTTTTAAGTGGTGGAACTTGCACTATTGCTGACTGACTAAATACTTTTTTGCCCCACTGTACATACGACATACATACTACATACATGCTACATACATGCTACATACATGCTACATACTACACACATGCTACATACATGCTACATACATACTACATACACACTACATACATACTACATAAATACTACATACTTACTACATACATGATACATACATGCTACCTTCATGCTACATACATACATACATACTACATACATACTACATACAGTACATTCATACATTACATACAATACATAACATAGTAACATAGTAACATAGTTAGTAAGGCCGAAAAAAGACATTTGTCCATCCAGTTCAGCCTATATTCCATCATAATAAATACCCAGATCTACGTCCTTCTACAGAACCTGTAGAAGGTTCTACATACATACATACATACAGTACATTAAACATAGAGTACATACTCACCATTACTTGTCACTTTGTTCCCCGAAGCCAGTGTCATCTGTAAAAAAATATGAAAATAACAAACATCCAATATACTCCCTGTCCGCAGAAATCCACGAGTCTCCCAAGATGATCTCCCGTAGAGAACGGCAGCATCAGCTGATGCGACCGCTCTCTAGGGGCTCCAGGAACATAATGATGGGAGGAAGGTATCCTTCCGCACTATATTTACCGCCGCTGTAAAAACAAAATAGTCCCTAGTCTCACTTTTGGCATTGCTGTATGAGAAATTTCCCCACGCAGCAATTGCCATAAAGTGAGACTTTGTCCTAAGGTAACCTCAGTAATACACTGCAGGAGCCATTGTCTCCTGTCAGTGTGTCACTGAGGGTCCTATAGAGCAGTGATATCACCCAATGTCGCTGTTCTATAGGGGAGATCGTCATGGGACACTCATTATTAATTGGACTACGGCGGACAGGTAGTATACAGTTATTATTTTAAGTTTTTTGCAGGCGCTGCAGTATGGTAAGTATGGTTAAATGAAGAATGTTAAAATACTTTTTTCCTAATATGTGTGTGTTTTATTAACCCTTTATTACTATTGGATTAATAATGGATATGCGTCTTATTGACGCCTCTCTGTTATTAACCCGGCTTAATGTCACCTTACAATAGCAAGGTGAATTAACCCCTTAGTAACCCATATCCCACAGCTACACAGGAGTGGGAAGAGAGAGGCTAAGTGCTGGAATTGGCGCATCTTACAGATGCACCATTTCTGGGGCGGCTGCGGACTGGTATTCATAGCCAGGGGAGACAATATCCATGGCCCCTCTCTAGGCTATGAATACTAGCCTGCTGCCTTCTGCGTAGCCTTTCTGGCTATAAAATATAGGGGGACCCCACGTCATTTTCTATTTTAATAGCCAGTAAAGGCTACGCAGACAGCTGCGGGCTGATATTCATAGCAGGCTACAAATATTGGCCCCCAGCCGTCAGCTTTCCCCTCTGGCATAGAAAATTGCGCGGGAGCCCACGCCTTATTTTTTTACGTTTTTTTCTTTTTTAAATTCAACGCTAATTAAGGCCTCTTTCACACTTGGGTCGGTAGGGGTCCATTGCTATGCGTCGGGCCAATGTACCGACGCATGTTGTGAAATTTGTGCATGACGTGGGCAGCGGATGCAGTTTTTCAATGCATCCGCTGCCAATTCTGAAGTCCAAGGAGGAGGGGGCGGCGTTTCGGCAAAGCATGCGCTGTAGAAAATGGCGGACGCGACGGACAAAAAAACCTTCACTTGAATGTTTTTTTGTGCCGACGGTTCGCCAAAACACGATGGATCCGTTGCACGATGGATGCGACATGTGACCATCCGTCACGATCCGTCACTAATACAAATCTATGGGTAAAAAACGCATCCTGCGAGCACATTTGCAGGATCCGTTTTTTCCCAAAACGACAGATTGCGACGGATTGCTAAAAACGCAAGTGTGAAGAAGCCTTAGAAACATTGGCCTTTCTATTATACATCTATGGATATATCTATCTATAGATGTATTTATAGATAGATATATCTATAGATACATAGATGTGTCTATCCATATATCTGGCTGCTTCCACGCATCAGGTTTTTGCCGTCAGGCACAATCTGGCGAGTTTTGAAAAAAACGGATCCGTTTTTTCCGACGGATCCGTATTTTTTCTGCCGGATGCGTTTTTTTCTTCCGGATCCGTTTTTTTTCCGCCGAATCCGTTTTTTCCCGTGGATCAGTTTTTTTCTTCCGGATCAGATTTTTCCGCCGGATCCGTTCTTTTTCTTCCGGATCCATTTTTTTCCACCAGATCCGTTTTTTTCCGCTGGATCCATTTTTTTTTCCGCCTGATCCGTTTTTTTCCACTGGATCAGTATTTTTCCGTCAGATCAGTTTTTTCCCGCCAAAACCATTTTTTTCCGCTGGATCCGTTGTTTTCCGCTGGATCTGTTTTTTTCTTCCGGGTCTGTTTTTTCCGCCGGATCCATTTTTTTTTCAAAACTCGCCAGATTGTGCCTGACAGCAAAAACCTAATGTTTGAAAGCAGCCAGATATATGGATAGATACATCTATGTATCTATAGATATATTTATCTATAAATATATGTATGGATAGATATAACCATAGATATATAATAGAAAGGCCAATGTTTCTAAGGCTACTTTCACACTTGTGTTTTTAGCAATCCGTCGCAATCCATCGTTTTGGGAAAAAATGGATCCTGCAGATGTGCTTGCAGGATGCGCCTTTTACCCATAGACTTGTATTAGTGATGGATCGCGATGGATGGCCACACGTCGCGTCCATCGTGCAACGGATAGGTCGTGTTTTGGTGGATATTCGGCGCAAAAACGTTCAAGTGACGTTTTTTTTGTCCGTCGCATCTGCTATTTTCTACCGCGCATGCGCGGCCGAAACTCCGCCCCCTCCTCCCCAGACTTCAGAATGGGCAGCGGATGTGTTGAAAAACTGCATCCGCTGCCCACGTCGTGCACAAATTTCACAACGTGCGTCGGTAAGTTGGCCCGACACATAGCGATGGACACGTACCGACGCTAGTGTGAAAGAGGCCTTAATGAGCGTTGAATTAAAAAAAAATGTAAAAAAACGGCGTGGGCTCCCGCGCAATTTTCTGCGCCAGAGGAGGAAAGGACCAATATCTGTAGCCTGCTATGAATATCAGCCCGCAGCTGTCTGCGTAGCCTTTACTGGCTATTAAAATAGAGGGACCCCCCAAAAAATGACGTGGGGTCCCCCTATATTTTATAGCCAGAAAGGCTATGCAGACAGCTGTGGGCGGACAATCATAGCCTAGATAGGGGCCATGAATATTGCCCCCCCAGCTTCAAATACCAGTCTGCAGCCGCCCCAGAAATGAAGCATCTGTAAGATGCGCCAATTCCGGCACTTAGCCCCTCTCTTCCCACTCCCGTGTAGCGGTGGGATATGGGGTAATAAGGGGTTAATGTCACCTTGCTATTGTAAGGTGACATTAAGCCGGGTTAATAACGGAGAGGCGTCAATAAGATGCCTATCCATTAATAATCCAATCTTAATAAAGGGTTAATAAAACACGCACACATTAGGAAAAAAGTATTTTAATATTCTTCATTTAACCTTACTTACCATACTTCAGCGCCTGCAAAAAACGTAAAATAATAAACCGTTTACTAACTGTCCGCCGCAGTCCAATTAATGAGTGTCCCACGACAATCTCCCCTATAGAACAGTGACATCGAGTGATGTCACTGCTCTATAGGACCCTCAGTGACACATTAATAGGAGACAATGGCTCCTGCAGTGCATCACTGAGTGGTTGCCTTAGGACAAAGTCTCACTTTATGGCAATTGCTGCGTAGGAAAATTTCTCACCACAATGCCAAAAGTGAGACTAGGGACTATTTTTTTTACAGCGGCGGAGGAATACAGTGCGGAAGGATACCTTCCTCCTGTCATTATGTTCCTGGAGCCCCTAGAGAGCGGTCGCAACAGCTGATGCTGCCGTTCTCTACGGGAGATCGTCGTAGGACACTCGTGGATTTCTGCGGACAGGGAGTATATTGGTTGTTTGTTATTTTCATATTTTTTTACAGATGAAACTGGCTTCAGGGAACAAAGTAACAAGTAATGGTGAGTAAGAACTCTATGTTTAATGTACTGTATGTCTGTATGTATGTACTGTATGTAATGCAACTTGTAGTTCCATCGGATGATGCCTGCTCACAGGCACAGAGCCCCGACATGCCACACAGAGCCCCAGGACGCAGCACAGAGCCCCGCACGCCGCACAGAGTCCCGCACACCGCACAGAGCCCCGGCACACACACACAGAGCCCCGCACGCCGCACAGAGCCCCGGCATGCTGCACAGAGTCCGGGCATGCCGCGCAGAACCCCGGAACGCCCCACAGAGCCCCGGCACACACACCCAGAGCCCCACACGCCGCACAGAGCCCTGGCACGCCGCACAGAGCCCCGGCACACACGCACAGAGCCCCGGCACGCTGCACAGAGCCCTGACAGGCCCGCACAGACCCCCGGCAGGCACGCACAGACCCCTGGAAGGCAGGCACAGACCCCGGAGAGGCCCATACAGATCCCCGGCAGGCCCGCACAGACCCCGCCCACACACACAGACACGCACAGTGTTCGCCCACGCAACACCCACACTCTTCCCCCCTCCGGAACAGGATGTAGAAGGACAGAAAGGGCTTATTTACATTCCAATATTTGTGTCCCATTGACTTGCATTGGTATCGGCATCGGTATCGGCGATATCCAATATTTTTTGGATATCGGCCGATCCAATCCGATACTGATACTTCTGGATATCAGAAGGTATCGCTCAACACTAGTGATTATATTTTGCTGCATAATGCCTCTTTACATTACCATGGTGGTAATTATTTACTCTTTATAAGCCCTGGATCCTAAGTGCTACACCTAGGGTCATATGTTCCTTTTTTTGAAATATTGGTATTTTATTGTAAATGTTATGCCATTCAATAAAACAGTTTGCATTTTTTATAAATTGTGTATGAACTCCAATTTTTTTGTTAGTATTCAGGAGTACACATTTAATATATCCAATTATATTTTTCATGGGGGGATATTGGGATTTATTTAAATGTTTGTGTTTTGTTCCACATGGCACCTATGTTTCTTTTGTGAGTCTAATTGTCTTGCCATTTTTGAGACTGTGTGTTAAATTTTGCTCAATTTATGTTTTTTTCCCCTTGTTGTTTGAATACACACAAATGAAATAAACATGTGTGTTATGTGCCAGGATTCTCCCACTGTACGGTGTAGATCCTAAGCCTTGTCTGCCGCTGCGGTCTCCCATTATGTTACGGCCATGGTAGGGGCTGCTCAGCAAAGACATTGGTCTCAACAACTTGCCTAGGGCTGTTTGCTTGGTTACTTTTGGCCTTCCAGCCAAAGCTATGGTAATCAGCAATAAGAATCGGCAAACAGATGCTCCAGAGGCTAAGTTCAGAAATCACTCTACTGAGCATGCTCGTGAGGTGGCGACTAGCGTTGAGCGAAACGGATCGGTCAATTTCATAAGTTGCCGACTTTCGGCAAAGTCGGGTTTCATGAAATCCGACCCGATCCCTGTGTGGGATCGGCCATGCGGTCGGCGACCTTCGCGCTAAAGTCGCGTTTCATATGATGTGTTCAGCGCCATTTCTCAGCCACTGAATGTGGACGCAGAGTGTGGGCAGCGTGATGACATAGGTCTCAGTCCCCACCATCTTAGAGAAGGGCATTACAGTGATTAGCTTGCTTTCAGCGGCGTCACAGGGGCTATAAAGGGGCGTGCACGCCGACCGCCATCTTATTTCTGCCGATCTGAGCATACAGAGAGGTTGCCGCACCTTCGTCAGAAGAAGGGATAGCGTTAGGGAGGGAATATTAACCCCCAAACCACTTGTGCTGTACCGATTTCCACTGTCCAACACCACCTTTTCATTGCAGGGACAGTGGAGGTTAGATTTCTGTGCATCAGGTCTGTAGCGATAAGGCTCCATGATAGCTGCATTGCTGTTTGTATGCCGCTGTGCAAACCAACTGCTTTTTTCAAAGCAAAAATCCTGTTGCTTCTTTATGCACAGTTCTCTTGTTTCTTTGTTTGTCCACATTTTTGTGTGCAGCAGTCCTTTTTACTGCTGGCTGCCATACTTGTCCTGAGATCATTGTAGGGAGATTGTTATTGTAGCACAGTCCCTTTTTTTATATATCTGCTGGCCACTGTCTGCCACTGAAGCTGTGTAGTGTAATACAGTGGGCCTGATTTTCCCAGCTGTCTCCCAAACCTATAAAGGGTGATTTCTATTGCCTCTAAGTGCATCTGCGTCAGTCCTGTTTGTGGCATATCTGTCAGCCACTGTCTGCCACTGAAGCGGTGCAGTCTAATACAGTGGGCCTGATTTTCCCACCAGTCTCCCACACTTATAAAGGGAGATTTCTATTGCCACTAAGGGCATCTGCGTCATTCCTGTTTGTGGCATATCTGTCAGCCACTGTCTGCCACAGAAGCTGTGAAGTCTAATACAGTGGGCCTGTTTTTCCCAGGAGTCTCCCACACCTATAAAGGAAGATTTCTATTGCCACTAAGTGCATCTGCATCAGTCCTGTTTGTGGCATATCTGTCAGCCACTGTCTGCCACTGAAGCTGTGAAGTCTAATACAGTGGGCCTGATTTTCCCAGCGGTCTCGAACACCTATAAAGGGAGATTTCTATTGCCTCTAAGTGCATCTGCGTCAGTCCTGTTTGTGGCATATCTGTCAGCCACTGTCTGCCACTGAAGCGGTGTAGTGTAATACAGTGGGCCTGAATTTCCCACCAGTCTCCCATACCTATAAAGGGAGATTGAAATTCATAACAAGTTTACGTATACCTTCTAACTGGTTTTACAGTACCATATAACGTTTGTTACTCTGGTTACATTTTTCCAAGAATGAGGAAGTCTGGTGGAAGAGGTCGTGGCCGTGGGCAGTTATTGCCAGCTGTTAATGATGGTAGTGGTGGTGGATCATCAGGTGGGAAAAGCAATATAGCACCTAAGTCTCGAGTTGAACCAGCGTCATCGTCTGGCTACTCAAGGCCTCGAACGCTCCCTTTTCTTGGAGTAGGAAAACCGCTTTTAAAGCCGGAGTAGCAGGAACAAATTTTGGCTTTCCTTGCTGACTCTGCCTCTAGCTCTTTCGCCTCCTCTTCTAAAAGTGCAAAATTTAAAAGCAGCGCGTCGTCAGTGGATGCTCCCGGTCAGGAACAAGTCGCATTCTTGTGTCCTTCACTCAGAACAACAGAGAAGGATGCGTCAGTCGACACAAAAGGTTACTCCATGGAACTCTTTACACATACCAACCCTGGGTTAGAAAGGGAAATTGTTAACAGGCCATGCCCATTACAAGATGAATCAGACATGGAGTGCACAGATGCACAGCCACAGCTAGATTATTATGCTGTTCCATTGACTCAGATCACAACATTGCCCTTGCAGTGTACTGAGCCAGAATCTGACCCTGATGATACTTTGGTGCTTGTCCCGAACGCAGACACAGAGGAACGTGCACAGGACATAGAAGAGGAGGTGATAGATGACCCAGTTGTTGACCCCGATTGGCAGCCATTGGGGGAACAGGGTGCCGCTGGCAGTAGCTCTGAGATGGAGGAGGAGGAGCCGCAGCAGGCATTAACATCGCAACAGCTTTCTTCTGGCAGGCCCGTATCTGGCCAAAAACATGTGTCAAAACCAAAAACAGTTGTAGGACAGCATGGCCATACACTTAAAGTACCACAGTGTGCAATGCCTGAAAAGGTATTCGATAGTAGGAAGAGTGAAGTCTGGCATTTTTTTAACCAAGATACGAATGATCGGTGCAAAGTGATCTGTAAGAAATGCTCAAGGACCTTTAGCAGAGGTTAGAATGTCAAAAATTTAAATACAAGTTGCATGTGTAGACATTTAACCACCATGCACTTGCAAGTCTTTACTAACTACCAAACATCCCGTAACGTTGCTGCACCCGCTCACAATGAAGCTAGTCAGCAACGCAACATTCCGTCCCTCACTGTAAGCCCATCGTTTATGACACCACCTGCAGCAAATGTTGAGGTATCGTCGCAAGGCCAAAGCAGTCAGGGAATCACCAGGTTCTTGGTAGGAAACACTGTATGTAGGGCAACAGCAAGAATACCATCACCAACCCTCTGTCAGTCTGCCATGTCCACCACCACCCGCTAGTTCCACCATATAAAAAACGGAGAACACAAAAACCGAAGTAATGCCAAATAGTGAATTCAAATAATTTTATTTGTAAAGGAATACACCAAATGGTAGGGGGAAAAAGAAACCAAAAGAGGGCACAAGGCCAAGGAGACGGAGCAAAAAAACACACAGTCCTGTTATAGTATAATGATGATGAAATGCAAATAAAGAAATAAATATATATAAATGTAACTCAACACAGAACCGGAAAGTATATATACACACACACTAAAAATAATGAATATACCAAAGAAAAAAAAAAAAAAAGATGAAGGACGAAGGCTGACGCCAAAACTCGCGTCGGGGAGTGGCACATCCAGGAGACGGCAGCATCAAAGGTAATACCTGCTCTAGGCTATTCATTTAAAGATACAGTACTTTAAATTCATGATTTGTTATTGGTGACACTGGTTATTATGCCTAGATCCATCTAGCAGGCACCTATATACATATTCCTATCTCCAGCATATATCAGGCTGCACATTTGCACCTTATATTGATTCTTCGGCTGCACTTTCCAGCACTTATTGCACTTTATGCTGGTGTATATATATATATACACACATTGCACTTGCAGTTATTATGTGCACCTTAGTTTTTTAAAAGGTGCACCGTCATATATATTTTGCATCTTTTTTTTTTTTTCTTTGGTATATTCATTATTTTTAGTGTGTGTGTGTATATATACTTTCCGGTTCTGTGTTGAGTTACATATATATATATATATTTCTTTATTTGCATTTCATCATCATTATACTATAACAGGACTGTGTGTTTTTTTGCTCCGTCTCCTTGGTCTTGTGCCCTCTTTTGGTTTCTTTTTCCCCCTACCATTTGGTGTATTCCTTTACAAATGAAATTATTTGAATTCACTGTTTGGCATTAGTTCGGTTTTTGTGTTCTCCGTTTTTTGTATATTTCTTCCGATTTGCCTATCATTATGTCCATTGCGGGATACATACATACATATAATTTTTGATGGTGTACCGAATATTTCATTTTTTTGATTATTCTATTAAGTGAATTAAGTAACTATGTATTCCTTGCCTTGAGTTTTTATTTAGTTCCACCATATGCAGCTCTCCAGTCCAGCTCACCCTACAAGAGACTCTCCTTAGGAAAAGGAAGTACTCATCCTCTCATCCGCGTACACAGGGTTTGAACGCCCACATAGCTAGACTAATATCGTTAGAGATGATGCCCTACCGTTTGGTTGAAAGCGAAGCTTTCAAAGCCCTGATGGCCTACGCAGTACCACGCTATGACCCACCCAGTCGACACTTCTTTGCGAGAAAAGCCATCCCAGCCCTCCACCAGCATGTGAAAGACCGCGTTGTCCATGCGCTCAGGCAATCTGTGAGTAGAAAGGTGCACCTCACAACAGATGCATGGACCAGTAGGCATGGCCAGGGACGTTAGGTGTCCATCACGGCACACTGGGTTAATTGTTGTGAATTCGGCTTTTGGGCTCCCTCCGGTGGTTGTAGATGGTAATGCAGTTGTGGGGGTCTACTCTGAGGCAAGTCAGTATTCCTATTTTCTATCTTTAGGGATAATTAGTCCTCCGGCTGTGTCGAGGTGTCTAGGTCTGGATAGGCACACCCCACGGCTACTTCTAGTGTCTGCGATAAGTTCAGGGTTAGCGGTCTGTATAGTTACCACTACTCCAGCGAAGGTTTTTTTCATGTTGTTCCAAGGCCGCCTGATCATAACAGTACAACTGGCCAACAATGAGTTAATTGCATCTCAGAAGAAGGGAGGAAAGGTTTTGAGCCATTTTTTTTTCCTCAGCCTGTTTTGTCTTCTCCTCCCTCTTAATCTCTGGGTGGCTGAGGAACCTAGAACTAACATGAATGATCAGCAGTTAGCTTCTCGTGTGGATCAGCTTGCTGCTAGAGTACAGGGCATTTCAGATTACATTGTTCAGACTCCTGCTTTAGAACCTAAGATTCCCACTCCTGATTTATTTTTTGGTGACAGATCCAAATTTTTGAGTTTCAAAAATGACTGTAAACTGTTTTTTGCATTGAGACCCCGGTCCTCTGGTGATCCCATTCAGCAGGTTAAAATCATCATATTCCTGCTGCATGGTGACCCACAGGATTGGGCATTTTCCCTAGAATCTGGCAATTCTGCTTTGCTTAATGTTGATTCTTTCTTTCAAGCATTGGGGTTATTGTATGATGAGCCTAATTCTGTGGATCAAGCTGAGAAAACCTTGTTGGCCCTATCTCAGGAGCAAAAGGCGGCTGAATTATATTGTCAGAAATTCAGAAAATGGTCTGTGCTGACTAAATGGAATGATGATGCTTTGGCGGCAATTTTCAGAAAGGGTCTTTCTGAATCCGTTAAGGATGTTATGGTGGAGTTTCCCACACCCTCCAATCTGAGTGATTCTATGTCTTTGGCCATTCAGATTGACCGGCGCTTGCGGGAACGCAGAACTGTGCGCATTATGGCGTTATCCTCAGAGCAAATTCCTGAGCCAATGCAGTGTGATAGAGTTCTGTCTAAAACGGAACGACAAGGTTTCAGACGTCTCAACAGGTTGTGTTTTTATTGTGGCGACGCTTCTCATGTCATTTCTGTCTGCCCTAAGCGGACAAAAAGGATCGCCAGTTCATTTACCATCAGTACTGTACAACCTAAATTTCTGTTGTCTGTGTCCTTGATCTGCTCATTGTCGTCATTTTCTGTCATAGCGTTTGTGGATTCAGGAGCCGCCTTGAATTTGATGGACTTTGATTTTGCTAGGCGTTGTGGTTTTCCCTTGCAGCCTTTGCAGAATCCTATTCCTATTGATGCTACACCCTTGGCTAAAGATAAGCCCCAGTTTTGGATACAGGTGTCCATGCGCATGGTGCCAGCCCACCAGGAAGATTGTCAATTTCTGGTGTTGCATAATTTGCATGATGCTGTCGTGCTGGGTTTCCCGTGGTTGCAAGTCCATAATCCTGTTTTGGATTGGAAGTCCATGTCTGTAATTAGTTGGGGTTGTCAGGGGGTTCATAATGATGTTCCTCTGATGTCAATCGCCCCTTCTTCCTCTTCTGAAATTCCGGAGTTTTTGTCTGATTTCCAGGATGTATTCGATGAGCCTAAGTCCAGTTTCCTTCCACCGCATAGAGAGTGCGATTGTGCTATTGATTTGATTACAGGCTGTAAGTTTCCTAAGGGTCGACTTTTCATCCTTTCTGTACCTGAACATACCACCATGCGGAGTTATATTAAGGAGTCTTTGGAGAAGGGGCATATTCGTCCATCTTCTTCACCGTTGGGAGCGGGGTTCTTTTTTGTTGCTAAAAAAGATGGTTCTTTGAGACCCTGTATTGATTATCGCCTCTTACATAAGATCACAGTCAAGTTTCAATACCCCTTGCCTTTGCTTTCTGATTTGTTTGCTAGGATTAAGGGAGCTAGTTGGTTTACTAAGATTGACCTTCGGGGGGCTTATAATCTTGTTCGTATAAAGCAGGGTGATGAATGGAAAACTGCGTTTAACATGCCCGAAGGTCATTTTGAATACCTTGTGATGCCATTCGGACTCTCTAATGCTCCATCTGTTTTTCAGTCCTTCATGCATGATATCTTCCGGACTTATCTTGATAAATTCTTGATCATATATTTGGACGATATTTTGATTTTTTCCAATGATTGGGAGTCTCATGTGCAGCAGGTCAGGATGGTATTTCAGATCCTTCGTGACAATGCCTTGTTTGTGAAAGGGTCTAAGTGTCTTTTTGGGGTGCAGAAGGTTTCCTTTTTGGGCTTTATTTTTTCTCCCTCATCTATAGAGATGGATCCGGTTAAGGTTCAGGCCATTTATAATTGGATTCAGCCCACATCCGTGAAGAGCCTTCAGAAATTTTTGGGTTTCGCTAATTTTTATCACCGTTTCATTGTTAATTTTTCCAGCGTGGTTAAACCCTTGACTGATTTGACTAAGAAGGGCGCTGATGTGGCGAATTGGCCCTCTGCGGCTGTCTCTGCCTTTCAAGAACTTAAACGTCGTTTTTCTTCTGCTCCAGTGTTGCGCCAGCCGGATGTTTCTCTTCCGTTTCAGGTTGAGGTTGACGCTTCTGAGATTGGGGCAGGGGCCGTTTTGTCTCAGAGGGATCCTGTTGGTTCCTTAATGAAACCGTGTGCCTTCTTTTCCCCTAAATTTTCGCCTGCGGAACGCAATTATGACATCGGCAATCGGAAATTATTGGCTATGAAGTGGGCATTTGAGGACTGGCGACATTGGCTTGAGGGATCTAGGCACCGTATTGTGGTCTTGACCGACCATAAGAATTTGATTTACCTCGAGTCTGCCAAACAGTTGAATCCTAGACAGGCTCGATGGTCCTTGTTTTTTTCTCATTTTGATTTTGTGGTCTCGTACCTTCCTGGTACTAAGAATGTTAAGGCTGATGCCCTCTCTAGGAGTTTTTTGCCTGATTCTCCTGAGGTCTTGGAACCAGTCGGTATTTTGAAGGAAGGGGTGGTCCTTTCTGCCATTTCTCCTGATTTACGACGGGCCCTTCAGAAATTTCAGGCTGACAAACCTGACCGTTGTCCTGTGGGGAAACTGTTTGTTCCAGACAGATGGACTAGTAGAGTGATTTCTGAGGTTCATTGTTCTGTGTTGGCTGGTCATCCTGGTATTTTTGGTACCAGAGACTTGGTTGGTAGGTCCTTTTGGTGGCCTTCTTTGTCGCATGATGTGCGGTCTTTTGTGCAGTCCTGTGGGACTTGTGCACAGGCCAAGCCTTGTTGCTCCCGTGCTAGTGGGTTGCTTTTGCCATTGCCGGTCCCTGAGAGGCCCTGGACGCATATTTCTATGGAATTTATTTCCGATCTTCCTGTTTCCCAAAGGATGTCGGTTATCTGGGTTGTTTGTGACCGATTCTCTAAGATGGTTCATTTGGTGCCTTTGCCTAAATTGCCTTCTTCTTCTGATTTGGTTCAGTTGTTTTTTCAGCATGTGGTCCGTTTGCATGGTATTCCGGAGAATATTGTGTCCGACAGAGGTTCCCAGTTTGTTTCTAGGTTTTGACGGGCCTTTTGTGCCAAGCTGGGCATTGATTTGTCTTTTTCTTCTGCATTTCATCCTCAGACAAATGGCCAGACTGAGCGAACTAATCAGACCTTGGAGACCTATTTGAGATGCTTTGTGTCTGCTGATCAGGATGATTGGGTGGCTTTTCTGCCATTGGCCGAGTTTGCCCTTAACAATCGGGCTAGTTCGGCTACTTTGGTTTCGCCTTTTTTTGTAATTTTGGTTTTCATCCTCGTTTTTCTTCTGGGCAGGTTGAGCCTTCTGACCTTCCTGGTGTGGATTCTGTAGTCGACAGGTTGCAGCAGATTTGGGCTCATGTGGTGGACAATTTGGTGCTGTCTCAGGAGGAGGCTCAACGTTTTGCTAACCGTCGTCGGTGTGTTGGTTCCTGGCTTCGGGTTGGGGATCTGGTTTGGTTATCTTCCCATCATGTTCCTATGAAGGTTTCTCCCCCTAAGTTTAAGCCTCGGTTTATTGGTCCTTACAGGATTTCTGAGATTATTAATCCGGTGTCCTTTCGCCTGGCGCTTCCGGCCTCTTTTGCTATTCATAATGTCTTCCATAGATCTTTGTTGCGGAAATTTGTGGAGCCCGTTTTTCCCTCTGTTGATCCTCCGGCCCCTGTGTTGGTCGATGGGGAGTTGGAATATGTTGTTGAGAAGATTTTGGATTCTCATTTTTCGAGGTGGAAGCTTCAGTACCTTGTCAAATGGAAGGGTTATGGCCAGGAGGATAATTCTTGGGTTTCTGCCTCTGATGTCCATGCCGCTGATTTGGTTCGTACCTTTCATCGGGCTCATCCTGATCGGCCTTGGGGCTCTGGTGAGGGTTCGGTGACCCCTCCTCAAGGGGGGGGTACTGTTGTGAATTCGACTTTTGGGCTCACTCCGGTGGTTGTAGATGGTAATGCAGTTGTGCCTGGACTGCAGGATTGGACAGGTGTATCTGCTAATTGCAAAGCTGACTAGGGTATTTAGCTTTGCAGGACTCATTAGTCCCTGCCAGTTGTCAATGTTCTATTGCCAGTAATGGTTCTCTGCCTGGCCTCTCCTGCCTGCTGCCATTTCAGCTAAAGATAAGTATCTTATTCTTTTCCTTAGGCTCTCAGGCTGTTTGTCTATTTTTTCGTGCGGTTTATAGTTTCTATTTTGTTCTAGCTTCGAATGTCCTGTTGTATTCTCAGTCTGGTTGGATTCGCTGGAGTTGCAGATATACTCTCCACACCTTTAGTTAGGTGGTGGAGTTTTTGTATTTTTCTGCTGTAGATATTTTGTAGATTTTGTGCAGACCGCTCAGTGTCCTGTACTATACTTCCCTATCTAGGTAGGAGTTGCCTCCTTTGCTAAATCTGTTTTCCGCCTGCGTGTGTCTTTTCCTCTCCTACTCACCGTCATTATTTGTGGGGGGGCTGCCTATACTTTGGGGGTCTACTCTGAGGCAAGTCAGTTTTCCTATTTTCTATCTTTAGGGATAATTAGTCCTCCGGCTGTGTCGAGGTGTCTAGGTCTGGATAGGCACACCCCACGGCTACTTCTAGTGTCTGTGATAAGTTCAGGGTTAGCGGTCTGTATAGTTACCACTAGGGTTGAGCGACCTTCACTTTTATAGGATCGGGTCGGGTTTCACGAAACCCGACTTTTGGAAAAGTCGGGTCGAGTGAAATCGGCCGATCCTATAAAAAAGTCGGGGTCGGGGTCGGCCCGAAACTCGAAACCCAATGCAGTGCATTGGGTTTCCATGGTTCCCAGGGTCTGAAGGAGCGGAAACTCTCCTTCAGGCCCTGGGATCCATATTTAAGTGTAAAATATAGAATTAAAATAAAAAATATTGCAATACTTACCCTCTGACGCGCCCTGGTACTAACCCGCAGCCTTCCTCCTTCGAATCCGCGCTTCTAGGACCTTGCCGTGACGTCGCGGTGACGTCGCGGCTTGTGATTGGCCGCGTGGCCGCCCATGTGACCGCTCGCGCGGCCAATCACAAGCCGCGACGTCACCCGCGACGTCACCGAAGGTCCTGGAAGGGCTGATTCTTAGGAAGGAAGGCTGTCGGAAGGAAGCAGGGCGCTTCCGAGGGTGAGTATATTCCTATTAGGTATATACTCACCCTCGGAAGCGCCCTGCTTCCTTCCGACAGCCTTCCTTCCTAAGAATCAGCCCTTCCAGGACCTTCGGTGATGTCGCGGGTGACGTCGCGGCTTGTGATTGGCCGCGCGAGCGGTCACATGAGCGGCCGCGCGGCCAATCACAAGCCGCGACGTCACCGCGACATCACGGCAAGGTCCTAGAAGCGCGGATTCGAAGGAGGAAGGCTGCCGGTTAGTACCAGGGCGCGTCAGAGGGTAAGTATTGCAATATTTTTTATTTTAATTCTATATTTTACACTTTAATCTGAATTCCGATACCAATTCCCGATATCTTAAACATATCGGGAATCGGGATCGGAATTCCGATTCCAGATTCAAAAGATCGCCGACTTCATGGCCGACCCCCCACTGGGGTCGGGTCGGGTTTCATGAAACCCGACCTTGCCAAAAGTCGGCGACTTTTGAACAATTTCGACCCGTTTCGCTCAACCCTAGTTACCACTACTCCAGTGAAGGTTTTTTTCATGTTGTTCCAAGGCCGCCTGATCATAACAGTTAATGTCGTGGATGCAGGGTCTACAGGGGACAGGAATATTGGGACAGTTCTGCCTAGCCCACGGTGTAGGAAACAGTTGGCTGTAGGCGTTTGCCACCCCTCCTCCTCCTCCTCGTCCTCCAGCAGAAGCGAGAGCTCGTCCACAGACCGCAGTCGCACGACCACTCCATCCGCTGATGCCAGTGTTGCACATGAGGTGTCCCATTATGGAACAGCTAGTGGTAAGCGACAGCAGGCTGTGTTGGAAACAAATTGTTTGGGCGACAACAGACACACCGCGGAAGTTCTGGCAGAGTTCTTGCAGCAAGAAACTCAGTCATGGCTGGGCAGTGTACATCTTGAGGCAGGCAAGGTAGTCAGTGATAACAGAAGGAATTTTATGGCTGCCATAGCCCTTTCACAACTGAAACACATTCCTTGCCTGGCTCACACCTTGAACCTGGTGGTGCAGTGCTTCCTGAAAAGTTATCATGGATAACTTGTCCTGCTCCTGAAGGTGCGAAGACTTTGCTCGGACATCCGCCGTTTGCTCATACACTCAAGCCGTATGCAGAACCATCAGCGATGTTTGAAGCTTCCCCACCACCGCCTAATAATCGACGTTTCAACAAGGTGGAAGTCCACACTGCACATGCTTCAGAGGCTGTGCGAACAGAGGCGTGCTGTTATGTATTTGTGGGAGGATACACATACACAGGCAGGCAGTTGGATGGCAGACATGGAGTTGTCAGGTGTGCAGTGGTCGAAGCTACAAGACCTCTGTCAAGTTCTTCAGTGTTTTGAGGAATGCACACGCCTGGATAGTGCAGACGACGCCATCATAAGCATGAGCTTCCCCCTAATGCGTCTGTTGATGCAAAGTTTGACGCACATAAAGGAGCTGGCGTCTGCAGCCGAGGACGAGGGAAGCCTTGATGACAGTCAGCCATTGTCTGCTCAGGGAAGTCTTCTGGACGAAGTGGCGGACAAAGAGAAGGAGGACGAAAAGGATGATGGGGATGAATATTTATGGGAGGAGGAAGCTTCTCAGGGGGCAATAGAAACTGGTGGCGTTGCAAGGTCAGGTACAGGGTTTTTGAGGGAGACAAGTGATGTTGATTTCCCAGAAGGTGCTCCTCAACCAAGCACAAGCAGTGAATTGACACCTGGAACATTGGCCCACATGGCGGATTATGCCTTGCGCATCCTAAAAAGGGACCCCCCGCATTATAAAAATGATGACCAATGACGATTATTGGTTGGCCTGCCTCCTGGATCCATGCTATAAAGGGAAATTGCAAAATATCATGCCACATGAGAACCTTGAGCAAACATTGGCTACCAAACAAGCAACTCTTGTTGACCGTTTGGTTCAGGCATTCCCAGCACACAGCGGCAGTGATGGTTCTCACACGAGCTGAAGGGGGCAACATGGCAGAGGTGCTAGAGGTGCACAAATCAGAAGTGGCGTTGGACGGAGTGGTTTTATGACCAGGTTGTGGAGTGATTTTGCATGGACCGCAGACAGGACAGGTACTGCAGCATCAATTCAAAGTGACAGGAGACAACATTTGTCCAGTATGGTTACCAACTATTTTTCCTCCCTTATCGATGTTCTCTGTTATGAACAGGTAATTCAGAACCACAATGGACCTTGAAGTTCAGAGCACACAAGGTGACCTGACATTTACCAAAAACATAGGACAAGCTCTGAGACGTGGAAACTCTGCTGACCGCAATCCCTAATCCTAACACACCACACTAGAGGTAGCCGTGGATTGCGCCTAACGCTCCCTATGCAACTTGGCACAGCCTGAGAAACTAACTAGCCCTGAAGATAGAAAAATAAGCCTACCTTGCCTCAGAGAAATTCCCCAAAGGAAAAGGCAGTCCCCCACATATAATGACTGTGAGTAAAGATGAAATACAAACACAGAGATGAAATAGATTTAGCAAAGTGAGGCCCGACTTACTGAATAGACCGAGGATAGGAAAGATAGCTTTGCGGTCAACACAAAAACCTACAAACAACCACACAGAAGGGCAAAAAGACCCTCCGCACCGACTAACGGTACGGAGGTGCTCCCTCTGCGTCTCAGAGCTTCCAGCAAGCAAGAAAAAACCAATATAGCAAGCTGGACAAAAAATAAAGCAAACAAAAATAACACAAGCAGAACTTAGCTTATGCAGGATAGAGAGGCCACAGGAACGATCCAGGAGGAAGCAAGACCAATACTAGAACATTGACTGGAGGCCAGGATCAAAGCACCAGGTGGAGTTAAATAGAGCAGCACCTAACGACTTAACCTCATCACCTGAGGAAGTAAACTCAGAAGCCGTAGTACCACTCTCATCCACCAAAGGAAGCTTATAGACAGAACCAGCCGCAGTACCACTCACGACCACAGGAGGGAGCTTGGCCACAGAATTCACAACAGTAGCCCCCCCTTGAGGAGGGGTCACCGAACCCTCACCAGAGCCCCCAGGCCGACCAGGATGAGCCACATGAAAGGCACGAACCAGATCGGCAGCATGGACATCAGAGGCAAAGACCCAGGAATTATCTTCCTGACCATAACCTTTCCACTTAACCAGATACTGGAGTTTCCGTCTCGAAACACGAGAATCCAAAATCTTCTCCACAATATACTCCAATTCCCCTTCAACCAAAACCGGAGCAGGAGGATCAATAGATGGAACCACATGTGCCACGTATCTCCGCAACAATGACCTATGGAACACGTTATGGATGAAAAAAAAGCCGGAAGAGTCAAACGAAAAGACACAGGATTAAGAACCTCAGAAATCCTTTATGGACCAATGAAACGAGGCTTAAATTTAGGAGAGGAAACCTTCATAGGAATATAACGAGATGACAACCAAACCAAATCCCCAACACGAAGTCGGGGACCCACACAGCGCCTGCGGTTAGCGAAACGTTGAGCCTTCTCCTGGGACAAAGTCAAATTGTCCACTACATGAGTCCAAATCTGCTGCAACCTATCCACCACAGTATCCACACCAGGACAGTCCGAAGACTCAACCTGCCCTGAAGAGAAACGAGGGTGGAACCCAGAATTGCAGAAAAACGGCGAAACCAAAGTAGCCGAGCTGGCCCGATTATTAAGGGCGAACTCAGCCAAAGGCAAAAAGGACACCCAATCATCCTGATCAGCAGAAACAAAACATCTCAGATATGTTTCCAAGGTCTGATTGGTTCGCTCAGTCTGGCCATTTGTCTGAGGATGGAAAGCCGAGGAAAAAGACAAATCAATGCCCATCCTAGCACAAAAGGCTCGCCAAAACCTCGAAACAAACTGGGAACCTCTGTCAGAAACGATGTTCTCTGGAATGCCATGTAAACGAACCACATGCTGAAAAAACAATGGCACCAAATCAGAGGAGGAAGGCAATTTAGACAAGGGCACCAAATGGACCATCTTAGAGAAGCGATCACAAACCACCCAAATGACCGACATTCTTTGAGAGACGGGGAGATCCGACATAAAATCCATAGAGATATGTGTCCAAGGTCTCTTCGGGACCGGCAAGGGCAAAAGCAACCCACTGGCACGAGAACAGCAGGGCTTAGCCCGAGCACAAATTCCACAGGACTGCACAAAAGAACGGACATCCCGCGACAGAGACGGCCACCAAAAGGATCTAGCCAACAAATATCTGGTACCAAAGATTCCAGGATGACCAGCCAACACCGAACAATGAATCTCAGAGATAACTTTATTCGTCCACCTATCAGGGACAAACAGTTTCTCCGCTGGGCAACGGTCAGGTCTATTAGCCTGAAATTTTTGCAGCACCCGCCGCAAATCAGGGGAGATGGCAGACAAAATTACCCCCTTTTTGAGAATACCCGCCGGCTCAGACAAACCCGGAGAATCGGGCACAAAACTCCTAGACAGGGCATCCGCCTTCACATTTTTAGAGCCCGGAAGGTACGAAACCACAAAGTCAAAACGGGAGAAAAACAGCGACCAATGAGCCTGTCTAGGATTCAACCGTTTGGCAGACTCGAGATAAGTCAAGTTCTTGTGATCAGTCAAGACCACCACGCGATGCTTAGCTACTTCAAGCCAATGACGCCACTCCTCGAATGCCCACTTCATGGCTAGCAACTCTCGATTGCCAACATCATAATTTCGCTCAGCAGGCGAAAATTTCCTGGAAAAGAAGGCGCATGGTTTCATCACCAAGCAATCAGAACTTCTCTGCGACAAAACAGCCCCTGCTCCAATTTCGGAAGCATCAACCTCGACCTGGAACGGAAGCGACACATCTGGTTGGCACAACACAGGGGCAGAAGAAAAACGACGCTTCAACTCCTGAAAAGCTTTCACAGCAGCAGAAGACCAATTGACCACATCAGCACCCTTCTTGGTCAAATCAGTCAACGGTTTAGCAATGCTAGAAAAATTAGCGATGAAGCGACGATAAAAATTAGCAAAGCCCAGGAACTTCTGCAGACTCTTCAGAGATGTTGGCTGAGTCCAATCATAAAAGGCCTGAACTTTAACAGGGTCCATCTCGATAGTAGAAGGAGAAAAAATGAACCCCAAAAATGAAATCTTCTGAACACCAAAGAGACACTTTGACCCCTTCACAAACAAATAATTAGCACGCAGGACCTGGAACACCATTCTGACCTGCTTCACATGAGACTCCCAATCATCCGAGAAGACCAAAATATCATCCAAGTATACAATAAGGAATTTATCCAGGTACTCTCGGAAGATGTCATGCATAAAGGACTGAAACACTGATGGAGCATTAGAAAGTCCGAATGGCATAACCAGGTACTCAAAATGGCCTTCGGGCGTATTAAATGCTGTTTTCCATTCATCGCCCCGTTTGATACGCACAAGATTATACGCACCATGAAGATCTATCTTGGTGAACCAACTAGCCCCCTTAATCCGAGCAAACAAATCAGACAGCAGCGGCAAGGGGTACTGAAATTTGACCGTAATTTTATTTAGAAGGCGGTAATCAATACAAGGTCTCAGCGAACCATCCTTCTTGGCCACAAAAAAGAATCCCGCTCCCAAAGGCGACTATGACGGGCGAATATGACCCTTCTCCAAAGACTCCTTCATGTAACTCCGCATAGCGGCGTGCTCAGGTACAGATAAATTAAACAGTCGACCCTTAGGAAACTTACTACCAGGAATCAAATCGATAGCACAATCACAATCCCTATGCGGAGGTAGGGCATTGGACTTGGGCTCATCGAATACATCCCGGTAATCAGACAAGAACTCTGGGAACTCAGAAGGGGTGGATGATGAGATAGACAGAAATGGAACATCACCATGTACCCCCTGACAGCCCCAGCTGGACACAGACATTGATTTCCAATCTAATACTGGGTTATGGACTTGTAGCCATGGCAACCCCAACACGACCACATCATGCAGATTATGCAACATCAGAAAGCGAATATCCTCCTGGTGCGCAGGAACCATGCACATGGTCAGCTGGGTCCAATACTGAGGCTTATTCTTGGCCAAAGGTGTAGCATCAATTCCTCTCAATGGAATAGGACACTGCAAGGGCTCCAAGACAAACCCACAGCACCTAGCATACTCCAAGTCCATCAAATTCAGGGCAGCGCCTGAATCCACAAATGCCATGACAGAATAGGAAGACAAAGAGCAGATCAAAGTAACGGACAAAAGAAATTTCGACTGTACCGTACCAATGGTGGCAGACCTAGCAAACCGCTTAGTGCACTTAGGACAATCGGAGATAGCATGAGTGGAATCACCACAGTAGAAACACAGCCCATTCTGACGTCTGTGTTCTTGCCTTTCAGCTCTGGTCAAAGTCCTATCGCACTGCATAGGCTCAGGTTTATGCTCAGATAATACCGCCAAATGGTGCACAGATTTATGCTCGCGCAAGCGTCGACCGATTTGAATGGCCAAAGACATAGACTCATTCAGACCAGCAGGCATAGGAAATCCCACCATGACATCCTTAAGGGCTTCAGAGAGACCCTTTCTGAAAATAGCTGCCAGCGCACATTCATTCCATTGAGTGAGCACGGACCACTTTCTAAACTTCTGACAATAAATCTCTATCTCATCCTGACCCTGACACAGAGCCAGCAAATTTTTCTCTGCCTGATCCACTGAATTAGGTTCGTCGTACAGCAATCCGAGCGCCAGAAAAAACGCATCAATATTACATAATGCAGGATCTCCTGGCGCAAGGGAAAATGCCCAGTCTTGACGGTCGCCACGTAATAAAGAAATAATGATTTTAACTTGTTGAACTGGGTCACCAGAGGAGCAGGGTTTCAAAGCCAGAAACAGTTTACAATTATTTTTAAAATTCAAAAACTTAGCTCTATCTCCAGAAAATAACTCAGGAATAGGAATTTTAGGTTCTAACATAGGATTCTGAACCACTAAATCTTGAATGTTCTGTACTCTTATAGTGAGATTATCCATCAAAGAGGACAGACCCTGAATAACCATGTCCACACCTGTGTTCTGAACCACCCTGATGTAAAGGGGAAAAGAAAGACAGAACACAGTGCAAAGAAAAAAAAATGGTCTCAGAACTTCTCTTTTTCCTCTATTGAGAAGCATTAGTACTTTGGGCCTCCAGTACTGTTATGAACAGGTAATTCAGAACCACAATGGACCATGAAGTTCAGAGCACACAAGGTGACCTGACATTTACCAAAAACATAGGACAAGCTCTGAGACGTGGAAACTCTGCTGACCGCAATCCCTAATCCTAACACACCACACTAGAGGTAGCCGTGGATTGCGCCTAACGCTCCCTATGCAACTTGGCACAGCCTGAGAAACTAACTAGCCCTGA
This sequence comes from Ranitomeya imitator, assembly GCF_032444005.1. Classification (NCBI taxonomy): domain Eukaryota; kingdom Metazoa; phylum Chordata; class Amphibia; order Anura; family Dendrobatidae; genus Ranitomeya; species Ranitomeya imitator. The sequence goes on along the minus strand of NC_091286.1, from coordinate 671,369,527 downwards.
AGATAGAAAAATAAGCCTACCTTGCCTCAGAGAAATTCCCCAAAGGAAAAGGCAGTCCCCCACATATAATGACTGTGAGTAAAGATGAAATACAAACACAGAGATGAAATAGATTTAGCAAAGTGAGGCCCGACTTACTGAATAGACCGAGGATAGGAAAGATAGCTTTGCGGTCAACACAAAAACCTACAAACAACCACACAGAAGGGCAAAAAGACCCTCCGCACCGACTAACGGTACGGAGGTGCTCCCTCTGCGTCTCAGAGCTTCCAGCAAGCAAGAAAAAACCAATATAGCAAGCTGGACAAAAAATAAAGCAAACAAAAATAACACAAGCAGAACTTAGCTTATGCAGGATAGAGAGGCCACAGGAACGATCCAGGAGGAAGCAAGACCAATACTAGAACATTGACTGGAGGCCAGGATCAAAGCACCAGGTGGAGTTAAATAGAGCAGCACCTAACGACTTAACCTCATCACCTGAGGAAGTAAACTCAGAAGCCGTAGTACCACTCTCATCCACCAAAGGAAGCTTATAGACAGAACCAGCCGCAGTACCACTCACGACCACAGGAGGGAGCTTGGCCACAGAATTCACAACAGTTCTCCCTCACACGTCATTCCCATTTGATTACTGGGCATCCAAAATAGACACCTGGCCTGAATTGGCAGAATATGCCTTACAGGAGCTTGCTTGCCCAGCCGCTAGTGTGCTATCAGAAAAAGTATGCAGTGCTGCTGGTTCAATACTGACCGAAAAAAGGACTCGTCTGGCTACCCAAAATGTTGATGATCTAACCTTTATTAAAATTAACCAATCATGGATTTCTAATTATTTTGTCCACCTTTCCCTGCTGACACCTAGCTTTCCTGTAAAAAGGTCTTGCTTTTGGAATCGTCTTACAATTTCTCCGGTGGCTGCTGCTGTATTCCACCATAGGCCATTTTTACACCTCCCTAAATGGGCTGACTTCCCCACGGGGCAGTGGTCACCACTTTGCGCAAGCAACCGTGCTTGTGCCGTTTGGCTGAAGAGGTGGGTGTGCCCACTTTTGGGCGACGACACTGGCACAGGGTCCCTTATAGTACAATGTAGTGTCTTTGGCGGTGGTGATGCGCACAAAAACGTCAGACACACCGTCGTAATATGAGGGGCCCTGGGCCAGTACCGCCGCCCACGAGAGAGTGTCCCCCCCAGCTCAAACAGTGCTCTACCACTTTCAAAATTACCTATCACTGCTCCACCACGGTTTAGTATGTGCTGTTAAATCCTTCAATGGCACTGCCAATACCCAATTGTTGACATGATTGATGCTAGTAAAAATATTCAGGGGCCCTGTCCTACATTTACACCAGTTAATACTTTGCGCCAAATACCACTGTCTGCAAGTCAGCAGAGGAGCCCAGCCCGGTACCTAGGATGCCACCTGTTAATTTGTGAAACATTTTTTTTGACAGACATTAACCTCACTTTATTATTTAGGCCTACTAACTGTGTCAGACACTCCTTCCAATTGCCCTCCGCTGACCACACCAATGCTGCCTGTGTACCCCTGGAACCTATTTAAACCTGCATACAGCCTACTTTTTTATTTTAGGCCTAGTAAGTCTGTCTGTGGTACCTCCTTGCAATCGTCCTCCGCTGACCACACCAATGCTGCCCGTGTACCCCTGTAACCTTTTTTTAAACTGCATTGAGCCAACTTGTTGGTTTAAGGCCTACTACCTGTGTCTGTCTGCGCCACTCAAAACAGCTGTCCTCCTCTGAAATATGCTGAGCTTCAATTGTCAGGTTTTCAGCCTATAGGAATTTGAAAACTGCATTGGGGCTACTAGTTTGGTTGGGCCTACTAACGGTGTCTGCCGCTCCTTGTGTTCTCCTGGTATTTTTTCCTGAGCTTCGATCTTCAGGCTTTCGGCCTATTTTTTAAATTGGAAACTGCATTTGGGCTACTAGTTTGTTTGGGGCCTACTAACGGTGTCTGCCTCTCCTTGGTGTTCTCCTCCACTTTGCAAAGACGAGCATCGATCTTGTGGCTTTCGGCTTTTTTTTAAAATAGGAAACTGCATTTGGGCTACTAGTTTGGTTGGGGCCTACTTACGGTGTCTGCCGCTCCTTGGTGTTCTCCACTTTGCAAAGACGAGCTTCAATCTTGTGGCTTTCGGCCTTTTTTTAAAAAATAGGAAACTGCATTTGGGCTACTAGTTTGGTTGGGGCCTACTTACGGTGTCTGCCGCTCCTTGGTGTTCTCCACTTTGCAAAGACAAGCTTCAATCTTGTGGCTTTCGACCTATTATTTAAAATAGGAAACTGCATTTGGGCTACAAGTTTGGTTGGGGCCTACTAACGGTGTCTGCCGCTCCTTGGTGTTCTCCTGGTATTTTTTCCTGAGCTTCGATCTTCAGGCTTTCGGCCTATTTTTTTAAATAGGAAACTGCATTTGGGCTACTAGTTTGGTTGGGGCCTACTTACGGTGTCTGCCGCTCCTTGGTGTTCTTCTCCAGTGAACAAAGCAGTGCCGCCTGTTTAATACCAGTGACGTCACCAACGAGTATTCTCCCCCCCACCTGATGAAGGAGCCTGCACTTTCATCTGCACCTTCCTCTTTGTCCCTGTGTAAGGTGGTATGGTATGCGGGAAGGGGAACCTGACTTTCAGCAGGGTCACATTCTTGCTGTGTAGCGTGCACGGGGAATGTAGCATTCTGGGTCAATGTACCAGCAGACTCATCTATCACTGGCTGGGCAATGGGCAGGATGAGGAGGAAACACAGATATAGGCCCAAAGAATAAAGTGGGCTAAATGCAGTTCAAAAGTGGTAACAGGACTAACCTGGGGGCTTTGCTTTGTTCAGTGGAGTACAACTGTAATGAGAGGCTGACATAGTGAGTAGGCCCAAATCAGTAAGTAGGCCAAATGCAGTTCAAAATTGGTAACAGAAGTAAACAGGCGGCACTGGTTTGTTCAGTGTAGGAGAACATCAAGGAGCGACAGACACCGTTAGTAGGGCCAACAAAACAAGTAGGCCAAATGCAGTGTTATAATAAAAACAATATAACGAGAGCCTGAAGATAGAAGCTAGGGAAAGGCAACCTGGAGCACACCTTGGAGCGGAAGACACCGTTTGTAGAACCCAGACCCAACTTGTAGGCCTAATGCAGTGTTGTTTCAACAACTACTTAAGAGCTTCAAGATAGAAGCTAGGGAGAGGCAACCTGGAGAACACCTTGGAGCGGCAGACACCGTCTCTACAACCCAGACCCAACTTGTAGGCCTAATGCAGTGTTGTCTCAACAACTACTTAACAAGAGCTTCAAGATAGAAGCTAGGGAGAGGCAACCTGGAGAACACCTTGGAGCGGCAGACACCGTCTCTACAACCCAGACCCAACTTGTAGGCCTAATGCAGTCTTGTTTCAACAACTATTTAACGAGAGCTTGAAGATAGAAGCTAGGGAGAGTCAACCTGGAGAACACCTTGGAGCGGCAGACACCGTCTCTACAACCCAGACCCAACTTGTAGGCCTAATGCAGTGTTATTTCAACAACTACTTAACAAGAGCTAGAAGATAGAAGCTAGGGAGAGGCAACCTGGAGAACACCTTGGAGTGGCAGACACCATCTCTACATCCCAAACCCAACTAGTAGGCCTAATGCAGTGTTGTTTCAACAACTACTTAACAAGAGCTTCAAGATAGAAGCTAGGGAGAGGCAACTTGGAGAACACCTTGGAGTGGCAGACACCGTTTCTACAACCCAGACCCAACTTGTAGGCCTAATGCAGTGTTGTTTCAACAACTACTTAACAAGAGCTTGAAGATAGAAGCTAGGGAGAGGCAACCTGGAGAACACCTTGGAGCGGCAGACACCGTCTCTACAACCCAGACCCAACTTGTAGGCCTAATGCAGTGTTATTTCAACAACTACTTAACAAAAGCTTCAAGATTGAATCAAGGGAGAGGCAACATAGTGAACACCTTGGAGCGGAAGACTCAGTTTGTACAACGAAACTTGTGGCCCCAATGCAGTTTTATAATTCTGACAGGCTGAAAACCAGCCTTTTTTTTTTTTTTTTAGAGGATGACAGCTGTATTTAGTGGCGTAGACAGACACTGCTAGTAGGCCTTACACCACAAAGTTGGCTCACTGCAGGTTGAAAAAAGTTACATGGGTACACGGTCGTCATTGGTGTGCTCAGCGGAGGACAAATGGAAGGAGGGACTGTAGACAGACTTAGTAGGCCTAAAATTTTAAAAAATAGGCTAAAAGCTGTTTGAATTATCTTGCAGGGGTACACAGGCAGCATTGGTGTGGTCAGCGGAGGACAATTTGAAGGAGGGACCGCAGACAGACTTAGTAGGCCTAAAATTTTAAAAAATAGGCTCAAAGCAGTTTGAATTATCTTGCAGGGGTACACAGGCAGCATTGGTGTGGTCACGGAGGACAATTTGAAGGAGGGACCGCAGACAGACTTAGTAGGCCTAAAATCAAAAAAATTAGGCTCAATGCAGTTTGAGAAAAAACAAAATAACAATAACCAAGGTCTATTATTAAGAAAAGAAAACCAAAGAACTGACACAAGACCTAAAACAATAAATTTTAATTTAATAATTAAAAAATAAAAAATATATCATAAAGACCAGTAGGAAGGATCCTACGGAAAAAACAGGGTCTCTGGTATCAATGAAAAATGCCAGAAAAATGCAATACAAATGTACAGGAAAAGGCTATGGAAGATAAACGTGCCTATCCCTCAAGAATTCCCTTCCTGACAGCGGAGGTTGGCACCCTGGGATACGATGTGGCGCCCCCGCTCAACGTCGACTGACCCTGAAATCCCTAAAAAGGGATCCCTCAGAAAAAGCCACCACCAACAATAACACCACAAAAAAGAAAAACACAACAAGTGAAAAATAAAATACCTGTGCTGCTATAAGCTGACTAAAAGAGCGATAGTAGCTCAGTTCGGCTGATATATATAGACTCTGGCGTATGTTGTGAGCTAAAGATGTACTCTGAGAGGAGAGAGAGAAAAAAAAACAAAAAAAAAAACAGTGTTCTAAGAGATATTTAAATACTGTAGAGCCTCTCCAAATCTGTAGTGGTGATACTAAAAAAGTAGCAATAATATAAGGATATCCACAATCGGTCCCTCTACAATTTCAGGGTATACCAACAGGAAGGTCCTGCTATATAATAGAACAGTATCACTTAAGTACAGGACACCAAACACAGAGGGTCAACAAAGCAGCCTCTGAAAGTGTTGATATTCTTGCCGTGCCCACAGAGTTCTTTTAGAGCATAATTAATAATGCAATGGCTCTTATTCACTCAGTTTAAACACAGCGTTCTTTTAGAGCATAATTAATAATGATGCAATAGCTCTTGTTAACTCCGTTTAGACACAGTAGGTGATGAGGTGAAAATGGAAGTAAGTAGATTATAAATAAATATTTAATAACCTAGTGGCATCACCGCCAGAAAGAAACATAAAAATACATAAGGAGATGTTATTATCTTACTTCCGATGGGGAGTCAATACTCAATGATATCACCATCAGGCACACCTATAAGTATCGAGAGGTAGATATGTTCTCATATCTCGTTTAAAGAGCACACCTAATCATAAGGTAACACTTGTCAGTCTCGGATCAATTGTGCTGTGTGTTCAGATACATATCAACATTAAGGAGTTACGGATACAGTTTAGGCATATCTTGTAGTACGGTCACTCTCATCCGACTCAACTCAGTGGTGTCAAGTACTTATATAGATATATATGTGAGTTCACAAGTACAGATTTAGTGAACTAATGGCATCACTGCCAAACAAAATATAGGTATAAAGGAGTTGGTATAATTACCATACTTTCAAAGCTCATTTAGAACGTCCCTCAAAGTGCAGTGGCTCTTCTTAGATTAGGCAAATCCCTGAGATCCGAAATACAGGTGTGTTAATAGCCACATATGAGCATCATTATAGAGGGAAACGTCCTTGCCAGAGTGCAGGATAGGGCATAAAAACCAGAGATATATACGCACAGAAGAATATTTCCTGTGTCAAAAAGAGGCACCCTAAGCAGATAGAGCTATACACATACCCTCACAACCATGATCGCCACGAACCCCACAGTATAATAAACAGTGGTCAGGCGTTGTTGGGGTGTTGTTAAAACGTTGTGCCTAATAGCCCATATCCTGTCCAAGTTACATAGAAAAAAAAAGGAGTTCACACTCCATCAGCCTCGCAGCACAAAGGTATTAATGGAAAAACACTTATCTCGTGGAGACAGATGTCTCATTGCAGTTTGAATTATCTTGCAGGGGTACGCAGGCAGCATTGGTGTGGTCAGCGGAGGACAATTTGAAGGAGGGACCGAGGACAAACTTAGTAGACCTAAAACTAAAAAATAGGCTCAAAGCACCTTCGATTATGTGGCAGGGGTACACAGGCAGCATTGGTGTGGTCAGCGGAGAACGATTGGAAGAAGTGTCTGACACAGTTAGTACTCCCAAAAAATAAATAGATGTTAATGTCTCGCAAAACAACAAAACCAAAAAAAAAGGGAGGCATACTTAGGTACAGGGGTGGGTTCGTTCCTCTGCTGAGTTTCAGACATAGTAATTTGGCGCAAAGTATTTACTGGTGTCAATATAGGACACGGACCCTGACTATTTTAACTAGCATCATACATGTCAACAAATTGGTATTGTCAGTGCCAGGCATTGAAGGATGTCAGCGCATAGACTAAACATTGGTGGAGGTGTGAGAGATAATTTTGAAAGTGGTAGAGCACTGTTTGAGCTGGGGGGGAAACTCTCTTGTGGCAGGCGGTACAGGCCCAGGGCCCCTCATGTTACAACGGTGTGTCTGACATAGGATGCGCACCACCACCGCCAGAGACACTTTATTGTACTATGAGGGACCCAGTGGCAGTGCCGTCGACCAAAAGCGTGCACACCCACCTCTTCAGACAAACGGCACTCTCACGGGTGCTTGCGCCAAGTGGCGAGACCATGGCCCCGTGGGGGGAGTTAGCCCTTTTAGGGAGGTGTAAACATGTCGTATGCTGGACAAACAGCTGCTGCAAATTAAGATATTGGAACAGTCAGTAAGACCAGTCCACAAGCAAGACCTTTTTATGGGAAAGCTAGGTGTCAGCCGGGAAAGGTTGGGCAAAATAATTGGAAATCCTTGAGTGGTTCATTTTAATGAAGGTTAGATCATCAACATTTTGGGTGGCCAGACGAGTCCTTTTTTCGGTCAATATTGAACCAGCAGCACTGGATACTCTTTCTGATAGCACACTAGCTGCTGGGCAAGCAAGATCCTGCATTGCATATTCTGCCAATTCATGCCAGGTGTCTATTTTGGATGCCCAGTAATCAAATGGGAATGATGGTTGAGAAAGAACATCGATAAGGGATGAAAAATAGTTAGTAACCATTCTGGACAAATGTTGTCTCCTGTCACTTTGAATTGATGCTGCAGTACCTGTCCTGTCTGCGGTCATTGCGAAATCACTCCACAACCTGGTCATAAAACCCCTCTGTCCAACGGCACTTCTGATTTGTGCACCTCTAACACCTCTGCCCTGTTGCCCCTGCAGCTCTTGTGAGAACCATCACCAGCGCTGTGTGCTGGGAATGCCTGAATCAAACGGTCTACAAGATTTGCTTGTTTGGTTGCTAATATTTGTTCGAGGTTCTCATGTGGCATGATATTTTGCAATTTGCCTTTATAGCGAGGATCAAGGAGGCAGGCCAACCAGTAATCGTCATCGGTCTGCATTTTAATAATACATGGGTCCCTTTTGAGGATACGTAAGGCATAATCCGCCATGTGGGCCAAAGTTCCTGTTGTCAAATCTGCGCTTGTGCTGGGTTGAGGGGCATTTTCAGGCAAATCTACGTCATTTGTCTCCCTCAAAAAGCCTGAACCCGGCTTTCCAACGCCACCAGTTTCTATTGGCCCCAGAGAAGCTTCCTTATTCAAAAAATACTCATCCCCATCATCCTCCTCGTCCTCCTCCTCTTCGCCCGCTACCTTATCCTGTAGACTGCCCTGACCAGACAATGGCTAACTGTCATCAAGGTTTCCCTCTTCCTTGGCTGCAGATGCCTGCTCCTTTATGTGCGTCAAACTTTGCATCAGCAGACGCATTAGGGGGATGCTCATGCTTATTATGGCGTTGTCTGCACTAACCAGCCATGTGCATTCCTCAAAACACTGAAGGACTTGACACTGGTCTTGTACCTTTGACCACTGCACACCTGACAACTCCATGTCTGCCATCCAACTGCCTGCCCGTGTATGTGTATCCTCCCACAAATACACAACAGCACGCCTCTGTTCACACAGTATCTGAAGAATGTGCAGTATGGAGTTCCACCTTGTTGCAACGTCGATGATTAGGGAAGGTTCAAAGACCACTGATGGTTCTGCATACAGCTGGAGTGTACGGGCGGATATGCGAGCAAAGTCTGTTCACTTTGAGGAGCAGGTCGGGTAACCCCGGATAACTTTTCAGGAAGCACTGCACCACCAGGTTTAAGGTGTGAGCCAGGCAAGGAATGTGTTTCAGTTGTGAAAGGGCTATGGCAGCCATGAAATTCCTTCCGTTATCACTCACTACCTTGCCTGCCTCAAGATGTACAGTGCCCAGCCATGACTGAGTTTCTTTCTGCAAGAACTCGGACAGAACTTCCGCGGTGTGTCTGTTGTCGCCCAAACACTTCACTGCCAATACAGCCTGCTGACGCTTGCCACTAGCAGTTCCATAATGGGACACCTCGTGTGCAACAGTGGCAGCTGCGGATGGAGTGGTCATGCGACTGCGGTGTGTGGATGAGCTCTCGCTTCTGCAGGAGGACGTGGAGGAGGAGGAGGGGTGGCGAAAGCCTACAGCCAACTGTTTCCTAGACCGTGGGCTAGGCAGAACTGTCCCAATATTCCTGTCCCCTGTGGACCCTGCATCCACCACATTAACCCAGTGTGCTGTGATGGACACGTAATGTCCCTGGCCATGCTTACTGGTCCATGCATCTGTTGTCAGGTGCACCTTTGTACTCACAGATTGCCTGAGTGCATGGACGATGCGGTCTTTTATATGCTGGTGGAGGGCTGGGATGGCTTTTCTCAAAAAGAAGTGTTGACTGGGTAGCTCGTAGCGTCGTACAGCAGGGTCCATCAGGGCTTTTAATTCTTCGCTTTCAACTAACCGGTAGGGCATCATCTCTAACTAGATTAGTCTAGCAATGTGGGCGTTCAAACCCTGTGTACGCGGATGCGAGGATGAGTACTTCCTTTTCCTAAAGAGAGTCTCATGTAGGGTGAGCTGGACTGGAGAGCTGCAGATCGTGGAACTAGCGGGGGTGCCGGTGGACATGGCAGACTGAGAGAGGGTTGGAGATGGTATTCTTGCTGGTGCCCTACGTGCAGTGTTTCCTACCACGAACCTGGTGATTCCCTGACTGCTTTGGCCTGGCGACGAAACCTGCACATTTACTGCAGGAGGTGCGGGAAATGGTGGGCTTACAGTGAGGGAAGGGATGTAGCGTTGCTGACTAGCTTCATTGGCCGAGGGTGCTACAACTTTAAGGGACGTTTGGTAGTTAGTCCAGGCTTGGAAATGCATGGTGGTGAAATGTCTACGCATGCAACTTGTATTTGGACTTTTAAGATTCTGACCTCTGCTTAAGGTAGTTGAACATTTTTGACAGATGACTTTGCGCTGATCATTTGGATGTTTTTTTTTAAAAATTCCAGACTGCACTCTTTCTACTATCGGATACCTTTTCAGGCATTGCAAACTGAGCTTCTTTAACCGGATGGCCACACTGTCCTACAACTGGTTTTGGTTTTGCCACGCGTTTTTGGCCAGATACGGGCCCTGCAGATGGAACCTGATGCCTGCTGTGGCTCCTCCTCCTCTGCTTCAGAGCTACTGCCGCCTGCACCCTGTTCCCCCAATGGCTGCCAATCGGGGTCAACAACTAGGTCATCTATGACCTCCTCTTCTATCTCGTGTGCAATTTCATCTGTGTCACTGTGTAAGCCGGTGGTATAGCGTTCGTGACGGGGCACCATAGTCTCATCAGTGTCTGATTCTGGATCAGTACACTGCGAGGGCAATGTTCTGGTCTGAGTCAAAGGAACAGCATAGCAATCTGGGTGTGGCTGTGCATCTGTGCACTCCATGTCCGATTCAACTTGTAATGGGCATGGCCTGTTAACTATTTCACTTTCTAACACAGGAACGGTATGTGTAAAGAGCTCCATGGAGTAACCCGTTGTGTCGCCTGACGCATCCTTCTCTGTTGTTCTTGGTGAAGAAGACAAGGAAGCGACTTGTCCCTGACCGTGAACATCCACTAAGGACACGCTGCTTTTTCATTTATCAGTTCCAGAAGAGGAGGCGAAAGAGCTAGAGGCTGAGTCAGCAAGGAAAGCCAAAACTTGTTCTTGCTGCTCCGGCTTTAAAAGCGGTTTTTCTACTCCCAGAAAAGAGAGCGTTCGAGGCCTTGTGTAGCCAGACGACGAACCTGGCTCAACAACTCGAGACTTAGGTGCTATATTGCTTTTCCCACGACCACCTGATGCTCCTCCACCACTACCATCATTACCAGCTGGCAATGACCGCCCACGGCCACAACCTCTTCCACCAGACTTCCTCATTGTTTGAAAAACGTAACCAAACTAACGGTATTTGTTATTGTAAAACCAGTTACAAGGTGAACTCAAACTTCTGTTGGATTTATATATCCCTTTATAGGTGGGTGAGACTGCAGGGAAAATCAGTCCCAATGTATAACAGTACACAGCTTCAGTGGCAGACAGATATGCCACTAACAGGACTGACGCAAATGTAGACACTACCAATAAAAATGTCCCCCTTTTTATTTTTTCTGGGAGAATATTGAAGAAATGTGTCCCACTCTTATACAGTATATGTTCTGTGGCATAAAATGAAAGACATATGCCACACACAGGACTGGCACTGAGGCAGAATTACCAATCTTAATCTCCCACTTTTTTGTAACTTTATTGTGGGAGAAGTGTCAAGAAATCAGGCCCAGTGTTACACACAAGGTTTTCTGTGGCACAAAATGTGAGACAGATGCAACACACAGGACTGGCACTGAGGCAGAAATGCCAATCTTAATCTCCCACTTTTTTTTTTCCCTGGGAGAAATTTAAATAAATCTGGCCCAGTATTACACACTAGGTTTTCTGTCGCACAAAATTAGAGACAGATGCCACACACAGCACTGGCACTGAGGCAGAATTGCCAATCTTAATCTCCCACAATTTTTTTTTTATTTATGGGAGAATTGGCAAGAAATCATGCCCACTGTTAGACTGTATGTTTTCTGTGCCAGAAAATGAGACACAGATGCCACACACAGGACTGCCACTGATGCATATTTGCCAATTTTAATCTGCACCCTTTTTTTTTTTTCTTCAGGGAGACTAGTGAATAAATCTGGGCCACTGTATTAGAGTATATTTTCTGTGGCAGAAAGTGGCATGAAGAGATATAACGAAAAAAAAAAGGGACTGTCCTACAATTACTATCCCCCTGCAGTAATCTCAGCAAAGTATGGCAGGCAGCAATAACAAGGAGTGGACTGCTGCACAAAAAAGTCAAAAGTGTGGACAAAAAAACAAGATAGCTGTGCAGAAAGGAAGGAGCAACAGGATTTGTGCTTTGAAAAAAGCAGTTGGTTTGCACAGCGGTGTACAAACAGCAATGCAGCTATCAGGGAGCCTTCTATGGCAGCCCAATGAGCTACAGCGCTGAGGGAAAAAAATGTAGCCTCCACTGTCCCTGCAAACAAAAGGTGGTGTTGGACAGTGGAAATCGCTACAGCACAAGCGGTTTGGTGGTTAATGGACCCTGCCTAACGCTATCCCTGCTTCTGATGAAGCGGCAGCAACCTCTCCCTATACTCAGATTGGCAGCAGTAAGATGGCGGTCGGCGTGCACGCCCCTTTATAGCCCCTGTGACGCTGCAGAAAGCAAGCCAATCACTGTAATGCCCTTCTCTAAGATGGTGGGGACTGAGACCTATGTCATCACGCTGCCCACACTCTGCGTCCACCTTCATTGGCTGAGAAATGGCGCTTTTTGCGTCATTGAAACGCGACTTTGGCGCGAAAGTCGCCGACCGCGTGGCCGACCCCGCACAGCGATCGGGTCGGGTTTCATGAAACCCGACTTTGCCAAATGTCGGCGACTTATGAAAATGACCGATCCGTTTCGCTCAACCCTAGTGCCAATACTACAAAGAACAACTCTCTCTGTAGGATTCAGCACCTCTATCACAAGTTATGCCAACAATGTAGAAAAGTTGCAACTTGAACATTGACTTCAATTTCATTTATCTTACCATTGGGCTTTATTGACATAGGTATGGTTTGTCAAAACAAGACAACTCTTTCAAGCATCATATATTGTGAAAAACTTGTTCATAGCGCATAAAAATGGGGAGAGCAATCTAGAACTGCATCTCCTAGGATACACTATAGTTTCTGTGCACAATGCGTCAGCAGAATTGAAATAGATAGTGGGAAAAAAAGAGATACATGGAAGGTGGTGTTGGGTAGAGGAGGGTCTGAAGGTCTCCAGAAAGAACTGGATATGTGATTGGGCCATCCAGTAAGTCACTGCAAATTAGAGTGTGACTTCCTGGCCACATATTAGACCATGTACTGGACTAGAGGTCATACAGGAAATCACGTGATGTCCATATTAAAAGTTTTAAAATATATCAATGTAATTGAGATAGGATTGGTGGATGAAATAAAAAGAAAACACTGCTGAGATATATTAGTAGTTAGTTAACATTATATAGTAACATAGTAACATAGTAACATAGTTAGTAAGGCCGAAAAAAGACATTTGTCCATCCAGTTCAGCCTATATTCCATCATAATAAATCCCCAGATCTACGTCCTTCTACGTCCTTCTCATATGAAGAGAAAAACACTTTTTAAGAGTGCTTCTGAAAAGGCAGTCCGTCAGCAATTGTGACCAACATGGGTTACTGGAGACCTGCTTCTTAAAGGGACTCCTAACAGCACAGAAAGTCCGGTCGCTCAGTGTATCACGGCAGGACCAATATTTTGTATACACCTTTCTACTTGCTTATTTTCCCTCAATCTCCAGCCCCCACTTCTTTGATTGACAGCTCAAATTTCATAGAGCCAGAGATGGTGGTGATAAATGGAAACAAAGCAGGTGGGAATCGGTATACAAGTGATTGGCCTCACTATGAAGCACCGAGAGCTTGTACTTGGCTTGAGCATTCATTCTGTGCTAACAGAGTTCCTTTACTCATACATCCTGTACTGTTTTTTCAGTTAGGCATTTAAGCATTTATGCCTTACAATAATCACTCAAAAGCAGATGTCAGGGGTTGAAGAGCCTTTAATGAAGAGATCTGAGAGCACTTCAGGCATGAGAACTGCCCTCCAGGGCACTTGTTGGCGATGTCCTCGCTATGGTAAGACTTATCGTTCACATTCATGCTAATGCTAAAACAGTGCAAAATTGTATGTTTAAAGGCGTATTCCCGTCTCTAAGATCATATCCATATATGTAGTAGGTGTAGTAATATTAGCAAATACCTTTAATTACAAATGTAATACAGTTCTTTTTATTTGCTATGTCACTTATCGCATGTGCAGGGCATTGCAAAAGCTTAGGTACCCATGGATATGACTAGTGATGGGCGAACACGCTTGGTACTGCTTGTTATTCGTTTGAGGTTCTAGCATTGCGATACTCAAGAAACTTGGTACTCATCCACCATACTCAAATAATAATGTTCTGAGCTGCAATTAGTGTAAGGAAAGTTTATAGATAAGGGATATTTTCTTAGAGGTATGTATTCAATGATTATTGTTACGTTACCGTCCTTCATGCTGCAATCTAAAACCAACAGTCCTTATCAGGGTTAAATGTATTGTATTCTATTCCCTATTAATACTGATGTTAGCTGCATTTAGTGCAGGAATAGGTGCCACAAGAGGGAGAGTGTGAATTTAAAAATAAACAATGAACCATATATCCTTTTTGGGATGGGAAGGGATGCATGGGAATACACCAAAAAATGCAACTCCTAACCCCTGGTCTGGGAACATAACATGTGTGAGTGCTCTTGGCAACAGTTGTTCGGCTTCTCCTTCTAGCCACCCCACTACCTCTTCCTGCCTGTTGCGCTGCTATTTATACCACCACCAATGCACTGATGTGCTTGCTCTTCATGCACCTTGCCCGGTTTGGTCACTGACTTCATCATTATCCACCTCGTCTTCTACTTATGCATTCTCGTCCTCTCGATCTCCTCCTGATTTGTTGACTTAACAATGTACTTGTTGTCAAATGAGCCTCATTATCATCAACTGCTTGAGACTTTAATTAATATACCACACCCTTATCTTCTTCTGACCCTAACTGCACAAATATTTGGCCATCATGACACTCAATATTCTCATGTCCTTCTTGAACTATCTAGGGAGCGAGGCCTGAATCAATAAATGTAAATATTACCACTCACTCCTCAGAGTGTCAGAGTGTGGGATCACTTGTCTCCTGGAACTTGCCATGGTGGGAGAAAGGAGGATCAGTTTGATGATTGAGTTGTCTAGACTCTTGGCTACTGAGACTGGACCGTGTGGAAGACAGGGTGGTGCTGGTCAACATACTGGCAGCATTATCTGCCATACAACCGACCACCTGTTGGCAAGGTTCTGCCTTAAAACATGTTGTTCCCCACCCCCCTTCAAAGTGGAACTGGAAACTAGCTCTCATGGATGAGCATACAGTCATGGCCAAAAGTATTATCACCCCTGCAATTCTGTCAGATAATACTCAGTTTCTTCCTGAAAATGATTGCAAACACAAATTATTTGGTATTATTATCTTCATTTAATTTGTCTTAAATGAAAAAACACAAAAATCATTGTCCTAAAGCCAAATTGGATATAATTCCACACCAAACATAAAAAAGGAGGGGGACAAAAGTATTGGCACTGTTCGAAAAATCATGTGATGCTTCTCTAATTTTTGTAATTAACAGCACCTGTAACTTACCTTTGGCACCTAACAGGTGTTGGCAATAACTAAATCACACTTGCAGCCAGTTGACATGGATTAAAGTTGACTCAACCTCTGTCCTGTGTCCTTGTGTGTACCACATTGAGCATGGAGAAAAGAAAGAAGACCAAAGAACTGTCTGAGGACTTGAGAAACCAAATTGTGAGGAAGCATGAGCAATCTCAAGGCTACAAGTTCATGTCCAAAGACCTGAATGTTCCTGTGTTTACCGTGCGCAGTGTCATCAAGAAGTTTAAAGCCCTTGGCACTGTGGCTAACCTCCCTAGATGTGGACGGAAAAGAAAAATTGACAAGAGATTTCAACGCAAGATTGTGCGGATGTTGGATAAAGAACCTCGACTAACATCCAAACAAGTTCAAGCTGCCCTGCAGTCCGAGGGTACAACAGTGTCAACCCATACTATCTGTCGGCGTCTGAATGAAAAGGGACTGTATGGTAGGAGACCCAGGAAGACCCCACTTATTACCCCGAGACATAAAAAAGCCAGATTGGAGTTGCCAAAACTTACGTGAAAAAGCCTAAAACGTTTTGAAAGAATGTTCTCTGGTCAGATGAGACAAAAGTAGAGCTTTTAGGGCAAAGGCATCAACATAGAGTTTACAGGAGAAAACAATAGGCATTCAAAGAAAAGAACACAGTCCCTACAGTCAAACATGGCGGAGGTTACCTGATGTTTTGGGGCTGCTTTGCTGCCTCTGGCACTGGACTGCTTGACCGTGTGCATGGCATTATGAAGTCTGAAGACTACCAACAAATTTTGCAGCATAATATAGGGCCCAGTGTGAGAAAGCTGGGTCTCCCTCAGAGGTCATGGGTCTTCCAGCAGGACAATGACCCAAAACACACTTCAAAAAGCACTAGAAAATGGTTTGAGAGAAAGCACTGGAGACTTCTAAGGTGGCCAGCAATGAGTCCAGACCTGAATCCCATAGAACACCTGTGGAGAGATCTAAAAATGGCAGTTTGGAGAAGGCACCCTTCAAATATCAGGGACCTGGAGCAGTTTGCCAAAGAAGAATGGTCTAAAATTCCATCAGAGCATTGTAAGAAACTCATTGATGGTTACCAGAAGCGATTGGTCGCAGTTATTTTGGCTAAAGGTTGTGCAACCAAGTATTAGGCTGAGGGTGCCAATACTTTTGTCTGGCCCATTTTTGGAGTTTTGTGTGAAATGATCAGTGTTTTGCTTTTTGCTTCATTCTCTTTTGTGTTTTTTCATTTAAGACAAATTAAATGAAGATAATAATACCAAATAATTTGTGTTTGCAATCATTTTCAGGAAGAAAATGAGTATTATCTGACAGAATTGCAGGGGTGTCAATACTTTTGGTCATGACTGTATCTGCTGGCTCTCCAAAATTTATGAGTGTATTTATGACTTCTACTTAGAGTGTGGATCAAGAAGGGTGAGCAACCAGTAATCAATTTTGTCCAAAAATGCATATAACGCATGGGTATCGGGAAACGCAGTAGTAAATAATGTTACCATGTCTGCCAGGTTTCCAATAGTCAAGACTTCCCTGTTCCCATAAGGAAAATGACTTTCCATCTCCTCCTGCCTCTCCTTTTTGTAACATTTCAGTGTTGCTGCTGGAAAAAAATTTTGAAAAAATTAGCAAAAAGACAGTGAGGCAGATAATTTAGAATAATTGCTACACTGTCAAGCGATGATCTGCCCAAAAATGATTTTTTTTTTAGTAAAACCAGCTTTTTGAAATAATAGAAAAAGGTCTCCCAATCACAAAATTGAGTGAGAAGAGCCTGACTGCCCTCTCAAATTTTATTGCAAAAAGCTGCCTCAGGGCCTTCCCAAATTAATGTTAGTGGGCCGACTCAGGGTCCAAATTAATGATAGAGGGCAATCTGAAGACACTGCCAATTCTATGGTGGAGGACCACTGTCACAGCTTTAGGAACTCCTAATGTGAACACACAGAACCACGACAATGAATCTCCCATGGGTGAGCTGGCCTGGTGGACCACCCTCAATACAGGAAGCGTTAAGGACAGGCTCGAGGGAGATTATTGCCGCAGAAGCTGACACCTGGGGACAGGAAGTAGGAGCGGAAAAGATGCAGAACTGGCTATGACGGAGACACAGGGCAGACTGGCATTGACTGAGACTAAATTAGGTAGAATATGGCGGACACTCAGGACTGACTGGATATGGCGGATGCCCAAGACGGACTGGATATGGTGGAAACACAGGACAGGCAGGGTGTGGCAGACACACAAGATTGGCAGTGTATTACGGACGCACAGGACAGAGCAGGGTATGGCGGAAACACAGGACAGGCAGGGTATGACGGACGCTCAGGACAGAGCAAGGTATGGCAGAAACACAGGACAGGCAGGGTATGACGGACGCACAGGACAGAGCAAGGTACGGCCGAGGTACATGACAGAGCAAGGTACGAAGGGACCTGGGTCAAATGAGGACAAATGACAATCAGGCAAAGAGGCAGAGGAAGAGTTACCTTTAATAGACCGAGTGCAGCAGAACTTCCGGGTCGAGATCCTCCAGAGTCATAGAGAGGAGGAACGGAGCATCTGCAGAGCAGAGGGAGAAAGTGCACGTGCGCAGAAGGAGTTGGAGAGAGAAGTGCGCACGTCCACCCGATGGGAGCCAGGGACCGGTGGCGAGACAGAAGGAGTAGAGACCGGAAGGCACGAGCACACTGCAGTAGCACACCTGAATCGGGTAAGTATGTCGGCGAACAGAAAGATGAGTGGCAGGCACAGCAGCAGGAGCGGCGGTGCAGAGCGGCGGCGTGACAGTACCCCCCCTTACTCCTCCTCTTTCTAAGACCTGAAAGAAATCTAGCTAAAATCTGAGGAGCCTGTATGTTCTCATGGGGCTCCCAAGACCTCTCCTCGGGACCAAAACCCTTCCAATCAACTAAAAAGAGGGTTCGACCTCTAGACCTTTTCATGGCAAGATATCCTTAACCTCAAAAACATCTGGGTCGGATACATGCAAAGGAGATAGAGCAGGGGAAGCATGAAACTGATTGAAAACGACAGGTTTAAGAAGGGAAATGTGAAAAGAGTTGGGAATGCGAAGTGAAGCGGGCAACTTCAACTTGCAGGAAACATCGTTGATACGAGCCAAAACCTCGAAGGGACCTATATACCGTGGACCCAACTTATACGAGGGGACCTTAAGATGAATGAACCTGGAAGACATCCAGACCTTATAACCTGGCCGATATAACGGAGGATCCAGGCATCTCTTATTGGCATGTCTTTTAATCCTGACCTGTGCCTGTTCAAGAGCGATTTTGGTCTCCTGCCAGACCCTGGAGAACTCCTCGGACAGAAGATCGGCCGCTGGCACACCCGAGACAGGAAGCACCGGCAGAGGAATTCCAGGATGTTGCCCATAAACGATGAAGAAGGGAGACTTGGAAAAAGAGTAATTTATATGATTATTGTACGTGAACTCGGCCCACGGAAGCAAATCAGCCCAGTTTTTATGACGACTGTTGGAAAAATGATGGAGATAGGTCATTAGAATTTGGTTAGTGTGCTCAGCTTGTCCATTTGTCTGTTTATTGTAAGCGGTAGAGAAATTCAAAGTAACATTCATCAGCTTGCATAGAGCGCACCAGAATCGAGAGGTGACCTGAACTCCTCTATCAGAGACTATGTGTAGAGAAAAACCGTGAATCCGGAAGATGTGAGCTATGAGGATTCTTGCCAACTCTGGAGCGGAAGGTAAACCAGGCAAATGGACAAAATGAGCCATCTTGGAAAATCGATCCACGACTACAAAAATGACCGAATGTCCAGAAGAGTGAGGAAGATCTGTAATAAAATCCATGGCAATGTGTTGCCAGGGAGCCGAAGGAACTGGAAGCGGATGCAAGAGACCGGAAGGCAAATGTCTAGGAACCTTGTTCCTTGCACAAGAAGGACATGAGGCGACAAAACTTCGGATGTCTTGTAAGAGAGATGACCACCAATAATAGCATGTGATTAGAGCAAGTGTCTTCTTGTACCCTATATGGCCTGCAAGTTTGGAGGCATGTCCCCAACGTAGAACTCGAGACCTCTTGTTTGTCTGGACGAAGATCTTACCTGGAGGTAAGGAAGACATGCTGATCGGAGCTACTAGAATGATCTTGCTGGGATCCATGATATGTACAGGTTCTTCTTCAACATCGGATGCAAGAAAATATCTGGACAAGGCATCTGCTTTGAAGTTTTTGGTGCCAGGATGGAAATGTAATTCAAAGTCAAAGCGGGCAAAGAACAACGACCATCTGGCCTGTCAGGGATTTAGTCTTTGCGCAGAACGGATGTATTCCAGATTCTTGTGGTCAGTATAGATCTTGAAAGGGTGAAGAGCTCCCTCCAGCAAATTCCGCCACTCCTCCAGTGCCAACTTGATGGCCAATAGTTCTTTGTCGCCTATGGCGCAATTTCTCTCCAAGACAGAGAAGATTTTGGAGAAGAAACCACAAGTAGCCAGTTGCACAGAAGATGATCTCTGGGAAAGTACCACGTCAGGGCCAATGGCAGAAGCATCTACCTCAAGGATGAAAGAGGGTTGACCTCAGGATGATGAAGTACAGGAGTGGAACCAAAGGCTTGCTTAAGAGACCGACATGCTTCTTTCAGCTTCCGAAGTCCAGATGTGAGGATTGGGTAATTTGTGAGTCAAGGCAGAAATTGAGGAGACCAGAGTAGAGAAATGTGGAATAAACTGCCGGTAGTAATTTGCGAACCCGAGAAAGCGTTAAATTGCCTTTAACCCTTGAGGATGTGGCCAGTTAAGAACGACAGATGCTTTATCCAGATCCATTCATAAGCTTGAGTCTGAGATGACATAGCCGAGGAACGGTAATGAAGATTGCTCGAAGACACACTTCTCGAGTTTGGCAGAAAGATGATTCTGTCTAAGAAGAGATAGGACTTGGCGGACATCTCTCATGTGGGAAGCAAGATCCGAAGAAAACACAAGAATATCATCCAAATATACCACCATGCAGGAGTAGAGTAGATTCCAGAAGACATCATTCACGAACTCCTGGAACACCGGAGGAGCATTACACAGGCCGAAAGGCATTACTAGATACTCATAGTGGCCGTCTTGGGTGTTAAAGGTGGTTTTCCACTCGTCTCCAGAACGAATACGGATTAGGTTGTAAGCTCCGCGAAGATCCAATTTCATGAAAATTTGTGCTCCCCTAAGGCGATCGAACAACTCAGGAATAAGAGGTAGAGGATACTTGTTTTTGATCGTGAGATTGTTGTGGCCGCGGTAATCAATACATGGAGGAAAGGATCCATCCTTCTTCTTAACGAAGAAAAAAACAGCACCAGCAGGAGAGGAGGACTTGCGAATAAAGCCTTTAGCCATATTTTCCTGGACATATTCAGTCATGGCCTGGATCTCGGTTGGAGACAACGGATAGATATGACCCCGGGGTGGAGTGGAGCCTGGTACAAGATCGATTGGGCAGTCGTATGGTCGATGTGGAAGCAGGATCTCTGCTTCTTTTTTGTTGAAGACATCAAGAAAGACAAATATGAGGAAGGTAAGTTAGCAGGCACAGAAGTTGGACGAGGAGGCTTTCTTTGCTGAAAAAGAAGCAGGCAGTTACTCTGACAGAAGAGTCCCCAGCGCACGATTTCACCAGACCGCCAGTCAAGACAAGACTTATGAGTCTTCAACCAAGGAAGACAAAGCAAAATAGTATGGGACAAGGAGGGCAGCACATAGAAGACGACCTTCTCCCGGTGCAGGATTCCAATTTGGAGTTCCAACTCTTCAGTAACCAAGGTAATGGACTCCCGCAGAGATTGGCCATCGACTGACGCAATCTGACAAGGAGTCTCCAGGGATCTGACCGGAATCCGCAACCTTCTAACTGCCTCGAGTTCGATGAAATTCCCGGCTGCCCCGGAATCTATGTAAGCAAAATCAGAAAACCGCTTATTACCCAGATGCAAAAGAATTGAAAGAGTGTGGGGTTGAGAGGGTTCAGGGATACCAGGGAGGCCTCTCTTACCTGTCCTAGGTTGAGGCGTTTCCCGGCCTCAAAGGACAGGAACTCAAAAGATGAGCTGCACTGCCACAATAAAAAAAGAGACCTTCTTCTGGCACTATTCCGCCGGTTTGAGACGATCCACCTGCATAGGCTCTGGGACAGAAACAGCAGAAGTCGTCACAGGATGCGGATGGGAAGGACTCACAGTAGCCGAAGGAAGATGAGGAACTCTCTTCTCCCGAGTGGATTCTGGGGTACGCTCTTGGAAATGTAAGTCTATGCGGGTTGCCAGGGATATAAGATCTGTTGTGAATTCTGTGGCCAAGCTCCCTCCTGTGGTCGTGAGTGGTACTGCGGCTGGTTCTGTCTATAAGCTTCCTTTGGTGGATGAGAGTGGTACTGCGGCTTCTGAGTTTCCTTCCTCAGGTGATGAGGTTAAGTCGTTAGGTGCTGCTCTATTTAACTCCACCTGGTGCTTTGATCCTGGCCTCCAGTCAATGTTCTAGTATTGGTCTTGCTTCCTCCTGGATCGTTCCTGTGGCCTCTCTATCCTGCATAAGCTAAGTTTTGCTTGTGTTATTTTTGTTTGCTATATTTTCTGTCCAGCTTGCTATATTGGTTATTCTTGCTTGCTGGAAGCTCTGAGACGCAGAGGGAGCACCTCCGTACCGTTAGTCGGTGCGGAGGGTCTTTTTGCCCCTCTGCGTGGTTGTTTGTAGGTTTTTGTGTTGACCGCAAAGCTATCTTTCCTATCCTCGGTCTATTCAGTAAGTCGGGCCTCACTTTGCTAAATCTATTTCATCTCTGTGTTTGTATTTCATCTTTACTCACAGTCATTATATGTGGGGGGCTGCCTTTTCCTTTGGGGAATTTTCTCTGAGGCAAGGTAGGCTTATTTTTCTATCTTCAGGGCTAGTTAGATTCTCAGGCTGTGCCGAGTTGCATAGGGAGCGTTAGGCGCAATCCACGGCTACCTCTAGTGTGGTGTATTAGGATTAGGGATTGCGGTCAGCAGAGTTTCCACGTCTCAGAGCTCGTCCTATGTTTTTGGTAAATGTCAGGTCACCTTGTGTGCTCTGAACTTCAAGGTCCATTGTGGTTCTGAATTACCTGTTCATAACAAAGATCCTACAAGGAAGTCGGAGTATTCTGACCCGCCAATTCGTCCTTAATTCGAGAAGAGAACCCTCGCCAAAAGCCTCCCACCAATGCCTCATTATTCCATCCTAATTCAGACAAAAGTGTGCAAAACCGAATAGCATATTGACCACAGAAAGAGACCCCTGGTGGAGGTTAAATAGAGACTCGGTGGTAGAGGCGAGACGACACCGTTCGTCGAACACTTTACGAAAAGTATCTAAACAGATGTATAGTTGAGAGACAAGAGGGTCATATCGCTCCCAGAGGGGGTTTACTCAAGCTAAAGCCTTTCCCTCTAAGTGGGAAATTACAAAGGCCACCTTAGCTCAGTCAGTAGGGTACTGCAGAGAGAGCAAGTCAAAATGGAGTTGGCACTGGTTCAGAAACCCTCTACATAATTTAGGATCCCCACTGTAATGAGGTGGTTTAGCCAGGCGAGGTGGTGGGTGAGCGGCCGAGGACAGAGAGGAAAAAGGAGCAGGAGACTGGAGGGCACGAAGACGATCACCACGGATGCCATGATATTAAGGATGTGGGCTTGAGTGTCACGCTGCTGAGCAAGCTCCTGTTGGAGACCTGCCAGCTGCTGAAACCTCCCAGGGTCAGAGGTCTGTAAAGACGAAAGACGAGACTCCATGGATTTCAGGAAGGACATGATCATAGACTGGTTCTCCCGGAGGAACAGTAGTTCCTTTTGAGTAGGAGTCGGGGTACCAGCGGGGTCCATTGCCTGATAGTACTGTCACAGCTTTAGGAACTCCTAAAATGAACTCGCAGAACCACGACAGTGAACCTCCCATGGGTGAGATGGCCTGGTGGATCACGCCCAATACAGGGAGTGTTAGTGGCAGGCCCGAGGGAGACTATTGCCACAGAAGCTTATACCTGGGGACAGGAAGTAGGAGCGCAAAAGACGCAGAACTGGCTATGATAGAGAAACAGGGCAGACTGGCAATGAATGAGACTAAGATTAGGTAGAATATTGCAGACGCCCAGGACTGACTGGATATGGCGGACGCCCAAGATGGACTGGGTATGGCAGAAACACAGGACTGGCAGGGTATGGTGGAAACACATGACAGGCAGGGTGTTGCGGACACACAGGACTGGCAGGGTATGATGGACGCACAGGACAGAGCAGGGTATGGCGGAAACACAGGACAGGCAGGATATGATGGACGCACAGGACAGAGCAAGGTACGGTGGATGCCCAGGACAGAGCAAGGTACGAAGGGACCTGAGTCAAATGAGGACAAATGACCATCAGGCAAAGACACAGAGGAAGAGTTACCTTAAATAGACCGAGGAAGAACGGAGCGTCTGCACAGCAGAGGAAGGAAGTGCGCGTACGCAGAAGGAGTTGAAGAGAGAAATGCGCACGCACACCCGACGGGAGCCAGGGACCAGCGGCGAGACTGGAGGAGTAGAGACCGGAAGGCGCCCGCACATCGCAGGAGCGCGCCAGGTCGGGTAAGTATTCGGCGAACAGAAAGGTGAGTGGCAGGCGCGGCAGTGCAGGAGCGGCGGTGCAGAGCGGCAGCGTGACAACCACCTGAGGACCCTACCAATTGTATGATAGAGGGCTGCATGAAGGTCCTCCCAAATGTATGGTAGAAGTCCTTCCCAAACTAATGGCAGAGGGCCTCCTAAAGGCCCTTCCAAATGAATGGTAGAGAACCATCTGAAATCCCTCTCAAATTTATGGTAGAGGGATGCCTGTGGGCCCTCCCAAATTAATGGTAGTGGACCACCTGAGGACCATCCCAAATTTATGGGAGAGGGCCACCCAAAGGCCATCCAAATGTATAAGGGAAGGCCACCCGATGGCCCGACAAAAATTCTGGTTGAGTACCATGAGATGGCATTCCCAAATTTATGGGCCAGCTGACATTCAGTTAGGGTACCATTAGGTAATTTTAGGTTGCCAAACTCTGCAGTCAGACAGGGACAATTCAGAGTCAGGTTTAGGCAACTCTTAGCCTGTTTAGAGTCCTTTAGCTATATTTCCCCAACCTTTTCCATCCTTGTGTGCATAAGGATGCAGTAGTAAAAGAAGCATAGCGTTCTTATCCACAAGATGTGTCCACATGTCGGTCGTTAGAATGAAATTCACAGTAGCTGCATTGGTCATGGCATGGGTGTTGTTATGAGACACGTGCTGGTGTAAGGCGAGGGAAGTACACCGCCATGAGGTTGCAGAAACCCAAAGTGTCAACCAATCTGAAAGTCAAGATTTCCAGAGCAAGCAGTCTGTAAATGTGACCATTTAGCCTGTGGCTGGGTGAGTAGTTGAATATTTTCTTTGTGTTTTAATGTCTGTGGTAGGGATAGCTTAACGGTGCATTGGGACAAGCAAGTGAAAGTGATTAATGATGGTGCTTGCAAATGTGGAATGATAGTTGCAGTGCTGAACACATGCACGCCTGCCTACTGGACAGGGGACTGACAAGCACAAAGCATCCTGTGTACTTTCTTTCTCCATCTCTGTCTGGTCTGTATGCAAGCCTTCCTCTTTATCTATGAGCAGTGAGCGTTTGAGTAGATATATGCAAATTGTCTATTCAGAGAGGAAGAGGACTAGAACTCTAGTGCCACCTATAGGAAGTAGCAATCCTAAAAGTCAATATCAACTTTACAACGAGACTTGTCACATGATTTAGGATAAAAGCCAAGGTGGCACTGGAGTTCTAGTTTTCTTCCTCTCTGAAGAGACATTGTGCTTATTTATCAACAGAGCATTGCTGCTCAAATATCTCCTCACCTCTGCATAATTGATATGTTATTCTACGCAAGGAGAAATGTTACCCCTTGGATCCTGAGGAGGTATGTAAGCAGGATAATTACACCACTTATGACGACATCGTCGTTCATCATCTTGGTTGATTCGTCACAGATATCATACTTCCATAGCCACTCATAACTCGTTATGTGTGGAAGGCTGAGTGGAATACCAATGGGCATGTTGAAGCTGGTATTCAACAACTGCCCACTACTGCTTACAAAGCCTTGTCAAGTATATATGCAATGTTGAGCTTCAGCATGTGGGCCGGTCACAAACCAGTCAGGGAGCTTGTACTTACAAGCACAGCTGCAGCACTGACAGACAAGCAACAGCTCTAGGTGATTTGCAGAAATGGCCCAAGAGTTGGCCACCTTCTCCCTCTGGACCCCCCACTGCCTCTGATGGCCATCTAAAAATTGAGTGACGGCCGCATGATGACTTTGGATATGGTGGAGGAAGAGGAGGACAAAAAAAACATAAACAGTAAATC
This sequence comes from Ranitomeya imitator, assembly GCF_032444005.1. Lineage (NCBI taxonomy): Eukaryota > Metazoa > Chordata > Amphibia > Anura > Dendrobatidae > Ranitomeya > Ranitomeya imitator. Next base: position 671,343,995 of record NC_091286.1, on the reverse strand, counting down.
ATTTTTGTGGTATGAAGAGATGCATGGGAATAGGAATGTACCAGCAAAAACAGGAACACTTAAACATTGACTAGGGAAATTGCAACATGTGGTTTCTCTAGGGAATAGTTGCCCGTCTTCTGTCTCCTGCCACCCCAATGCCTCTGTTGGCCCTATAAAAAGGAATAACCATAGGAAGGAAGACATCACAGCTACAGAGGCGACTGTCTGATAGCCCAGCTTGACTACCCGTCGCAACTTTTTGAGTGTTGGGGGGCATTATCTCCGGAAAAAAAAGTCCCACAGCGGCACTCAAACAGTTTGAGCAGAAATCTTAGAAGAGTCAATAGCCTGAGATCACATGGGGCGCATAGCCCTTAACTTTGTCACTGAGGATAATTTCATTGGTCAGATATTATTCCAGAGTGGTTCTTGTGGTGGGATGCAGGTCTGGACAGCTGGCGTCATCCTATTTGATAGCTAAGAATGAATATATGTCTGTATGCTTTATTAAAGATGGAGAGAATACTTAGTCTAAAGAGTGGAGGAGGTGAATTACTTTAAGTTTTTTATTTTGTCTTATATACGAGTCATTATACAGGAAAAACTCTTTCTTAACATTTTTTCCTGTAAAATCCATTTTATGTTCTGCTTTGTATGTTTCGATGTCAGTCCATAAAAGTGGAATAATCCAGTGACAACATTGTTCCCAGCAGCGACCTGGGATTCAGAAATGCGTCCAGGCGTCTTCTCCATGCTGTTCCCATTCCATTTGAGAACTGGCTCCATCCATTTCAGCAATTTTACTGCCCCCTAGACATCATGGGAGGGTCCGTCGGAAAAATGCTTGCGATTCACATTGGCTTCCATTATACTCTTTAATCAGGACAAGCACTCGAGCAGTATAAAATGTTCGATACGAGTAATGTGCGCCCAGGCATTTTAGTGCTCGCTCATCACAAGTTGCGGCTTCTCATATAGTGACAGTTAATTGTTACTGGTTATAACCATGGATACTTAAGCTTCTGTAATGCCCTGCACATAGCTCATCAGGAGAAAAAAAATATACTACATTTCTAATTAGAGGTTTTTGCTAATATTATTATTTTTATTACTACTACTTTAAGATCTTAGAGATGGAAATACCTCTTTTAGCACCTCTACTGCTCTCCTGTTGTGAATGATCAGCATTTTGTAGGATCAAAATAGCTAACAGACCCCTTTTAAATACCAGAATACCATACCTCTCGTTGCTTTGCAAGGAAGGCATCAATAAGGTTTCTCTGATTGTTCACATCCAGCTCTTTCTGTTTTCTTGTGAAGGTCTCCCTTACAAAGTTTTGCATCTCATTGTGGTATTTGGTCACTTTTCTATGATTCCCTGGCAGCCAGTGAACCAGTGAGGGATAACTGTTGTATAGCTGTGAATACAAAAAGTCACATTACTTCGTCAAATATATATATATATATATATATATATATATATATATATACATACATATAATTTCAAAAATTCACAGCACCTATTACGGTAGTTATTCAACTATCAAAGCTTAGATATCTGAGAAAAAACTTTTTTCACCCATGAAACTCAAACATCTCATGTACCAAACATTAAAGTTAAGAAATGGAAAAATAACGAATGGGAATTTTCTTTCCCTGGTCCTTCTTATTGACCAAATCAGTCCACTCATTATTTAAGCTGATTTAAAAAGTATGTGGGGTTTTCTTGCTGCGCAATATACTGTATTTTTATTTTTTTCAATAAACTAGTTTATTTATTATTTAAGAACAGCATGTAGTTACAACATTTCTAACTACAACCAAAGAGGTAGTTTCCATTATAGTGGTGAAGACCGTAGTGATACTGTCAAAGGGATTCAAAAATATCAAGAGAATATGTTAACTTCAATTCACGCATCAAAATATCCCTTTTTTAAGAAAAGTGTGACATATTAACAAATTGTTCATTAACTTCTTGCAATCAAGTTCAGCTTTGTCGATCATGACAAAGGAAAGAAAAGACTTTTTAGAAGGAAATGATAGCAAAATAGAAAAGTCAAGAAGAGATTCAAAGAGGAGGGGAAGAGATGAGCCAGGTTTATGAATCCACCCAGATTCAGGTATGCACTATTACAATATATGGTGTTTTCATCACTACAGAAGGCTTGAGGAGTACTTCAGGGAATCTCTGAATAAAATCCATCCTTGCCAAGTACGGAAAAAAGTTGTCTGAGCTTATTTTATTATGAGCAGAGAGTCTTTATATTCTACACAAAAAATTCATTTCAAGAGACCATTCTTGGATAGATGAAGTGGTTCTGGAACCCCAGTGTCTGGGAATGACTGTTCTAGTGGCGGATAAACAGTGTCTCAGCAATCCTCTTTTGATAGATTTAAAAGACCCTGGTATCATACACTGTGTGCAGAATTATTAGGCAAGTTGTATTTTAGAGGGTTATTTTTATTATTGATTAACAACGTTGTTCTCAAACAACCCAAAAGACCCATAAGTATCAAAGCTTAACATTTTTGAAGTTTGAGTGGGTTTTTTTTTTTAGATTTGGCTATCTTAGGAGGATATCTGTTTGTGCAGGTAACTATAACTGTGCAGAATTATGGGGCAACTTAATTAAAAAATATTCCCATCTCACTTGTTTATTTTCCCCAGGTAAACCAATATAACTGCACAAAATTTAGAAATAAACATTTCTAACATGCAAAAAGATCTCCCCCAAAAATTGGTGACCAATGTAGCCACCTTTCTTTATGATGACACTCAACAGCCTCCATCCATAGATTCTGTCAGTTGCTTGATCTGTTTACGATCAACATTGCGTGCAGCAGCCACCACAGCCTCCAGACACTGCTCCGAGAGGTGGACTGTTTTCCCTCCCTGTAGATCTCACATTTTATGAGGGACCACAGGTTCTCTATGGGGTTCAGATCAGGTGAACAAGGGGGCCATGTCATTATTTTTTTCTTCTTTGATACCTTTACTGGCCAGCCACGCTGTGGAGTAGTTGGAGGCATGTGACAGAGCATTGTCCTGCATGAAAATCATGTTTTTCTTGAACGATGCCGACTTCTTCCTGAACCACTGCTAGAAGAAGTTTTCTTCCATAAACTGGCAGTAGGTCTGGGAGTTGAGCTTCACTACATCCTCAACCCAAAAAGGTCCCACAATTTCATCTTTGATGATAACTGCCCATACCCGTACCGACCTCCACCTTGCTGGCGTCTGAGTCGGAGTGGAGCTTTCTGCCCTTCATTTCATCAGTCCATAAAACCTTTGAAAAGTCAGTCTTAAGATATTTCTTGGCCCTGTTGACGTTTTATCTTATGTTTCCTTTTCAAAGGTGGTCATTTTTCTGCCTTCCTTACCTTGGCCATGTCCCTGAGTATCGCACACCTTGTGCTTTTTGTTACTCCAGTAACGTTGCAGCTCTGAAATATGGCAAAACTGGTGGCAAATGGCATTTTGGCAGCTTCACGCTTGATTTTCCTCAATTCATGGGCAGTTATTTTGCGACTTTTTTGCCCAACACGTTTCTTGCGACCCTGTTGGCTATTTACCAAGAAACGCTTGATTGTTCAGTGATCACGATTCAAAAGTGTGGCAATTTCAAGAATGCTGCATCCCTCTGCAAGACATCTCTCAATTTTGGACTTTTTAGAGACCGTCAAATCTCTCTTCTGACCCATTTTGCCAAAGGAAAGGAAGTTGCCTAATAATTATGCCCACCTAATATAGGATTTTGATGTCATTAGACAACATCCCTCCTCATTACAGAGATGTACATCACCTGATTTACTTAATTGGTAGTTGGCTTTGAAGCCTGAACAGCCTGGAGTAGGACAACATGTATAAAAAGTATCATGTGATCAAAATGCAACTTGACTAATAATTCTGCACACAGTGTAGAAAAAAGTCCAATCTGGGGAGTTCTAGATCATAGTTCCCCTGCAGTCTGTTTGTGAACATCAAAGACTTTGCTCCAGAGACCACTTATTTGAGGGCACTCCCACCAGATATCAAGCATAGTGCCTTCAGCATTTTCACATCTCCAGCATTTATTGGAGACAGAGGGAAATATCTTATGAAGATCTGTTGGAAACCATACCATCTAGTTATGATTTTCTATCTATTTTCTTGAAATTTTCAAGCCAGTGGAAGTCTGTGCGTGCAAAAGAAAGTTTAGTTCCATTGCTCCTCTGAGAAGGTCATCCTAATCTCTCTCTAAAACTCTTTCTTTAACCATAGGAGCTCTATATTCGTCTGAGATGACAAAATATAATCTATTTGGGAGATCGTGTACTTGGGTGAAACTTTTCCAATCGGCAATAAATCAAACTGAGTAGGGTCAGACATGAGCACCGAGAACAGCTGAAGGGAATCAATGAATGAACGGAATTGGAAGTATGAAACCCAAGGAATAATTTGATCAGAGTAGAGAGCTTTAAGCTCGTTTAGCGATGGTATATTAACCCCTTCGCGCCATGCGCCGTACTAGTACTGCGCTGCCGGCACTGCATTTGTGCCAGCAGCAGTACTAGTACGGCGCACCGATCACCGCGGTCTCGCGCTGAGCGCCGCGGTGATCGGGTGCGGGTGTCAGCTGTATATGACAGCTGACACCCCGCAGCAATGCCCACGATCGGCGCTATCGCCGATCGCGGGCATTTAACCCCTCTAATGCCGCTGTCAGTAGTGACAGCGGCATAGAGGGGGATCGCGCAGGGACGGGGGCTCCCTGCGCTCTCCCACCGGAGCAACGCAATGAGATCGCGTTGCTCCGGTGACCCGGAAGGAGTCCCCAGATCCAAGATGGCCGCCGGACTCCTTCCGGGTCATGAAATGACCTGGCTAGCCGGCGCCTGCTGAGAGCAGGCGCTGGAAAGCCAGCTAAGCTGCCTGTCAGATCGTTGATCTGACAGTGTGCTATGCACAGTGTCAGATCAACGATCTGTTCTAATACTGAAATGTCCCACCCTGGGACAATGTTAGAAAGTTCAAAAAAAAAAAATAGAATGTGTAAAAAAAAAAAAAAAAATCCCCAAATTAAAAAAAAAACATTTCCCAATAAATCCATTTATGTAAAAAAAAAAAAAAACAATAAATGTACACATATTTGGTATTGCCGCGTCCGTAACGACCCGCTCTATAAAACTATCCCACTAGTTAACCCCTTCAGTGAACACCGCAAAAAAAAAAAAAAAAAAGCGGAATAACACGCGATCAAAACGACGGATATAAATAACCATGGTACCGCTGAAAACGTCATCTTGTCCCGCAAAAAAAAAGCCACTATACAGCATCATCAGCAGAAAAATAAAAAAGTTATAGCTCTCAGAATAATGCGATGCAAAAACAATTATTTTTTTATATAAAATAGTTTTTATTGTGTAAAAGCACCAAAACATAAAAAAAATTACATAAATGAGGTATCCCTGTAATCGTACTGACCTGAAGAATAAAACTGCTTTATCCACTTTACCACACGTGGAACGGTATAAACGCCCCCCCTAAAAGAAATTCAGGAATTGCTGGTTTTTGTTCATTCCGCCTCCCAAAAATCGGAATAAAAAGCGATCAAAAAATGTCATCTGCCCGAAAATGTTACCAATAAAAATGTCAACTCGTCCTGCAAAAAACAAGACCTCATATGACTCTGTGGACCAAAATATGGATAAATTATGGCTCTCAAAATGTGGTGATGCAAAAACTATTTTTTGCAATAAAAAGCGTCTTTTAGTGTGTGACGGCTGCCAATCATAAAAATCCGCCAAAAAAACGCTATAAAAGTAAATCAAACCCGCCTTCATCACCCCCTTAGTTAGGGAAAATTAATAAAATGTAAAAAAATGTATTTATTTCCATTTTCCCATTAGGGCTAGGGTTAGGGCTAGGGTTAGGGCTAGGGTTAGGGCTAGAGTTAGGGCTAGAGTTAGGGTTAGGGCTAGGGTTAGGGCTAGGGTTAGGGTTGGAGTTAGGGTTTCAGTTAGAATTGGGGGGTTTCCTCTGTTTAGGCACATCAGGGGCTCTCCAAACGCGACATGGCGTCCGATTTCAATTCCAGCCAATTCTGCTTTGAAAAAGTAAAACAGGGCTCCTTCCCTTCCGAGCTCTCCCGTGTGCCCAAACAGTGGTTCCCCCCAACATATGGGGTATCAGCGTTCTCAGCACAAGTTGGACAACAACTTTTGGGGTCCAATTTGTCCTGTTACCCTTGGGAAAATAAAAACATAGGGGATAAAATATCATTTTCGTGGAAAAAAAAATATTTTTTATTTTCACGGCTCTGCATTATAAACTGTAGTGAAACACTTGTTGGTTCAAAGCTCTCACAACACATCTAGATAAGTTCCTTGGGGGGTCTAGTTTCCAATATGGGGTCACTTGTGGGGGGTTTCTACTGTTTATGTACATCAGGGGCTCTGCAAATGCAACATGACACCTGCAGACCAATCCATCTAAGTCTGCATTTCAAATGGCGCTCCTTCCCTTCCGAGCTCTGCCGTGCACCCAAACAGTGGTTCCCCCCAACATATGGGGTATCAGCGTTCTCAGGACAAGTTGGACAACAAGTTTTGGGGTCCAATTTGTCCTGTTACCCTTGGGAAAATAAAAACATAGGGGATAAAATATCATTTTCGTGGAAAAAAAAATATTTTTTATTTTCACGGCTCTGCGTTATAAACTGTAGTGAAACACTTGTTGGTTCAAAGCTCTCACAACACATCTAGATAAGTTCCTTAGGGGGTCTAGTTTCCAATATGGGGTCACTTGTGGTGAGTTTCTACTGTTTAGGTACATCAGGGGCTCTGCAAATGCAACATGACACCTGCAGTCCATTCCATCTATGTCTGCATTTCAAACGGTGCTCCTTCCCTTCCGAGCTCTGCCATGCACTCAAACGGTGGTTCCCCCCCACATGTGGGGTATCAGCGTACTCAGGACAAATTGGACAATAACATTTGTGGTCCAATTTCTCCTGTACCCTTGGGAAAAAAAAATTGCGGGCTAAAACATCATTTTGTGGAAAGAAAAAATGATTTTTTTAATTTTCACAATTCTACATTCTAAACTTTAGTGAAACAATTGGGGGTTAAAAGTGCTCACCACACATCTAGATAAGTTCCTTAGGGTGTCTTCTTTCCAAAATGGGGTCACATGTGGGGGTTTTCCACTGTTAAGGCACGTCAGAAGCTCTCCAAATGCGACATGGCGTCCGATCTCAATTCCAGCCAATTTTGCATTGAAAAGTCAAATGGCACTCCTTCCCTTCCGAGCTCTGCCATGCGCTCAAACAGTGGTTTATCCCCATATATGAAGTATCGACGTACTCAGGACAAATTGCACAACAACTTTTGGGGTCCAATTTATCCTGTTACCCTTGGGAAAATAAAAAATTTGGGGCAAAAAGATCATTTTTTGTGAAAATTAATATAAATTTTTTTTTTACGGCTCTACATTATAAACTTCTGTGAAGCACTTGGAGGTTCAAAGTGCTCACCACACATCTAGATTAGTTCCTTAGGGGGTCTACTTTCCAAAATGGTGTCACTTGTGGGGGTTTCCACTGTTTAGGCACATCAGGGGCTCTCCAATCGTGACATGGGCTCCGATCTCAATTCCAGCAAATCTTGCATTGAAAAGTCAAATGGCGCTCCTTCCCTTCCGAGCTCTGCCATGTGCCCAAACAGTGGTTTACCCCCACATATGGGGTATCGGTGTACTCAGGACAAATTGTACAACGACTTTTGTGGTCCAATTTCTCCTGTTACCCTTGGTAAAATGAAACAAATTGGACCTGAAGTAAAAATTTTGTGAAAAAAAAGTTAAATGTTCAATTTTTTTAAACATTCAAAAAATTCCTGTGAAGCACCTGAAGGGTTAATAAACTTTTTGAATGTGGTTTTGAGTACCTTGAGGGGTACAGTTTTTAGAATGGTGTCAATTTTGGGCATTTTCTGTCATATAGACCCCTCAAAGTCACTTCAAGTGTGAGGTGGTCCGTAAAAAAATGGTTTTGCAAATTTTGTTGCAAAAATGAGAAATCGCTGGTCAACTTTTAACCCTTATAACGTCCTAACAAAAAAAAATTATGTTTCCAAGATTGTGCTGATGTAAAGCAGACATGTGGGAAATGTTGTTTATTAGCTATATTATGTGATATAACTCTCTAATTTAAGGGCATAAAAACTAAGAGTTTGAAAATTGCTAAATTTTCATAATTTCCGACAAATTTTTGTTTTTTTCACAAATAAATGCAAGTCATATCGAAGAAGTTTTACCACTATCATTAAGTACAATATGTCACGAGAAAACAATGTCAGAATCACCAGGATCCGTTGAAGCGTTTCAGAGTTATGACCTCATAAAGTGACAGTGGTCAGAATTGTAAAAATTGGCCCTGTCACTTAGGTGAAAACAGGCTTTGGGGTGAAGGGGTAAATTAAATTTGCAAGGAGCTGATGGAGTCTAGTTTTATAGTTGAAGACCAGGAATTTACTCTTTCCAACTCAAGGGGGAAATTCTGGATTGTCCATGATCAGTGTCATAGGTCCTAGAATCTTAGAAATCTTGTTTCTTTACCAATTGGTCCCAAACTCTGAGAAAATTAACTCTTGGGGGGAGTGGTCCCGTTGAAGAACAAAAGTGCTTAGAAATCCAGGGTAGAGAAGTTGTCTAGAATGACTCTAGTGTGACCCATTGCTTTTGATTCACACTGTGAAACCTGTCCACTATCCACCCCAGCACAGCTACAGCATGATAGAGTTGAAAATTCATGAGGCCGGCCCCCCTTGAGATTTAGATCTAGCCAACAATTTAACAGCCACTCTCGATCTTTTTTTAATCTAAAAATGAAATGGTTACTGATTATATTTAGTTACTTAAAAAAGGAGCAGGGGAGTGCAATTGGAATTGCTTGAAATACACAAAGCAGTTTCGGAAGAATGACCATCTTTAATACGTTAATTCTACTAAACCAATATAATTGTGCTTTGTCATAAGCTCAGCTTTGACTTGACTGAGTAAAGGCTCATGATTGAGATGAGAGAGCTGGGACAAATCTGAGGGCGATTTGACCCCAAGATATTTCATAGAACCATTACACCAGCTAAAAGGAAAGGACCCCTTTAACAATTGTGCCTCCTCCTGTTGGATGCTGGTGTTTATAATCTCTGACTTAGAAAGATTTACCTTAAAATTTCTCAAATTCTTTCAAAATAGAGGGCAGTGATGTTTTAGGATTATTGATGTATAATAGGAGGTTATCTGCGTATAGCGCCAATTTATGAGATTCGTTCCCGACTGGGATTCCTTGAATGTTGGAGTTTTTCCTGAGGGCAATTGCCAGATGTTCAATCACAATAACGTACAATAGTACAATAACAGGGAGAGTGGACACCCCTGTCTTGTTCCATTCAACACTCCAAAAGATTCTGAATAGGTTCCATTGCAATGGACCATGGCAGCGGAGTCTTGATATAAATCCATTATTTTGTTGAAAATTTTGGGACCTAAATTGATTTGTTTAAGAGCACTATGTAGAAATGGCCAAAGAACCCGGTCAAATGCTTTTTCAGCATCAACCAATAGAATGCATGCTGGGATCTTTTTCAATCCGTATAGGACATAAGCAGCACCGTTTTAATCATGTTGTCTCTTGCCTCCCTCTGGGGCACAAATCCTACTTGACCATTGTGCACAATATGAGGCATGAGGGGGCTAATTAAGGATATTGGCCTGTAACTTAAGCATAATGTTTGGTCTTTCCCATGTTTCAGTATCACCAAAAATGGGATTCCAGAGTTTGTCTGGGAAAAGTGTTTGAAGTGGAAACAGAATTAAATACTTTGGTTAAGACTGGTGTTATTTGCTTAGCAAATAATTTAGATTAGCTCATTGTTTGGAAGATAAAAGTTAGCTAGTGTGTAGATCTGATTTAAAAAATAGATCTTCAATAACCAAAAATGTCCATTGTTATCAGTTTAAAGCCCTAGTAGGGAGAAGGGGAAATTTTTGTTTACAGCAATGCTAACCCCTTTAGATTTAGCCATCAGATTCGAATTATGATACCAGGTTGTGTAGTACTGATTCTTCATTTCTGGGAAGTGATTACTAGGGTTGAGCGACTTTTAGTTTTTTAGGGTCGAGTCGGGTTTCGCGAAACCCGACTATCTCAAAGGTCTAGTCGAGTGGAACCGGCTGATTATCGCGAAAAGTCGGGGATCGACCGAAACACGAAACCCAATGCAAGTCAATGGGGAAGCATAGTCAGCAGTGAGTGGAGGCCAGGAAAACACCTGGATAAGTTGGAAACTTGGGCTGAAAGGTGGCAGATGAGGTTTAACAATGATAAATGTAAGGTTATACACATGGGAAGAAGGAATCAATATCACCATTACACACTGAATGGGAAACCACTGGGTAAATCTGACAGGGAGAAGGACTTGGGGATCCTAGTTAATGATAAACTTACCTGGAGCAGCCAGTGCCAGGCAGCAGCTGCCAAGGCAAACAGGATCATGGGGTGCATTAAAAGAGGTCTGGATACACATGATGAGAGCATTATACTGCCTCTGTACAAATCCCTAGTTAGACCGCACATGGAGTACTGTGTCCAGTTTTGGGCACCGGTGCTCAGGAAGGATATAATGGAACTAGAGAGAGTACAAAGGAGGGCAACAAAATTAATAAAGGGGATGGGGGAACTACAATACCCAAATAGATTAGCGAAATTAGGATTATTTAGTCTAGAAAAAAGACGACTGAGGGGCGATCTAATAACCATGTATAAGTATATAAGGGGACAATACAAATATCTCGCTGAGGATCTGTTTATACCAAGGAAGGTGACGGGCACAAGGGGGCATTCTTTGCGTCTGGAGGAGAGAAGGTTTTTCCACCAACATAGAAGAGGATTCTTTACTGTTAGGGCAGTGAGAATCTGGAATTGCTTGCCTGAGGAGGTGGTGATGGCGAACTCAGTCGAGGGGTTCAAGAGAGGCCTGGATGTCTTCCTGGAGCAGAACAATATTGTATCATACAATTATTAGGTTCTGTAGAAGGACGTAGATCTGGGGATTTATTATGATGGAATATAGGCTGAACTGGATGGACAAATGTCTTTTTTCGGCCTTACTAACTATGTTACTATGTTACTATGTTACCTACAGTGCCCATTTTAATGGCAAAACATCCATTCTTGTTACTGAAGCTTGTCAATCTTAATTTACCTTATAATAATAGTTAGGCATTGGAAATTGGGGGTCATTTGGCTAAGGTTGTGGGGGGTAGGGCTGGTTCAAGTATTTAATGGGCCCAGGTAATCTGGACCACCTCAGGGCAGTGGAGCAGGGAGAGGTAAGTATTTAAACTTTGCAAGTGCTGTGATCCTGAGCAAGCAGGGGGGGCCCACTCATTGGCATTGGCACTGGCACAGGGCCCCTCAAAGTACGGCGGTGTGTTTGCAAGGCGGGGGCGCCTCCCACCGGCAGCGACACTTTTTGTGTACTATGAGGGGCCCTGTGCCAGTGACGTCACCAACGAGTATATCCCCCCCACCTGATGAAGGAACCTGCACTTTCATCTGCACCTTCCTCTTTGTCCCCGTGTAAGGTGGTATGGTATGCGGGAAGGGGAACCTGACTTTCAGCAGGGTCACATTCTTGCTGTGTAGCGTGCATGGGGAATGTAGCATTCTGGGTCAATGTACCAGCAGACTCATCTATCACTGGCTGGGCAATGGGCAGGATGAGGAGGAAACAAAGATATAGGCACAAAGAATAAAGTGGGCTAAATGCAGTTCAAAATTGGTAACAGGACTAACCAGGGGGCATTGCATTGTTCAGTGGAGTACAACTGTAATGAGAGGCTGACACAGTGAGTAGGCCCAAATCAGTAAGTAGGCTAAATGCAGTTCCAAATTGGTAACAGAAGTAAACAGGCGGCACTGGTTTGTTCATTGTAGGAGAACATCAAGGAGCAGCAGACACCGTTGGTAGGGCCAACAAAACAAGTAGGCCAAATGCAGTGTTATATTAAAAACTATTTAACGAGAGCCTGAAGATAGAAGCTAGGGAAAGGCAACCTGGAGAACACCTTGAAGCGGAAAACACCGTTTGTAGAACCCAGACCCAACTTGTAGGCCTAATGCAGTGTTGTTTCAACAACTAATTAACAAGAGCCTGAAGATTGAAGCTCAGGAAAGGCAACCAGGAGAACATCTTGGAGCGGCAGACACTGGTAGTAGGCCCCAACCCAACTAGCAGCCCCACTGCAGTTGTTCCATTAAAAAACTATTTAAAAAGAGCCTGAAGATTGAAGCTCAGGAAAGGCAACCTGGAGAACACCTTGGAGCGGCATACACTGGTAGTAGGCCCCAACCCAACTAGTAGCCCCACTGCAGTTGTTCCGTTAAAAAACTATTTAACAAGAGCCTGAAGATTGAAGCTCAGGAATGGCAACCTGGAGAACACCTTGGAGCGGCAGACACTGGTAGTAGGCCCCAACCCAAATAGTAGCCCCACTGCAGTTGTTCCATTAAAAAACTATTTAACAAGAGCATGAAGATTGAAGCTCAGGCAAGGCAACCTGGAGAACACCTTGGAGCGGCATACACTGGTAGTAGGCCCCAACCCAACTAGTAGCCCCACTGCAATTGTTCCATTAAAAAACTATTTAACAAGAGCCTGAAGATGGAAGCACAGGAAAGGCAACCTGGAGAACACCTTGGAGCGGCAGACACTGGTAGTAGGCCCCAACCCAACCAGTAGCCCTACTGCAGTTGTTCCATTAAAAAACTATTTAACAAGAGCCTGAAGATTGAAGCTCAGGAAAGGCAACCTGGAGAACACCTTGGAGCTACATACACTGGTAGTAGGCCCCATCCCAACTAGTAGCCCCACTGCAGTTGTTCCATTAAAAAACGATTTAACAAGAGCCTGAAGATTGAAGCTCAGGAAAGGCAACCTGGAGAACACCTTGGAGCGGCAGACACTGGTCGTAGGCCCCAACCCAACTAGTAACCCCACTGCAGTTGTTCCATTAAAAAACTATTTAACAAGAGCCTGAAGATTGAAGCTCAGGTAAGGCAACCTGGAGAACACCTTGGAGTGGCATACACTGGTAGTAGGCCCCCACTAAACTAGTAGCCCCACTGCAGTTGTTCCATTAAAAAACTATTTAACAAGAGCCTGAGGATTGAAGCTCAGGAAAGGCAACCTGGAGAACACCTTGGAGCGGCAGACACTGGTAGTAGGCCCCCACCAAACTAGTAGCCCCACTGCAGTTGTTCCATTAAAAAACTATTTAACAAGAGCCTGAAGATTGAAGCTCAGGAAAGGCAACCTGGAGAACGCCTTGGACCGGCAGACACTGGTAGTAGGCCCCAACCCAACTTGTAGCCCCACTGCAGTTGTTCCATTAAAAAACTACTTAACAAGAGCCTGAAGATGGAAGCTCAGGAAAGGCAACCTGGAGAACACCTTGGAGCGGCAGACACTGGTAGTAGGCCCCAACCCAACCAGTAGCCCCACTGTAGTTGTTCCATTAAAAAAACTATTTAACAAGAGCCTGAAGATTGAAGCTCAGGAAAGGCAACCTGGAGAACACCTTGGAGCGGCATACACTGGAAGTAGGCCCCAACACAACTAGTAGCCCCACTGCAGTTGTTCCATTAAAAAACTTTTTAACAAGAGCTTGAAGATTGAAGCTCAGGAAAGGCAACCTGGAGAACACCTTGGAGCTACATACACTGGTAGTAGGCCCCAACCCAACTAGTAGCCCCACTGCAGTTGTTCCATTAGAAAACTATTTAACAAGAGCTTGAAGATTGAAGCTGAGGAAAGGCAACCTGGAGAACACCTTGGAGCGGCAGACACTGGTCGTAGGCCCCAACCCAACTAGTAACCCCACTGCAGTTGTTCCATTAAAAAACTATTTAACAAGAGCCTGAAGATTGAAGCTGAGGAAAGGCAACCTGGAGAACACCTTGGAGCGGCAGACACTGGTAGTAGGCCCCAACCCAACCAGTAGCCCTACTGCAGTTGTTCCATTAAAAAACTATTTAACAAGAGCCTGAAGATTGAAGCTCAGGAAAGGCAACCTGGAAAACAACTTGGAGCTACATAAACTGGTAGTAGGCCCCATCCCAACTAGTAGCCCTACTGCAGTTGTTCCATTAAAAAACGATTTAACAAGAGCCTGAAGATTGAAGCTCAGGAAAGGCAACCTGGAGAACACCTTGGAGCGGCAGACACTGGTCGTAGGCCCCAACCCAACTAGTAACCCCACTGCAGTTGTTCCATTAAAAAACTATTTAACAAGAGTCTGAAGATTGAAGCTCAGGAAAGGCAACCTGGAGAACACCTTGGAGTGGCATACACTGGTAGTAGGCCCCCACCAAACTAGTAGCCCCACTGCAGTTGTTCCATTAAAAAACTATTTAACAAGAGCCTGAAGATTGAAGCTCAGGAAAGGCAACCTGGAGAACACCTTGGACCGGCAGACACTGGTAGTAGGCCCCAACCCAACTAGTAGCCCCACTGCAGTTGTTCCATTAAAAAACTACTTAACAAGAGCCTGAAGATGGAAGCTCAGGAATGGCAACCTGGAGAACACCTTGGAGCGGCAGACACTGGTCGTAGGCCCCAACCCAACCAGTAGCCCCACTGCAGTTGTTCCATTAAAAAAACTATTTAACAAGAGCCTGAAGATTGAAGCTCAGGAAAGGCAACCTGGAGAATACCTTGGAGCGGCAGACACTGGAAGTAGGCCCCAACACAACTAGTAGCCCCACTGCAGTTGTTCCATTAAAAAACTTTTTAACAAGAGCTTGAAAATTGAAGCTCAGGAAAGGCAACCTGGAGAACACCTTGGAGCTACATACACTGGTAGTAGGCCCCAACCCAACTGGTAGTCCCACTGCAGTTGTTCCATTAGAAAACTATTTAACAAGAGCTTGAAGATTGAAGCGAGGAAAGGCAACCTGGAGAACACCTTGGAGCGGCAGACACTGGTCGTAGGCCCCAACCCAACTAGTAACCCCACTGCAGTTGTTCCATTAAAAAACTATTTAACAAGAGCCTGAAGATTGAATCTCAGGAAAGGCAACCTGGAGAACACCATGGAGTGGCAGACACTGGTAGTAGGCCCCCACCAAACTAGTAGCCCCACTGCAGTTGTTCCATTAAAAAACTATTTAACAAGAGCCTGAAGATTGAAGCTGAGGATAGGCAACCTGGAGAACACCTTGGAGCGGCTGACACTGGTAGTAGGCCCCAACCCAACTAGTAGCCCCACTGCAGTTATTCCATTAAAAAACTATTTAACCAGAGCCTGAAGATTGAAGCTCAGGAAAGGCAACCTGGAGAACACCTTGGAGCGGCATACACTGGTAGTAGGCCCCAACCCAACTAGTAGCCCCACTGCAGTTGTTCCATTAAAAAACTATTTAACAAGAGCCTGAAGAATGAAGCTCAGGAAAGGCAACCTGGAGAACACCTTGGAGCGGCATACACTGGTAGTAGGCCCCAACCCAACTAGTAGCCCCACTGCAGTTGTTCCATTAAAAAACTATTTACCAAGAGCCTGAAGATTGAAGCTCAGGAAAGGAAACCTGGAGAACACCTTGGAGCGGCATACACTGGTAGTAGGCCCCAACCCAACTAGTAGCCCCACTGCAGTTGTTCCATTAAAAAACTATTTAACAAGAGCCTGAAGATTGAAGCTCAGGAAAGGCAACCTGGAGAACACCTTGGAGCGGCAGACACTGGTAGTAGGCCCCAACCCAACTAGTAGCCCCACTGCAGTTGTTCCATTAAAATACTATTTAACAAGAGCCTGAAGATTGAAGCTCAGGAAAGGCAACCTGGAGAACACATTGGAGCGGCAGACACTGGTAGTAGGCCCCTACCCAACTCGTAGCCCCACTGCAGTTGTTCCATTAAAAAACTTTTTAACTGCCTGCCCATGTATGTGTATCTTCCCACAAATACATAAGGCTACGTTCACACTAGCGTTGCGCCGCCCTGCGTCGGCGACGCAACGCGCGACGCACGAAAAAACGCGCACAAACGCACGCAAAAACGCGCGCGTTTTGCGACGCGTGCGCCGTTTTTTGACGAGAATCGGACACACAGAAAATGCAACTTGTTGCATTTTCTTGCGTCCGACGCTAGCGTCGTAAACGACCCAAGTGTCAAAAAACGCCACCCAAAAAACGCACGTGTCCCCTATGTTAAACATAGGGGCGCGTCGCCGCTGCGTCGCCGCTGCGTCGCCGGCGCAACAGCGATGCACATTGGCGGAACGCCAATGTGAACGTAGCCTAAAAGCTTTCCCTGGCTGCTTTGGCCTGGCTACGAAACCTGCACATTTATTGCAGGTGGTGCGGTAAACGGTGGGCTTACAGTGAGGGAAGGGATGTAGTGTTGCTGACTAGCTTTTTTGGCCGAGGGTGCTACAACCTTAAGGGACGTTTGGTAGTTAGTCTAGGCTTGCAAATGCATGGTGGTTAAATGTCTACGCATGCAACTTGTATTTAGACTTTTAAGATTCTGACCTCTGCTTAAGGTAGTTGAACATTTTTGACAGATGACTTTGCGCTGATCATTTGGATGTTGTTTAAAAAAATGCCAGACTGAAATCTTTCTACTATCGGATACCTTTTCAGGCATTGCAGACTGAGCTTCTTTAAACGGATGGCCACGCTGTCCTACAACTGGTTTTTCCACGCGTTTTTGGCCAGATACGGGCCCGGCAGATGGAACCTGTTGCGATGTTGATGCCTGCTGTGGCTCCTCATCCTCCGCTTCAGAGCTACTGCCGCCTGCACCCTGTTCCCCCAATGGCTGCCAATCGGGGTCAACAACTGGGTCATCTATGACCTCCTCTTCTATCTCGTGTGCAACTTCGTCTGTGTCACCGTGTAAGCCGGTGGTATAGCGTTCGTGATGGGGCACCATAGTCTCATCAGGGTCTGATTCTGGATCAGTACACTGCGAGGGCAATGTTCTGGTCTGAGTCAAAGGAACAGCATAGTAATCTGGCTGTGGCTGTGCATCTGTGCACTCCATGTCTGATTCAACTTGTAATGTTCATGGCCTGTTAACTGTTTCACTTTCTAACCCAGGAACGGTATGTGTAAAGAGCTCCATGGAGTAACCCGTTGTGTCGCCTGACGCATCCTTCTCTGTTGTTCTTGGTGAAGAAGACAAGGAAGCGACTTGTCCCTGACCGTGAACATCCACTAACGACGCGCTGCTTTTACATTTAGCAGTTTCAGAAGAGGAGGCGAAAGAGCTAGAGGCTGAGTGAGCAAGGAAAGCCAAAACTTGTTCTTGCTGCTCCGGCTTTAAAAGTGGTTTTCCTAATCCCAGAAAAGGGAGCGTTCGAGGCCTTGTGTAGCCAGACGACGAACCTGGCTCAACAACTCGAGACTTAGGTGCTATATTGCTTTTCCCACGACCACCTGATGCTCCACCACCACTACCATAATTACCAGCTGGCAATGACCGCCCACGGCCACGACCTCTTCCACCAGACTTCCTCATTGTT
This sequence comes from Ranitomeya imitator, assembly GCF_032444005.1. Classification (NCBI taxonomy): domain Eukaryota; kingdom Metazoa; phylum Chordata; class Amphibia; order Anura; family Dendrobatidae; genus Ranitomeya; species Ranitomeya imitator. Next base: position 671,326,447 of record NC_091286.1, on the reverse strand, counting down.
TGAAAAACGTAACCAAACTAACGGTATTTTTTACTGTAAAACCTGTTACAAGGTGAACTCAAACTTCTGTTGGATTTATATATCCCTTTATAGCTGGGTGAGACTGCAGGGAAAATCAGGCCCAGTGTATAACAGTACACAGCTTCAGTGGCAGACAGATATGCCACTAACAGGACTGACGCTGATGCAGACACTAACAATTAAAATCTCCCCCTTTTTATTTTTTGTGGGAGAATATTGAAGAAATGTGGCCCACTCTTATACAGTATATGTTCTGTGGCACAAAATTAGAGACAGATGCCACACACAGCACTGGCACTGAGGAAGAATTGCCAATCTTAATCTCCCACTATTTGTTTTTTTTCCAGGGAGAATTTAAAAGAAATCTGGCCCAGTGTTACACACTAGGTTTAATGTGGCACAACATTTGAGACAGGTGGCACACACAGGACTGGCACCGAAGCAGAAATTCCAATCTTAATCTCCCACTATTTGTTTTTTTTTTTCAGGGAGAATTTAAAAGAAATCTGGCCCAATGTTATACACTAGGTTTAATGTGGCACAAAATTAGAGACAGGTGGCACACACAGGAATGGCAACGAAGCAGTAATGCCAATCTTAATATCCCACTATTTTTTTTTTCCAGGGAGAATTTGAAAAAAATCTGGCCCAGTGTTACACACTAGGTTTAATGTGGCACAAAATTAGAGACAGGTGGCACACATAGGACTGGCACCGAAGCAGAAATGCCAATCTTAATCCCCCACTATTTTTTTTTCCGGGAGAATTTAAAAGAAATCTGGCCCAGTGTTACACACTAGGTTTAATGTGGCACAAAATTAGAGACAGGTGGCACACTGTTGTGAATTCTGCTCTTGGGTTCCCTCCAGTGGTTGTTGGTGGGAATGCAGTTGTCTCTGACTCGCAGTCCTGGCCAGGTGTATCGGATAATTGCAATTCTGACTGGGATATTTAGGTGTGCAGGATCCTTTAGCCCTTGCCAGTGGTCAATGTTCTTTTGCCAGTAATGGTTCTCTGCCTGGCCTCTCCTGCCTGCTGCCATTTCAGCTAAGGATAAGTGTCTGATTCTTTTTCTTAGGCTCACAGGCTGTGTGTCTATTTTTTCGTGCGGTTCTTAGTTTCTATTTTGTTCCAGCTTCGACTGTCCTGTTGTTTTTTCAGTCTGGTTGGATTCGCTACTATTGTGAATTCTGCTCTTGGGTTCCCTCCAGACATATTTTCAGTTGTTTCACACTTTTTTGTTAAGTATATAATTCCACATGTGTTAATTCATAGTTTTGATGCCTTCAGTGTGAATTTACAATTTTTATAGTCATGAAAATACAGAAAAATCTTTAAATGAGAAGGTGTGCCAGACTTTTGGTCTGTACTGAACATCTCTCGGGATTTCTGTGTCATTGTTGCGGGGTCTAAAAGCTTCATGTGCTCTGTAACTAAGCATTTCTTCGGTAGGTGGCCTTTCCAGGAGCATATTAAAGATGCCACAAAGGGTGGGAATAAGATCGGCTATGCCAATTGCTTCAGGTAAACACCGTATGCGAATATTATTGCAGCAGTTGTATGCGGATGTGTTCGCATGAGTCGTTTTGATGTGCCCACTCAGCATGAGAAAATCCAACATGTTGTGTTTGGCGGGCATGTCATCCGCATACAACGCATGTCCCTGCGTACACAATGTTAAAGATAGGTACGCACGACGCATGCAGAAGTAGGCAGAGTTACATTTGAAATCTGCATTAAACTTTATTTTACTTTTGGGAGAAAGTAGGGGTGAGGAGTGTTAAGTAAGAAATTATTTTTCTCTTTCTTCCCTTTTCTATATAATTTTTTTTTTCATTTTGACATTATATTTTTTTACTAAAATTTTTAACTAAAACATAGCATTTTATTAATTAAAATTTGCCTGTTTCGTTAACATTAACAAAATTTGATTAATTTAAAATCTCAAGAATTAAAAAGCCTCTGATTGTCTTGATAATAAATGTGCAACATTCAGAGTTCTCCTAGGAATTTATTAAAAACTTTTCAAGCGCTTAAAGGCAAACACAGTCTTAGACTGGATTCACACGTGTGACCAGTCACGTGTCTCCTGAACTAAACCATTATGTGCTAATCCAAACGCAGGATAATATGCATGAAATGTCTTTTTTCGGCAGATTCCACTCAAAAACCCACCTGAAAATAAGTGCCCTATAAAATAACCATAGTGCACAGTATTGTCGAAATGGCATCGCTGTGCACATGTTACGTCTTACACCACTTCTTCTTTATTTGCTTCAATATAAGAAAACGCTGCAGTGGATGCAAATAGCAGCATGTTAATTTTTTACAGTGTAAAGAGATGGACATATTGCCCTGTTCCCCTTGAAGACATCAGTGCTGTGTACATTGAAAAGTGTAATGTGTATACTGTCATGTCCTATTGTGAGGGTGAGGTGTAATGTGAATTGTGCTCTGAAGCATTGTAGTGTTGTCCATTGCACTGTTAGTAAGCTGAGTTCTGCCCAGCAAGAGAGAGTAAGAAGGGTAAGGTAGAGCTAAATGTTGGGACTAGCCCATAGTGGGAGGGGCTAATGCAGGGGACAGATACAGTTTCCTCTTAAAAATGAAGTTAAGGCACAGCGAGTGACAGAAACGGATCTAAGATCCAGTGAATGCCGAAGCTTGTGGGTGTACCTTAGCTGAAAAGGAGATCAAAGCATAAGATAGCAAAATTATGAAAGCCTGAAGAGAAGGAAAGAGTTGACTGAGTTACAGTTTGATCAAGGTGAGATGAGTCAGCAAAATGACTGGAGGACTAGGACACTGAGTGAGACAGGTCTTTGTACTAGACGGACCAGAACATGGAATGAAGTGATTGCCTCGGCTAAGAGTTCCTTACGCGTCAACAACCTACAAGTGAGTTTCAGCCATATTGGCATTATCTTTTTAAAAGAACAAAGTCAAGCCACCGCAAGAGTAAAGGATGACTGTCACGGACTGTAATGTGGTACCAGACTGGGTTGTGCAGAAACAAGTAAAAAAAGTGAAAACTGGAACCAGAGAAGTAAAGGAAGTGAAGAGAATATGTATAGAGATGTTCAGTGATATTGAAATGTATGAGAAGAAATGTGCCGCTACCTCATGTATACAGTTGTCACCAGACTTTTGTTCAGGAAAACTATGTTTTTGAAGAGGTGGTGGCAGGGCCGCCATCAGGGCATTACTGCCCTTATTGCTGTATGGGGCCCGGGGCGCTGGGGCCCGGGAGCCTTTTTGAAGCAGTGCACGGCCGTCTTACCTGCGCAGCTCCTGCTCTGCTGTAGCTAGAATGTATGGGCTCCCTGCAGGTCCTGACTATAGCGCATACATACAAGCAGTCTCATTAGTGAATGTTCTAGAATGTATGGGCTCCTTTCAGGTCCTCTCAGCAGCCCATACATTCTAGCTGCTGCTTCACTGCTGTAAACACTAGATGCCCCGGGAATGACTGAGGTAAGTATAAAAAGGATTTTTGTTTTTTTAAATGGGTGAGGTGGGGGGAGTGACAATGCAGATGATGAACTGTGTTTGAGGCGGTACTGCACATGATGAAATGTTAGGGGGCTGCAAATGATGAAGTAAGGGGGACTGTAGATGAAGTGAAGGAGGGATAGGGGACTTCAAATTATGAAGTGGGAGTGATGGGAACTGCAAATGATGATGTGGGGGTGATGGGAACTGCAAATGATGATGTGGGGGTGATGGGAACTGCAAATGATGATGTGGGGGTGATGGGAACTGCAAATGATGATGTGGGGGTGATGGGGACTGCAAATGATAATGTGGGGGTGATGGGGACTGCAAATGATGATGAGGGGTGTTAGGTGTCGAGTTCCCACCTCTGCACAGCGGGAATCTCAAACCATCTATGCTGTAGTCTCCCATTCTTCTCCAGCTGCAGTGGAGTCTGCACAGCGGAGACGTCATTCCCAGCATCTTGCTCAGTCTCACTCTGTGCATAGGATTACGGCTGCTTTGCCTGCTTCTGCCATTGAAGCCAGTGCTGGGCAGCGGCGAGCAGACGCTTTTGGGATCTAAGTCCTGCTTTTTCCCTTCTGAGCATGCCCAGGGTGAGATCTCCCATTGGAGATCGAGGGTCACATGCTCAGATGCTGCAGCGGTTCCCATTGGTCCTTTATTGGAAGGTCCTGAACGTGCTGCAACTATATAAGCTGCACATGACCGCACGGCCATGCGCTAGTGTGCATTTGTAAACGTGTGTGTGTTGTGAGTGAAAATCATTGATTAAAATCCCCTCCCTATTGGATGACTGTTCGCGGAAGGTGGGTGATTGCTATCTAGCGCCCGACTTAGCTACCAACACGTAACACACGATACAGCGTCTAATTGCTGTGACCACCAGTGCGGCGCCGTGCGCTTTCACAGCGCTTTCCTGACCCAATCTTTGGTGGTTAGTGGCGTCCGCCAGTGCGGCACTGCATGCACTCTCGTGCATCTGTTATTATTACTTTGGTTACGCTGACACCCCCCTTAGCGGTGTCGAGTGCAAGTTGTCTAGTTGGACTCGGATCCCAAGTCTTGGGACTGAGCTTGTTGACTCCTTGCTTGCGCTCTTGTGTGCGGCACCACGGCCCTGTGACTTAACAGGGTTCGCTTCCTTCACACAGGGTGAAGTTAACCCGTGTGTGTATTCACATTGTACCGCCATATAGTCCGTCATTACTTGGCAGCAGGTTCCATCTCTGCACGGTGGACACCGGGCTGCGAACGCACCTTAGTCTATCTTAATATTTGGTGCGTTCCGCTAGCCCTAACATTACACTAGCGCCAAGGTCTGGCTAGTAATGACGGACATACAGCAATCCTTGCGGTATATCCAGCAGCTGGAGGGTAGGTTGGCGGCTCTCGAGAGCTCAACCTCAGCTGGGGATGTTACCGCAGTTGCTGTACAGGCTGCTAGCGTGGCTGCAGCAACCTTGTACACTGCCACCCCTGTTCCGACATTATCTCGCCTCCCGCTGACAGAAAATTTTTCTGGAGATAGCAAATCTTGTAGGGGATTCGTGAGTCAGTGCTCTATTCACCTCGAGCTCCTGGCTGCACGTTTTCCCACAGAGCGGGCTAAGGTGGGATTTATTGTTTCTCTCTTGTCAGACAGGGCGTTGGAATGGGCTACGCCGCTGTGGGAGCGTGGCGATTATGTGGTGCAGAGTGCTCCGCTGTTTCAGAGCACTCTGGAACAGGTCTTTTTAGGACCTGAAGTCACCCATGATACTTCGCTCCAACTGCTGGCATTAACTCAGGGAGAGTCCTTGGTCAGCCATTTTGCCGTCCACTTCCGCACTGTAGCTTCTGAGCTGGAGTGGTCGGATAAAGCCCTTATCCCCATATTTTGGAAGGGGCTGGCTGATAACGTGAAGGACGCTCTGGACACTAGAGAGATTCCTGCCACACTGGAGGAGTTAATAACTATCTCTACTTGTATTGACCTCTGTTCTAATGAGCGGAGGTTAGAACGAGCCCAGTGTAGGAAGAGGTTTCGGCGGGCTCCTACCTTCGCCAAACCTCGGGAATCTCCGGTCCTGGTTCCTGAGTCAGATGAGGCCATGGAAGTGTCACGAGCGTGATCTAAGTCCCGGACCGCTTGTGCACTTAAGGTCTGTCATGTTTGCCAGCAGTCAGGACATCTTGCCAACAGATGTCCCCAGCGGTCGAGGAAACATCAGCGTCTAGTGGTAGTGGGTGGAGGTACACTAGACACAGCGACATTTGCCTCCAAATTGTCCTTTAAGGGGACAATTATTGTAGGCTCATCCTCCCACTCAGTAGAGCTCTGCGTGGATTCTAGGGCGGAGGGCAATTTTATGTCTTCTGCCTTCGCCCAGCGTCACGCAATACCCCTGGTTATGCTAGCTCAACCAGTAACGGTACGAGTGGTGAATGGGTCGACACTGCCCTCACAGATAACACACCAGAACATCCCTTTTACTTTGTCCATGTCGCCATTCCATCAGGAGATTATATCTCTGCTCGTCATTCCTGAGGGAATTGATGAGGTCCTGTTGGGAATACCTTGGCTACGGTACCACTCTCCTCATATCGAGTGGTCCTCAGGCAGAATTCTGGGATGGGGTGAATCTTGTGGGGGTAGGTGTCAGAGGAAGTGCGTTCAGGTTGCTACTACAGAGGTACCCGAAGATCTTTCCTCTCTCCCCAAGCAATACTGGTCCTATGCAGACGTGTTCTCCAAAAAGGCGGCGGAGACCCTTCCGCCCCATCGCCCCTGTGACTGTCCTATTGATCTCTTGCCTGGTGCTGAGCCTCCCCGGGGTCGAGTCTATCCGTTATCTCTCCCGGAGACGGAGGCCATGTCACAGTACATCCAGGAAAATCTGGCAAGAGGATTCATTAGGAAGTCAGTGTCACCTGCTGGGGCAGGGTTCTTCTTCGTTCAGAAGAAGAATGGGGAACTGCGTCCATGCATAGACTACAGGGGTCTTAACGCCATCACCGTTAAGAATAAGTATCCTTTGCCCTTGATATCTGAGCTCTTCGATGGGCTTCAGGGAGCAAGGGAGTTTACTAAATTAGATCTGCGGGGTGCTTACAACCTGATTCGCATCCGTGAGGGGGACGAATGGAAGACGGCTTTTAACACCAGGGATGGGCACTGTGAATATCTGGTGATGCCCTTCAGGCTCTGTAATGCCCCAGCCATCTTCCAAGACTTTGTGAACGACATCTTCCGGGATATGCTCTCTAACTCGGTCGTAGTCTATCTGAATGATATTCTCATCTACTCTCCAGATATTGACTCCCACCGGAGAGATGTTTGCAAAGTCTTCGACCTCCTATGGGAAAACTCCCTCTATGACAAGTTGGAGAAGTGTATGTTTGAGCAGGAGTCCTTACCTTTCCTGGGCTATATCATCTCCGCCCAGGGATTGGCTATGGATCCTGCCAAACTACAGGCTGTGATGGACTGGCAGGAACCCCATTCACTTAAAGCGGTGCAGCGCTTTATGGGGTTCATTAACTACTATTGTCAGTTCATCCCACACTTCTCAACTTTGGTAGCTCCCTTGGTTCCCCTCACCAAGAAGGGAGCAAATCCCAAGTGGTGGTCAGAGGAGGTCTCCAAGGCCTTTCTCTCGATTAAGTCACACTTAGCTAGTGCTCCCATCCTACATCGCCCCGATGTAGATAAGCCATTTGTCATGGAGGTGGATGCCTCTTCCGTTGGTGCTGCAGCAGTCCTTTTCCAAAAGGATGCTCAAGGTCGGAAGCATCCTTGCTTCTTCTTCTCCAAGACCTTCACACCAGCGGAGAGGAATTATTCCATCAGGGACAGGGAGTTGCTAGCATGAAGTTAGCTTTTTCAGAGTGGAGACACCTCTTGGAGGGAGCTCGCTTTCCCTTCCAAGTGTTCACTGACCACAAGAACTTGGTGTACCTGCAGACAGCCCAGCGGTTAAATTCTCACCAGGCCAGATGGTCCTTGTTTCATTTCACCCTTCATTTTCTTTCTGGGCAGAAGAACATTCGGGCCGACGCTCTCTCTCGCTCCGTTGTGTCATCTGTGGAGGAGGAAGAGGAGCCTCAGCTTATTGTCCCCACCGAGAGCTTGAGAACTGTGGCCCCGGTTTCGCTAGTCTGAGCCTCCGGGCAAGACTTTTGTATCACCCAGTTAGCGACCGGAGGTTCTCTCTTGGGCACACTCGTCCAGGGTGGACATTTTGGTTCCAAAAGGACATCTGAGTTACTGGCGAGGACATACTGGTGGCCGCATATGGCTCGTGATGTCGCAGAATATGTTCGGCGTGTGTCTCTTGCGCCAAGAACAAGTCCCCTCGGCAACAGCAGCTGGTTTGCTTTACCCTTTGCCGGTGGCGGACAGGCCCTGGGAGATGGTCGGGATGGACTTTGTAGTGGGCTTACCCAAGTCTCGTAACTGCACCATTATCTGGGTGATCACCGACCATTTTTCCAAAATGGTGCACTTGGTGCCTCTTCCACGGCTACCCTCTGCTCGGGCTCTGGCTGTGTTGTTCATCAAACACATCTTTCGCCTACACGGTATGCCAGACAAAATTGTTAGTGACCGGGGTCCCCAGTTTGCGTCTCGATTCTGGAGAGAGCTTTGTTGTCTACTCAGTATTGAGTTGAATCTCTCTCCGGCATATCATCCCGAGATGAATGGGTTGGTAGAGAGGGATATTTACGACATTTTGTCTCTGCCAGGCCGGATGACTGGGCATCCTTGCTACCGTGGGCAGAGTTTGCGCTTAACAACGCCGTAGCTGACTCCACTGGTCAGACTCCATTCCTCCTAAATTACGGCCAGCATCCGTGTGTTCCTGTGCCCATGCCTGTGTCTTCCACCAATTCCAGGGTGGCAGACTGGGCTGTGGAGGCACGGGACATTTGAGACCGCACTCAGGATGCCATTTCGGCCTCCAAGGAGAGAATGAGGTCCTCCGCCGATGCTCTTCGGCGCTCCCCTCCGACCTTTGCCTTTGCTCCTGGCGACTTAGTGTGGCTCTCCGCCCGTAACATCAGGCTGTGTGTTGAGTCCACTAAGTTTGCACCTCGCTACTTGGGTCCCTTCAAGGTCCTCGAACAGGTTAACCCTGTGGTCTACCGTCTGGCCCTTCCTCCACGCTTGGGTGTCACCGACACCTTTCATGTGTCCCTCTTGAAACCCGTATACATGTCCCGGTTTTCCGAGTCATCTGCCGGGACATCGGGTTTGTCTACGGACGATTACGAGGTGAACGTTATTTTGGGGTGCAAGGTGGTACGTGGCAAAAAATTCTATTTGGTGGATTGGAAGGGTTATGGCCCAGAGGACAGGTCCTGAGAGCCTGCTAAACACATTCAAGCTCCACAGCTCATTGCTGCCTTTGAGCGTAGCGAGGTCCAAGGAGGGGGGTAATGTTAGGTGTCGAGTTCCCACCTCTGCACAGGGGGAATCTCGAACCATCTCTGCTGCGGTCTCCCATTCTTCTCCAGCCGCAGTGGAGTCTGCTCAGCGGAGACGTCATTCCCAGCGTCTTGCTCAGTCTCACTCTGTGCATAGGATTACTGCTGCTTTGCCTGCTTCTGCCATTGAAGCTAGTGCTGGGCAGTGGCGAGCAGACGCTTTTGGGATCTAAGTCCTGCTTTTTCCCTTCTGAGCATGCCCAGGGTGAGATCTCCCATTGGAGATCGAGGATCACATGCTCAGATGCTGCAACGGTTCCCATTGGTCCTTTATTGGAAGGTCCTGAACGTGCTGCAGCTATATAAGCTGCGCATGACCGCATGGCCATGCGCTAGTGTACATTTGTAAACGTGTGTGTGTTGTGAGTGTAAGTCGTTCATTAAAATCCCCTCCCTATTGGATGACTGTTCGCGGAAGGTGGGTGATTGCTAGCTAGCGCCCGACTTAGCTACCAGCACGTAACGCATGATACAGCATCTAATTGCTGTGACCGCCAGTGCGGCGCCGTGCGCTTTCACAGCGCTTTCCTGACTCAAGCTTGGGTTGTTAGTGGCGTCCACCAGTGCGGCACCGCATGCACTCTCGTGCATCTGTTATTATTACTTTGGTAACGCTGACGCCCCCCTTAGCGGTGTCAAGCGCAAGTAGTCTAGTCGGACTCGGATCCCAAGTCTTGGGACTGAGCTTGGTGACTCCTTGCCTGCGCTCTTGTGTGCGGTACCGCGGCCCTGTGACTTAACAGGGTTTGCTTCCTTCACACAGGGTGAAGTTAACCCGTGTGTGTATTCACATTGTACCGCCATATAGTCCGTCATTACTTGGCAGCAGGTTCCATCTCTGCATGGTGGACCCTGGGCTGCGAACGCACCTTAATCTATCTTATTATTTGGTGCGTTCCGCTAGCCCTAACAAGGGGTTGATGGGGACTGCAAATAATGTAGTGGTGATGGGGACTGCAAATGATGAAGTGGGGGTGATGTGGACTGCAAATAAAGATGCAGGGGTGATGGGAACTGTAAATGATGATGTGGGAGTGATGGGAACTGCAAATGATGATGTAGGGGTGATGGGGACTGCAAATGATGATGGGGTAATGGGGACTGCAAATTATGATGTGGGGGTGATGGGGACTGCAAATGATGATGTGGGGGTGATGGGGACTGCAAATGATGATGGGGTAATGGGGACTGCAAATTATGATGTGGGGGTGATGAGGACTGCAAATGATGATGTGGGGGTGATGAGGACTGCAAATAATGATGTGGGGTGATGGGGACTGCAAATGATGATGTGGGGGTGATGGGGACTGCAAATGATGATGTTTGGGTGATGAGGACTGCAAATAATGATGTGGGGGTGATGGGGCCTGCAAATAATGTAGGGGTGATGAGGACTGCAAATGAAGTGAGGGTAATGTGGACTGCAAATAATGATGCAGGGGTGATGGGGATTGCAAATGATGATGTGGGCGTGATGGGGATTGCAAAAGATGATTGGGACCTTGTATATGGTATTATTGGTCATTTGAACAATTGAAAAATAAATAAAAATATGCCTAAATTGTATTGCATAATTTAACAAATGTTTAATAGATTAGAGTAGATTAGGACCCGGCCAAAACAGTCTACCTTGTCGTCATGGCAGATTAAAAAACCTTTTGGCCAAAACTAATGCTGCTGGTTATGTGTGTGATCTGGTGATGGGAACTGTTAATGTGTGATTGGTGAGAAGTGGAGTTTTTCCAAGAGACAGCGGTGGGGCTGTGGACATTTCAAGGGGTTGAGGCAGGGCTGGGGTGGACCCTGGGTGGAGTCTTAAGGGGGCCCCAAAATGTTGCCAGTATGGGGCCCCGAAATTCCTAGTGTCAGCCCTGACTGGTGGTCTCCCTCCTTGAACAGTGAAACATCTGGCCCTGGAAAACCAGGAACATCACTTGGCCTGCACCATTGTAGTGCCCTCACACCATAAGCCCACATACCCACCCAGGACCCTCACTTTCACGTAATGTGCTGGGGAGCAATAGACGAGTACATCACCCACTGCTAGTGTTACAACAGTTTTGAGACAGAAGCATTGGGGGCAGAGCAGATGCACAACGTTGGGAAGCCACTAGCTTTACTGCCTCAACAGAACAACTGCCTGCGTTTTTCTGATGTGACTTTATCTGGGAAAACTTGTGTTTTTCCTGGAATCTAAATGAAGCCATGTACAAATACCCTTAGTACTGTAAAAGTGATCTCAACATTATATAGTGGTGGGTAAATGGATCTCTGCTTCATGATTAAAGTCTTGCACAAAGAAATTGTTCCCATGCCCAAGACTTTAATCATGAAGCAGAGATCCTCACTAAGAAATTTATTCATAAAGGCTATTCCCCGGGTTCTCTATCTAGAGTGAAAATAATAGTAGAGGGGACACCTAGATCTGACTTACTCCAAGAGAAGAAAAGAGATAGGCAGTTATCATTGGAGACTGTCCCTATTATTACACAATACAATGCCAACTCCCATCTTCTTAGAAAAATAGTAAAGAGGCATTGGGACATTCTTAAGGAGGATAAAATCATGGGTGACAAGCTTCCAGAGCACCCGCTATTTATTTATAGAAAGGCCAATAGTTTGGGGAACAAAATAGCCCCCACGGTTCCACATATGTATGGCCTCAAGAAACACTCCTCCTTGTCTAAGAATCATGGCTTTTTTCCCTGTATGAGCTCTAAACCTTGCAGACTATTGAAAACAAAAAAACAGTCTTCACTCTGGAATGGGAATATGGAATGGCAAATAAAGGACTATATATCTTGTAACACAGAAGGGGTTATTTATTCCATTAATGCCCCTGTAATAAAATATACATTGGGCGAACAAAGCGACCCCTTCAAGTAAGAATCAGTGAACATCTAAGGAATATTAATAAGAAATTCCAGGGGCACCCGCTGTCAAAGCATTTTTCTCTCTATCATACCGGTAAAACCAACGGTACTTCCATTACAGGTCTCAAAGTCGTACATAAAAGCTGGCGAAGGGGGAACTATATTAATCAAATGTCCAAGGAGGAGACCAAAATGATATTTGTACTAATAACCCTAATACCAAAGGGTTTAAACAGTGAAATCGAATTATTCGCTTTTAATAGATAATGCGGTCACATGCTCTCCCTGTGCTATATATGTAGAGGAAACCCAGGACGGTCCATCCCGGAGGAAGGAATACGCTATATTCCGAAATGCGTAGGAAAGGAAAAGTGGACTTACTGCGCTGTCCGTAGCCAGTCACGTGTGTTACCACATGACCGTGACGTCACGTAAGGTCCTGCAACAGCAGTGCACCTAGCGGCTGAACCTATTAGCGCTCCTCCGTCCTGAGCAGTGGGGGAGCGCATGGTGCTTTTGCCGCCGGCCGGGGCAGCACGTGCAACACACCCACGCGAACACAGACTCTTGGACTCTACTATAACGGACACTCGGACTGCACAGAAGGACTAACCAGCGAAAGTTCCGGATACTATTGGGTACAACACATCAGGTAATACCGGACTTCCCTGAATGAATGAGTTGGAGTTATTTGTGAACTATAACCTGGTCTGTGCTACAAATATTTGGTACGACTCTAAGCACCACTATTACTGATCTTGTTTTCCCTCATAGGGGTTCATGCATTCATGTATACCAATTAGTTTGGTTTTTATTTAATAGATAAAGTGGGTATCTTTTTTAATCACTACCCCTATTTTAATACTTCCCAGATACTAATCTTGGTTGGCTACGGAGTAAGAGGATCCAGCGCAGATAATCTATTTATGTGTTCAAAATTAGAAAAATGTTGTCTCTGTCCAAATATATGTGGACCTAACTGTATCTAACCTAACCTGACTGCTCTTTACCATATGCTTTATCAGTTACAATTCAGGGGTATTAAACATTATATTATGGCTTGTTTATATCTAACCTAACCAAACTGCTCTTTACCGCACTCTATATTATAGATAAATTGGATATATATTCTGAGCAAACTCACTTTAAACCCCCCCCCCCCTCCATATTCCATCATTACTGGGAATACGTAAAGGGAGAGTTATAGGTTTTATAAAAAAAGAGGGTGAGTCGTCGTTGCGCGGGGGTGCCATAGTCGTATTATTTAGGGTGCCAACCTCCACAGCCAGGTAGGGACTCTGTAAATAGGGACTGTGAAGGGCTAGTAATGAAACAAACACCCCCCTTCCCCCTACATATCCATTTTCTAATAAGATATTTGTTTTTAGCCTCTAATTTTGGTATCCTCTTGGTTTTTTATGGCCAGTTGATTGCGCCCTGTCTTTATTCCCTGGAGTGTATAATTTGTGATAGAAAAATATTTAGAATTGAGAGACCTCGGTGGTTGATACCTTTTAATGGCTAAAAGGTATCAACCACTGAGGACTCTCAATTCTAAATATTTTTCTATCTACTGGCTAACACGGTACCAAGATATATTTCTTTCCTGTATTAATTTGTGATACAAATTCATTTATGCTTTTTGGGGTTAGGATTGGAATTATGATGTGTGGTTTATTGTGCACCCTCCGATACGGATGGGATCACTAGGGAATCCAGGGCGAGCCGTCGCTGAGCGGGGGCGCCATTTGCGTTTCAAGAGGGTGCCAACCTCCGCTGATAGGCAGGGGTTCAGTTAGGGCGAATTAGGGTAAAATAGGCATATTAGTACCCCAGCTGGCATACCAACTGGAGGCTACAGATCAGAAAATCATCATTTTTTTTTTTTTACTTTTTGCTCGTTTGTTTTTTTCACTTATTTTTTTTTTTTATTTATACTAAATAAAGAATTTTTAAAAGGGTATTAGTCTTTTTTGATGAGCCAATGTTGCAACTAATCCAAACAATCTTGAAATTAAAAACAAATGTTCTTGTTATTTTTTTTATTGTCAATGTGTTGAAGAAGAGCTTCAGTTCAGGGGACATTATTACAGTATTACATGACAGGACAAATTATTACAGGATAGGAGCCAGAACATAGGACATTATTGCAGTGGTTTGAACATCTAACAACATACTGGTGGGGTCCCATGTCCAAATTTTGCACCAGGGCCCATACGACTCTAGTTACACCACTGCCAATAACCCATTTCTTCTGGCATAGTTATAAAAGTATACCTACCCGAACCATCTTACTTTCCATGATCCTGACAGTTTCATTCACTAGATTCAAGAGTTTTAGGATTGAAGGATCATCATATTCAAATCTATGACCCAGCAGGATGCACACGATTATGTTGGCCATTGCAGCATTTATGATAGTTTGGTTATTGAATGGTTTCCCTGAAAATACAATGTGGGGAAGTTTTTAGTTCAAGGAATGAAAATGAATTTTGTAAGGTCAAAAACAACACAAAATTAAACTCATTTATTTGCCACTTTGTACGTCATTACCAGTATTTGGGAATGCTCCAATTAAGGTTTTTATTACTCCAATCTATCCAAAATAAAAATTAAGCAACTTTGAAAACACTCCTGATAAAAAAAGAGTCTATACAGTTTATTTGCAGATCAATGAAGACATTTTATGAACTGAATTACCTCCATAAGATCTGAAAGTCTGTGATAAGCAGTCACACTCTTCAGTGATCTTGATTTCTATGTCCTTTCTCCCCATGCCATAGTCTCGTAATGTGGACAGCGTGAATCTTCTCATCACTTTCCAGTTCTCTCCAGTGGAGAAGAGGACACCTGCATGGATTGAAGACAGGTCACTGTTGTTTTAATAATTGCTAAAAATTGATACAGTACAAAAACACGGCACTCAGTCAATAGGTGAGAGGCTTGTGCTCAACTAGGGTGTCCAACCCACAAATCAATATATAACGAAGACTTGGCACTCAAACAAGTTATGAAGTGATCATTTGTTGATTTTTATTGGACGTCCAGACACAGATTCAACAGATGCTGTTAAACGTTTTCGGTCCCAATGGACCTTCCTCAGAACAATTCCATTTTATCTGGTGTTGCAGAGTAAAAAAGTGAAAGGCGAAAAGCCACTTTACTGGAGTAATGCTGTGGGGCGGTACAATATGCTGGTGCGAGGGCTCATAGGCAAAGAGAAGTGTCTATCTCTCTGGTGGAGTACCGCCATTCCCGCTGCTTCTCTTCAGACCGAATTTGGGCCACAGTCATCCAGAGCAAACCGAGTTTGCCTAGGAGCCCTCGCACCAGCATATTCTACCGCCCCACAGCATTACTCCAGTAAAGTGGCTTTTCGCCTCCCACTTTTTTTACTCTGCAACACCAGATAAAATGGAATTGTTCTGAGGAAGGTCCATTGGGACCGAAAACGTTTAACAGCATCTGTTGAATCTGTGTCTGGACGTACAATAAAAATCAACAAATGATCACTTCATAACTTGTTTGAGTGCCAAATCTTTGTTATATATTGCTAAAAATTGATGTTATGGGATAAGCACAAGCCTGTTCTCCAGGTTCTCCAGCCTTAAGGAGTTTTGCATAGAACAGAATGTGTCTCAGAAGCTTTGCATACTATACGCATTTTTGACAATTTTTTTATAACAATCCCTATCTAAATGTCCCAATTAGAAGTTCTCTGTACATCACTCATCTTAATTGGTGATGTACAAGAGATGTCTAACTGGTCCCGTAGCCACATTTTGAAATATTTGATAGTATTCTACTCCTCAATATTCATTCAAATTGCAACAACAAGAATGAAAAGTCATGGACTTATGGAAATCACAGGATCAATAGCCATGATAATTTTATGCAAATTGCAAAATGAAAAAAATAAATTGAGACAAGTGATTGCGTGCGCTTCGGGCGTGCGGTGGTTACGAACCACGCAATGGAGTGTAGCCCTGCACGAGACTGGCGTTTGTGCAGACTAATAGCACCTGTTGTACCTCTCCTGCAACTTCTACCTTGAGTATGAAAAAGCTCTGTAGTTAATAATTTTCGGGTAGAGCTATCCGATAGCGCTATCGATGAAGAAAGTGAACGGGTAGAGCTATCCCATAGGCCTATTCCTGAAGGAAATGAACGGGTAGAGCTATCCGATAGAGCTATTCCTCAATGTTCCTGAGTGTAAGCTATTTCACATGGTTGTGCGCACTAGAGATCTGCTCCCAAGGCCCTGTCCATGCCCAATTTTTGATCCGTAGACTGTGGCTAGGAGTTAGTCCAGCTTTTGTGTACAAAATTTTTGGCTTTTACAATTGTTGAAAAGCTTAATAAAATACTTCTTTGTATACACAGTTGACAGTAAACCATTTGTCAATGTTAGGAATAAGTTTACCATGCTTCTGTGTCTCAAATATTTTGACCCTTATTTGTTGGCTTTTCCTTCAAAGAAAGCCAGATATAATTGCCCGTGTGAAAACACTGGGAGAGGCAAATAAATTCCTACAATATCCAAGGACTGTCCCTGAGATTTATTGATGGTCATTGCAAAAGCCAACATAACAGGAAACTGACACCGTCACATCTGGACTGGTATCAGGATTCAGGGGGAAAAACCCGAAAAGTGGACCCCCTGGGTCGCGGCTTCAAAGCCCCCGAGGACGAGTGGACCAGATGGATCCCCCCTATACAGGGAGTGTTTGGAACAGGCCCAATGGGGATGAAAACCACAACTGCTGGAGCCAAAGGGGCGACTATGGGCTGGGCAAGGAAGAAAGGGTATGGACGAAGATACAGGACTGGCGGGGAAAGGCAGAAACATGGGGCTGGCACGAACGGCAGAGATACGGGGCTGTCAGGAACGGCAGAGACACGGGGCTGGCAGGAAAGGCAGAGACACAGGGTAGACAGGAACGACAGAGACACAGGGCAGGCAGGAACGGCAGAAACACAGGGCTGGCAGGAATGGCAGAGACACAGGTCTGGCAGGAACGGCAGAGACACAGGGCTGTCCGGAATGGTAGAGACACAGGGAAGACAGGAATGGCAGAGACACAGGGCTGGCAGGAATGGCAGAAACACAGGGCTGGCAGGAATGGCAGAGACACAGGGCTGGCAGGAACGGCAGAGACACAGGGCTTTCCGGAACGGCAGAGACACGGGGCAGGCAGAAACGGCAGAGACTCAGGGCTGGCAGGAACGGCAGAGACACAGGGCTGGCAGGAACGGCAGAGATACGGGGCTGTCAGGAACGGCAGAGACACGGGCTGGCAGGAATGGCAGAGACACAGGGCAGACAAGAACAACAGAGACACAGGGCAGGCAGGAACGGCAAAAACTCAGGGCTGGAATGAATGGCAGAGACACAGGGCTGGCATGAATGGCAGAGACACAGGGCTTTCCGGAACAGCAGAGACACAGGGCAGGCAGGAACGTGTTATGAACTGGTGATTCAGAAACACAATAGACCTGGTTGTTAAGAGCACACAAGTGACCTGATAGTTACAAATAACATAGGACAAGCTCTGAGACGTGGGAACTCTGCTGACCGCAATCCCTAATCCTATCATACCACACTAAAGGTAGCCGTGGAGTGCTCCTGACAAAACCTAGGCGCCTCGGGCACAGCCTGAGAAACTAGCTAGCCTGAAGATAGAAAAATAAGCCTACCTTGCCTCAGAGAAATTCCCCAAAGGAAAAGGCAGCCCCCCACATATAATGACTGTGAGATAAGATGAAAATACAAACACAGAGATGAAATAGATTTTAGCAAAGTGAGGCCCGACTTACTGAATAGACCAAGGATAGGAAAGATAGCTTTGCGGTCAGCACAAAAACCTACAAAACAACCACGCAGAGGGGGCAAAAAGACCCTCCGCACCGACTAACGGTACGGAGGTGCTTCCTCTGCGTCTCAGAGCTTCCAGCAAGCAAGAAAAACCAATATAGCAAGCTGGACAGAAAAAATAGCAAACAAATGTAACACAAGCAGAACTTAGCTAATGCAGGGCAGACAGGCCACAAGAACGATCCAGGAGAGAGCACGACCAATACTGGAACATTGACTGGAGGCCAGGAACAAAGAACTAGGTGGAGTTAAATAGAGCAGCACCTAACGACTTAACCTCGTCACCTGAGAAAGGAAACTCAGAAGCCGCAGCCCCACTCACATCCACCAGAGGAAGCTCATAGACAGAATTAGCCGAAGTACCACTCATGACCACAGGAGGGAGCTTGACCACAGAATTCACAACAGTACCCCCCCTTGAGGAGGGGTCACCGAACCCTCACCAGAGACCCCAGGCTGACCAGGATGAGCCAAATGAAAGGCACGAACAAGATCGGCGGCATGAACATCAGAGGCAAAGACCCAGGAATTATCTTCCTGACCATAACCCTTCCACTTAACCAGGTACTGAAGTTTCCGTCTCGAAATACGAGAATCCAAAATCTTCTCCACTACATACTCCAACTCCCCGTCAACCAACACCGGGGCAGGAGGATCAACGGATGGAACCACAGGTGTCACGTATCTCCGCAACAATGACCTATGGAATACATTATGGATGGAAAAAGAAGCTGGAAGGGTCAAACGAAAAGACACAGGATTAAGAACCTCAGAAATCCTATACGGACCAATGAAACGAGGCTTAAACTTAGGAGAGGAAACCTTCATAGGAACATAACGAGATGACAACCAAACCAAATCCCCAACACGAAGTCGGGGACCCGCACAGCGCCTGCGGTTAGCGAAACGTTGAGCCTTCTCCTGAGACAATGTCAAATTGTCCACCACATGAGTCCAAATCTGCTGCAACCTATCCACCACAGTATCCACACCAGGACAGTCAGAAGACTCAACCTGCCCTGAAGAGAAACGAGGATGGAAACCAGAATTGCAGAAAAACGGCGAAACCAAAGTAGCTGAGCTGGCCCGATTATTAAGGGCGAACTCAGCCAAAGGCAAAAAGGACACCCAATCATCCTGATCAGCAGAAACAAAACATCTCAGATATGTTTCCAAGGTCTGATTGGTTCGTTCAGTCTGGCCATTTGTCTGAGGATGGAAGCTGAGGAAAAAGACAAATCAATGCCCATCCTAGCACAAAAGGCTCGCCAAAACCTCGAAACAAACTGGGAACCTCTGTCAGAAACGATGTTTTCCGGAATGCCATGTAAACGAAGCACATGCTGGAAGAACAATGGCACCAAATCAGAGGAGGAAGGCAATTTAGACAAGGGTACCAAATGGACCATCTTAGAGAAGCGATCACAAACAACCCAAATGACCAATATTTTTTGAGAGACGGGGAGATCCGAAATAAAATCCATAGAGATATGTGTCCAGGGCCTCTTCGGGACTGGCATGGGCAAAAGCAACCCACTGGCACGAGAACAGCAGGGCTTAGCCCGAGCACAAATCCCACAGGACTGCACAAACGAACGTACATCCCGCGACAGAGACGGCCACCAAAAGGATCTAGCCACCAAATCTCTGGTACCAAAGATTCCAGGATGACCAGCCAACACCGAACAATGAACCTCAGAGATAACTCTACTCGTCCATTTATCAGAGACAAACAGTTTCTCCGCTGGGCAACGGTCAGGTCTATTAGCCTGAAATTTTTGCAGCACCCGCCGCAAATCAGGGGAGATGGCAGACAAAATTACCCCCTCTTTGAGAATACCCGCCGGCTCAGACAAACCTGGAGAGTCGGGCACAAAACTCCTAGACAGGGCATCCGCCTTCATATTTTTAGAGCCCAGAAAGTACGAAACCACAAAGTCAAAACGGGAGAAAAACAGCGACCAACGAGCCTGTCTATGATTCCACCGTTTGGCAGACTCGAGATAAGTCAAGTTCTTGTGATCAGTCAAGACCACCACGCGATGCTTAGCTCCTTCAAGCCAATGACGCCACTCCCCGAATGCCCACTTCATGGCCAGCAACTCTCGATTGCCAACATCATAATTACGCTCAGCAGGCGAAAACTTCCTGGAAAAGAAAGCGCATGGTTTCATCACCGAGCCATCAGAACTTCTTTGCGACAAAACAGCCCCTGCTCCAATCTCAGAAGCATCAACCTCGACCTGGAACGGGAGCGAAACATCTGGTTGGCACAACACAGGGGCAGAAGAAAAACGACGCTTCAACTCTTGAAAAGCTTCCACAGCAGCAGAAGACCAATTGACCACATCAGCACCCTTCTTGGTTAAATCAGTCAACGGTTTAGCAATACTAAAAAAATTATTGATGAAGCGACGATAAAAATTAGCAAAACCCAGGAACTTTTGCAGACTCTTCAGAGATGTCGGCTGAGTCCAATCATAAATGGCCTGAACTTTAACAGGGTCCATCTCGATAGTAAAAGGGGAAAAAATGAAACCCAAAAATGAAACCTTCTGAACACCAAAGAGGCACTTTGACCCCTTCACAAACAAGGAATTCGCACGCAGGACCTGGAACACCATTCTGACCTGCTTCACGTGAGACTCCCAATCATCCGAGAAGACCAAAATATCATCCAAGTATACAATCAGGAATTTATTCAGGTACTCTCGGAAGATGTCATGCATAATGGACTGAAACACTGATGGAGCATTAGAAAGCCCGAATGGCATAACCAGGTACTCAAAATGGCCCTCGGGCGTATTAAATGCTGTATTCCATTCATCGCCCTGTTTAATACGCACAAGATTATACGCACCACGAAGATCTATCTTGGTGCACCAACTAGCCCCCTTAATCCGAGCAAACAAATCAGACAGCAGCGGCAAGGGGTACTGAAATTTGACCGTGATTTTATTTAGAAGGCGGTAATCAATACAAGGTCTCAGCGAACCATCCTTCTTGGCCACAAAAAAGAACCCTGCTCCCAATGGCGAATATGACCCTTCTCCAAGGATTCCTTTATATAACTCCGCATAGCGGCGTGCTCAGGCACAGACAAATTAAACAGTCGACCCTTAGGAAACTTACTACCAGGAATCAAATTGATAGCACAATCACAATCCCTATGCGGAGGTAGGGCACTGGACTTGGGCTCATCAAATACATCCCGGTAATCCGACAAGAACTCTGGGACTTCAGAAGGGGTGGATGATGAAATAGACAGAAATGGAACATCACCATGTACCCCCTGACAACCCCAGCTGGACACAGACATTGATTTCCAATCCAATACTGGGTTATGGACTTGTAGCCATGGCAACCCCAACACGACCACATCATGCAGATTATGCAACACCAAAAAGCGAATATCCTCCTGATGCGCAGGAGCCATGCACATGGTCAGCTGGGTCCAATACTGAGGCTTATTCTTGGCCAAAGGCGTAGCATCAATTCCTCTCAATGGAATAGGATACTGCAAGGGCTCCAAGAAAAACCCACAGCGCCTAGCATACTCCAAGTCCATCAAATTCAGGGCAGCGCCTGAATCCACAAATGCCATGACAGAATAGGATGACAAAGAGCAGATCAAAGTAACGGACAAAAGAAATTTCGACTGTACCGTACCAATGGTGGCAAACCTAGCGAACCGCTTAGTGCGCTTAGGACAATCGGACATAGCATGAGTGGAATCACCACAGTAAAAACACAGCCCATTCTGACGTCTGTGTTCTTGCCGTTCAGCTCTGGTCAAAGTCCTATCGCACTGCATAGGCTCAGGTCCATGCTCAGATAATACCGCCAAATGGTGCACAGTTTTACGCTCACGCAAGCGTCGACCGATCTGAATTGCCAAAGACATAGACTCATTCAGACCAGCAGGCATAGGAAATCCCACCATGACATCCTTAAGGGCTTCAGAGAGACCTTTTCTGAAAATAGCTGGCAGCGCACATTCATTCAATTGAGTGAGCACAGACCACTTCCTAAACTTCTGACAATATATCTCTACCTCATCCTGACCCTGACACAGAGCCAGCAAACTTTTCTCTGCCTGATCCACTGAATCAGGTTCATCATACAGCAATCCGAGCGCCAGAAAAAACACATCAATATTATGTAATGCAGGATCCCCTGGCGCAAGGGAAAATGCCCAGTCTTGAGGGTCGCCACGTAATAAAGAAATAATGATCTTAACTTGTTGTACTGGGTCACCAGAGGAGCGGGGTTTCAAAGCCAGAAACAGTTTGCAATTATTTTTGAAATTCAAAAACTTAGCTCTATCTCCAGAAAATAACTCAGGAATAGGAATTCTAGGTTCTAACATAGATTTCTGAACCATAATGTCTTGAATTTTTTGTACTCTTGCAGTGAGATTATCCACACAAGAAGACAGAACCTTAATGTCCATCACTACACCTGTGTCCTGAACCACCCAAATGTCTAGGGGAAAAGAAAGACAAAACACAGTGCAAAGAAAGAAAAATGGTCTCAGAACTTCTCTTTTCCCTCTATTGAGAAGCATTAGTACTTTGGGCCTCCAGTACTGTTATGAACTGGTGATTCAGAAACACAATAGACCTGGTTGTTAAGAGCACACAAGTGACCTGATAGTTAAAAATAACATAGGACAAGCTCTGAGACGTGGGAACTCTGCTGACCGCAATCCCTAATCCTATCATACCACACTAAAGGAAGCCGTGGAGCGCTCCTGACAAAACCTAGGCGCCTCGGGCACAGCCTGAGAAACTAGCTAGCCTGAAGATAGAAAAATAAGCCTACCTTGCCTCAGAGAAATTCCCCAAAGGAAAAGGCAGCCCCACACATATAATGACTGTGAGATAAGATGAAAATACAAACACAGAGATGAAATAGATTTGAGCAAAGTGAGGCCCGACTTACTGAATAGACCGAGGATAGGAAAGATAGCTTTGTGGTCAGCACAAAAACCTACAAAACAACCACGCAGAGGGGGCAAAAAGACCCTCCGCACCGACTAACGGTACGGAGGTGCTTCCTCTGCGTCTCAGAGCTTCCAGCAAGCAAGAAAAACCAATATAGCAAGCTGGACAGAAAAAATAGCAAACAAATGTAACACAAGCAGAACTTAGCTAATGCAGGGCAGACAGGTCACAAGAACGATCCAGGAGAGAGCACGACCAATACTGGAACATTGACTGGAGGCCAGGAACAAAGAACTAGGTGGAGTTAAATAGAGCAGCACCTAACGACTTAACCTCATCACCTGAGAAAGGAAACTCAGAAGCCGCAGCCCCACTCACATCCACCAGAGGAAGCTCATAGACAGAACCAGCGGAAGTACCACTCATGACCACAGGAGGGAGCTTGACCACAGAATTCACAACAGGAACGGCAGAGAAACAGGGCTGGCAGGAACGGCAGAGACACAGGGCTGGCAGAAATGGATGTGAACCAGAAGAAAAACAAGGCTGAGACTAAGTGAAGTAATAGAGAGAGGGAGCCTAGGTACCAAAGATAGCGCCAGCAAGAATGCTAGCGTAAGCATAATAGATTCTTAGGCATCTTACCTGAGGAGACGCAGGATAGAAATATCCAATGGGTGCCGCCATGTTGGAGCGGAGCCACCGGGTCACAACCTCCCAGAAACCCTAGCGGTGGAAGGAGCACACCTGTGCATGCATGGGCCGCAGAAGCATTGCGAGCTTGAGAACCCAGGTGGAAGGCAGCGAAGTATCAGACGACGTGACAGTACCCCCTCTCTTACTCCCCCTCCTATTAATGCTGGAGAAGAACCTCCTTACGATATGAGGAGCATCGATGTTCTCTAGGGGTTCCCATGATCTCTCTTCAGGACCAAATCCCTTCCAATCAATTAAAAACAAAGTCCTCCCCCTAACCGACGTTCTGGCTAAAATATCCTTAACCTCAAATATACCATCAGAAGTGCTTGGTTGAGGGGAGTGAGACGGAGCAGAATGAAAGTGATTGAAGACTGCAGGTTTGAAGAGCGACACGTGAAAAGCATTGGAAATATGCAACAAAGCAGGCAGCTTCAACTTGTAAGCTACGTCATTGATGCGACTAGAAATCTCGAAGGGACCAATCTAGCGTGGACCTAACTTCTGAGAGGGAACTTTAAGTCTGATGTAGCGTGAGGATAGCCATACTTTATCACCTGGATGATACGGAGGAACATCCAGATGCATCTTGTCAGCGTACCTTTTCATTCTGCTACTAGCCCTCTCAAGCGCCCCTTTAGTCTCATGCCAAATTTTAGAAAATTCCAAGAACAGGGAATTTGCCGCCTATACACCTGAGGTGGGGAGAACAGGAAGGGGAATGCCGGGATGTTGCCCAAAGACCACAGAAAAAGGAGACTTAGATGATGATTCACTAGGGTGATTGTTGCAGGCGAATTCTGCCCATGGGAGGAGAGAAACCCAGTCACTCTGGTGAGCATTGGAGAAATGTCAAAGGTAAGACGTGAGAACTTCATTTACATGTTCTACCTGTCCGTTGGACTGAGGATGATAGGCGGAGGAGAAATCCAGGGACACTTTCATTAATCCACAAAGAGCTCTCCAGAAACTAAAGGTAAATTGGACTCCTCGATCGGACACGATATGCTGTGGAAATCCGTGAAGTCGGAAGACTTGATGTAAAAGATCTTCGCCAAGTCAGGGGCAGATGGTTATCCAGGCAAGGAAATGAAGTGGGCCATCTTGGAAAATCTATCCACTACTACCAAGATAGCAGTGCAGTTGGAGGAGTGCTGTAAATCGGCAAAGTCCATAGCAATATGGCTCCAACGAACAGAAGGCACAGGGAGCGGATGCAGGAGTCCTGAAGGTAGCTGCTGAGGAACTTTGTTTCTGGCACAAGAAGAACAGGAAGCGATAAAATTAAGGACATCTTGGTGAAGTGATGGCCACCAATAATGGCGAGAAATAAGGGAGAGCGTCTTCTTGCCCCTAACGTGTCCGGCAAACCTGGAGGAATGACCACAATGCAATACTTTCCCTTTGTCACGATTTGACACAAAGGTTTTTCCAGGAGGAGGGATGATCACGCTCAAGGGAGCCGCGGAAATGATCCTAGGTGGATCAACAATATGCCCTGGTCTCTCCTCTTCATTCAGTGGTTGAAAAGACCTAGATAGGGCATCGGCTTTGATGTTCTTATTACCAGGTCGAAAGCGGAGCTTGAAGTAAAACATCTGAAGAACAATGACCATCTGGCTTGCCGAGGTTTTAGTCTTTGGGTGGACTGAACGTAGGCCAAATTTTTGTTATCCATGTAAATGATGAAGGGAAGAATGGCTCTGTTAGGGAGATAATGCCACTCTTCCAAGGCCAGATTGATGGCCAACAGTTTTTTTGTCATAAATGGAATATTTTCGTTCAGAAGAGGAGAATGCTTTAGAGAAAAAAACCACAGGAGACTAAATGACCAGAGTTAGACCTTTGCAAAAGAAAAGCTCCAGCTCCAATAGAAGATGCATCTACCTCAAGGCTACATGGCCTACTGGCTTCCGGTCGATGGAGCACCAGGACTGTAGCAAATTTTTGTTTCAGGGTTGGAAAGCGACCTCAGCCTCGGGGGCCAGTGATTAGGGTCAACACCCTTACAAACAAGAGCAGAAACTGGTCCAGTTAAGGAGGAGAAATGAGGGATAAATTGCCTATGATAATTGGCAAAGCCAAGAAAAAGCTGAATAGCCTTCATTCATAGAGGACATGGCCAGTTTACAACAGTTTAGAACAGCAGATACCTGTTGTGAATTCTGCTCTTGGGCTCCCTCCGGTGGTTGTTGATGGTAATGCAGTTGTGCCTGGGCGGCAGTCCTGGACAGGTGTTTCTGCTAATTGCAATTCTGACTGGGGTATTTAGCTTTGCAGGACTCATTAGTCCTTGCCAGTTGTCAATGTTCTTTTGGAAGTATTGGTTCTCTGCCTGGCCTATCCTGCTTGCTGCCATTTCAGCAAAAGATAAGTGTCTGCTATATTTTCTTAGGCACACAGGCTGTGTGTCTAGTTTCTGTGCTGTTCATAGTTTCTATTTTGTTCCAGCTTAGACTGTCCTGTTGTTTTCTCAGTCTGGTTGGATTCGCTAGAGTCGCAGATATACTCTCCACATCTTTAGTTAGGTGGTGGAGTTTTTGTATTTTTCTGCTGTGGATATTTTGTAGTTTATTTGTGCTGACCGCTTGGTATCCTGTACTATACTTTCCTGTCTGGGTAGAGGTGGCCTCCTTTGCTGATCCTGTTTTCTGTCTGCGTGTGTCTTTTCCTCCCCTACTCACAGTCGTAATTTGTGGGGGGCTGCCTATCCTTTGGGGGTCTACTCTGAGGCAAGATAGTTTTCCTATTTCCATCTTTGGGGGTGTTTGGTCCTCCGGCTGTGTTGAGGTGTCTGGGTTTTGTTGGGCACACCCCACGGCTACTTCTGGTGTCTGTGATAGGATCAGGGTTTGCGGTCTGTATAGTTACCACTACTCCAGCGAAGGTTTTTTCATGCTGCTCCAAGGTCGCCTGATCATAACAGTACAACTGGCCAACAATGAGTTAAATGCATCTCAGAAGAAGGGAGGAAAGGTTTTGAGCCATTTTTTTTTCTTCAGCCTGTTTTGTCTTCTCCTCCTTCTTAATCTCTGGGTGGCTCAGGAACCTAGTACTAGCATGAATGTTCAGGAGTTAGCTTCTCGTGTGGATCAGCTTGCTGCTCGGGTACAGGGTATTTCAGATTATATTGTTCAGACTCCTGCTTTAGAACTTAAGATTCCAACTCCTGATTTGTTTTTTGGTGACAGGTCCAAATTTTTGAGTTTCAAAAATAACTGTAAACTGTTTTTTGCATTGAGACCCCGGTCCTCTGGTGATCCTATTCAGCAGATTAAAATCATTATATCCCTGCTGCGTGGTGATCCACAGGATTGGGCATTTTCCCTGGAATCTGACAATCCTGCTTTGCTTAATATTGATTCTTTCTTTCAAGCATTGGGATTATTGTACGATGAACCTAATTCGGTGGATCAAGCTGAGAAGACCTTGTGAGCCCTATATCAGGGGCAAGAGGCGGCTGAATTGTATTGTCAGAAATTCAGAAAATGGTCTGTGCTGACTAAATGGAATGATGATGCTTTGGCTGCAATTTTCAGAAAGGGTCTTTCTGAATCCGTTAAGGATGTTATGGTGGGGTGTCCCACACCTTCCAATCTGAGTGATTCTATGTCTTTGGCCATTCAGATTGACCGGCGCTTGCGGGAGCGCAGAACCGTGAGCGCTATGGCGTTATCCTCAGAGCAAATTCCTGAGCCAATGCAGTGTAATATGATTCTGTCTAAAATGGAACGACAAGGTTTCAGACATGTCAATAGGTTGTGTTTTTATTGTGGCGACGTGTTGTGAATTCTGTTGTCAAGCTCCCTCCTGTGGTCGTGAATGGTACTTCGGCGAGTTCCGTCTATGGGCTCCCTCTGGTGGCTATGAGTGAAGCTGCGGCTTCTGAGGTTCCTTACACAGGTGACGTGGTTTACTGTTATGGCTGGCAATCAGGCAACACAGCGTGCAGTAATCAGCGCACATACAGAGATCTGGCAATAACCAAAAACAATAGGACGAGCTCTGAGACGTGGAATCTCTGTAGACTGCAGTACCTGATCTATCCTCACACAACTGGAAGCAGCAGTGGATTGCGCCTATCAACTACCTATGCAACTCGGCACTGCCTGAGGAGCTGACTAGCCTGAAGATAGAAATACAAGCCTGACTTACCTCAGAGAAATACCCCAAAGGAATAGGCAGCCCCCCACATATAATGACTGTTAGCAAGATGAAAAGACAAACGTAGGAATGAAATAGATTCAGCAAAGTGAGGCCCGATATTCTAGACAGAGCGAGGATAGCAAAGAGAACTATGCAGTCCACAAAAAACCCTAAAACGAAAACCACGCAAAGGGGCAAAAGACCCACCGTGCCGAACTAACAGCACGGCGGTGCACCCCTTTGCTTCTCAGAGCTTCCAGCAAAAGATAATAACAAGCTGGACAGAAAAAACAGAAAACAAACTAGAAGCACTTATCTAGCAGAGCAGCAGGCCCAAGGAAAGATGCAGTAGCTCAGATCCAACACTGGAACATTGACAAGGAGCAAGGAAGACAGACTCAGGTGGAGCTAAATAGCAAGGCAGCCAACGAGCTCACCAAAACACCTGAGGGAGGAAGCCCAGAGACTGCAATACCACTTGTGACCACAGAAGTGAACTCAGCCACAGAATTCACAACAGTACCCCCCCCTTGAGGAGGGGTCACCGAACCCTCACCAGAACCCCCAGGCCGACCAGGATGAGCCACATGAAAGGCACGAACAAGATCTGGGGCATGGACATCAGAGGCAAAAACCCAGGAATTATCTTCCTGAGCATAACCCTTCCATTTGACCAGATACTGGAGTTTCCGTCTAGAGACACGAGAATCCAAAATCTTCTCCACAATATACTCCAATTCCCCCTCCACCAAAACAGGGGCAGGAGGCTCCACAGATGGAACCATAGGTGCCACGTATCTCCTCAACAACGACCTATGGAATACATTATGTATGGAAAAGGAGTCTGGGAGGGTCAGACGAAAAGACACCGGATTGAGAATCTCAGAAATCCTATACGGACCAATAAAACGAGGTTTAAATTTAGGAGAGGAAACCTTCATAGGTATATGACGAGAAGATAACCAAACCAGATCCCCAACACGAAGTCGGGGTCCCACACGGCGTCTGCGATTAGCGAAAAGCTGAGCCTTCTCCTGGGACAAGGTCAAATTGTCCACTACCTGAGTCCAGATCTGCTGCAACCTGTCCACCACATAATCCACACCAGGACAGTCCGAAGACTCAACCTGTCCTGAAGAGAAACGAGGATGGAACCCAGAATTGCAGAAAAATGGAGAGACCAAGGTAGCCGAGCTGGCCCGATTATTAAGGGCGAACTCAGCCAACGGCAAAAATGACACCCAATCATCCTGGTCAGCGGAAACAAAACATCTCAGATATGTTTCCAAGGTCTGATTGGTTCGTTCGGTCTGGCCATTAGTCTGAGGATGGAAGGCCGAGGAAAAAGATAGGTCAATGCCCATCCTACCACAAAAGGCTCGCCAGAACCTCGAGACAAACTGGGAACCTCTGTCAGAAACAATATTCTCAGGAATGCCATGTAAACGAACCACATGCTGGAAGAACAAAGGCACCAAATCAGAGGAGGAAGGCAATTTAACCAAGGGCACCAGATGGACCATTTTAGAAAAGCGATCACAGACCACCCAAATGACAGACATCTTTTGAGAAACGGGAAGGTCAGAAATGAAATCCATCGAAATATGTGTCCAAGGCCTCTTCGGGACCGGCAAGGGCAAAAGCAACCCACTGGCACGTGAACAGCAGGGCTTAGCCCTAGCACAAATTCCACAGGACTGCACAAAAGCACGCACATCCCGTGACAGAGATGGCCACCAGAAGGATCTAGCAACCAACTCCCTGGTACCAAAGATTCCTGGATGACCGGCCAGCACCGAACAATGAAGTTCAGAGATAACTTTACTAGTCCACCTATCAGGGACGAACAGTTTCTCGGCCGGACAACGATCAGGTTTATTAGCCTGAAATTTCTGCAACACTCTCCGCAAATCAGGGGAGATGGCAGACACAATGACTCCTTCCTTGAGGATACTCGCCGGCTCAGATAACCCCGGAGAGTCGGGCACAAAACTCCTAGACAGAGCATCCGCCTTCACATTTTTAGAGCCCGGAAGGTATGAAATCACAAAATCAAAACGAGCAAAAAATAACGACCAACGGGCCTGTCTAGGATTCAAGCGCTTGGCAGACTCAAGATAAGTAAGGTTCTTATGATCAGTCAAAACCACCACGCGATGCTTAGCACCCTCAAGCCAATGACGCCACTCCTCGAATGCCCACTTCATGGCCAGCAACTCTCGGTTGCCCACATCATAATTACGCTCAGCAGCAGAAAATTTCCTGGAAAAGAAAGCACATGGTTTGAACACTGAGCAACCAGAACCTCTCTGTGACAAAACCGCCCCTGCACCAATCTCAGAAGCATCAACCTCGACCTGGAACGGAAGAGAAACATCAGGTTGACACAACACAGGGGCACAGCAAAAACGACGCTTCAACTCCTGAAAAGCTTCCACGGCAGCAGAAGACCAATTAACCAAATCAGCACCCTTCTTGGTCAAATCGGTCAATGGTCTGGCAATGCTAGAAAAATTACAGATGAAGCGACGATAAAAATTAGCAAAGGCCAGGAATTTCTGCAAACTTTTTAGAGATGTCGGCTGAGTCCAATCCTGGATGGCCTGAACCTTAACCGGATCCATCTCGATAGTAGAAGGGGAAAAGATGAACCCCAAAAATGAAACTTTCTGCACACCGAAGAGACACTTTGATCCCTTCACGAACAAGGAATTAGCACGCAGTACCTGGAAAACCATTCTGACTTGCTTCACATGAGACTCCCAATCATCTGAGAAGATCAAAATGTCATCCAAGTAAACAATCAAGAATTTATCCAGATACTCACGGAAAATGTCATGCATAAAAGACTGAAAAACAGATGGAGCATTGGCAAGTCCGAACGGCATCACCAGATACTCAAAATGACCCTCGGGCATATTAAATGCCGTTTTCCATTCATCTCCCTGCCTGATTCTCACCAGATTATACGCACCACGAAGATCAATCTTAGTAAACCAACTAGCCCCCTTAATCCGAGCAAACAAGTCAGAAATCAATGGCAAGGGATACTGAAACTTAACAGTGATCTTATTAAGAAGGCGGTAATCAATACACGGTCTTAGCGAACCATCCTTCTTGGCTACAAAAAAGAACCCTGCTCCCAATGGTGACGACGATGGGCGAATATGTCCCTTCTCCAGGGACTCCTTCACATAACTGCGCATAGCGGTGTGTTCAGGTACGGACAAATTAAATAAACGACCCTTAGGGAATTTACTACCAGGAATCAAATCGATAGCACAATCACAATTCCTATGCGGAGGAAGGGCATCAGACTTGGACTCTTCAAATACATCCTGAAAGTCCGACAAGAACTCTGGGATGTCAGAAGGAATGGATGACGAAATAGACAAAAATGGAACATCACCATGTACTCCCTGACAACCCCAGCTGGTTACCGACATAGAGTTCCAATCCAATACTGGATTATGGGTTTGTAGCCATGGCAACCCCAACACGACCACATCATGCAAATTATGCAGTACCAAAAAGCGAATAACTTCCTGATGTGCAGGAGCCATGCACATGGTCAGCTGGGCCCAGTACTGAGGCTTATTCTTGGCCAGAGGTGTAGCATCAATTCCTCTCAACGGAATAGGACACCGCAAAGGCTCCAAGAAAAATCCACAACGTTTAGCATAATCCAAATCCATCAGATTCAGGGCAGCGCCTGAATCCACAAACGCCATGACAGAATATGATGACAAAGAGCACATTAAGGTAATGGACAAAAGGAATTTGGACTGTACAGTACCAATAACGGCAGAGCTATCGAACCGCCTAGTGCATTTAGGACAATTAGAAATAGCATGAGTAGAATCACCACAATAGAAACACAGTCTGTTCAGACGTCTGTGTTCGTGCCGTTCTACTTTAGTCATAGTCCTGTCGCACTGCATAGGCTCAGGCTTACTCTCAGACAATACCGCCAGATGGTGCACAGATTTACGCTCGCGCAAGCGACGACCGATCTGAATGGCCAAGGACATAGACTCATTCAAACCAGCAGGCATAGGAAATCCCACCATTACATCCTTAAGAGCTTCAGAGAGACCCTTTCTGAACAAAGCCGCTAGTGCAGATTCATTCCACAGAGTGAGTACTGACCATTTTCTAAATTTCTGACAATATACTTCTACATCATCCTGACCCTGGCATAAAGCCAGCAGATTTTTCTCAGCTTGATCCACTGAATTAGGCTCATCGTAAAGCAATCCCAGCGCCTGGAAAAATGCATCAACATTACTCAATGCAGAATCTCCTGGTGCAAGAGAAAACGCCCAGTCCTGTGGGTCGCCGCGCAAAAAAGAAATAATAATCAAAACCTGTTGAATAGGATTACCAGAAGAATGAGGTTTCAAGGCCAAAAATAGCTTACAATTATTTCTGAAGCTCAGGAACTTAGTTCTGTCACCAAAAAACAAATCAGGAATCGGAATTCTTGGTTCTAGCATCGATTTCTGATCAATAGTATCTTGAATCTTTTGTACATTTACAACGAGATTATCCATTGAGGAGCACAGAGCCTGAATATCCATGTCCACAGCTGTGTCCTGAAGCACTCTAATGTCTAGGGGAAAAAAAAGACTGAAGACAGAGCTAAGAAAAAAAAATGATGTCAGGATTTCTTTTTTCCCTCTATTGGAAATCATTGAATGGCTCCTTGTACTGTTATGGCTGGCAATCAGGCAACACAGCGTGCAGTAATCAGCGCACATACAGAGATCTGGCAATAACCAAAAACAATAGGACGAGCTCTGAGACGTGGAATCTCTGTAGACTGCAGTACCTGATCTATCCTCACACAACTGGAAGCAGCAGTGGATTGCGCCTATCAACTACCTATGCAACTCGGCACTGCCTGAGGAGCTGACTAGCCTGAAGATAGAAATACAAGCCTGACTTACCTCAGAGAAATACCCCAAAGGAATAGGCAGCCCCCCACATATAATGACTGTTAGCAAGATGAAAAGACAAACGTAGGAATGAAATAGATTCAGCAAAGTGAGGCCCGATATTCTAGACAGAGCGAGGATAGCAAAGAGAACTATGCAGTCCACAAAAAACCCTAAAACGAAAACCACGCAAAGGGGCAAAAGACCCACCGTGCCGAACTAACAGCACGGCGGTGCACCCCTTTGCTTCTCAGAGCTTCCAGCAAAAGATAATAACAAGCTGGACAGAAAAAACAGAAAACAAACTAGAAGCACTTATCTAGCAGAGCAGCAGGCCCAAGGAAAGATGCAGTAGCTCAGATCCAACACTGGAACATTGACAAGGAGCAAGGAAGACAGACTCAGGTGGAGCTAAATAGCAAGGCAGCCAACGAGCTCACCAAAACACCTGAGGGAGGAAGCCCAGAGACTGCAATACCACTTGTGACCACAGAAGTGAACTCAGCCACAGAATTCACAACAGTTTACCCTTGGGTTGGCTGTTTTATTTAACTCCACTCAGATCGTTACTCCATGCCAGCTGTCAATGTTTTTGCATTTGTTCAGTTCGCTCCTGGATCTCTTTGGTGACCTGCCTTCTCCTGCAGAAGCTAAGTTCCTGATAGTCATTATTTGTTCACTGTTTTCTTGTCCAGCTGGTTATAATGATTTTGTCTTGCTAGCTGGAAGCTCTGGGATGCAGAGTGGCCCCTTCCGCACCGTGAGTCAGTGCGGAGGTCTTTTTTGCAGACTCTGCATGGTCTTTTGTAGGTTTTTGTGCTGATCGCAAAGTTGCCTTTCCTATCCTTTGTCTATTTAGTTAGTCTGGCCTCCCTTTGCTGAAACCTGTTTCATTTCTGCGTTTGTGACTTTCATCTTTACTCACAGTCAATATATGTGGGGGGCTTCCTTTACCTTTGGGGAATTTCTCTGAGGCAAGGTAGGCTTTATTTTCCTTCTCTAGGGCTAGATAGCCCTTAGGCTGTGACGAGGCGCCTAGGTCTGGTCAGGAGCGCTCCACGGCTATTTCTAGTGTGTGTGATAGGATTAGGGCTTGCGGTCAGCAGAGTTCCCACATCCCAGAGTTCGTCCTGTATGTGGTTTAACTATCAGGTCATTCCGGGTGCTCCTAACCACCAGGTCATAACAGTACAGCTGGCCCAAAGTATTAATGCATCTCAATAGAGGGATAAGAGAACTTCTGAGACCATTTTTTTTTCTTTGCACTGTGTTTTGTCTTTCTTTTCCCCTAGACCTTTGGGTGGTTCAGGACACAGGATTAGTTATGGACATTCAAAGTTTGTCCTCTTGTGTGGATCATCTCACTGCAAGAGTACAAAACATTCAAGATTTTGTGGTTCAGAATCCTATGTTAGAGTCTAGAATTCCTTGTTTGTGAAGGGGTCAAAGTGTCTCTTTGGAGTTCAGAAGGTTTCATTTTTGGGTTTCATTTTTTCCCCTTCTACTATCGAGATGGACCCTGTTAAAGTTCAGGCCATTTACGATTGGACTCAGCCGACATCTGTGAAGAGCTTGCAGAAGTTTCTGGGCTTTGCTAATTTTTATCGTCGCTTCATCGCTAATTTTTCCAGTATTGCTAAACTGTTGACTGATTTGACCAAGAAAGGTGCTGATGTGGTCAATTGGTCCTCTGCGGCTGTAGAGGCTTTTCAGGAGTTGAAGCGACGTTTTGCTTCTGCCCCTGTGTTGTGCCAGCCAGATGTTTCGCTCCCTTTTCAGGTTGAGGTTGATGCTTCTGAAATTGGAGCAGGGGCTGTGTTGTCGCAAAGAAGTTCTGATGGCTCGGTGATGAAACCCTGTGCCTTCTTTTCTAGAAAGTTCTCGCCTGCTGAGCGCAATTATGATGTGGGCAATCGGGAGTTGTTGGCCATGAAGTGGGCATTCGAGGAGTGGCGACATTGGCTTGAAGGAGCTAAACATCGCGTGGTGGTCTTGACTGATCACAAGAATTTAACTTATCTCGAGTCTGCCAAACGGTTGAATCCTAGACAGGCTCGATGGTCGCTCTTTTTCTCCCGTTTTGATTTTGTGGTTTCATACCTTCCGGGATCTAAGAATGTGAAGGCTGACGCCCTGTCAAGGAGTTTTGTGCCTGACTCTCCAGGTGTTCCGGAGCCGGTGGGTATTTTTAAAGAAGGGGTAATTTTGTCTGCCATTTTCCCTGATTTGCGGTGTGTGCTGCAAAAGTTTCAGGCTGATAGACCTGACCGTTGTCCTACGGAGAAACTGTTTGTCCCTGATAGATGGACTAGTAGAGTTATCTCTGAGATTCATTGTTCAGTGTTGGCTGGTCATCCTGGAATCTTTGGTACCAGAGATTTAGTGGCTAGATCCTTTTGGTGGCCTTCTTTGTCACGGGATGTGCATTCTTTTGTGCAGTCCTGTGGGACTTGTGCTCGGGCTAAGTCCTGCTGTTCCCGTGCCAGTGGGTTGCTTTTGCCCTTGCCGATCCCGAAGAGGCCCTGGACGCATATTTCCATGGATTTTATTTCTGATCTCCCTGTTTCTCAAAGGATGTCGGTCATTTGGGTGGTTTGTGATCGCTTCTCTAACATGGTCCATTTGGTACCCTTGTGTAAATTGCCTTCCTCCTCTGATTTGGTGCCATTGTTTTTCCAGCATGTGGTTCATTTGCATGGCATTCCAGAGAACATCGTCTCGGACAGGGGTTCCCAGTTTGTTTCGAGGTTTTGGCGGTCCTTTTGCGCTAAGATGGGCATTGATTTGTCTTTTTCTTCGGCTTTCCATCCTCAGACTAATGGCCAAACCGAACGAACTAATCAGACTTTGGAGACATATCTGAGATGCTTTGTTTCTGCTGATCAGGATGATTGGGTGTCCTTCTTGCCTTTGGCTGAGTTCGTTATTAATAACCTGGCCAGCTCGGCTACTTTACTTTCTCCTTTTTTCTGTAATTCTGGTTTCCATCCTCGTTTCTCTTCAGGGCAGGTTGAGCCTTCGGACTGTCCTGGTGTGGATGCGGTGGTGGACAGGTTGCAGCAGATTTGGACTCATGTGGTGGACAATTTGACATTGTCCCAGGAGAAGGCTCAACGTTTCGCTAACCGCCGGCGTTGTGTTGGTCCCCGACTTCGTGTTGGGGATTTGGTTTGGTTGTCATCTCGTCACGTTCCTATGAAGGTTTCCTCTCCTAAGTTTAAGCCTCGTTTCATTGGGCCATATAAGATTTCTGAAGTTCTTAATCCTGTGTCATTTCGTTTGGACCTTCCAGCTTCTTTTGCCATCCATAATGTGTTCCATAGGTCGTTGTTGCGGAGATACGTGGCGCCTATGGTTCCCTCCGTTGATCCTCCTGCCCCGGTGTTGGTGGAGGGGGAGTTGGAGTATGTGGTGGAGAAGATTTTGGATTCTCGTGTTTCGAGACGGAAACTCCAGTACCTGGTCAAGTGGAAGGGTTATGGTCAGGAAGATAATTCCTGGGTTTTTGCCTCTGATGTTCATGCTGCCGATCTTGTTCGTGCCTTTCATTTGGTTCATCCTGGTCGGCCTGGGGGCTCTGGTGAGGGTTCGGTGACCCCTCCTCAAGGGGGGGTACTGTTGTGAATTCTGTTGTCAAGCTCCCTCCTGTGGTCGTGAATGGTACTTCGGCGAGTTCCGTCTATGGGCTCCCTCTGGTGGCTATGAGTGAAGCTGCGGCTTCTGAGGTTCCTTACACAGGTGACGTGGTTTATCCTTGGGTTGGCTGTTCTATTTAACTCCTCTCAGATCGTTACTCCATGCCAGCTGTCAATGTTTTTGCATTTGTTCAGTTCGCTCCTGGATCTCTCTGGTGACCTGCCTTCTCCTGCAGAAGCTAAGTTCCTGATAGTCATTATTTGTTCACTGTTTTCTTGTCCAGCTGGTTATCATGATTTTGTTTTGCTAGCTGGAAGCTCTGGGATGCAGAGTGGCCCCTTCCGCACCGTGAGTCGGTGCGGATGTCTTTTTTGCACACTCTGCGTGGTCTTTTGTAGGTTTTTATGCTGATCGCAAAGTTACCTTTCCTATCCTCTGTCTATTTAGTTAGTCTGGTCTCCCTTTGCTGAAACCTGTTTCATTTCTGCGTTTGTGACTTTCATCTTTACTCACAGTCAATATATGTGGGGGGCTTCCTTTACCTTTGGGGAATTTCTCTGAGGCAAGGTAGGCTTTATTTTCCTTCTCTAGGGCTAGATAGCCCTTAGGCTGTGACGAGGCGCCTAGGTCTGGTCAGGAGCGCTCCACGGCTATTTCTAGTGTGTGTGATAGGATTAGGGCTTGCGGTCAGCAGAGTTCCCACATCCCAGAGTTCGTCCTGTATGTGGTTTAACTATCAGGTCATTCCGGGTGCTCCTAACCACCAGGTCATAACAGCGACACTTCTCATGTCATTTCTGTCTGCCCTAAGCGGACAGAAAGGATCGCCAGTTCATTTACCATCAGTACTGTACAACCTAAATTTCTGGTATCTGTGTCCTTGATCTGCTCATTGTCATCATTTTCTGTCATGGCGTTTGTGGATTCAGGCGCCGCCTTGAATTTGATGGACTTCGACTTTGCTAGGCGTTGTGGTTTTCCCTTGCAGCCTTTGCAGAATCCTATTCCTTTAAGGGGCATTGATGCTACACCCTTGGCTAAAAATAAGCCCCAATTTTGGATACAGTTGACCATGCGCATGGCGCCAGCCCACCAGGAAGATTGTCGATTTCTGGTGTTGCATAATTTGCATGATGCTGTCGTGCTGGGTTTCCTGTGGTTACAGGTCCATAATCCTGTTTGGATTGGAAGTCCATGTCTGTAACTAGTTGGGGTTGTCAGGGGGTTCATGATGATGTTCCTCTGATGTCAATCGCCCCTTCTTCCTCTTCTGAAATTCCGGAGTTTTTGTCTGATTTTCAGGATGTATTCGATGAGCCCAAGTCCAGTTTCCTTCCACCGCATAGGGACTGCGATTGTGCTATTGATTTGATTCCAGGCTGTAAGTTTCCTAAGGGTCGACTTTTCAACCTTTCTGTACCTGAACATACCGCCATGCGGAGCTATATTAAGGAGTCTTTGGAGAAGGGGCATATTCGTCCATCTTCTTCACCGTTGGGAGTGGGGTTCTTTTTTGTTGCAAAAAAAGATGGTACCTTGAGACCCTGTACTGATTATCGCCTCTTAAATAGGATCACGGTCTAGTTTCAATACCCTTTGCCTTTGCTTTCTGATTTGTCTGCTAGGATTAAGGGAGCTAGTTGGTTTACGAAGATTGACCTTCAGGGGGCTTATAATCTTGTTCGTATAAAGCAGGGTGATGAATGGAAAACTGCGTTTAACACGCCCGAAGGCCATTTTGAATACCTTGTGATGCCATTTGGACTCTCTAATGCTCCATCTGTTTTTCTGTCCTTCATGCATGATATCTTCCGGAGTTATCTTGATAAATTCTTGATCATATATTTGGATAATATTTTGATTGTTTCCGATGATTGGGAGTCTCATGTGCAGCAGGTCAGGATGGCATTTCAGATCCTTCGTGACAATGCCTTGTTTGTGAAAGGGTCTGTGTCTTTTTGGGGTGCAGAAGGTTTCCTTTTTGGGCTTTATTTTTTCTCCCCCATCTATAGAGATGGATCCGGTTAAGGTTCAGGCCATTCATGATTGGATTCAGCTCACATCCGTGAAGAGCCTTCAGAAATTTTTGGGTTTCGCTAATTTTTATTGCCGTTTCATTGCTAATTTTTCCAGTGTGGTTAAACCCTTGACTGATTTGACTAAGAAGGGCGCTGATGTGGCGAATTGGCCCTCTGCGGCTGTCTCTGCCTTTCAAGAACTTAAACGTCATTTTTCTTCTGCTCCGGTGTTGCGCCAACCGGATGTTTCTCTTCCGTTTCAGGTTGAGGTTGATGCTTCTGAGATTGGGGCAGGGGCCGTTTTGTCTCAGAGGGAACCTGTTGGTTCCTTGATGAAACCGTGTGAATTCTTTTCCCATAAATTTTCGCCTGCGGAACGCAATTATGACGTCGGCAATTGGGAGTTGTTGGCTATGAAGTGGGCATTTGAGGAGTGGCGACATTGGCTTTAGGGAGCTAAGCACCGTATTGTGGTCTTGACCGACCATAAGAATTTGATGTACCTCGAGTCTGCCAAATGGCTGAATCCTAGACAGGCTCGATGGTCCTTGTTTTTTTCTCATTTTGATTTCGTGGTCTCGTACCTTTCGGGTACTAAGAATGTTAATGCTGATGCCCTCTCTAGGAGTTTTTTGCCTGATTCTCCTGAGGTCTTGGAACCAGTCGGTATTTTGAAGGAAGGGGTGGTCCTTTCTGCCATTTCTCCTGATTTACGATGGGTTCTTAAGAAATTTCAGGCTGACAAACCTGACCGTTGTCCTGTGGGGAAACTGTTTGTTCCTGACAGATGGACTAGTAGAGTGATTTCTGAGGTTCACTGTTCTGTGTTGGCTTGTCATCCTGGTATTTTTGGTACCAGAGACTTGGTTGGTGGGTCCTTTTGGTGGCCTTCTTTGTCGCGTGATGTGCGGTCTTTTGTGCAGTCCTGTGGGACTTGTGCGCGGGCCAAGCCTTGTTGCTCCCGTGCTAGTGGGTTGCTTTTGCCATTGCCAGTCCCTGAGAGGCCCTGGACGCATATTTCTATGGATTTTATTTCCAATCTTCCTGTTTCCGCCCTGGACGCATATTTCTATGGATTTTATTTCCAATCTTCCTGTTTCCCAGAGGATGTCGGTTATCTGGGTTGTTTGTGACCGATTTTCTAAGATGGTTCATTTGGTGCTTTTGCCTAAATTGCCTTCTTCTTCGGATTTGGTTCTGTTGTTTTTTCAGCATGTGGTCCGTTTGCATGGTATTCCGGAGAATATTGTGTCCGACAGAGATTCCCAGTTTGTTTCTAGGTTTTGGCGGGCCTTTTGTGCTAAGCTGGGCATTGATTTGTCTTTTTCTTCTGCGTTTCATCCTCAGACAAATGGCCAGACTGAGCAAACTAATCAGACTTTGGAGACCTATTTGAGATGCTTTGTGTCTGCTGATCAGGATGATTGGGTGGCTTTTTTTGCCATTGGCCAAGTTTGCCCTTAATGATCGGGCTAGTTCGGCTACTTTGGTTTCGCCTTTTTTTTGTAATTTTGGTTTTCATCCTTGTTTTCCTTCTGGACAGGTTGAGCCTTCTGACCTTCCTGGTGTGGATTCTGTGGTTGACAGGTTGCAGCAGATTTGGGGTCATGTGGTGGACAATTTGGTGTTGTCTCAGGAGGAGGCTCAACGTTTTGCTAACCGTCGTTGGTGTGTTGATTCCCGGCTTCAGGTTGGGGATCTGGTTTGGTTATCTTCCCGTCATGTTCCTATGAAGGTTTCTTCCCCTAAGTTTAAGCCTCGGTTTATTGGTCCTTATAGGATTTCTGAGATTATTAATCCGGTGTCCTTTTGCCTGGCGCTTCCGGCCTCTTTTGCTATCCATGATGTCTTCTATAGATCCTTATTGCGGAAATATGTGGAGCCCGTTGTTGATCCTCCAGCCCCTGTGTTGTTCGATGGGGAGTTGGAATATGTTGTTGAGTAGATTTTGGATTCTCGTTTTCCGAGACGGAAGCTTCAGTACCTTGTCAAATGGAAAGGTTATGGCCAGGAGGGTAATTCTTGGGTTTCGGCCTCTGATGTCCTTGCCGCTGATTTGGTTTGTGCTTTTCATCTGGCTCATCCTGATCGGCCTGGGGGCCCTGGTGAGGGTTTGGTGACCCCTCCTCAAGGGGGGGTACTGTTGTGAATTCTGCTCTTGGGCTCCCTCCGGTGGTTGTTGATGGTAATGCAGTTGTGCCTGGGCAGCAGTCCTGGACAGGTGTTTCTGCTAATTGCAATTCTGACTGGGGTATTTAGCTTTGCAGGACTCATTAGTCCTTGCCAGTTGTCAATGTTCTTTTAGAAGTATTGGTTCTCTGCCTGGCCTCTCCTGCTTGCTGCCATTTCAGCAAAAGATAAGTGTCTGATTTATTTTCTTAGGCACACAGGCTGTGTGTCTAGTTTCTGTGCTGTTCATAGTTTCTATTTTGTTCCAGCTTAGACTGTCCTGTTGTTTTCTCAGTCTGGTTGGATTCGCTGGAGTCGCAGATATACTCTCCACATATTTAGTTAGGTGGTGGAGTTTTTGTATTTTTCTGCTGTGGATATTTTGTAGTTTTTTTGTGCTGACCGCTTGGTATCCTGTACTATACTTTCCTGTCTGTGTAGAGGTGGCCTCCTTTGCTGATCCTGTTTTCTGCCTGCGTGTGTCTTTTCCTCTCCTACTCACATTCGTTATTTGTGGGGAGCTGCCTATCCTTTGGGGGTCTACTCTGAGGCAAGATAGTTTTCCTATTTCCATCTTTGGGGGTGTTTGGTCCTCAGGCTGTGTCGAGGTGTCTGGGTTTTGTTGGGCACACCCCACGGCTACTTCTGGTGTCTGTGATAGGATCAGGGTTTGCAGTCTGTACAGTTACCACTACTCCAGCGAAGGTTTTTTCATGCTGCTCCAAGGCCGCCTGATCATAACAGATACCTACTCCGGATCCATCCTTAGGCCATCTTTAGAGACAACATAACCCAGGAAGGGGATGGAGGACTGCTCAAAGATACATTTCTCTATCTTCGTGAAGAGATAAGATTCTTCCTTAATCATTGTAAAACTTGACAAACATCTCGTCGGTGAGAAGATAAACCTGGAGAGAAGACGAGAATGTCATCTAGGTGGACTACGACACTGGAATAGAGACAACCTCGCAAGACATCGTTTACAAATTCTTGGAATACCGCAGGAGCTTTGCAGAGGCCAAATGGCGTAACTAAATACTCATAGTGACCATCATGGGTGTTGAATGCGGTCTTCCACCCATCCCCATCGTGGATTTGGACTAGGTTATAGGCTCCTCAAAGATCAAGCTTGGTAAATATTTGCGCTCCCCTCAGGTGGTCAAAGAGTTCAGGAATAAGAGGCAATGGGTATTTGTTCTTCACAGTAATGTTGCTTAAGCCTCTGTAGTCAATGCATGGGCGAAGAGTGCCAACCTTTTTCTTCACGAAAAAGAAGCCCGCCCCAGCAGGAGAAGAAGATTTTTGAATGAAGCCTCTGGCGAGATTCTCCTGAACATACACCTACATGGTTTGTATCTCTTTAGGAGGGAGGATAGATTCTTCCTCTAGGAGGAGTGGTACCAGGAACGAGATCAATAGGGCAGTCATAGCGATGATATGGAGGAAGATTCTCAGCCTCCTTCTTGTCAAAGACATCCGAGTAGGAGCTATAAACAGAGGGCAACCCAGAAGGGATAGAGAGGGAACAGGGAAACCAACAGGATGCATTGGCAGCAGACACCGAGTCCGACAGGAATCATCCCAACGCAGAATATCACCGTTATGCCAATCTCAGGTGGGTTCGTGGGTCCACAACAACGGAAGACCAAGAAGAACTGGATGAGAGATACTGGCTAAAACATAAAATGCCATTTTCTCCTTATGTTGGGCACCTACCTGAAGCTCTACCAGCTGTGTAACCTGGGTTATGGTCTCTTGCAGGGGCTTGCCATCCACTGAAGCAAGAAAGAGGGGATTTTTTAAAGTCCTAACAGGGACAGAAAATTTAATGACCTCCTATAACCTAATAAAAATTTTCCCGCAGCGTCCAAGTCTACATAGGCATTTAAAGAAAAACGTTAACCATCAACATGCAACAAGATAAACATAATGAGGGGGAGAGAGGTATCACATGCACCTAGAGAGGCCTTTCTTACCTGACCTAGGTGGAGGAGTTTTCCGGATGATCTGGACAGGCTCGGAGAAAATGGGAAGAACTCCCACAGTCGAAACAGTGACCTTGGGTGCGTCTCTCCCTCTGATGTTCAGA
Source organism: Ranitomeya imitator (assembly GCF_032444005.1). Taxonomy (NCBI): domain Eukaryota; kingdom Metazoa; phylum Chordata; class Amphibia; order Anura; family Dendrobatidae; genus Ranitomeya; species Ranitomeya imitator. The sequence continues at coordinate 671,284,077 of NC_091286.1, read as the reverse complement.
TAATTTAAGGCGATCGACTTGCATCGGCTCTGGTGCAGATACAGAAGTGGAGGCCCTGAGACGTGGACTGGGTGGTCTGCGAGAAGACTATGTAGGACGAGGAAACCTTCTCTCACGGGCTCGCTCCTGAAAGCGAAGGTCAATACAAGTGGCCAAAGCAATCAAATCCTCCAAATTGGTTGGAGTATCGCGACCGGCTAATTCATCCTTTATACGTCCGGATAGCTCCTGCCAGAAAGCTTCCACCAAAGCTTCATTATTTCAATCCCATTCAGAAGATAAGGTTCGAAACTGAATAGCGTACTGACCAACAGTTAAGGACCCGTAGTGTAGATTAAACAAGGACTCAGTAGTAGAGGCCAGGCGACCGGTTCATCGAAAACTCGACAAAAAGTCTCCAAAAAAGAAGTCAGTTGAGAGACCAAGGGGTCGTCATGCTCCCAAAGAGGGTTTACCCTTGCCAAAGCATCTCCTTCTAAGTGAGAAATAATAAAGGTTACCTTGGCCCTATCAGTAGGGTAATGCAGGGGCAGGAGTTCAAAATAGAGACGGCATTAAGAAAACCCCGACAAAATTTGGGATCTCCATTAAACTGAGGTGGCTTGGCCAGATGGGGAGGAGGATGAGGGGCCGATACTGGGGCAGGGGCAGATGCGGCAGTCTGCAAAGAAAGTAATCGACTGTCGACAGATGCCATGTAAGTAAGGATATGAGCCTGGGTGTCTCGCTGCTGAGCCAGTTCTTGATGCAGACTGGCCAACTGGGAGGTGTTCCCCAGATCAGAGGCCTGAAGAGCGGAGAGATGAGTGTCCATGGATTTCATAAAGGACATCATGCAAGTCTGATTTTCCTGCAAGAAAACAAGTTTATTCTGAGCAGCCGAGGCTCCAGTGGGATCAATAACCTAAGTGTACTATCAGGGTTCAGGGGGAAAAACCCAAAAAGTGGACCCTCTGGGTCGTGGCTTCAGAGCCCCCGAGGATGAGCGGACCAGATGGATCCACCCCTATACAGGGAGTGTTTGGAACAGGCCCAAGGGGGATGAAAAACAACTGCCAGAGCCAAAAGGTGGACTAAGGGCTGTACAAGGAAGACGAGTATTAATGAAGAGATAGGACTGGCAGGAAAGGCAGAGACACGGTGCTGGCAGGAACGGCAGAGACGCAGGGCAGGCAGGAATGGCAGAGACAAAGGGCTGTCCGGAACAGCAGAGACACAGGGCAGGCAGGAACGGCAGAGAAACAGGGCTGGCAGGAATGGCAGAGACACAGGGCTTGCAGGAATGGCAGAGACACAGGGCTGGCAGGAACGGCAGAGACACAGGGCTGGCAGGAATGGCAGAGACACAGGGCTGGCAGGAATGGCTGTGAAACAGATAAAAGACAAGGCTGAGACTAAGCGAAGTAAATAGAGAGAGGGAGCCTAGGTACCCGAGATAGTGCCAGCAAGAATGCCAACGTGAGCACAATAGATACTTAGGCATCTTACCTGAGGAGACTCAGGATGGAAATACCCGATGGGCTCGCCATGTTGGGACGGAGCCACCTGGTCACGACCTCCTAGAAACCCTAGCGGCGGAAGGAGCGCATCTGCACATGCGCTGGCCACAGAAGCATTGCAAACCCCGAGAACCCAGATGGAAGACAGCGAGGGACGCTGTTGGGAGCGCGCTCGCCGGACAGGTAAGTATCAGACGACGTGACAACTGGCAAGTTTTTATCTTTGGAAATCATGTCAATTCTTGGAATAAGAACTGTCTGACCTTTTGCTTTTCCATTTAAAGCAAAGGCATGAATAAAGTTTGTTTTTAAGCTCATCACATAAAGCTTTGTGCAATTACAAAGGCCAGGCTTTCTGTTAAGATTACACAGGAGCATAATTACAGCTTCTGGTTTCAGCTTTAGTACATGAGGAGGTATCCCAATGGGAATCAAAGATTTAAGAAACTCTACAGGTTATTCTGTGAGAATCACACCCTCCTCTTCCAGAATTGTGTCAATGGAGCAATATGTTGAGTGTTCACCTTGAACTTGACTAAGAATTTTATCTTTCAAGGCGTGAACGTCATCATTCAATGGCGTAAGATTTGCTTTATTGGCAATTGCTTCTACCGTTGCATTGGTAATCTCAATTGAGTCGCCAAAAATAGCTGTAATTAAATCAACCTCTTCAATAAAAGAATTCAAGATTTCAATTGTGTCTTCTGGTAGACCAAATACATTTGACAACTCTCCATTGCTGAGTTTCAGTAACCATGAGATGTACTCAACTTCGTCCTGAGACGTTCTCACATTCTATTGTAATTGTAACCGTAAAAACTGATACCATAATTTTTAGTATTTAATGGTGGACTGTACAATTGTGGCTCTTTTTCCACCTTCTACTATTGGTAGGATTTGACAAAAGTCACCACTGTTTATCAAAACTTTTCAAATATTCTTTTTTTTCCACTTACAGTATGTCTTGGAACAAATTATCCTCAGCGTTCATATTAAAACAGGGAGTCATTGTTACTTTGTCCCAAATAATGACAGATGAATCCCTAAGCTCCTTTGCTTAAAGTGAGGTTGGCTTAATTTTTGACACTGTGGTCTCATTTGTTGTAATTCGAAGGACAAACTTGGAATGGTAGGTGCTACCATTTTGTAGTTTCCTCTCTGAACCCTGTTCACACAGGTTATATACAGATGATCAGGTTTTTAAATACATCAGATAGGGATTGCATACATTAGTTAGGACTGCTCTGATAAGGGTATACCGTGAAGATTGGTAGAGCTGCTTAGTATACATTTTTTGCAAAAAACGTATCAACCAAATACCCTGTTTTTTACATCTTTTACTAGCACTTGCGGATTACTGCAACATTTTTTCAAACTGAGTGTTTTTTCAAACTGAGTGTTTTTGGTTTTACTATTCTCTTTTGTGTCTTCACATTTTGTAGTAATGTAGCCGCCAATCCAGTGGAGGCTACTGAGCACATAGACTTATTTTCTGCTTGTAGTGTCTTGTGCAAGCAGTTGTACAAAAATGTCTTCCCACTGCCTCCTGGGCCGTCCATTAAAAAAACAGTGTGAGCTATTGTCGTCTGGCTGTGATGCAGCATTGACCGCTTGCATAATTGCATGAAAAGCTGATTTCTGAGCTTCATTAACCCCTTTCTGCCATTAGACGTACTATTGCGTCCATGTGGGGTGGGCTTTACTTCCCAAGGACGCAATAGTACGTCATATGCGATCGGCAGCGCTCACGAGGGGAGCACCGCCGATCGCGGCCGGGTGTCAGCTGTTTATCGCAGCTGACATCCGGCACTATGTGCCAGGAGCGGTCACGGACCGCCCCCGGCACATTAACCCCCGGCACACCGCGATCAAAGATGATCGCGATGTGCCGGCGGTACAGGGAAGCACCGCGCAGGGAGGGGGCTCCTTGCGGGCTTCCCTGAGCCCCCCGCAGCAACGCGATGTGATCGCGTTGCTGCGAGGGTCTCACCTCCCTCCCTGCTCCCTCCAGCCCCGGATCCAAGATGGCCACGGATCCGGGTCCTGCAGGGAGGGAGGTGGCTTCACAGAGCCTGCTCAGAGCAGGCACTGTGAAGGCTGCAGCGCTGCATGTCAGATCAGTGATCTGACAGAGTGCTATGCAAACTGTCAGATCACTGATCTGTGATGTCCCCCCCGGGACAAAGTAAAAAAGTAAAAAAAAAAAATTTCAAATGTGTAAAAAAAAATAAAAAAAAATATTCCAAAATAATGAAAAAAAATATATATATTATTCCCATAAATACATTTCTTTATCTAAATAAAAAAAAAAAACAATAAAAGTACACATATTTAGTATCGCCGCGTCCGTAACGGCCCGACCTATAAAACTGGCCCACTAGTTAACCCCTTCAGTAAACACCGTAAGAAAAAAAAAAAAAAACGATGCAAAAAACAACGCTTTATTATCATACCGCCGAACAAAAAGTGGAATAACACGCGATCAAAAAGACAGATATAACTAACCATGGTACCGCTGAAAACGTCATCTTGTCCCGCAAAAAACGAGCCGCCATACAGCATCATCAGCAAAAAAATAAAAAAGTTATAGTCCTGAGAATAAAGCGATGCAAAAATAATTATTTTTTCTATAAAATAGTTTTTATCGTATAAAAGCGCCAAAACATAAAAAAATGATATAAATGAGGTGTCGCTGTAATCGTACTGACCCGAAGAATAAAACTGCTTCATCAATTTTACCAAACGCGGAACGGTATAAACGCCTCCCCCAAAAGAAATTCATGAATAGCTGGTTTTTGGTCATTCTGCCTCACAAAAATCGGAATAAAAAGCGATCAAAAAATATGTCACGTGCCCGAAAATGTTACCAATAAAAACAACAACTCGCCCCGCAAAAAACAAGACCTCACATGACTCTGTGGACCAAAATATAGAAAAATTATAGCTCTCAAAATGTGGTAATGCAAAAAATATTTTTTGCAATAAAAAGCGTCTTTCAGTGTGTGACGGCTGCCAATCATAAAAATCCGCTAAAAAACCCGCTATAAAAGTAAATCAAACCCCCCTTCATCACGCCCTTAGTTAGGGAAAAATTAAAAAAATGTATTTATTTCCATTTTCCCATTAGGGCTAGGGTTAGAGTTAGGGCTAGGGTTAGGGCTAGGGTTAGGGCTAGGGTTAGGGCTAGGGTTAGGGCTAGGGCTAGGGTTAGGGTTAGGGTTAGGGCTAGGGTTAGGGTTAGGGCTAGGGTTAGGGTTAGGGCTAGGGTTAAGGTTAGGGCTAGGGTTAGGGCTAGGGTTAGGGCTAGGGCTAGGGTTAGGGTTAGGGCTAGGGTTAGGATTAGGGTTAGGGCTAGGGTTAGGGCTAGGGCTACAGTTTGGGTTGGGGCTAAAGTTACAGTTAGGGTTTAGATTACATTTACGGTTGGGAATAGGGTTGGGATTAGGGTTAGGGGTGTGTCAGGGTTAGAGGTGTGGTTAGGGTTACTGTTGGGATTAGGGTTAGGGATGTGTTTGGATTAGGGTTTCAGTTATAATTGGGGGGTTTCCACTGTTTAGGCACATCAGGGGCTCTCCAAACGCGACATGGCGTCCGATCTCAATTCCAGCCAATTCTGCGTTGAAAAAGTAAAACAGTGCTTCTTCCCTTCCGAGCTCTCCCGTGTGCCCAAACAGGGGTTTACCCCAACATATGGGGTATCAGCGTACTCAGGACAAATAGGACAACAACTTTTGGGGTCCAATTTCTCCTGCTACCCTTGGGAAAATACAAAACTCGGGGCTAAAACATATTTTTTGTGGGGAAAAAAAAGATTTTTTATTTTCACGGCTCTGCGTTATAAACTGTAGTGAAACACTTGGGGGTTCAAAGTTCTCACAACACATCTAGATTAGTTCCCTGGGGGGTCTAGTTTCCAATATGGAGTCACTTGTGGGGGGTTTCTACTGTTTAGGTACATTAGGGGTTCTGCAAACGCAATGTGACGTCTGCAGACCATTCCATCTAAGTCTGCATTCCAAATGGCGCTCCTTCCCTTCCGAGCTCTGCCATGCGCTCAAACGTTGGTTTCCCCCAACATACGGGGTATCAGCGTACTCAGGACAAATTGGACAACAACTTTTGGGGTCGAATTTCTCCTCTTACCCTCGGGAAAATACAAAACTGGGGGCTAAAAAATAATTTTTGGGGGAAAGATTTTTTTTTTTAATTTTCACGGCTCTGCGTTACAAACTGTAGTGAAACACTTGGGGGTTCAAAGCTATCACAACACATCTAGATGAGTTCCTTAGGGG